>NC_136264.1:191893082-192203082 GCF_964187855.1 Myxine glutinosa | reverse complement strand
AAAAACAATATGGCTGCCGAACCACGTGACCTGCGACATCATAATTACCATTAAAATATTCTACAGACCGAGTCCCTCCGATGGTGAAATTTTTTATCTCAATCGGCCCTATTATTGCAGAGAAAATGTTTTTTAAAGGAAATTAAAACTTAAAATGGCAATAGCACTGTGAGATGTGGCCTGGCAGGACAAAATGGTGTGTTTCTTCTTCTTTCAACAATAAAGACTTATAGCTTCGCGACCGTACATCCAATCATCTTGAAAGTTTGCACACTTGTTTCGCTTGATGAGAGCCACATTGCATTAAAAATTCAAGTCGATCCATGCAGTGGTTCAAGAGTTACAAGCTTTTTAAAATTTAAACTTCCATTATTTATTGCGGCCAAACCATGTGACTTATCAAAACGTCTCAAGTAACGATGAAACATCCCCCCATGAGGAACATTTCTGTAAAGTTTCCACTCGATATCTCCACAAATTATGGAGGTGATTCCATTTCTAGTTTGAAATTTTAAAACGTCATAACTCTGAAACCACGTGTCGGATGACGTCGTGCTTGCTGACGTTTTTGTTCGCCATGGGTATGCGAATATGCATGCCAAGTTTGGGCTCGATCCGTTCAGCCGTTGCGGAGAAAAAGGGTTTTTTGTGTTTTTTCACGGAAAACAAGATGGCGGCAGAACCATGTGACGTATGACTTCGAAAATTTTCGCATTCAGAGTTTTTTTTAACTAAGCATCTGGGAAAAAAATCTCATTTTCGGGGGAGAAAAATTGTGTTTGACGAATTCTAACCTCTTAACGTTAGCATTTTTGATATACTCAATACACATGTTTTTTGTTCCCATTGCAGAGTTCTTTAGAATGAGCCATTCCTCAAATTTTTCCATTGAGCCGTTTCGGAGATACAGAGGGGCAAAGTTGAAGGTGTTTTACAAGATGGCGCCCATACCACGTGACCTATGACGTCATCATTAGCATTAAAAAATTCTACGAGCCTAGCCGATCATTTGATGAAAATTTCCTGTCAATCCGACCAGCGGTTGCTGAGAAACTTAATTATGAAGTTTTCGGAGGTGCAAAATAGGGTGGAAGAATAATTATAAGAAAAACTCTAGCAGTAATAATAGGTTTCTCTCCATTTCATGGAGAGTAAACCTAATAACTAGCCGAAACCCGTGGAACATCCACGGAAGGGAGGATGTGGTGTATGGATAGAGTGTACCATTATGGATGGCATAGGGGATTTGCTTGTCCGAGTAAGAGTTAGGAAGAAAGATCAATTTTCACTTGTGCAAAAATGCTACTCACAATTACATCGCCTGTGCGTCGGCCTGTGATTGAACCAGAGAGTTGGCCTGTGAGTCAACTTCCTTTCCAATGTCTGCAAGAATTGAAATACTGATTGTGAATGTGTAAAATTATATGAAAGAAGAACATGCATATCAATAGACGATGCCATCGAAAATGAGAGCAGCTGTCAATAGAAAAGGATGTCTGACATCAATTTGACATTATTGCACAGGAAATGACAAACAAAGAAACAGTTCATTTCCATCGGGTAATATTACGATGAAAGATCAGCCGATACCTTTATTATGTCCATCAGCATCCATGGCACTTAGAAAAAAAACCCAGCATCAGCCAGCCGCAGCCAACTATCACGTACCGTCTCGAAGTCAATGCCATCCTTTTATCTCTTCGTAGACAAGTACAACTCACTGATCGCAACGTCACTCCATTTAACTTTATTAAAATGACGATAAAGACGTGAAACCCGTGGAACATCCACGGAAGGGATATCGTTCGTCTGTTTTCAGCTCGTTATCTTTAAGCTTCCTTACGTCTCGCCACCTGCTACACCTCTCTGAGTTACGAGGATTTATGCAACGCACCCCGAGTATCGCAACGTCACTCCATTTAACTTTATTAAAATGACGATAAAGACGTTTCCTTATATATCCTAATTTCAAATGTTCAAGGGAATAAAAAAGCTTCCTTATGTCTCGCCACCTGCTACACCTCTCTGAGTTACGAGGATTTATGCAACGCGCCCCGAGTATCGCAACGTCACTCCATTTAACTTTATTAAAATGACGATAAAGACGTTTCCTTATATATCCTAATTTCAAATGTTCAAGGGAATAAAAAAGCTTCCTTACGTCTCGCCACCTGCTACACCTCTCTGAGTTACGAGGATTTATGCAACGCACCCCGAGTATCGCAACGTCACTCCATTTAACTTTATTAAAATGACGATAAAGACGTTTCCTTATATATCCTAATTTAAAATGTTCAAGGGAATAAAAAGACCATTTGGTTCACACCACCCATCACACCACTCGACTGTCCAATCAGCGGACGGCTCGCATCGCCTTCGCCCAGCAGACGCCAATACGATGGTGTCGTAAGATGGCGTCGTATCGGCCGATAATCGGATGCTTTTGGGTCCCAAAGTCGGTGAATTCAGATTTTTCGAGTATGGCTGTACGTGATAAACAAAGAGCGCGGTTCATAGATTGAAAATGCATTAGTGCCATGGGCATCGGGTCACTGGGTGCGGCGTAAAAGGGATAACAAAGTCGAGTCCTTACGGTATTATTATATAGATAATTCATTTATTTTGTATAGCGCTTTTCATGAAGCCCAAAGGCGCTTTGACAGAGTGCAAAACATAATGCATAACAAAACATGAAAACAACAATTGCAAAAAGACAAGAATCAATAGGGAAATATTTAAAGCAAAAGGAGGGAGAAGGAGAAGTGATAGTCAGGGGTTAAATGCTGTGGGTTGAATGTTGAATGCAGTGCTGAACAGGTGTGTCTTGAGTGATGTTTTGAATGGGGTGAGTGAGGAGGAGTCTCTGATGGTGTGAGGTAGTGAGTTCCAGAGGGTGGGAGCAGCGATGGAGAAGGCCCTGTCCCACCAGGATCTGAATTTGGTCCGGATGGGGGGGGTCAGGAGGTTGGTACCAGCAGAGCGGAGGTTGCGGGTGGGAGTGTGTCTGGAGAGGAGGTCAGCCAGGTAGGATGGGGCCAGGTTATGGAGGGCTTTGTAGGTCAAGAGGAGGATTTTGTACTGGATTCTCTGGGAGATGGGGAGCCAGTGAAGCTTGTAAAGGACGGGGGTGACGTGGTCACGGGTCCGGGAATGGGTGAGTAGACGGGCAGCGGAGTTCTGAATGTATTGGAGTTTATTGGTGATTGTTGAGGGTGAACCATAGAGGAGGCTATTGCAGTAGTCCAGATGGGAGGTGATGAAGGCGTGGATGAGGGTTTCTGCAGCCGTGGAGGAGAGGGATGAGTGGAGACGGGCGATGTTTTTCAGGTGAAAGAAGGCTGTCTTTGTGATCTGTTTAGTGTATTTGTCGAAGGAGAGGGTTTGGTCAAAGATGACGCCAATATTCCGGATGAGAGGGGAGGTGGATACTGGGATACCGTCGATGTTGAGGTCAAAGTTATGGGTGGATTTTGTGAGCGTTTTTGGGCCAATGATGATTATTTCAGATTTATCACAGTTAAGTTTGAGGAAGTTGATTTGAAGCCAGGATTTTATTTCAGAGATGCAGTTTGTCAGGATAGAGTGGGTGTCGGTGGAGACGGACTTGGTGGAGATGAAAAGCTGGATGTCATCGGCGAAGCAGTGGAATTGGAGACCATGACGGCGGATTAAGTGACCGAGGGGGGACAGGTAAAGGATGAAGAGGAGGGGGCCAAGAACTGAACCTTGGGGGACACCTTGGGGGAGGGGAGCAGTGGGGGATTTGCAGTTATTGATGGAGATGAACCGGCGTCTGTCAGAGAGGTATGATTTATTCCAAGAGAGGGCAGTGCCGGTAACGTTAAAGGTGGATTCAAGTCGGGTGAGGAGGATGGTGTGATCGATGGTGTCAAAGGCAGCGCTGAGGTCGAGGAGGACGAGAATGTTGAGGTTGCCAGCGTCAGAGGAGAGGAGAAGGTCGTTGGTGATTTTGAGGAGAGCAGTTTCGGTACTGTGGTTGGAGCGGAATCCGGATTGGAATGTTTCATACAGGTTATTGGCAGAGAGGTGATGTTTGAGTTGAGCGGCTACAGCGCGTTCCAAAACTTTTGACAGAAAGGGTAGGTTGGAGATGGGTCTCAAGTTATTTAGGGTGTCAGGGATTTGACCAGGTTTTTTTAGAATGGGGGTAACAGCAGCAATTTTGAGGGATGGTGGGACGATGCCTGTAGACAGGGAGGAGTTTATTGTTGCAATGATAAGTGGAGAGAGAGCAGGGAGGGAGGCCTTGACAAAGCTGGAGGGGATGGGGTCAAGAGTGCAGGTGGCAGTTTTCATTCCTATGAGGAGTTCAGAGAGGTCAGTAGGGGAGACCGGGGAGAATTGAGACAGGGGAAGGCAGGATAAGGGGGGGCAGGTGGTTGGAGGGGGAGCGGGTGCGGCGGTGGTTAAGCTGCTGTAGATGTTGTCAATTTTGCGTTGGAAGAAAGAAAGGAAGGAGATGCAGTTGTCTACTGTGAATGACTGGGTGGTGGTGTCCAGGGGGCGGAGGAGTTTGTTTATTGTTGAGAAGAGTGCTTTTGGGTTTCCGGAGCCAGAGTGGATAATTTGAGAGTAGTAGGCGGAGCGGGCACGGGAGAGGGCATCTTTGTAGTGTTGTAGGTGGTCCTTGTAGGCGTGGGAGTGAACTGTGAGACCTGTTTTATTGCGGAGCCTTTCAAGTTGGCGAGCACGAGTTTTCATCAGGCGGAGTTCAGGGGTAAACCAGGGAGCAGAATGGGTGAAAGAAACTGTTTTGGTTTTTACAGGCGCAAGCTGGTCAAGGCAGGAGGAGAGAGTGTGGTTGTAGTAGTCAGTGAGGTCGGAAGGGGTGTGGAGGTCAATGAAGGGAGAAGTGGACATTTTTTCAGAGAGGGTGGATGAGAATGAGGTAGGTGAAAGAGCGTTTCGCTTACGGAAGTTGATAGTGCGATAATGTCTTGGTGTTGGGTTGGGGATGTTGATGGTCATAGTGATGGCTAAGTGGTCAGAGGGTGAGGTCGGAGCCAGAGAGATGGTGCAAAATTAATCCAGTGGAGCAGACAAGGTCCAAAATGTGACCACGGATATGCGTTGGAAAGTTGACATGTTGAGTGAGGTTAAAGCAGGTGAGTAAATCAGTGAAGTCAGTGGTTATTGTGGAGTCAGTGGAGTCCATGTGGATATTGAAATCACCAAGGAGGAGGATTGAGGGGGAGAGGGAACATAGCTGGGTCAGAAAGTAGGAGAAGTCAGACAGGAATGATGGGTGTGGTTTGGGAGGGCGGTAGACGACAGCCATGACTGACTGCGTGCGACCAGAGAGTTTAAAAGCCAGGTGTTCAAAGGATGAGGATGAGGGGATGGGGATGAGGCTGGTCCTGATGTCTTGACGGTGGATAACGGCAATTCCACCACCTCGGCCCTCCGAGCGTGGTTTATTGACATAAGAATATCCATTGGGTGTGGTGAGGTTGAGCGTGTAGTAGTCCAGTGGTTGTTGCCAGGTTTCGGTGAGACAGAGAAAGTCCAGTTTGTTATCCAGGATGTAGTCGTTGAGGATGAGGCATTTGTTGTTGAGGGACCGGGTGTTGAACAGGGTGAGCTTGATGTTGTTTTGAACAGCGGGGATGAATTCAGGGGATTTAGCCAGGGTTCGCAGGCAGGATGTGCGATTTTGTGTGTTGCCGTGACTAGGTGTGCTGGGACGATGAGTGGGAGTGCGCTGAGCCGACCAGAGGACGGGGATGGAGTGAACTGATTGTACATATACAAACTTACGACCGGAGCCACGGTGAATGTACCTGGGTCGTCGGAGGAGTCCATTTGATTTGATGGCAGAGATGCATGATGGGGTGGAGCGGGTATTGAGCAGAAGGAGCCTTGCGGCGGAGTACCGCAGAGCCATGCCAGGCAGGAGCGGAGAGGCGAGCACAAGACCAAGGTTGAGGAGGTGAAACAATGGTCCCAACCCACGGGAGCAGGCCCAAGGAAACGAAGGAGACGAAGGAGCCAGGTAGGTGAAGCCAGGAGCAGAGTCGGGACCAAGCAGAGGGCAGACAGGAGCAAAGAGACGATCACGAGGCCAAGGTTGATCACGGCAAAGCGGGAAATGCAGCGGCAATCAACCGCCGCCGCTACAAATCAAGATCACGGCGGGAAAACCGCCGCCACACCGCTGCGAAGGACACAACCCACGAGAGCGTGTCTGAGGAAACAGCGAGCAGGCGAAGGAGCCGGGTAGGTGAAGCAGGGAGCAGAGCCGGGACTATGCGGAGGGCAGACTCAATGGCCAAAAAATCCGTACGACCACCAAAAAAGCAAGCCACAGACAGTGGCCCAGTCGAAGAAGCGGCGAGCATGTGACGCCTGCGTCCTCTTCAGACCGGACCGGAAGCGGATCCAATTAGGCAATGAAGGCCTAATCATTGTCAGTAAGCACTGGTACCCTTGATCTTGGTTTGCCCCATGAACTTGTCCTCCTGTTGACATACGGACATCTTCTTCTCCAATGTCCCATCTTTCCACACTCGAAACACCGGTTTCTGTCGTTTCCTGGTCTGTGCACTTGTATTGCTGGGCTGCATCTCTACATCCCTGAGTTGCCACTGCAATCTCTCGTTATCTCCTGAAACACGAAAAAATTCTCTGTCCCGTCCTTTTTGGGGGGACAAATGAAAATCAGATGGGGCAACTGTCACTTTTATTCCTAATTTCGAGGGCAGTTGTGCATTTGTCTTCTCCACTGTATCCTGTATCCTTTTTATTTTAAGTTCTAGATCCGTTATCCGTTCTTTCTGTTCCCGTTGTCTGGATTCACCATTCCAAAGATGGAATGCAAGCCAGTCTACCGTTAGATTCTGTCTCTTCCTGGCTTTCAATCTTTGTCCCAATCTTTCCAATCGACTTCGCTCAAATGTACCATCTCTTGGGAACTCCTCAGCATGTCCCTTTGTCCAGAAATGCCAATTCTCGACCTCCCTTATAGCTTCTGCACCATAATGGTCGTACATATGATATGTACAAGTACCTTTTTGTGGAATCTCTGGTTGTTCTTGTGTATTTTTGCAGGTTCCATTTCCCATTCTGCCTGTATGTGAATAACACTCAATATTCACTCAATGTACCAGGTAGATTACTAGGATCTGCATTTTGGAATACACCTGTACACACCTGTACTATATATACTATAAATAAATATACTGGGGTCTGTTCCACCTTTTATCAAAGTAGCATTGGATGTGTTGTAGCTTGTTCCAGGTTCCTCTAAAGCTTCACTCGTACTTCCAGGAAGGATCTCTCCACCTGTTCAAACGGTGACCTCCAGAGAATCTCTCTCACCTGTGGCTTTTGCACAACCCAACCTCACAGATCAGTAGATGAGCCAAACGGGTCAGTATGAAATGGGTGAATCCTCAGGTGTCCGCTCTGTCGAAGGGGAAATCACACAATGGTAACCACACATATATATCTATATATAGACTCCCCATCCTGCTCAATTTCCCAAGGTTGTCTTCACACTGATAATATCTCACAAAGATATCAAAGCTTCTTTCTTGAGACCGCCTTTTGCTCAATCAATCAATCAATTTATTCAATTAAATCAATTCAATTATTCAATTTCCTTCATTCATTCATTCATATCATGAATCATTCATTTAAATTAATCACTCTAGATGACTCCCTGTATACGCCCCCTCCCCAATGATGTCAGGATAGATCCATCCATTGACTGAGATGGAAGGTCATCGGTCGTCACCTCTGATCCTTACCTCATGATAATTGACGAATCACTGTTCTGTACTAGGGTCATATCTGACATATATTTTTCCTCAGTTTTGCCTGGTCTCCACAAATTCGACTTTGCAACCACTAAAGGCAACTCATCCTTCATTCGTGAGACAGCCAAAATTGATGGCAGATATTAAACCCTGACTCCTGAGATCCTGAAATGGGACTGTAAAATTCCTTCCAGCAGCTAAATTTTGAAACTCCATTGCTTGTAATACCCAATTTATCCCATAGGGCTTGAAAGTTCTTTCCCAAGTTCGTGCAATCATTCTGCATCATTGCAATCTGCATCACTGCAATCATTCTGCATCTCTCTCTGTCTATCTCTCTCTGTCTGTCTATCTCTCTCTGTCTGTCTCTCTCTCTGTCTGTCTCTCTGTCTATCTCTCTCTGTCTGTCTCTCTCTGTCTGTTTCTCTCTGTCTGTCTCTCTCTGTCTGTTTCTCTCTGTTTATCTCTCTCTGTCTGTCTCTCTCTCTGTCTGTCTCTCTCTGTCTATCTCTCTCTGTCTGTCTCTCTCTCTCTGTCTGTCTCTCTCTGTCTGTCTCTCTCTGTCTGTTTCTCTCTGTTTATCTCTCTCTGTCTGTCTCTCTCTGTTTATCTCTCTCTGTCTGTCTCTCTCTCTGTCTGTCTCTCTCTGTTTATCTCTCTCTGTCTGTCTCTCTCTCTCTGTCTGTTTCTCTCTGTTTATCTCTCTCTGTCTGTCTCTCTCTCTCTGTCTGTTTCTCTCTGTCTGTCTCTCTCTGTCTGTCTCTCTCTGTTTATCTCTCTCTGTCTGTCTCTCTCTGTCTGTTTCTCTCTGTTTATCTCTCTCTGTCTGTCTCTCTCTCTGTCTGTTTCTCTCTGTCTGTCTCTCTCTGTCTGTCTCTCTCTGTTTATCTCTCTCTGTCTGTCTCTCTCTGTCTGTTTCTCTCTGTTTATCTCTCTCTGTCTGTCTCTCTCTGTTTATCTCTCTCTGTCTGTCTCTCTCTGTCTGTTTCTCTCTGTTTATCTCTCTCTGTCTGTCTCTCTCTGTCTGTTTCTCTCTGTTTATCTCTCTCTGTCTGTCTCTCTCTCTGTTTATCTCTCTCTGTCTGTCTCTCTCTGTTTATCTCTCTCTGTCTGTCTCTCTCTGTCTGTTTCTCTCTGTTTATCTCTCTCTGTCTGTCTCTCTCTCTGTCTGTTTCTCTCTGTCTGTCTCTCTCTGTTTATCTCTCTCTGTCTGTCTCTCTATCTGTCTCTCTCTGTCTGTCTCTCTCTGTCTGTCTCTCTCTGTCTGTCTCTCTCTGTTTATCTCTCTATGTCTGTCTCTCTCTGTCTGTTTCTCTCTGTTTATCTCTCTCTGTCTGTCTCTCTCTGTCTGTTTCTCTCTGTCTGTCTCTCTCTGTCTGTCTCTCTCTGTTTATCTCTCTCTGTCTGTCTCTCTCTGTCTGTTTCTCTCTGTTTATCTCTCTCTGTCTGTTTCTCTCTGTCTGTCTCTCTCTGTTTATCTCTCTCTGTCTGTCTCTCTCTCTGTCTGTCTCTCTCTCTGTTTATCTCTCTCTCTGTTTATCTCTCTCTGTCTATCTCTCTCTGTCTGTCTCTCTCTCTGTTTATCTCTCTCTCTCTCTCATTCGTCCTCTACTTCAATCTGCATTCATTTCCATCACTCTTCTCAACCAGTCACTTTTCCTTCACTGAGGCCATGGTTCCCATCTGGTTCAAGATTTACATTTCATTCCATTAATTTGGAGCATTAATTTCATTAATTTATCACGACTTGTGATAAACACTGATCATTTGCACACGAATTCAAATTCGAATTGATTGGCTGATAGCATAACCAATCCACACGTGCTTTGTCCGAAGATGTGTCTTTTAGGAATTTAATTAAATAAGTCATTTATAAAATTAAATAATGCATTGATTAAATGATTAATCAATAAATCAAAATATCCTTGTTAGCCACATCACTTGGTCACTGTCATGTCCAAATATCAGCTTCCTTACTCAAAAGGTGCCTGAGTTAATGGTCAGAAGAGAAAGAAATGTAATTAATTAAATAAGTACTTCATTAATCGCTAATAATTAAATAATTCGTGAATTCTCAACCGATTCACTTAACATTTGAGTGTTCCCAAAACGTTGGAGCAAAACGTTGCAACAACGAAAGTGAAACGTTGTAGCGACGTTGTGGAAACGTTTTACAACAACATTATTTCAATGTTGTAGGAAAGTAATGTGAAAAACGTTGAAACAACGTTGTGGAAACGTCAGCAAAACCCAACATTTGAATGTTCCCAAAACGTTGGATTTACTTATCAGTAAACTGAAATTGAACCAACAACTATTTATTCAACTTACATTGCCAAAGTCAACAACAATTTCAAAAATCCTCAATTTTCATCCGATTCACTTGACTTTTGAATGGGATTTATATATCAGTCAACTAGTCCAATCAACAACTATTTTATTCAACATAGGCCAAAGTCAACAACAATTTCAAAAAATCCTTATTTTCATTCGATTCACCATTTAATTTGTTCAAAGAACGTTCATTTCGCAAATTCGACCCAACCACAACCCTCGCCATTAATTTCTATTGTAAGCGTGCCGAATCAATAAGTATCAATTTTTCTATGAGCCTCGACCAGAGAGTGGTTGCCACTCACAAACACTCGTTGCTAGCTGTTCCATTGTCTGTTGATTCTCACTCTGCTGCCGATTTCAATTGAGCCAGCAGAGTGGAATTTGGAATTTTTTATTTCTCTGAGCTCATGAAAGTGGTGACATTGGGTGGTTTGCCACTTCCTTTCCACAAAAGCACTTAATTATTGCCTTTCATTAAGCGTGAAGCATGTCTCAAAAGCTTAGTGATGGACCTGGACAAAATTTGATAGACAGATTTTGGTGCTTAACCAGGATAAATTGGAACAGCCCTTAAACTAACACCAAGCAGATCAATTTTTATATTTTGAAGCTTAATCGCAGATAAATCTTTCACCTTTCAATAAAAATATATGTACCAACCAAATCTGCGAGCACGAGGAGCAGAGAAAATACACAAAAAAACCAACAACACTGCAACAGCAATGCAACAGCAACACTGCAACAACCTTAGGTTGAGGTTGAGGGTTTACACAAACGCTTTGCTTCTCGCAAAGCGTCCGCCAATGGGAACTAGAGGGAGGGAGAAGGAGCGGGAGCAAGAGACAGGTAGCCGGAATGGAAATGAGGGACAATGAGGGACAGTGAGGGAGTGTCGGTATGCAATTTTCATCCAATCACCATCTTTCATAATAATTCTGGACCGGCATGAGATGGCATTGTCTGTCATTAATTTATATGTTGATCGAACGATTTTTAGGTGTTATAAAATGGTGGGAAAAATTGGCGAAAATTTATTTTTTTCTCTCCTCCACCCTTTTTTTTTTTTTTTCCCCTTACCTTGGACCCACGGCTTTCGTCCTACACAATTCCGTTTAATTTGTCTAAATCCAACCAGCCGTTCCAAGGATATAAGCCGTTTTGTCGTGATACCACAAATTGGGAGAAAATATATATATATATCTCCATTTCCCGCCCTCTCTCGCACGCCAAGCGAGTCCTCCACCATTTGGGCGGGCAACTCAAAAGTACGTTGTAAATGCTACACAGGTGTACGAGTGTGTAAACGAGTGTACAGGCCTTACATGACTCGGAAACAGATGGTCCCATGGTGCACTCATGGTCCACCTGCTCCCAGTTCACAGCAAGGCCCTTAATAACCAGCGTATTCGTGTGACTACGCACTAATCTTCGCAAAGACGCAGTCTCAATTACACAGGCGAATGCAGGCAGACATTCGCTTCGCTTCGCGCACATCAGTGGCACGTGTCAGAAGAATTACACAGCGCAGGAAAAATACGTATTTACAGAAATCATTAGAAAAACATGAATAATAGCTACAATCGTTTGTCGATGTTCCATCCGTGACTTCGTTTGCTCATTCGCCTGACCAAAACGAGATAAAGGTAGCTCAACCATTACACAGCGCTTTTAATGGCGCATGCCATAGGAACTCAACGCAATTTCAACTCGGCCAGAAAACGAGCAGACATTTTGTTGGACTTTTACCTCGGACGGTCGTGACAAAATTCGTTACATCATTACATTTATTTACAAGGTACCTCAAAATACCTCTTAATCACACAGTCATTGGTTCTTTGCATAAAACACAGCACCAGGAGAGCCAGCTCAAAAAAATGGATCTTTGTGAATATGCAGCACCCTAGTAGTCGGTTCTTTGTGTACTAATTAATTACACAGCACCCGGGCCCTGCTCATATGGATCCTTTGTGTCGCGAGCACAGCACCTGAGCAAAGGGTCCCATCTATATTTTCCTTATCAGGGCTTCCGTGCACCGATGGTGCGTGGAGAAGCCCAAACACCAAATCCTCCATGTATATATAAAATAACTATTCCCAGGTTCGTAAATCATACTGGACAAAAACAAGACACACTCACCTTTAAAGATCTTGCATGTGTCCAATTGATCCCAGCGGTGCCTCCATATTGTTCGGGAATAGTTATATGACTCAGGAGGACACAAAATAACTATACAGGGCTTTTACAAAGCAACGCTTTATGAGCTAATAATTCACTTGTTTCAATATAATAAAGAACTACAATACAAAAACGAATTTAGTAATTCAAGTCGTTGGTTCTTCTTCGTTCGGTCTTCTGCGCTGTCCTCGTTCCATACTCGATCGTTCCATTTGGGCAGAGGTTCTCGTGGCAAGTGCTCTCGACTCAAAGTTTGTCCTCGTTTTTATCGGCACACTCGAGTTAATCCTCCGTGCGCTAAATGTTAATCCCTTCTCCGCAGAAAGGTTGCTCAGTCATCCCGCTCGCCTTACAGGCACCAACTCGCTCCCCTCCTGCTGCGAGTTCCATTTGCCTCACAATAGGAGGGTGCTCTAGCCCGGGGCTGTGACCAGGTGAACAAGAGATTACCACGTGCACATTCCTGACATTCATTTACGAAATCGTCTATCTGCTTCGTTACCAGTCCCAGTCCCAATCAATGAGTTACATTTCCACACTACTATTAGAAAGAGGCTGCACAAAGTTGATCTACATGGGAGGTGTGCGAGGAGGAACCCTTTGCTGTCCAGAAAGAACATCAGGGCAAGACTGAAGTTTGCCAATGAACACCTGGGAAAAGACCAGCACTTCTGGAACAATGTGCTCTGGACAGATGAGTCAAAGGTAGAGCTATTTGGCCACAGTACCAGAAGACATGTTTGGCGAAAACCAAAGACAGCATTTGACCACAAGAACCTGATACCAACTGTAAAGCATGGTGGTGGAAATATTATGGTTTGGGGCAGCTTTGCTGCATCAGGGCCTGTGCAGCTCAACATCATAGAATCCACTATGAATTCTTCATTGTACCAGAGGGTGCTTGAGGATAATGTGTGGCCATCTGTCGCAAAGTTGAAGCTCAACCGAAGGTGGACCTTGCAACATGACAATGACCCTAAACATACCAGTAAATCCACCAAGGAATGGCTGAAAATAAAGAAATGGAGGGTTCTGGAATGGCCAAGTCAAAGCTCGGATCTAAATCCCATTGAGATGTTGTGGGGGGATTTGAAACGAGCTGTGCATGCAAGAAACCCCTCAAATATCGCACAGCTGAAAGAATTCTGCATGGAGGAGTGGGCAAAAATTTCTCCCAGTCGATGTCAGAGACTGGTAGATAGTTATAAGAAACGCCTACTTGAGGTTGTTTCTGCCAAAGGGGGCAATACCATGTGTTGGAGCCAAGGGTGTACTTACTTTTTCCACATGCGAAATTTGCATTTATGTTTATTTAAATTATACAATGGACTACAAAATGTAAATGTTTCATGACATTTGTTTTATTATATCACCTTTACCTGTCAATGTTGTTGAAATGAAGATCAAATAGCTGTATGTTGAAATGTGTTGAAAAAGTCAAAACTTTACATGGGGTGTACTTACTTTTTCACGTGACTGTATTTATATATATATATATCAGTCACTATGCGATTTCATACCATCAGTGGTGAACCACCATTAAGGTATCCCATCCAGCTATGCTGTACCTTAATGGGAGCGATAAGTGCCATCTGCCACATGGCACATTACCTCTGGTATCCACTCATTATATGGAATCCCCTGGATGCAGCCGGGAGCAAACCAATCCAAATATATGTGCAGTTCTCCAGCTTTCAATGAGCGCAAGTAATGACGTCACTGCCATGTACATACTATATATATATATATATATATATATATAGATACATATCATATATATACATATACATATACATATCAGTCACTATGCGACCTTCATATCATCAGTGGAGAACCGCCAGCAAGGTGTCCCATACAGCTGCTGCTGCACCTTGCTGGGAGCGATAAGCACCGCCTGCCACACGATAACGTTATCTCTGGTATCCACTGATCATATGGAGTCGACCTGGTTGTGGTTGGGAGTTACTAATAATGGTATCTGTAATCTGGTTCTCCAACCTCATGAGCGAACATCATGACGTCATCGCCATGCATGTCCGCATTGCCTGCAAATGATATTACAATTACAGATATTATTACAGATAAAATTACAGATACCATTATATATATATATATATATATATATATATATATATATATATTGTTACAGATACGACTTTGATGGTATGGTGGGCCGAGCGGGATGGCCGCCGTATCCGTACAAGTTACCCGATTGTGCCCGAATGTTGACTAATCGCGCTATGCTGGCTCAATAAGAAAAAGAAGACACCCGGCTGGATTATAATGACACAATACGACACCAGGGGTTCAGTTCTCAAGTATATTCGTACGGAAAAAGGTTAGATTACAGGGACAAGAGGGAAACATAGGAAGGTGGGCACTTAGACACAACCTTATATTAACCCTAGACAGACCACAGATAAACGGGACAACGCTGACTCACACGGGATTTGATGGCAAGGAAAGCGGCAGTCGATGGCTCAGGTGCACCTGGCTCCGGGACAGAATCACGTACGGTGGTGTCCAGCAGATGCGGGGAGGTCGCTCAGCGCTCGGGGTCGCGACTTTTGTGGAGATGCCGGGGAGGTCGCTCAGCGCTCGGGGGGGTGGCGTCTTGTCCTTCCAAGCTCGGGGCGCATCTGACGTCACGTCCGGCGCGGGGCCGCGTATATCCGGCGGGGAGTGACACGCCCTCGGCTCGTTAGCGCCGCCCCAGATGGCATCGGCTCATGGCTTCTCATTGGGTGCGGGGGTTACCGGCTCCGCCCTTGACGAGGGGCCGACAGGGAGCCCCTTCGTGGTAACCCCGTGGAGCGCGTGGTCAATGGCGGCTAACCGAGCCGGAAGGAGGACGCCCACTCCCCATGCCGTCACCGCGCCGCCCCCCTCTTTTGTTGTTGTTGTTGTAGTTGGCGCTTCTTCATGGGGAAGAGATGCGGAGAGGTATGGGGAGGTCCTAAACTTCCTAACAGGTGCCATATAATCACATTCTGGTGCAACGAAGAGTCATAATTAATGGGAACGAGGCCTTAACTGACATAGAATAAGAATAACTAGGAAGATGTCCGAAAGTTGTCTACGTGTGGTGCGGGGGACCTGGGCACGACATTTAATGGGGGGATGAAGGGGAAGATCGGCTCTAATGGGTGTTGTTTACAGACAATGGGACTAGGGAATGGGGTAAGGGAGAGTTGGGGAGTATCGGAGAAAATAGGGGAATATTTACAAGCGGATATGGAGGCCAAATTCCATATTCGCAACATTGCACCCTTCTCTACCCTCGGGGCGTCCCGACCCGATAAATTTTTACCTACTTTAGTGTGGCACGCAATGTAGTTCCCTCTACTATTAACTCTACCCTGAGTGCGACAGTTTTACAGATATTCACAAATGAGTAAATATGTCCCCCTGCGACGTTGCACCCTTCTCCTCACAGAAACACACCCACAGGATAACCGAATCCGGAAAGAATTCTCAAACTAAACATACAGCCGGTAGGGAGCATTATTTACAAGACTACGCTGATATTTACACTACGATCCAGGACCTGTCTTTGGAGGAACACATGCAGATGTTATGCATAGAGAGAGCGCGCTTGCCAACATCGATACACCAACCCACGAGTGCTCTGTGGCCGACGGCCTTTAATAACGTGCAGAGCACCCTTTCCCGAGCATCAACAGCACCACCCCACCGCCAATCGGTGCAGTCACCATTGTTCATTGGAATTAAAATAAACTCGACAACCCCTAACCCTGCAGGTGTCTCTTGCTCTTCTTGTGGTGCACTTGGTGGTGTTAACTATAAAGTGGTTCACCTGTATGGCATAGGTGCCACGTTGACCCATAGGTCCATCCCCGGGTGGTGCTTGGCCGCAAACGAACTGCGGTCCATTGTGGGTGGCCACAAACATTGCGGTCCATATGGTGTACCGATCCAGGCAGCGAACAGCGAAAGTGCAGGCCCACAACTGCGTCGCCAGCACCTCTCTCTCCTCTCTCTCTACCCCAAAGCCAGATCCTCGGAGGTGGGAGACAAAAACAAGACAAGTGAGCAAGGTGGTAAGGGCGCAAAAGTGCACGCAATGCAAGGTGATGCACACTGGGGGCACATGGGAACCAGGTGAGACAGGTACGTTCCTACCGTACGCCCCCCCCACCAGGTAACCTACATGGCCCCTCCCTTACCCCTTACTGTATCAACAAAACACAACACTACCCATAAACATCTACTTTACAAATCCACAAACATCCCTACTGTCTTCCCCGTTCCTCCCATATACCAAATTCGTCTCCTCTCCCTCCTAACCAATCAAATTTGCCATTTTCAACTCTCATCAAAATTTGCCATCTCCAACTGAACATCAAAATTTGCCATCACCAATTCATCATCAGTCCCTCCTAGGGAGGGAGAGATGGAATCACCCCAATGTCTCATCCACGTCGTGATGCGTCTCACAAATCCTCACAGCAATCTCATTTCCTGCAACAAACAAAGAAAACACAGGTGTGGAGTCATCATCATCACCACAGGCAAGTGGCTGCGTATGGTGCGACAGGTTCATCAATCCTAACTATCTCCTAAATGACTTTAACAACTTTACACTACCCGGGGTCTTTCTCCGGCCAAACCATTGGCCCTCTTACACTATGGGTTCTAAAAACCAATTCCCATTGGCCAAACTGTGGTGCTCTTCAATTTGGGGTCTCACTCCCCCGATTCATCTCCCGGTGCCCTCGTACAATTTCTGGGCTGCGACGTGTACCTCTCCCAGTGGGTCTACCCACCTGCACACCTCCACCACTGCAGTTGCCTCCGAGCTTACCTGCTCCTTACCCTAACCTAACTACCTGGGGAAGGCCCTTTGGCTCTCTCCCCACTCGGTGCCCTCTCTGGCACTGGGCTGCCCGATCCACACCCGGGACCCTCAGGCACCCACTCACAACTACCGGCTCCCAGAGCCCACCTGCGGCCTCACCTGGCCGACATCCTCACAGTGGTGGAGTGCCCAACCAACTACACACACTAACAGGCTACACGCCCAGCCATTTCCACAACACTAATGCACCCATCCACAACACCATTCTGCAACCGCACCACAAATGCCAATATCCAACCACAATTTACCTGCACCCTCTACCTAACACTTACACTACCCGCCCCGGGTACTCGTGAAAGGGGTCCACTCTTCCCCCATCCACACCTTCGCACCATGCACACCACTCCGTACCACTCACTCCAACTCTCTCCACACACCTGTACTTGCACCCTGTGCTCTCACACCTGGTGCCACCTGCACCCTTCTCTCCCCAAGCGCATTCGCGCTGATCCACACACTCACTACTCATACACTGCTCCACACACCTGTCCAGTTGCACACCTGTGCAATCACACCTGTTCCATCCTCACACACACACGGCATCATCTCAGCTAACTACTCCCTTCTGAAACTTGCGCTTCCCAGTCGTCCCTTTAAACTATTGCGCTCCCACGTCATTATCATCCACACTAATCTACCTGCGTCCCCACTACAGGTATCAGTCACTAACTAAACCTAACGTTACCTAAGGTCATCTTCTCTAGATCCCTACACACAATATCCTAACCCACCCGGGCTAGTTTTCACTGCCATACACCCCATAAGCTATTGCTCCTTTGCCCCACACATGGGAAGGATGGTGGATTTGCCATCCCACCACATCGGGGGTCTCTCACTACCAATTTTGCACATCAAATTTCAACAAATCAAAAATTTGCCAATCATCTGCCAATCACTGTACCATTACCAATCATCACTCTGCCAATCATCAAATTTTGCTTTTCTCCAATTTTGGGGCCAAAACACTAACCTCATCACCCAGTCTACTCACTAATACCTCTCGGTGCGCCAATTCCCGTCCAAAGCCCGGCTTCGTAAAGCCAAACAATGAATGCTGGTTGTTTTGTGCCTGCGGCTGGATGCGTCCGGCATTCGGGACAGGGACGGGGGCTTACCCGGGCCGAGATCCCATGCATCACCTCGGCGTGGAGCCATCCAATGTCCCGATCTCGACCTGCCGGCACGTCTCACCAAAAAGTGGTCGCCATGACGACCCTTTCTATCGGGCTGCCAGCTCCGCCTAGTGGAGCCTGGACGCGGCCGTTCAAAGCGAGGCCCGGCACGCACCGAGGGCCTGCTTCGGCTAAAAGTCGCTCTAACCTCTAACCCGTGTAACGTCGATGCTTCACCTGGACGCTTACACCCCGCAGCCCGTTCCTTGCTCACACATCCAGCCGTGCCCATGCTCCTCGTACCTTTCCTTACACACCCAGGTACACCCATTCCACTCACAGCCTTGGTCACACACCTGACCACCGAACACTTTGGCACACATTCGTTGCTCGCACACCTCACCAATACACCGCTTCGCACCCCCTCCTCGGTCACCTCCTCTGTGACAATCACAGGTGTGCTCTCATTCGCACACCCAACCACGTGCCTCACCACCAACTCCAGCGTGCATTCCCACTCACGCTCTACCATTCCAGGTGTGCATCCTTCCATCCCAGGTGTACATCCTCGCTCACCTGTCACAACTAACTCACGCTCCATGTCACTCTCACTACTTTCACCTCCATTCTTGACAGCGCACTCACCCTTACTCTTGACAGCGCAGTCTTTCCCCATGCACCTGTCCGTCACACACCTTTCTCGCGCACACTCTCCCGTTACACCCTCTGTAACACTCACCACAGGTGGACACTCTTCCTTACTTCTGACAGCGCACTCTTTCCTCATGCACCTGTCCGTCACACACCTTTCTCGCGCACACTCCTGCGCACACTCTCCCGTCACACCCTCTGTAACACTCACCACACCACGCTTCCATGTGCTCCCTCGCACACGCGCTACGACCGACTCACTCTCGCCAGCACACTCACTCCTTGGCACGCACTTTTTCCTCACACACCCCAGAGTCGGACTTTCTTGCACACCTCCTTTTTCGCACACCAGACCTGTCGCACACTTCACCAACGGCCTCTCACGAACACCCGGGTCTATCTCGACCCCCAAGCTTATTAAATCCCCTGGCGCATCATACGCACGACCATATTGGTCACCACTTACACCGGGTCCTCTTCCTCTTCGCTTCTCCTCCATCACCTGCGAATCCCTCATCCGGTTAATGAGCACATCATCACGATCCAAACACAGACTTTGGACCAATTCTTTTATCTCCTCTTTTATCTCTTTCTTATCCCCTCTCCGTCGCTTCTTAATTTCGCTCATCCCTTCTTCCACTTCTTCTAATTTGTGCTTCACCTCTTTTATTCCCCGGTACGTCTCCTCAAGCTCGTCCTCCAAGGCTACCTTGACCGTTTCCATGTGCGTCCTCACCTGCCGGTCCTTCGTCTCCATAACCTCTATCACCTCGTCCAGCCTCGTTGTCAGTCCCTCACGTACCATCTGACATTCCCTCTTTGTCGCTACCAAGTCATCTTTTAGTTCTTTCTGTGTCGCCTTTAAACCTCCTAATACCGCAGTGTTCCTTTGAACCTGCTCCACTAACTCCGTCTGTCCCACCGTCAGCTGCTCCACCTCCTGCGTCAGGTCCTCTATGCCCCCTTGTAACTTTACAGTCCCCTTTCTCACCTCCTTCTCCATGTGCTCCTCACAGTGCCTCACCTCCTCGCGCACTCCTCCGACCTCCTCACTCACTCCTCTTCTGATCTCCTCTCCCATCACTTGCATCTCCTGCCCAGATGCCACCCTCATCTGCTCCATTTCCTCCCTGTGAGCATCCAGTTTGGTTTCTACCCCCATTCTGACCCCCTCTATCTGCTGCCCCATTTGGTTAACTTCCCTTTCCGCTTGGTCCCTCATGTCCCTCAATTTGCCTTCCATGGTGTTTTCTAACCCCTCTAACCCTTTTTGCATCCCTTCCATTTGATTCTCTTGAGCGGCCATTCTGTTTTCTACCCCCGTTAACCCAGTTTTCACTCCCTCTATCTGATTCTCCTGGGCAGCCATTCTATTTTCTACCCCCTCTAACCCATTTCTCACCTCTTTTATCCCATTGTCTAACCCCTCAAAATTTTTGTCTAACTTCCCAATTTTCTTGTCTAACTCCTCAAAATTATTGTCTAACTTCTCACCGGTACCCCTCGCTTCGTCCCTCATTACCCCCATTTGGTTTCCCATTACCCCCATTTGGCCCTCCAATCGCTCACCCTGAGCATCCATCCGGTTCCCCATTACCCCCAATTGGTTACTCTGCAGTTTGAGGGACGCCTGCATTTGCGCCATAAATTGCTCCATGAGGACCTGCATCTGGGCCATCCCTCCCACTTGTGCAGCGGGTGCGGCCCACGTAGCTATGTGCGAGGCGCCATTTCGCGCGTCTGCTACCCCCGCTGTTTCGCTCTCCTCACGTGTCTCAATTTGGTCCTGGACCGACCCTGCTTCACTCTCCCCTACCGGACCCCAGCCGTCTTGATCCGCCATAGCGCGACTTTCAAAATTCGAGTTTCGTAAAACAAATTCGAAATTTCGCCGTTATACTTTCGTCGAGCGCAGTACCCGCGCTCCGGATCGATTTTGTCGAGCGCCGTACGCGCTCCGGATCGATTTTGTCGAGCGCAGTACGCGCTCCGGATCGATTTTCCCTCCCAAAATTTGGGCCTAACTAATTTAGTCCCGGGTCCGAATCTCACTCCTCGACACCAATTGTTACAGATACGACTTTGATGGTATGGTGGGCCGAGCGGGATGGCCGCCGTATCCGTACAAGTTACCCGATTGTGCCCGAATGTTGACTAATCGCGCTATGCTGGCTCAATAAGAAAAAGAAGACACCCGGCTGGATTATAATGACACAATACGACACCAGGGGTTCAGTTCTCAAGTATATTCGTACGGAAAAAGGTTAGATTACAGGGACAAGAGGGAAACATAGGAAGGTGGGCACTTAGACACAACCTTATATTAACCCTAGACAGACCACAGATAAACGGGACAACGCTGACTCACACGGGATTTGATGGCAAGGAAAGCGGCAGTCGATGGCTCAGGTGCACCTGGCTCCGGGACAGAATCACGTACGGTGGTGTCCAGCAGATGCGGGGAGGTCGCTCAGCGCTCGGGGTCGCGACTTTTGTGGAGATGCCGGGGAGGTCGCTCAGCGCTCGGGGGGGTGGCGTCTTGTCCTTCCAAGCTCGGGGCGCATCTGACGTCACGTCCGGCGCGGGGCCGCGTATATCCGGCGGGGAGTGACACGCCCTCGGCTCGTTAGCGCCGCCCCAGATGGCATCGGCTCATGGCTTCTCATTGGGTGCGGGGGTTACCGGCTCCGCCCTTGACGAGGGGCCGACAGGGAGCCCCTTCGTGGTAACCCCGTGGAGCGCGTGGTCAATGGCGGCTAACCGAGCCGGAAGGAGGACGCCCACTCCCCATGCCGTCACCGCGCCGCCCCCCTCTTTTGTTGTTGTTGTTGTAGTTGGCGCTTCTTCATGGGGAAGAGATGCGGAGAGGTATGGGGAGGTCCTAAACTTCCTAACAGGTGCCATATAATCACATTCTGGTGCAACGAAGAGTCATAATTAATGGGAACGAGGCCTTAACTGACATAGAATAAGAATAACTAGGAAGATGTCCGAAAGTTGTCTACGTGTGGTGCGGGGGACCTGGGCACGACATTTAATGGGGGGATGAAGGGGAAGATCGGCTCTAATGGGTGTTGTTTACAGACAATGGGACTAGGGAATGGGGTAAGGGAGAGTTGGGGAGTATCGGAGAAAATAGGGGAATATTTACAAGCGGATATGGAGGCCAAATTCCATATTCGCAACAATATATATATATATATATATATATATATATATATATATATATATATATATATATATATATCGAAATATATTGTTACGGACACGGCTCAAGATGTTGCTTGACCGAGCGGAATGGCCGCCGTGTTCGCACAGTTTACCCGATTACCCCCAACTCACCCGATTCCACTCGAACGTTGGCCAAATCGCGCTACGCTAAATCAATGATTGGAAAGGACACAACGACTGGGATAAATGAAACGACGCAAGGGGTACAGTTCTCAAGACCTCCGGAGGAGGATATAATTAGTGGTGGAGAAAAGGGGTAGATTACAAGGTAGAGTGAGGTAAAAGACACAGAAGAGATAGGCACTTAGATACAATCTTATCTATCCCAGACAGACCACAGACAGACCACAGACAAACGGGACAAGGCTGACTTACACAGGGATTGATGGCAGGGAAGGACAGGTCGGTTGATAGCACAAGGTGCACCTTGGCTCAGGGACAGGATAAAGCACGGTCCAGTCCAGAGATGCGGGGAGGTGTCACAGCGCTCGGAGGTGGCGTCCTTCTCTCTCCAAGCTCAGCGCGCATCTGACGTCACCTCCCTCTTCCTGCGCATGCTCAGCGGGGAGTGACACGCCCTCGGCTGTTTGACTCCGCCCCAGATGGGACCGGTCCGCCGCTTCTATTGGGTGCGGGGGTTACCGGGCTCCGCCCTTGACGAGGAGCTGACAGCGAGCCCCTACGTGGTAACCCCGTCGAGCACATGTTCGATGGCGGCTCGTTGGAAAGGCCTGGTGCCCTCCCAACACCCCCTACCAACCAAGCCGGAGTGAGGACGCACACTCCCCGCGCCGCCGCCGTTGCTGTTGTTGTTGTTGTTGCTGAACCATGAGGAAGAGCTGCGGGGAGGTATTGGGAGGTCCTAAACTTCCTAACGGTGCCATACAATCACATTCTGGTGCAACGAAGAGTCAGAATTAATAGAAACGAGTCCTTAACTGACATAGACTAAGAATAACTAGCAAGATGTCCTATAGTTGTCTACGTGAGATGCGGTGGACCTGGGCACGACATTTAATGGGGGAAATAGGGGGAGGTCGGGTCTACAGAGTGTTGTTTACAGAAAATGGGACTAGGGAATGGGGGATTGGGGATAGTTGGGAAGTATTGAGGAAATAGGGGAATATTTACAAGCGGATATGGATGGATGTAAATCCCATATCCGCAACACTGCACCCTTCTCTACCTCGGGGCGTCCAGACCCGATAAATTTTTACCTACTTTAGTGTGGCACTCAGATGTAGTTCCCTCTACTATTAACTCAACCCTGAGTGCGACAGTTTTACAGATGTTCACAAATGAGTAAATATGTCCCCCTGCGACGTTGCACCCTTCTCCTAACAGAAACACACCCACAGGATAACCGAATCGCGGAAAGCATCCTCAAACTAAACATACAGCCGGTAGGGAGCATTATTTACAATTGACGCTACTTTATTTACAAGACTAACCCAGGACCTGTGATTGTTCTTTCTGGGGGGGAGACAGTCTGCTCTGCATCAATGCACCATTAAAGCACCCAAAAACGCACCAATACACACCCAAGCACCAATCGGTGCAGTCACCATTGTTCAAGAAAATAAAAACAACAACCCCTAACCCTGCAGGTGTCTCTTGCTCTTCGGCTCCCTCTGCTGGTTATTATTATTGTCTTCCAGTTGTTGTCTTTCTTTCATTTTCTTACTGGCGGCCTATTTGCAATAAAGTGTGCCCAACGTGTCCATTTTATTTTCTTTATTTATGGCCCACAGGGCCGACTATGTGTGGTTCACCTGTGGGGCATCGGTGCCCTGTGGCCAAGGCCCGCCAGCAAGATTTCGGGCCCTCATGGCCGGCTCCAGCAGAGGGGCCATGCCCCAACCCATGGGGTCCATAAGTGGTGCTCGGCCACAGACATGTGGTCCATAATGTGGTGCATCGATGCAGACAGCTGGTTCTGAGAGTGCCGGGCGCACAATGGCCGACTCACGCACGCTCCCCTCGGCACCCAATGGCGCACAGGTCATGTGGGAGACAAAAGAGACAAATGAGCGAGGGGTAAGGTCACAAGGGTACACATCAATAAGGCAATGCAAGGCGAAATGCGTACGGAGGGCGAAGTGAGAAAGCTCGTCCCTACCGTACGTCACCCCCCTGTCACCTACACTACCCTTGCCCTTACCCCATATGTACAAAATCTACACATTACCAATCCGTCGCTACTGTCACGTCTCCCCATATTTCCTCTATACCAAATTCGTCACCACAATCCCTCTATCCAAAATTTGCCATCACCCAATTCGTCATCAATCCTCATAAGGAGGAAGAGATGGAACAACAAAGCACAATGTCACACCCACGTCATGATGCGTCTCACATTCCAAACATCTGCACAATAAAATAACAAAACATGGCATGGTGTGGAGGTACGTCATCTCAGGTGAGTGCATGTAGATGGTGCGAGGAGACTTCAATCCTAACTATCCTCTAAATGACATTAACACACTTTACACTACCCGGGGTCTTTCCCTGCCAATCCATTGGCCAACTTACTCTATGGGTTCTAAAAACCAATTCCCATTGACCAAACTGTGGTGCTTCCCAAGTTGGGGTCTCACTCCCCCGATTCATCACCCGGTGCCCTCGCACAATTTCTGGGCTGTGACGTGTAGCTCTCCCAGCAGGTCTACCCACCTGCACACCTCCACCACTGTAGTTGCCACCCGAGCTTACCTGCTCCTCACCCTAACCTAACTAACTGGGGAAGGCCCTCTCGCACTCTCACCCCCTCAGTGCCCTCTCTGGCACGGGCTGCCCGATCCACACCCGGGATCCTCAGGCACCCACTGACACTAACGGCTCCCAGAGCCCACCTGCGGCCTCACCTGGCCGACATCCTCACAGTGGTGGAGTGCCCAAACCAACTACACACACTAACAGGCTACACGCCCAGCCATTTCCACAACACTAATGCACCCATCCACAATACCATTCTGCAACCGCACCACAAATGCCAATATCCAACCACAATTTACCTATACCCTCTACCTAACACTTACACTACCCGCCCCGGGTACTCATGAAAGGGGTCCACTCTTCCCCCATCCACACCTTCGCACCATGCACACCACTCCGTACCACTTACTCCAACTCTCTCCACACCACTCATTCCAATACTCCATGTATTCCACACACCTGTACTTGCACACCTGTGCTCTCATACTTGGTGCCGCCTGCACCCTTCTCTTCCCCAAGCGCATTCGCGCTGATCCACAACACTCACTACTCATACACTGCTCCACACACCTGTCCAGTTCTCACACAGCATCATCTCATCTAACTACTCCCCTCTGAAACTTGCGCTTCCCAGTCGTCCCTTTAAACTATTGCGCTCCCTCGTCATTATCATCCACTCTAATCTACCTGCGTCCCCACTACAGGTATCCTTGTCACTAACTAACCTTAACGTTACCTAATGTCATCTTCGCTAGATCCCTACACACAATATCCTAACCCACCCGGGCTAGTTTTCACTGCCATACACCCCCTAATCTAGTGCTCCTTTGCCCCCCAGTTTGTGAGGGATGACAAAGTTGCCATCCCACCACATCGGGCATCTCCCACTACCAATTTTGCACATCAAATTTCAACAAATCAAAAATTTGCCAATCACTACCCATCATCTGCCAATCATTACTGCCAATCCTTTGCCAATCATCAAATATTGTTTTTCTAATTTCGGGGCCAAAACACTATCCTCGTCATTACAGTCTACTTACTAATGCCTCTCGGTGCGCCAATTAACTTCTAAAGCTCGGCTTCGTACAGCCAAGCCATGAATGCGGGTTGTTTGGTGCCAGCGGCTGGATACGTCCCGCATTCGGTGCAGGGAAGGAGGTTTATCCGGGCCGAGGTCCCACGCACCATCTCGGCACGGAGCCATCCCATGGCCCGATCTCGACCTGCCGGAATGCCTCAACAAAAAGTGGTCGCCATGACGACCCTTCCTATCGGGCTGCCCGCTCCACCTAGTGGAGCACGGATGCGGCCGTTCAAAGCGAGGCCCAGCGTGGATCGCGTACGGCGGTCCTTTCGAACCCGCCGTGGCTCGGATCCCCGCTGGTTCTCGCGGCACGCGAAGCCCGGCACGCACCGAGGGCCCGATTCGGCTATAAGTCGCTCTAACCGCTAACCCGGTTACCGTCGATGCCTCACCTGCATGCTTACACGCATACGCTACCCCTTTCTTGCTCATACCTCCAGCTGTTCCCATGCTCCTCGTACCTTTCCTTACACACCTCGGTACACTCATTCCATTCACAGCCTTGGTCACACACCTGACCACCGAACACTTTGGCACACATTCGTTGTTCGCACACCTCACCAACACACCTCTTCGCGCCCCTTCCTCGGTCACCTCCTCTGTGACAATCACAGGTGTGCTTTCACTCGCACACCCATCCACGTGCCTCACGACCAACTCAAGTGTGCATTCCCACACACGCTCTACCATTCCAGGTGTGCATCCTTCCATTCCAGGTGTACATCCTCGCTCACCTGTCACAACTAACTCACGCTCCATGTCACTCTCACTACTCTCACCTCCACTCTCGGTCGCGCACTCACCCTTACTCTCGACAGCGCACTCTTTCCTCATGCACCTGTCCGTTACACACCTTTCTCGCGCACACTCTCCCGTTACACCCTCTGTAACACTCACCACAGGTGTGCATTCTTCCTTACTTTTGACAGCGCACTCTTTCCTCATGCAACCGTCCGTTACACCCCTTTCTCGCGCACACTCTCCCGTTACACCCTCTGTAACACTCACCACAGGTGTACACTCTTCCTTACTTTTGACAGCGCACTCTTTCCCCATGCACCTGTCCGTCACACATCTTTCTCGCACACCCTCTCCCGTTACATCCTCTGTAACACTCACCACAGGCGTGCATTCTCCCTTTACACCCTCCGTAACACTCCTCACTACGCGCTTCCATGTGCTCCCTCGCACACGCGCTACGACCGACTCACTCTCGACAGCATCCTCACTCCTTGGCACGCACTTTTTCCTCACACACCCCAGAGTCGGACTTTCTCGCACACCTCCTTTTTCGCACACCAGACCTGTCGCACACTTCACCAACGGCCTCTCACGAACACCCGGGTCCATCTCGACCCCCAAGCTTATTAAATCACCTGGCGCATCATACGCACAACCATATTGGTCACCACTTACACCGGGTCCTCTTTCTCTTCGCTTCTCCTCCATCACCTGCGAATCCCTCATCCGGTTAATGAGCACATCATCACGATCCGAACACAGACTTTGGACCAATTCTTTTACTTCCTCTTTTATCTCTTTCTTATCCCCTCTCCGTCGCTTCTTAATTTTGCTCACCCCTTCTTCCACTTCTTCTAATTTCTGCTTCACCTCTTTTATTTCCCGGTGCGTCTCCTCAAGTTCGTCCTCTAAGGCTACCTTGACCGTTTCCATGTGCGTCCTCACCTGCCGGTCCTTCGTCTCCATTACCTCTGTCACCTCGTCCAACCTCGTTGTCAGTCCCTCACGTACCATCTGACATTGCCTCTGTGTCGCTATCAAGTCATTTTTTATGTCGTTTTGTGTCGCTCTTAACCCTCCTAGTACCGCAGTGTTCCTTTGGACCTGCTCCGTTAGTTCTTTTTGTCCCTCCGTCAGCTGTTCCACTTCCAGCGTCAACTCCTCTATACCACCTTGCAATTTTACATTCCCCTTTCTCACCTCCTTCTCCATGCGCTCCTTACAGTGCCTCACCTCCTCGCGCACTCCTCCGACCTCCTCACTCACACCTCTTCTGATCTCCTCTCCCATCACTTGCATCTCCTGCCCAGATGCCACCCTCATCTGCTCCATTTCCTCCCTGTGAGCATCCAATTTAGTTTCTACCCCCATTCTGACCCCCTCTATCTGCTGCCCCATTTTTTTAACTTCCCTTTCCGCTTGGTCCCTCATGTCCCTCAATTTGCCTTCCATACTGTTTTCTAACCCCTCTAACCCATTTTTCACTCCCTCTATCTGATTCTCCTGGGCAGCCATTCTATTTTCCACCCCCGTTAACCCCTCCTGTATTTCCCCTAATCTATTGTCTAATCCCTCTATTCTACTCCCTAACCCTCCGATCTGGGCCCCCATCCTTTGTTCTAACCGTTGGCTATTGGTCCCCATGTCCTCCCTCAATTTCTCGCTATTGCACCCCATTACCCCCATTTGCTCACTCTGAGCCTCTATACTGTTTTTCAAACCTCCAATTTGGTCTCCCATTTGTCCCTCCAATCGCTCACCCAATCGCTCACTATCAGCCCTCATCTCGTCCTTCTGCAGGTTGAGGGACGCCTGCATTTGTACCATAAATTGCTCCATGAGGGCCTGCATTTGGGCCATCCTTCCCACTTGTGCAGTGGGTGCGGCCGCCGTAGCCATGTGCGAGGCGCCATTTTGCGCGCCCGTAACCTCGTGCGCGAGGACGCCATTTTGCGAACCTGCCGCCCTCACTGCTTCGCTCTCCTCATGTGCCTCAATTTGGTCCTGGATCGACCCTGCCTCACTCTCCTCTACCGGAACCCAGCCGTCTTGATCTGCCATAGCGCGACTTTCAAAATTCGGGTTTTTATTTTAAAACAAAACAAATTTCACAGTTAATAATTTCGAGCGCGTGAAGCGCGTTTCGGGTCCAATCTCACTTCCTGACACCAATTGTTACGGACACGGCTCAAGATGTTGCTTGACCAAGCGGAATGGCCGCCGTGTTCGCACAGTTTACCCGATTACCCCCAACTCACCCGATTCCACTCGAACGTTGGCCAAATCGCGCTACGCTAAATCAATGATTGGAAAGGACACAACGACTGGGATAAATGAAACGACGCAAGGGGTACAGTTCTCAAGACCTCCGGAGGAGGATATAATTAGTGGTGGAGAAAAGGGGTAGATTACAAGGTAGAGTGAGGTAAAAGACACAGAAGAGATAGGCACTTAGATACAATCTTATCTATCCCAGACAGACCACACACAGACCACAGACAAACAGGACAAGGCTGACTTACACAGGGATTGATGGCAGGGAAGGACAGGTCGGTTGATAGCACAAGGTGCACCTTGGCTCAGGGACAGGATAAAGCACGGTCCAGTCCAGAGATGCGGGGAGGTGTCACAGCGCTCGGAGGTGGCGTCCTTCTCTCTCCAAGCTCAGCGCGCATCTGACGTCACCTCCCTCTTCCTGCGCATGCTCAGCGGGGAGTGACGCCCTCGGCTGTTTGACTCCGCCCCAGATGGGACCGGTCCGCCGCTTCTATTGGGTGCGGGGGTTACCGGGCTCCGCCCTTGACGAGGAGCTGACAGCGAGCCCCTACGTGGTAACCCCGTCGAGCACATGTTCGATGGCGGCTCGTTGGAAAGGCCTGGTGCCCTCCCAACACCCCCTACCAACCAAGCCGGAGTGAGGACGCACACTCCCCGTGCCGCCGCCGTTGCTGTTGTTGTTGTTGTTGCTGAACCATGAGGAAGAGCTGCGGGGAGGTATTGGGAGGTCCTAAACTTCCTAACGGTGCCATACAATCACATTCTGGTGCAACGAAGAGTCAGAATTAATGGAAACGGGTCCTTCACTGACATAGACTAAGAATAACTAGCAAGATGTCCTATAGTTGTCTACGTGAGATGCGGTGGACCTGGGCACGACATTTAATGGGGGAAATAGGGGGAGGTCAGGTCTACAGAG
The DNA here is from genome assembly GCF_964187855.1 of Myxine glutinosa. NCBI lineage: Eukaryota > Metazoa > Chordata > Myxini > Myxiniformes > Myxinidae > Myxine > Myxine glutinosa. The sequence goes on along the minus strand of NC_136264.1, from coordinate 192,173,179 downwards.
TGTTGTTTACAGAAAATGGGACTAGGGAATGGGGGATTGGGGATAGTTGGGAAGTATTGAGGAAATAGGGGAATATTTACAAGCGGATATGGATGGATGTAAATCCCATATCCGCAACAATATGTTCCGTCAATACCGTCAATGCTGCATCCAGGGGATTCCATATAATGAGTGGATACCAGAGGTAATGTGCCATGTGGCAGATGGCACTTATCGCTCCCATTAAGGTACAGCATGGCTGGATGGGATACCTTAATGGCGGTTCACCACTGATGGTATGAAATCGCATAGTGACTGATATATATATATTGTTGCGAATATGGAATTTGACCTCCATATCCGCTTGTAAATATTCCCCTATCTTCTCCGATACTCCCCAACTCTCCCCTTACCCCATTCCCTAGTCCCATTGTCTGTAAACAACACCCATTAGAGCCGATCTTCCCCTTCATTCCCCCATTAAATGTCGTGCCCAGGTCCCCCGCACCACACGTAGACCATTATAGGACATCTTGCTAGTTATTCTTAATCTATGTCAGTTAAGGACTTGTTTCCATTAATTATGACTCTTCGTTGCACCAGAATGTGATGATATGGCACCAGTAGGAGTTTAGGACCTTCCCATACCTCCCCGCATCTCTTCCCATCATCTCAAGCTCCAACAACAACCACAACAACAGCGGCTTTGCGTCCTCACTCCGGCTCGGTTGGCCGCCATTGAACATGTGCTCGACGGGGTTACCCAGAAGGGGGCTCCCTGTCGGCCCCTCGTCAAGGGCGGAGCCGGTAACCCCCGCACCCAATGAGAAGCCATGGGCCGATGCCATATGGGGCGGAGCTAACGAGCGAGGGCGTGTCACTCCCCGCCGGATATACGCGGCCCCGCGCCGGACGTGACGTCAGATGCGCCCCGAGCTTGGAAGGACAAGACGCCACCCTCCCGAGCGCTGAGCGACCTCCCCGGCATCTCCACCAAAGTCGCGACCCCACGAGCGCTGAGCGACCTCCCCGGCATCTCCACCAAAGTCGCGACCCACGAGCGCTGAGCGACCTCCCCGCATCTGCTGGACACCACCGTACGCGATTCTGTCCCTGAGCCAGGTGCACCTGAGCCATCGACTGCCGCTTTCCTGGCCATCAAACCCCGTGTGAGTGAGCCTTGTCCCGTTTATCTGTGGTCTGTCTAGGGTTAATATAAGAGTGTGTTTAAGTGCCCACCTTCCTATGTTTCCCTCTTGTCCTTGTAATCTAACCTTTTTCCGTACGAATATACTTGAGAACTGAACCCCTGGTGTCGTATTGTGTCATTATAACCCAGCCGGGTGTCTTCTCTTTCCTATTGAGCCAGCGTAGCGCGATTAGTCAACATTCGGGCACAATCGGGTAACTTGTACGGATACGGCGGCCATCCCGCTCGGCCCACCATACCATCAAAGTCGTATCTGTAACAATTGGTGTCGGGAGTGAGATTCGAGGCCCGACCAAATTTTGAAAAAAAAAAAAACGAATAGAGGAAAAAAAAAAAAATTTGGTCAAAATTTGGAGCGGCCGAAATTTGTTTTGTTTTACGAAACTCGAATTTTGCAAGTCGCGCTATGGCGGATCAAGACGGCTGGGGTCCGGTAGGGGAGAGTGAGGTAGGGTCGATCCAGGACCAAAATGAGGGACAGGAGGAGAGCGAAGCAGTGAGGGCGGCAGGTTCGCAAAATAGCGCCGTCACGCACGAAGAAGCGGGCGCGCAAAATGGCGCCTCGCTGATCACCGCGCCAGCGACCGTGGCAGCGCCCCCGATGGATTGGGGCCTTTTTTTCATACAAATGAAGGCCCTTATGGCCCAGAATAGCGAGAAAATGAGGGAGGAAACGAGGGCTGATAGTGAGCGGTTGGGAAACCGGATGGATGCTCAGGGTGAGCGATTGGAGGGCCAAATGGGGGTAATGAGGGACGAAGCGAGGGCTCGGAGTGAGCAATTGGGGGTAATGAGGGACGAAGCGAGGGGTACCAGTGAGAAGTTAGACAATAATTTTGAGGAGTTAGACAAGAAAATTGAGAAGTTAGACAATAATTTTGAGGAGTTAGACAAGAAAATTGAGAAGTTAGACAATAATTTTGAGGAGTTAGACAACGGGATAAAAGAAGTAAAGAATGGGTTAACGGGGGTAGAAAACAGAATGGCCGCTCAAGAGAATCAAATGGAAGGGATGCAAAAAGGGTTAGAGGGGTTAGAAAACAGTATGGAAGGCAAATTGAGGGACATGAGGGACCAAGCGGAAAGGGAAGTTAAACAAATGGAGCAGCAGATAGAGGGGGTCAGAATGGGGGTAGAAACCAAACTGGATGCTCACAGGGAGGAAATGGAGCAGATGAGGGTGGCATCTGGGCAGGAGATGCAAGTGATGGGAGAGGAGATCCGAAGAGGAGTGAGTGAGGAGGTCGGAGGAGTGCGCGAGGAGGTGAGGCACTGTAAGGAGCGCATGGAGAAAGAGGTGAGAAAGGGGACTGTAAAATTGCAAGGTGGTATAGAGGAGTTGACGCTGGGAGTAGAGCAGCTGACGGTGGGACAGACGGAGTTAGTGGAGCAGGTTCAAAGGAACACTGCGGTATTAGGAGGTTTAAAGGCGACACAGAAAGAACTCAAAGATGACTTGGTAGCGACGAAGAGGGAATGTCAGATGGTACGTGAGGGACTGACAACGAGGTTGGACGAGGTGATAGAGGTAATGGAGACGAAGGACCGGCAGGTGAGGACGCACCTGGAAACGGTCAAGGTAGCCTTGGAGGACGAGCTTGAGGAGACGTACCGGGGAATAAAAGAGGTGAAGCACAAATTAGAAGAAGTGGAAGAAGGGATGAGTGAAATTAAGAAGCGACGGAGAGGGGATAAGAAAGAGATAAAAGAGGAGATAAAAGAATTGGTCCAAAGTCTGTGTTTGGATCGTGATGATGTGCTCATTAACCGGATGAGGGATTCGCAGGTGATGGAGGAGAAGCGAAGAGGAAGAGGACCCGGTGTAAGTGGTGACCAATATGGTCGTGCGTATGATGCGCCAGGGGATTTAAAAAGCTTGGGGATTGGTTTGGATCCGGGTGTTCGTGAAAGGCCGTTGGTGAAGTGTGCGACAGGTCTGGTGTGCGAAAATGGAGGTGTGCAAGAAAGTCCGACTCTGGGGTGTGTGAGGAAAAAGTGCGTGCCAAGGAGTAGTGAGGGTGCTGGCGAGAATGAGTCGGTCGTAGCGCGTGTGCGAGGGGGCACATGGAAGCGCGGTGTGGTGAGTGTTGCAGAGGGTGTGACGGGAGAGTGTGCGCAAGAGTGTGCGCGAGAAAGGTGTGTGACGGACAGGTGCATGAGGAAAGAGTGCGCTGTCAGAAGTAAGGAAGAGTGTCCACCTGTGGTGAGTGTTACAGAGGGTGTAACGGGAGAGTGTGCGCGAGAAAGGTGTGTGACGGACAGGTGCACGAGGAAAGAGTGCGCTGTCAAGAGTAAGGGTGAGTGCGCTGTCAGGAATGGAGGTGAAAGTAGTGAGAGTGACATGGAGCGTGAGTTAGTTGTGACAGGTGAGCGAGGATGTACACCTGGGATGGAAGGATGCACACCTGGAATGGTAGAGCGTGAGTGGGAATGCACGCTGGAGTTGGTGGTGAGGCACATGGTTGGGTGTGCGAATGAGAGCACACCTGTGATTGTCACAGAGGAGGTGACCGAGGAGGGGGCGCGAAGAGGTGTTTTGGTGAGGTGTGCGACCAACGAATGTGTGCCAAAGTGTTCGGTGGTCAGGTGTGTGACCAAGGCTGTGAGTGGAATGAGGGTACCTGGGTGTGTAAGGAAAGGTACGAGGAGCATGGAAACGGCTGGATGTGTGAGCAAGGAACGGGCTGCGGGATGTAAGCATGCAGGTGAAGCATCGACGTTAGACGGGGTAGAGTTTAGGACGACTTATAGCCGAGTCGGGCCCTCGGTGCGTGCTGGGCCTCGCTTTGAACGGCCGCGTCCGTGCTCCACTAGGCGGAGCGGGCAGCCCGATAGAAAGGGTCGTCATGGCGACCACTTTTTGGTGAGGCATTCCGGCAGGCCGAGATCGAGCCATGGGATGGCTCCGTGCCGAGATGGTGCGTGGGATCTCGGCCCGGGTAAACCTCCTTCCCTGCACCGAATGCGGGATGCATCCAGCCGCTGGCACAAAACAACCAGCATCCATTGCTTGGCTTCACGAAGCCGGGCTTTGGACAGGGAGTGGCGCACCGAGAGGTATTAGTGAGTAGACTGGGTGATGAGGTTAGTGTTTTGGACCCAAAATTAGAGAAAAACAAAATTTGATGATTGGCAAAGGATTGGCAGTAGTGATTGGCAGATGATGGGCAGTGATTGGCCAAATTTTTGATTTGTTGAAATTTGATGTGCAAAATTGGTAGTGAGAGACCCCCGATGTGGTGGGATGGCATCCCTGCCACCCTTCCCATGTGGGGGCAAAGGAGCACTAGATTATGGGGTGTATGGCAGTGAAAACTAGCCCGGGTGGGTTAGGATATGGTGTGTAGGGATCTAGCGAAGATTGACATTAGGTAACGTTAAGATTAGTTAGTGACTGATACCTGTAGTGGGGACGCAGGTAGATTAGTGTGGATTATAATGACGAGGGAGCGCAATAGTTAAAGGGACGACTGGGAAGCGCAAGTTTCAGAAGGGAGTAGTTAGCTGAGATGATGCCGTGTGGGTGTGAGAATTGAACAGGTGTGATTGCACAGGTGTGCAACTGGACAGGTGTGTGGAGCAGTGTATGAGTAGTGAGTGTGTGGATCAGCGCGAATGCGCTTGGGGAGAGAAGGGTGCAGGTGGCACCAGGTGTGAGAGCACAGGTGTGCAGGTACAGGTGTGTGGAGAGAGTTTGAGTGAGTGGTACGGAGTGGTGTGCATGGTGCGAAGGTGTGGATGGGGGAAGAGTGGACCCCTTTCACGAGTACCCGGGGCGGGTAGTGTAAGTGTTAGGTAGAGGGTGCAGGTAAATTGTGGTTGGATATTGGCATTTGTGGTGCGGTTGCAGAATGGTGTTGTGAATGGGTGCATTAGTGTTGTGGAAATGGCTGGGCGTGTAGCCTGTTAGTGTGTGTAGTTGGTTGGGCACTCCACCACTGTGAGGATGTCGGCCAGGTGAGGCCGCAGGTGGGCTCTGGGAGCCGGTAGTTGTGAGTGGGTGCCTGAGGATCCCGGGTGTGGATCGGGCAGCCCAGTGCCAGAGAGGGCACGGAGTGGGGAGAGAGCCAGAGGGCCTTCCCCAGGTAGTTAGGTTAGGGTGAGGAGCAGGTAAGCTCGGAGGCAACTGCAGTGGTGGAGGTGTGCAGGTGGGTGGACCCACTGGGAGAGGTACACGCCGCAGCCCAGAAATTGTGCGAGGGCACCGGGAGATGAATCGGGGGAGTGAGACCCCAAATTGAAGAGCACCACAGTTTGGCCAATGGGAATTGGTTTTTAGAACCCATAGTGTAAGAGGGCCAATGGTTTGGCCGGAGAAAGCCCCCGGGTAGTGTAAAGTTGTTAAAGTCATTTAGGAGATAGTTAGGATTGATGAACCTGTCGCACCATACGCAGCCATTTACCTGTGGTGATGATGATGACTCCACACCTGTGTTTTCTTTGTTTGTGTTGCAGAAATGAGATTGCTGTGAGGATTTGTGAGACGCATCACGACGTGGATGAGACATTGGGGTGATTCCATCTCTCCCTCCTTAGGAGGGACTGATGATGAATTGGTGATGGCAAATTTTGATGTGCAGTTGGAGATGGCAAATTTTGATGAGAGTTGAAAATGGCAACTTTGATTGGTTAGGAGGGAGAGAAGACGAATTTGGTTTATGGGAGGAACGGGGAAGACAGTAGGGATGTTGTCGATTTGTAAAGTAGATGTTTATGGGTAGTGTTGTGTTTTGTGGATACAGTAAGGGGTAAGGGAGGGGCCATGTAGGTTACCTGGTGGGGGGGGGGCGTACGATAGGAACGTACCTGTCTCACCTGGTTCCCATGTGCCCCCAGTGTGCATTACCTTATATTGCGTGCACTTTTGCGCCCTTACCACCTTACTCACTTGTCTGCTTCTTTTGTCTCCCACCTCCGAGGATCTGGCTTTGGGGTAGAGAGAGAGGAGAGAGAGGTGCTGGCGACGCAGTTGTGGGCCTGCACTTTCGCTGTTCGCTGCCTGGATCGGTACACCATATGGACCGCAATGTTTGTGGCCACCCACAATGGACCGCAGTTCGTTTGCGGCCAAGCACCACCCGGGGATGGACCTATGGGTCAACGGGGCACCTATGCCATACAGGTGAACCACTAATAATTAACACCAAGTGCACCACAAGAAGAGCAAGAGACACCTGCAGGGTTAGGGGTTGTCGAATTTATTTTATTTCATTGAACAATGGTGACTGCACCGATTGGTGGTGGGGTGGTGCTTTTGATGCGCGGGAAGGGTGCTCTGCACGTTATTAAAGGCCGTCGGCCACAGAGCACTCGTGGGTTGGTGTATCGATGTTGGCAAGCGCGCTCTCTCTATGCATAACATCTGCATGTGTTCCTCCAAAGACAGGTCCTGGATCGTAGTGTAAATAGCAGCGTAGTCTTGTAAATAATGCTCCCTACCGGCTGTATGTTTAGTTTGAGGATTCTTTCCGGATTCGGTTATCCTGTGGGGGTGTTTCTGAGAGGAGAAGGGTGCAACGTCGCAGGGGGACATATTTACTCATTTGTGAATATCTATAAAACTGTCGCACTCAGGGTAGAGTTAATAGTAGAGGGAACTACATTGCGTGCCACACTAAAGTAGGTAAAAATTTATCGGGTCGGGACGCCCCGAGGGTAGAGAAGGGTGCAATGTTGCGAATATGGAATTTGACCTCCATATCCGCTTGTAAATATTCCCCTATCTTCTCCGATACTCCCCAACTCTCCCCTTACCCCATTCCCTAGTCCCATTGTCTGTAAACAACACCCATTAGAGCCGATCTTCCCCTTCATTCCCCCATTAAATGTCGTGCCCAGGTCCCCCGCACCACACGTAGACCATTATAGGACATCTTGCTAGTTATTCTTAATCTATGTCAGTTAAGGACTTGTTTCCATTAATTATGACTCTTCGTTGCACCAGAATGTGATGATATGGCACCAGTAGGAGTTTAGGACCTTCCCATACCTCCCCGCATCTCTTCCCATCATCTCAAGCTCCAACAACAACCACAACAACAGCGGCTTTGCGTCCTCACTCCGGCTCGGTTGGCCGCCATTGAACATGTGCTCGACGGGGTTACCCAGAAGGGGGCTCCCTGTCGGCCCCTCGTCAAGGGCGGAGCCGGTAACCCCCGCACCCAATGAGAAGCCATGGGCCGATGCCATATGGGGCGGAGCTAACGAGCGAGGGCGTGTCACTCCCCGCCGGATATACGCGGCCCCGCGCCGGACGTGACGTCAGATGCGCCCCGAGCTTGGAAGGACAAGACGCCACCCTCCCGAGCGCTGAGCGACCTCCCCGGCATCTCCACCAAAGTCGCGACCCACGAGCGCTGAGCGACCTCCCCGGCATCTCCACCAAAGTCGCGACCCACGAGCGCTGAGCGACCTCCCCGCATCTGCTGGACACCACCGTACGCGATTCTGTCCCTGAGCCAGGTGCACCTGAGCCATCGACTGCCGCTTTCCTGGCCATCAAACCCCGTGTGAGTGAGCCTTGTCCCGTTTATCTGTGGTCTGTCTAGGGTTAATATAAGAGTGTGTTTAAGTGCCCACCTTCCTATGTTTCCCTCTTGTCCTTGTAATCTAACCTTTTTCCGTACGAATATACTTGAGAACTGAACCCCTGGTGTCGTATTGTGTCATTATAACCCAGCCGGGTGTCTTCTCTTTCCTATTGAGCCAGCGTAGCGCGATTAGTCAACATTCGGGCACAATCGGGTAACTTGTACGGATACGGCGGCCATCCCGCTCGGCCCACCATACCATCAAAGCCCATCAAAACCACCATACCATCAAAGCCCACCATACCATTACAAGCGGATATGGATGGATGTAAATCCCATATCCGCAACAATATGTTCCGTCAATACCGTCAATGCTGCATCCAGGGGATTCCATATAATGAGTGGATACCAGAGGTAATGTGCCATGTGGCAGATGGCACTTATCGCTCCCATTAAGGTACAGCATGGCTGGATGGGATACCTTAATGGCGGTTCACCACTGATGGTATGAAATCGCATAGTGACTGATATATATATATATATATTACCAAGTCTGTGTATATATATATATATATATATATATATATATATATATATATATATATATATATATATATACACATATATATATATACATATATATATATATATATATATATATATATATATATATATTCACATATACAGACTTGGCATTTAGTATGGAATATTTTTTTTTTTCTTGACTTAGGTTTACTTTCTGAACTCAGTATATCAATCTGGTGAGTTTCTTTTACGCTTCGGTGATTTCTTTGTTAAAAGAACCATGCCACTGATTGTCGCAGCAAGAAGTCAATAACAGGATTATATCACAGGTGGCATGACAAAATGCACAGACAGGTACATTTGACGATTGGCTTCACAATCGGGTATATAAGGGTTGTTGCGTTCTGTATTAGTAGAAAACAACTGCTGCATGTCTACAAAAGTTATTGCCGCTTCCTCTGGAGATGGTCCGTCAACTCGACAATGCTGTTTGTCATGGAGTGGTCGATTTACGAAATTCCGGCATGAAACAGCATGCTATTGCTCGGCAGTATGGCATCACTCAAGGTCAGGTGTCAAAGATCCTGAAACGAAATGCTCAGAGGGGTGTCCCTACTCCAATACTGAGGCCAGGACGTCCCCGCAGAACCACAAGAAGGGATGATCGCCAGCTGCACCGGTTAGTCCGCAATGGCCGTACCAAGTCAGCTAATCGGCTTAGGGCTGAGTGGCAGCAACTGACAAATGTGCCTGTATCCAGAAGGCTAGTCAACCAACGACTGGTTCAAGCAGGCTATCGTGCCACGCGTCCCCTGAGAAAGTCATGCCTGACCAGACAACACAGCCAGCGCCGATTGCAGTGGGCCAGAAAGCACCGTCAATGGCAGCCAGGACACTGGAATCACGTGATCTTCAGTGACGAGTCTAGATTTCTGGTTTATCGTCAAGACGGCCGCGTACGAGTGCGCAGACAAGTGCATGAAGCCTACAACGAAGATTGTATAGTGCCAGGAGTCCAAGCTGGAGGTGGTGGGGTGACCGTTTGGGCTGCGTTTCATGCAGGGGGAAAAACTGACCTGGTTGTTCTGAATGGAAACCTGAACCAGTTAAAGTACAGGGCCATTCTGGAAGAAACATTGCTTCCATTTGCTCGTGCAGCCTTTCGAGGAAACTTTGTCTTCCAAGATGACAATGCACGGCCTCTTCGTGCTCGCATGATCCAACACTTTCTTGCTGACCATGGTGTGGAGCATATGGAGTGGCCTGCCATGTCCCCGGATATTAATCCGATAGAGAACTTGTGGGCAGAATTAATGCATCAAATCGACAACTTGGACCAGCAGCCTGCCTCTGTGCATGAATTTACAGCAACAGCTGAAAAGGCGGTCAGCGAGCATGCCAATAACTGAATGAGGCACAGGGCTGACTGAGGCTCGCATGTGGGATGAATGACTTGGTGGCCGTGTGGGAGGTAGCCCTGAGTGATGGTGTGCACAAAATTGAGTTTGAGCAAGACACGACATCTGGAAAGCGAGTCATTTACCTTGATAACCAGGAATTGGTCAGAAAAGACTGGATGTTTAAGCTCGTGGGTGAAGAGACATTTGCAGTCGGCAAATCTGAAACCAAAGCCACCATCAAGATTGAGGCCGTGAGTGGTTTTACGTATGAGTACTCCCTGGACATCAATGGAAAAAGTCTGAAAAAACTTGTTGAGAACCACTCCAAGACAACAAAAACCTGGCTCTTGCACTTGGACGCTGTGGACATGAGAGTGGTGCTTGGGGGAGTTTGTGGATGATGGCACTGAAACTACTTTTATGGTAGGTGACCACAGATGCAGCCTGAAGACTGTGAGCAGCGGGCGGCGCAGAGAGGGGATCCTGTACTCACTCCTGGTAGATGGAAAATCGATTCCCGATTCAATCCAATGAATTATCCTGACAAGCTGACACACTGTTTATGGTGTCAAAGTCATCCAGCCACAGGTTTTCCATCCAGCCACAAACTCACTGAGAGAGAATTATTTTAACTCATGTCTTTTAGAGTGGAATTTTTTATCGTGGAATTATGTTTATGCTCTTTTGTTTTATGTGTTAGCTCTTACACGAGCCTCAACTTTGTATACAAAAAAAAAAATTGCAGCAGGCTATTGTCACTGCATGGCAAGCAATTCCTGTCCAAACCTTGGCAAATCTCGTGAACACCATGCCTCAACGGGTATGTGCTCTCCTGAATGCTCGTGGGGGTTACACGAAGTACTGAACTGTAATTTTACTGTCCGTAATCCCAGTCATAATTTAACTTTTGTTTTTGTTTAAAAAAAAATTGGCTAATGTGCAAAATAAAGAAATACTTCTGGAAAACGTACAGAAGTTTAACACAGTACTGTCCGTGAATTGAGTTCGATATCAGTTTACATCACTTTCAAGGATCAATTTATTTGCTTCGAAATGTCAAATGTGGTTTTTGTTTCTTTTAAAGGTCACATTAACAAAATCTAGAATAATTTCAACATAATTCCAATGAACTTTTGGTTCTAAGACATCTTGAAAAATAAGTTCACCCCCACAAAAAAAATATATATATATATATATGTATATATATATATGTATATATATATATATATATATATATAGATATATATATATATATATATACATATATATATATATACATATATATATATATATATACATATATATGTATATATAATTACGGTGGGAGGGATTTTCGAAGCTCCACACGGTCTCCACGTTTTTCGAAGTTAAGTCTGTTCACAATTGTATTTTGTCGAAACTGTATTTATCTTTCGGTGTGTGAAGTTATTGTGTGCAACTTTGGTTGTTTCTCGGTGTTTATCTTTCATAAATTGATCGTCTGTTTGCCGTGTCGCGAGCAAGGCCTTTGCCGCGTCGCGAACGATTTGAAATCGAAGTTAAGTGATTGTTCCCATTTGTATTTTCGTTAAAACTGTATTTATTTATGGTGTTGTACGTATATTGTGTCCCGACGAAGATTTTTCGGTGCAAATCTTTCATACCTGTATTGAAAATCGTGTTAATTCGTCTCGTGTCTTGAGGCCTTGTACAGTGTGCACTGTACAACCTTGAGGCTTTGTTTTTCTCTCAGCGGTCCGTCGTTTGTGATCCAATAACTTTAGTTCTCTGTATTCCCAGGCTTTTCACCCATAGCCTACTTCCTTGTGTAAATCTCAACTCAAAAAAAACAAACAAAAAAAAAACATTTCCTTCTCTGTTCTCATTCGTTTATTCATTCTTATTCGTTCGTTCGTTCTTCGACCACGTCTTTCTCCCCCATTTCCCCAGATAGTTTTCACTCATTAACCTTCAATGTTTACACTTTCCCCTCAAGTTATGTATTCCGTCATATTTTATAACACCTTTTTCTTCTTCTTCTTTAAAAGGCTGCTTTCGACTTGCTCACCAAATCAATTCATCCCCAAAAAAATATCCATCTCCTATAGTGCCTTTTTCTACATTCCCTAAACTCTCCTGCACTCCATCCTCCATCCAGCGTCCTTAAACGTATTTTTAACTCGAAGGTCACAAGAAACTCATTTTGCAATAAATGTTCGTTTCCCATAAATCGTACACTTTCAAAAATCCAATCTCACCCCTCCCCTCCAAATCTTCCCCATAACCCCTCCCCTCCAAATCTTCCCCATCACCCCTCCCCTCCAAATCTTCCCCATCACCCATCCCTTTCAAATCTCCCCCCTTGCCCCCTCCCTCCTAAACTACCCCCTCACCCCTCCCCGCCAAGACGCCCCCTCGCCCCTCCCCTCCTAGACTCCTGCCTCACCCCCCCTCCAAATCTCCCCCATATCCCATCCCTTTCAAATCCCTCCCCTTGTCCCTTCCCTCCCAAACTCCCCCCTCACCCCTCCCCTTCAAATCTCCCCACCCTCATTGCTTCTCAATTTCCCCCCTCTCACTCCCCCTCCTCAAAGCGTCCTCCCCACTTCTTCCCCCTTCAAACTCTCACCTCCATCTCCCCCAACCTTCTGCCTCGCTCTTCCCCCTCCTCAAATAACACCTCATTGTGGCTCACCCAATCACCATCAAACCTTTTGTCCGCCCCATCCTTCCCTTTCTCCGAGCTATTCTGAAATCTCTGACACACCTTCAACAGCTCTCCCTACCTCTTCCACCTCTTCCACATCTTACCCTACCCCTCCTCCCCCCTGTTCTGTATCTGATGCTCCCCCTTCCTCTTCATTAACGGTATGGACCTCAAACATCCGGGGCCTTCGTTCAAACTTAACTGATCTCTCCATACAGGTTGCTTCTGTCAAACCAGACGTGATCTGCTTAACAGAAACTTTCCTCCTTTATGATGTCTCTGATTCCATAGTATCTCTCCCGGGCTACTCCCTCCTCCGGTATGATAGACCTGAGCCTCGTCCTGGAGGCGGGGTTGCTATCTTTATCAAAAACTCTCTTCCTCACTCGCCCTGCACTGCACTCTCTCCACCTCACCCCCAGGAATACCTCTGGCTACGGCTTCCCCTTCGCTCCCACCTCTTGTTCATATGTGTGTTGTACCGTCCACCAAACAGTGATGACTCCATCTACATCTCGCTGTCTGATGATATGGACCAACTTCTATCTACTCATCCCAACTCTCTCTTCCTCATATGTGGTGATTTCAACTGTCATCATGCCAGTTGGCTGGGTGTGGGTACCTCTCTCACCAGCCATGGCTCCTCAGCAAAGGACTTCTGCGACTCACTGGGACTGACACAATCTGTCAATTTCCCGACCCGGATCTCAGTCAACGGAACATCTTCTCTTCTGGACTTGGTTATGACTAACTTCCCTGAAAATGTCTGCTGCTCTTCTTCTGCTCCGATCGGATCATCTGATCATGTCCTTGTTAAAGTGGACATCTCTCTGACCATCCTCAGGGAGCCTGCTCAGCGTCGAGGAGTCTGGCATTTCACTCAGGCCAACTGGCACGGTCTTCAAGCAGCAATCAATCATCTGGACTGGTCTCCCATCTCTACCACCTCTGACATCAACTCATCCTGGGAATTCTTCCAAAGTAAATTGCTCTCTCTCATGCCCAGATTTATCCCATCTCGTCTTCAGTTGTCATACCCTTCCTCCCGTCCATGGTACATGGAATCTTGTGGTGAGGCTGTTGCCCAGATACAACTTGCCTTCGTCTCCTGGAAAGCAAATCCAACGGAAGGAAATCTCATTTCCTTTCACAAAGCCCGAAACAAGTGTGTGTCCACCCTCAGGAGAGCCAGGAAACAATATCTCTCTGTTCTCAAGACCGAACTCTCTCTTATCTGTCTCCCTCTTCCAAATCCTGGTGGCGTCTGGTCAAATCCGTTTCTGGTGTTTGTTCCCCCTCCATCCCCTCCCTTACCTCAAACGGCTACACAGCTGACTCCGCACGTGAAAAAGCTGAATGCCTCAACTCTGTGTTTGCCTCTAAATCTTGTGTCCCAAACCCATCCCTCTCTGTACCCACCATACCCAGTCGTACCCTGCTGCTCCTGGACTCCGTGTCCTTTCCTCCTGACAAGGTGGAAAAGTTTCTGTCAACCCTCGACTCTGATTCTGCAACTGGACCCGACGGCATCAGCCCACGGGTCCTAAAATCCTGCTCTGCTGCTCTATCTCACCCTCTCTCTGTTCTCTTCACCCTCTCTTTTGCTCAAGGTCAACTGCCATCTGCTTGGAAATCAGCCAACATCACCGCTTTGCACAAAAAAGGTGCAAAAACAGATCCTAGCAACTACAGACCAATCAGCCTTCTCCCAATTATCAGCAAAGTCATGGAATCCATCATTGCTTCGGATATGAAATCTTTCCTCTTCTCCAATGGCTTGATCTCTGATCATCAATTTGGTTTCAGACCAGGTCACTCTACTCTGGACATGCTGCTTCTGCTGTCTGAACAATGGATGGAGGTCCTCAATGCCAAACAGGAAATTAGGGCTGTCTCCCTCGACATATCACGTGCCTTCGACACGGTCTGGCACCCCGCTCTGCTCACCAAACTCTCCTCCTTTGGTATCCATGGAAATCTCCACGCATGGCTGGCGGACTTCCTCTCTAGTCGTCGTTAACGTGTGGCCCTGAATGGGTTTCTCTCATCTCCTCTTCCTGTTCAGGCTGGAGTTCCCCAAGGCAGTGTTCTGGGCCCCGTGCTTTTTCTGGTCTTCATCAATGATCTCTCTGACTCTCTCGAAAATCCTCTCTATCTCTTTGCTGATGACTCCACTCTCTGCCGCTCCATTCCTCTTCCCTCAGATCGGCAGTCTGCTGCCTCCTCACTCTCTGAAGACCTGGACAAAATCACAGACTGGTCAAACAAGTGGAACATGTCTTTCAATCCTGACAAATCTCACACTCTTACTATGTCTCTCCGAAAAGATCGACTGGACAACCCTCCCATCTACTTTCTCAACAATCCTCTCCAAGAAGTTCTGTCGCTCAAGATTTTGGGTCTCACTATCTGCCATGATCTTTCTTGGGAAAACCACATTTCCAAGCTGGCCTCCAAAGCCAGTCGCCGACTGGGCATCCTCCGTCGTGCGAAGTCCTTCCTCGGCACACCTGAGCTCCTCACCACATACAAGGCTTTCATCCGCAGCTCAATGGAATACTGTTCTCCCCTATGGGCCGGTGCTCCTGCCTCACACCTAGCTCGGCTTCACGCTGTTGAAACCAAAGCTTTCAGAATTATTGGAATCTCCTGCGATGAAGCTATCTCTGAGGGCCTTTCACTCACTCACCGCAGGCAGGTAGGTGGTCTTTCTGTCTTCTACCGACTCCTCTCCGGCCTTGCACCCCCAGCTCTCTCTGTGCTCTGTCCCCCAAATATTCCTACAGGTCGCACAAGATCTGCCAGCAACCCTCTGATGGTTAAACTGCCGAAATCTCGGCTCTCTGCTCACCTTCACTCTTTCATTCCTCTTTTCTCCCACCTCTGGAACAAACTCCCTCACTCCCTTCAATCCCACTCCTCCCTCCAGGTCTTTAAAACAGCTGTTCACCACCATCTCTTATCTTCCCCCATCCAAAACCTTGATCTTTTCTACCCCCGCTAATTCACCCCAGATCCACCTTGTTTGAAATTCCAACTTCTTTCCTGGAAGTCCTGGCAGTGTCCATATGTTTTATACCTCTCCCACCGCCCCCTTCCCATGCCCCCCCCCCCCAAAGCCCTCGCCCTCTCTCAGATCTCTCGATGTCTCCATGTCTCTCGGTCCCTGCTCTCAAATGTTGTGTTTGTGTCCTTCCCCCTCTCTCCCCATCTTGTCTACCGCTCCCGATGTTATATGTTTTATGTGTCGGTTTGTCTTTCTGTGTGATTAATGTTCGCTCTTTCACGAGCCTCGATCTTGTATACAAAAAATATATATATATATATATATATATACATATATATATATATATAATTATATATATATATATATATATATATATATATATATTTATTTAATTATATATATATATATATATATATATATATATATACAGTATATAATTATATATATATATATATATATATATATATATATATATATATATATATATATATATATATATATATATATATATATATTATATATATATGTATATATGTATATATATATATATATATATATATACATATATATATATATATATATATATATATATATATATATATATATATATATATATGTGAAAATATATATATATATATATAAATAACTGACTAATGCAGGCTACATGTTGTCGAGTAATTAACTAGAGGGGTCTCTTATTGCTCAACCGTAACAATATATACATATCTATATATATCTATATATATTTATATATATCTATATATATCTATATATATATGTATATATATATATGTATATATTTTTATATATATATATATATATATATATATATATATATATATATATATATATATATATATATATATATATATATATATATATATATATATATATATATATATATATACATGCATACATACATGCATGCATATATATATATATATATATATACATATATATATAGATATATATAGATATATATAAATATATATAGATATATATATATTATATAGATATATATAGATATATATAGATATGTATATATTGTTACGGTTGAGCAATAAAAGAGACCCCCTCTAGTTAATTACTCGACAACATGTAGCCTGCATTAGTCAGTTATTTCTTATTAAATGTAAAGTTTCTCTCCCTTTCCATTGTGTAGTAATTAAAGCATATATGCATTGAGTTAGGCAGGATTCCAACCTCTCTTGTTATTGAAGAAGACGTTGGTTCATGGGTGGGCGAGCACGGGCCGTGGAACCTTCCAGAGGGAGGCGGGGCTGAACGAACGACCGCACATGACCAACAGCGGCCAATGGTAGGCCGTGGAACCTTCCAGAAGGAGGCGGCGCTGAATAAACGACCGCACATGACCAACAGCGGCCAATGGTAGGCCGTGGAACCTTCCAGAAGGAGGCGGGGCTGAATGACCTGAAATAAAAGACCGTACTGATTGTAGCCCGGGTTGGTTCTTCTCCGTGCAGATCATTCCTCCAAACTGGCCATCCTCCGTGCTGGATATTCCTCCATGCTGATCGTTCCCTGTTCTGATCTTCCTTCTTGCTGATCTTCCTCCTAGCTGACCTTCCTCTGAGCTGACTGTCCTCCGAGCTGGTTCTTCCTCCGTGCTGATCATCCCCCGTGCTGATCGTCCTCCGTGCTGATTGTCCTCCGAGCTGATCTTCCTCAGAGCTGATCGTTCTCCATGCTGATCGTTCCCCGTGCTGATCTTCCTCCTTACTGATCTTCCTCCGAGCTGACCTTCCTCTGAGCTGACTGTCCTCCGAGCTGGTTCTTCCTCCGTGTTGATCGTCCTCCGTGCTGATCGTCCTCCGAAGTGATCTTCCTCAGAGCTGATCGTTCTCTGAGCTGGTCGTTGTCCATGCTGGTTCTACTCCGTGCTGATCGTCCTCCGTGCTGGTCGTCCTCTGTGCTGGTCATCCCTGTGCTGACCTTCCTCCATGCTGATTTTCTCTGTGCTGATCCTCCTTCATGCTGTCTACCGGATTGATCCATATGCCAGGCGCAGGAACTGCCCTCACCCGAATCAGCATCTGCATGTCCTTCCGCTATGAGTCTAACCGGTGTGTGATTCACTCTATGTGTGAGTGTGCCAGGCGCCTGTGTTGGGAATAGTTAGATAAGGATTTATGTTAAATCTGCCTCTCTTCCTTTTTATGTGCTTTTTTTTATAAATAAAGACGACATGTACATTGTATTTCCTCTCGACCTGCCCGTGTGCCTCTTTTCCCCCACTGACCCAGCATCGTTCAAACCGAATTTGGCTGCTCAATTAGGTCCGTAGATCACGCAGTGTAAAACTGCGACCCACACTGCGCGATTCGCTCGGCGCGCTGTATTGAACAAGGTGTGGGATCGGGAGGGGTTCAATATCCGGTATTCCCGGTTACGTGGTCTCGAAGGTATTTGGATCACGGTCGATAACCCTTCGGCCCGTGGCTGGGGGATTGGCAATGGAAGTTGCTTCGCAACCCGCCGGGCTCGAGCTTCGTCGCGGTCGACGGCTCGTGGACCCGGTGTCTGTGGGGAAACGGGGTCTTAACCCCCCCCCACCCCCCCTTATTACGTCGACAGACACGGGATCCGCAACAATATATATGTATATATATATATATCTATTAGGGTGGTGCTCAAAATAATTTTTTTTAAATATTTACTGGGACATGGCTTTATGTTGTTCCTTTTGTTCCAAAATGAAAAGACACCAAATATGAAAGCAATCTGATTTTATTTAGGGGTGCCACATCAGCCTTCAAACTAAAGGTGTCTACAAAACTTTTCTATATATGGATCGAAAGCAAAACCAGAAGTTTGTTTTATGAAAATCCACCCTCCACTCACTTTCTTTGTATTCTAGCAAACACAAGTTACAATAGCTGCACAAATAGCACTATATTGCTATGAAAACTCAAATTCAATGATAACAATCCAAATGTTCAGTTCATAAAATGAAGAGACACCATATCACATAATATTAAAAAACCCAAATATAATGAGAAATGTAACTCCTATTTCTGGGCCTGTTTCACCACTGTTGCCTTCTTGGCATCGGGGTACATCTTCCTGTGAGCAGCAACAACTTGGAGCAGAGCTTGCTTTTGCTCTTCATCCTATGTAAGGAGCTTATTGTAGTCTTGTATCAATGCGACACCCCTTTCTGCCCTGTCGTTCACCACGACTAAGCCACTGGCGGCTTTCTTTGCTTCCTGATAGCTGGTTTCTTGCTCCCATGAACCAGGATCCTTATCCATCCAATCAGTTGGGGTCCCTAGGATGCTGAAGAAATGCTTGGTGTGTTTTGTTATGAGGCCAGCGATTGACAGGGCGGTTCCTCGTTTGATAGCTGGTCTCTTTGGAGAGGGGTTTTCACCGTCATTTTTCAATGCTTCAATCATATTGATCTTGCTTTCTTTGTCAATTCTGGTGTCAAAGAATGCAAATGCCACTAGTACTGGGCTCATGTACCACGTGTGGCGGCCAAGTGCCTTCAAGGCTGCCTGAGCCATCTTCTGATTGATTTGTTCAAACTTTTCCAACTTCTTGAAGAGGTTAATGTCATTCAGGGGAGCCTCAATAGCTTGTGGAGCCCGAAACCAAGCCTGTACATACACAAGGCAGACAAAAATGTTGAAGGCTTGGAGTTCTCTCACCTCTCGAAGTGTCAAGTGGAACTCTGACCGAAACATGAACACCTGTAGTGAATATAGTGCTTTTGCCATCCACCTGGCTCTGTGCATTGCTCCTGGAGCCATGATCCGGATTCCACGAGGTGGGATTCCTCCCATGTAGATGACAGTCAGTTCTAGGAGTTCACGATAATCATCTCGTGGCTGCTGATCTTTCAAACACACAATAACGTTTTTGTTTCCAACACAGTGTCTACAGATCCCATTGAAGCCTTCCTCTCTGAGAATTGATCGTGAAGAAACTTCCTGTCCTCGGGGTTGGTGATTATGGCCTCCGAATCTGCATGCCTAAGATCAAACGTCTTCTCCAAGGAGGCCTTGAAGGATGCTTCCTTTTTCTCTTGGGTCGCACCACCCCGCTTTGCACCTTTTTGGAGGCTCCTCCATTCTTCATATAGCCTCTCCAAACGATGGATGCAGTGCTGCTTCGTCGTTGTAGGTAGGTGAGCTTTTTCCCAGAACTTCACAACCTCTTCAATGGTGAGGGTTGCACTCTCCCGGGCAGTGCGATTCTCCTTCTTCAGGTGATGGAAAAACAGGACAAGAGATTGATGCACAGTCGGGGAGCTTGGCACCTTTGATGGCATCTCTAGAAGTGGACCCAATGAGATACACATTATCCTGAGCCCGAGTTTTCAATGAAACACTGGTACTAGCACATGCCATATCTGCAAATAAGCAAGAATGTGGGTAAAATCCTGATAATTCTTACTCCACAGGGTCACTCTCTACAAAAGAGCCACAGTCAATAAGTTAGGCCTACATATTACACACTAAAAAAGCGTACCCCTGACCCCGGGAACCTGTACAAAACATGCATGAAAATTGCCCAGATAGTGATCATAGGAAGTCTCAAAACTGTATGTATAATATATTGTATATATATAATGTATAATGTGTATTTATGTATATTTATTATTTAATGTATATTTACTATATATTTATTTTTTATATTATATTTAATGTATATATATAATTATGTATTTATTTTGTGTATATACAGCCCAAAAAATGGGATTTCCTATATTTGCATGGGGGAAAATTCATCACTGATGTGGCACCCCTAAATATTATTGGATTCCATTCAAATTTGGTGTGGTTTCCTTTGACACCAAAAGGAACAAAAATAGACCATGTCCCGGAGAAACTCTGCATTTTGCTTTTTTGAAGCCCACCCTAATATCTATATCTTTATATATATCTATATATATATCTATATATATATCTATATATATATCTGTGCAGCATCTGTCTTATGTTGTGTTGTCACTGAACTACTTTCTCAAACTTTTGTGAAATCGTACCAAACTTCTGGTATGCACATATCTCTCCCGTCGGTATGTCCTAAGGGTATTTATTTGAAAAATCTTCCAATTTTTTATTATTTTTTTTGGGGAATTTTTTTTTTTTTCAATTTCAGTTGTTTATAAAATGTGATATCACGTATATTACAAATACATTTGTGCAAAATAATTTTTGAATTATGATTGGTTTAAACAATGACAAAACGGCAACTCGGGTACAGTCATTTATCTATATATCTGCACATCTGGGCAGTGTGTTGTCACTTAACGACTCCCTCAAACTTTTGTTTCCGTGGTTGTGAAGTGTTTTTAATAACGTTGTGGTGGTTTTGAATCACGTGGTGGTGAGGTATTTTGAATTATGTGGTGGTGAGGTGTTTTTAAATGACGTGGTGGTGAGGTGTTTTTAAATCACATGGTGGTGAGGTGTTTTGATTTACGTGGTGGTGAGGTATTTATAATTACGTGGTGGTGAGGTGTTTTTAATTGTGGTGGTGAGGTGTTTTGAATTAGTTGGTGATGAGGTGTTTTGAATTACGTGGTGGTGAGGTGTTTTAAATTACTTGGTGGTGAGGTGTTTTAAATGACGTGGTGGTGAGGTGTTTTTAAATGACGTGGTGGTGAGGTGTTTTTAAATGACGTGGCTGTGAGGTGTTTTTTATGTGTTTTATGGCTGTGAGGTGTTTTTAATTTTGTGGTGGTGAGGTGTTTTTATTACATGTTTTATGGCTGGGAGGTGTTTTTATTACGTGTTTTATGGCTGTGAGGTGTTTTTAATTTTGTGGTGGTGTGTTTTTATTACGTGTTTTATGGCTGTGAGGTGTTTTTATTACGTGTTTTATAGCTGTGAGGTGTTTTTAATTTTGTGGTGGTGTGTTTTTATTACGTGTTTCATGGCTGTGAGGTGTTTTTAATTTCGTGGTGGTGAGGTGTTTTTATTACGTGTTTTATGGCTGTGAGGTGTTTTTATTATGTGTTTTATGGCTGTGAGATGTTTTTATTACGTGATTGATGGCTGTGAGGTGTTTTCAATTTCGTGGTGGTGAGGTGTTTTAATTTTGTGGTGGTGAGATGTTTTTATTCCGTGTTTTATGGCTGTGAGGTGTTTTAAATAAAAATGGAATATATATATACACTACATGCCCGAAACGGACACCCCTTATAATTTGTGGATTCGGCTATTTCAGCCACACCCATTGCTGACATTTATATATAATCAAGCATACAGCCATGCAATCTCCATGGACAAGCATTGGCAGTAGAACGGGCCGTACTGTAGTGCTCAGTGACATTCAACATGGCACCCTCAGAGGATGCCACCTTTCCAACAATTCAGTTCGTCAATGTTCTGCCTGCTAGAGCTGCCCCGTTCAACTGTAAGTGTGGTTATTGTGAAGTGGAAACGTCTAGGAGCAACAACAGCTCAGGCACGAAATGGTTCACACAAGCTCACATAACGGGACCGCAGAATGCTGAAGCACATGGTGTGTAAAAATCGAATGTCCTCGGTTGCAACACTCACTGCCGAGTTTCAAACTGCCGCTGGAAGCAGCATCAGCACAACAACTGTTCGTCGGGAGCTTCATGCAATGGGTTTCCATGGCTGAGCAGCCGCACACAAGCCTACGATCATGCACAATGCCAAGCGTTGGCTGGAGTGGTGTAAAGCTCGCCACCATTGGACTTTGGAGCAGTGGAAATGCGTACTCTGGAGTGATGAATCACACTTCACCATCTGACAGTCCGACGGACGAGTCTGGGTTTGGTGGATGCCAGAAGAACGTGACCTGTCCAAATGCATAGTGCCAACTGTAAAGTTTGGTGGAGTACGAATAATGGTCTGGGGCTGTTTTTCATGGTTCGGGCATGGCCACTTGGTTCCAGTGAAGGGAAATCTTGATGCAACAGCATACAATGACATTCTAGATGATGGTGTGCCTCCAACTTTGTGGCAACAGTTTGGGGAAGGCCCTTTCCTGTTTCAGCATGACAATTCCCCTTTGCACAAAGCACGGTCCATAGAGAAATGGTTTGTCAAGATCGGTGTGGAAGAACTTGACTGGCCTGCACAGAGCTCTGACCACAACCCCATCGAACACCTTTGGGATGAATTGGAACGCCGACTGTGAGCCAGGCCGAATCGCCCAACATCAGTGCCCGACCACACCAATGCTCTTGTGGCTGAATGGAAGCAAATCCCCGCAGCAATGTTCCAACATCTAGTGGAAAGCCTTCCAAGAAGAGTGGTGGCTGTTATAGCAGCAGGGGGTGGGGGGTGGTGCCCAACTCCGTATTAATGCCCATGATTTTCGAATGAGATATGTGATGTTCGGGTGTCCACATACATTTGTTCATGTTGTGTATTTGTGCAGTGTCTGTGTTGTCACTGAAATACTCCCTCAAACGTTTATGAAATCATACGAAACTTCTGGTATGCACCTATCTCCCGTGTGTATGTACTGAGGGTATCTTTTTATTATTTTTTTTGGAAATTTTATTTCGTTTAAAAAAATAGTTTTGAAAAAATAATAAAAAAATTCCCCAACTTTAATCTTCAACTTCAATTGTTTATAAAATGTAATATCGCGTATATTACAAATACATTTGTGCAAAATAATTGTTTGTATTTTGATTGGTGAAATTACGTGGTGGTGAAGTGTTTTGAATCACCTGGTGGTGAGGTGTATTTAAGTACGAGGTGTTGAGGTGTTTTTAATTATGTGGTGTTGAGGTGTTTTTAATTACGTGGTGGTGAAGTGTTTTGAATCACCTGGTGGTGAGGTGTATTTAAGTACGAGGTGTTGAGGTGTTTTTAATTATGTGGTGTTGAGGTGTTTTTAATTACGTGGTGGTGAGGTGTTTTTAATAACGTGGTGGTGAGGTGTTTTGAATTACATGGTGCTGAGGTGTTTTGAATTATGTGGTGGTGAGGTGTTTTGAATTACGTGGTGGTGAGGTGTTTTAGATTACGTGGTGGTGAGGTGTTTTGAATTATGTGGTGGTGAGGTGTTTTAGATTACGTGGTGGTGAGGTGTTTTTAATAACGTGGTGGTGAGGTGTTTTTAATTACATGGTGCTGAGGTGTTTTGAATGATGTGGTGGTGAGGTGTTTTAGATTACGTGGTGGTGAGGTGTTTTGAAATACTTGGTGGTGAGGTGTTTTTAACTTCGTGGTGGTGAGGTGTAATTGTCCCAAACTTCCAGTCTGCACCTACCCCTCCTGTGTGTATGTGCTGAGGGGTTCTTTTTTAATTTATTTTTTTTCAACATAAATTTTCAACCTAAATTGCTAATAAAATGGAACACTACATTGCTACATGTATCACTACATGTATCACTACATGTATCACAAACACTACAAATAAATTTGTGCTGTGTGCTTGATTATATATACCTGTCAGCAATGGGTGTGGCTGAAACAGCCGAATCCACTAATTATAAGGGGTGTCCGCATACTCTTAGTTATGTAGTGTATGTATATGTGTATGTGTATGTATATAAACTCGTATATGTACACATATTTTTTTTTATTGTTATCTTACTATAATTCACCAAATGTCCATCCGTCTGTCTGTCTGTCTGTCTGTCCGTTCGAAGGTACCGATAAATCGGCTGAACTGATCACAACGATATTTTGGGTGGGTAATCCTGGGATCTCCAGGAGTAAAATTATAGGCTATTTAGTTTTTCTAATTTCAGCTTTGGTCTCTAGCATTCTCAGGTTTGGACTCCCGCATAACATTCGCGTTCGCATAATGTTCATTGTGATGATGTTTCCATTGTGACGATGTTGTTTTCCCGGGTGCTGCACGACGGCTGCACCGATCGCTGCACAGCTGCACATATCGGACTCGGTGACCTCGGACAAAGACCTTTTATAAGGACACGGGTTGAATCCCTGCTTGAGAGAATTCCAACCACCATCCCCGCCATCATGGCCATCTCTCCAACTCACAATCCCACGAGATATGCGGAAAGGACGACCCAAAACCAATTATCATCTTTTCGATTCACATACAAACATCATTAAAAGTAAATAATGACCTCGGCGAAAGTTCAAACGTAGGACAGTTTATAAAGGCCACGGGGAGTTTATAAGGATACGGATATCCACGGATAGTTTATAAAGACACGGGTTGAATCTCCACATGAGAGAATTCCACATAGCTATTTGGGCAGTGTATAAGCTAGCAGATCGCTGTCTCCATCGATCTTGCCAAGGCCGTAACACCTGTCGGCTCAAAATCCTTTTAACTGTTGATTTGGTAGTTTTTACAATGAAGGAAACATTAACAATGTTGTTAAAAGTTTATTTTGTGATTAATTTGTGATTGGAGATATGTTGTTTGGAATGAAAAAAGAGACCGAGTTCAAGTGAATGACGACATACCGAGATGGTTTCTACTTTCTGAACGTGAACTTTGTGGATCGCCATTTGCAGATTCACCACGGACCCACAATCGATGTTTCTATGCGTGAACATACCCGTTTGTTTGCGAACGGGTACGTTTTTCATGGAAGTCATTCACGAACTTGCTGTCCATGTCTGATGTGCGACTGAAGGTGCTGCAGGAATGTGGAATTTATTGGTTTCATGCTTTAGCATTCGCCGTATCTGCATTGCCTGTTTGCTTCTGTCCTCCCACCCGTGCGTAGCACGGGTATCTCACTAGGAATCATTCCCTTGGATTCTAGCAGCCGCCAACCCTAACGATACATAGCAGGGTCTTACAGCCGCCTTATTGGCGCTCACCGTCACTGCGATGCGAAATTATGTTGTATCGCCATTATATATGACGGTACCCACCCTCAGGGCGGGGCTTCAATTTGGAGGCGCGATTTATATTAACATCCGTTAAATATCACACGCAAATCATCAAAATCTAAACAGTATTCTTCGAAGTATATCTTACTAATATGAATATGAATATGAATATGAATCGTTTAAAATACAAAAGGCCTTCAATTTCTGATATTTTACCTTTTCATTTGGCCTCCCAATTGAAGCCCCACCCGTAGGGCGGGTACCGTTGCTAGTTTAAATAAACAGGAATTAAATTCCTACGTGGGGCTAAGTGTGAAAAATTCTGACTCAACCCGGGACCCAAACCCAGGAACTCATCACTTACGCGGTGACAGCCCACTGCGCCATTGAGCCAACGGAATCTCCTCAGAAATTTTCCACACTTAACACTGCGAGCTTTATAATGGCCGATGTCTTACATGCCTGCTAGGCGGACAGCATATGTGAGCGTATTTTCCATGCGTATGTACGTGTATGCAAGTACTACTGTGTTCAAAAAGTATCCGACCTTTCTTTTTCGTGCGTAAAAAAAAGAAGCTAGGGAGGCGTTGATTGGTGCACGTATGTAGGCGATCCTAATGCGCACGCCGCACGCGTGAATTTTTTCCCACCTGCAGAAGCTGTCATTCGACGGCAGACCGCCGATGAGTGAGGACATGTAAGTGAGCGCCGTCGGATTTTCGTTTTTGACAAAATGACGGAAAAACTTGAACAACGCTACTGCATCAAATTTTGTGTTTCATCAAACTTGCATCAAAACTGCAACTTGGTTTCTGGGTCGTACCCATAAACCCAGGACTCATCGCCAGTGATCACTGTGTTGAGGAAGCTGGGATCGCTGTTCACAGTCTCCAGCATGTCCTGTGTGATCTCCAAACGGAGTTG
Organism: Myxine glutinosa; assembly: GCF_964187855.1. NCBI lineage: Eukaryota > Metazoa > Chordata > Myxini > Myxiniformes > Myxinidae > Myxine > Myxine glutinosa. Next base: position 192,147,142 of record NC_136264.1, on the reverse strand, counting down.
CTTCTGCTCAATCGTTAGCAGCTTTGGTACGAACTTCGCTGAGATTCTCCTGAAGCCCAAATCCTCCTTCATAATGGAATGAACGGTGTTGAATCTTGCGGATCGTTTCCACTTGGGAATCGCCAAGCTTTACACAAAATTTGATGCAGTAGCGTTGTTCAAGTTTTTCCGTCATTTTGTCAAAAACGAAAATCCGACGGCGCTCACTTACATGTCCTCACTCATCAGCGGTCTGCCGTCGAATGACAGCTTCTGCAGGTGGGAAAAAATTCACGCGTGCGCATTAGGATCGCCTACATACGTGCACCAATCAACGCCTCCCTAGCTTCTTTTTTTTTACGCACGAAAAATAAAGGTCGGATACTTTTTGAACACAGTAGTACCTGTAGGTCGCGTGATGACATTCTGGGGTTCTTAGAGACTTCTTTAAGCATCTTGCGGTCTGGTCTTGGGCTGAACTTGCTGGGGCGGCCTGGCCTGAACAAGTTGGCAGTTGTTTGGAATCTTCTCCAATTGTAGATTATCTTCCGGACAGTCGAATGATTGATTTCAAATTGTTTGGAGATCTTTTAAAATCCCTTCCCAGACTCGTAGGCATCGATAACCTTCTTTCTGAAGGCCCCAGAGAGCTCTTTTGATCTAGGCATGGTGACGCCACACACTTCATCAACAAAGAGCAAACCAAACTAAATGTCTGAGGTTTAAATAAGACAGGTTCCTCCAAGATCCTCTCTAACGATGTTCTAATCATTTGCACCTGAGCTGGTGCACCTGATTCTAATTTTAGGTATTTGAAGTAGTGATAAATGTAGGGGTGTACTTACTTTTTCCACATGCGAAATTTGCAATTATGTTTATTTAAATTATACAATGGACTACAAAATGTAAATGTTTCATGATATTTGTTATATTATATCACCTTTATCTATCAATATTGTTGAAATGAAGATCAAATAGCTGTATGTTGAAATATGTTGAAAAAGTCAAAACTTTACATGGGGTGTACTTACTTTTTCACGTGCCTGTATATATATTCGGGTGTGTCTAAATTTCGACATTTCTAAATGAATACTGACCACGTTGTCATTGTGTTCCACTTGGAGAAACAATGATATTTTCCGATTTAGACGAAAATCGGAGTGGATTTAGAACTTGCGCAAAGCCCAGGAAGATTTACCACAGAGAGCAAAATGAGATATGTTGTAATTTTCAAAGTAGAGCTACAAATAACAAACGATCCAAACAAATTCAATGCTAAAACATCAAAAAATTATATAAAAGCAAAATAAGAATATTGAATGATTAATTCCCTTCACTGCTTTTGGGAATTTGTTTCGGTGGTTCTGTACCATTTGAAAAACAAATTGCTTCTGCTCCTCATTTCGGACCAGGGCTTAGTTGAAGGACTGCATGAGGGCTACTCTTCTCTTTGACAAATCGTTCGTCACTCATAGGGCGGAAATGATGTCTTTTTCCTCATTGTGTGATTATTCCGCCTCCCATTGTTGCAGGTCTCGGTGAAGAAAAGTTTCATCCAACCCCACGATCTGGAAAAGCCTGATGGTGGAAGTGGTGAAAAAGTCCGGTAGTGCCTTCGTGGATGGATCAATGTTAACGCTTTTTTATACCTCTGCCAACTAAGTCGTCGGAGGCATTATGTTTTCAGGTTGTCCGTCCGTCCGTCCGTGATAGGTTTTCATTACCGCGATTACTTGAGAACGGCTAAAGGGATCTTCGTCAAACTTGGCACAGGTATGAATAATGAGGTAAAGATGATCTGATTAGATTTTGGGGTCATGAGGTCAAATGGCAAAGGCCAGAGGTCATGTTAGGTCAAAATACTGTTACCGCGATAACTTGTGAACCAGTGATGGGATTCTGACCAAATTTGGTACAATTATGTAGAATGATGTAAAGATGAACTGATTAGATTTTTGTTTTTCGTATTTGATAGTTGTCGATGATGCGTATTAGATAGATTAGATAGTTGTATTCTACACGAACAGGTCTATAACCTGAAAACGGCTGAAGTGATCTAATTCAAACTTAGTACAGGTATGTATAACGATGTAAAGATTAACTTATTCGATTTTGAGGTCAAATGTCAAATCTGTAATAGGTCTATAACTTCAGAACGGTTGAAGTGATCTCATTCAAACTTGGTACAGGTATATACAATGTTTTAAAGATTAAGTGATGAGATTTTGGGGTCAAAGGTCAAATCTGTAATAGGTCTATAACTTGAGAACGGCTGAAGTTATTTAATTCAAACTTGGTACAGGTATGTATAATGTTGTAAAGATTAAAAGAGGAGTGTGAGGGATTTGAGAGGAGTGTGAGGGATTGGAGAGGAGTGTGAGGGATTGGAGAGGCGTGTGAATGGTAGGAGAGGAGTGTGAGGGGTTGGAGAGGAGTGTGAGGAGTTGTAGAGGAGTGTGAGGGGTTGGAGAGGAGTGTGAGGGGTTGGAGAGGAGTGTGAGGGGTTGGAGAGGAGTGTGAGGGGTTGGCGAGGAGTGTGAGGGGTTGGCGAGGAGTGTGAGGGGTTGGCGAGGAGTGTGAGGGGTTGGAGAGGAGTGTGAGGGGTTGGAGGGGAGTGTGAGGAGTTGGAGAGGAGTGTGAGGGGTTGGAGAGAAGTGCGAGGAGGTATTGGAGAGGAGTGCGAGGAGGTATTGGAGAGGAGTGCGAGGAGGTATTGGAGAGGAGCGTGAGGAGGTATTGGAGAGGAGCGTGAGGAGGTATTGGAGAGGAGTGTGAGGAGGTATTGGAGAGGAGTGTGAGGAGGTATTGGAGAGGAGTGTGAGGAGGAGTGGCATTGGAGAGGCATGAGGGTGGAGAGGAGTGAGGGGTCACATATTATGTGAAATAAATAAATTGTGTTCATTACACCATTTTAACCATTTTGTAAAATTTAATGTGCAGCATGTAAATCAAGATGTCCAAATGTCACACACGTCCATACCCGTGGGATTCCCACGGGTGACCCCACTAGTGTATGTATAATGTTGTAAAGATTAACTTATTAGATTTTGAGGTCAAAGGTCAAATCTGTAATAGGTCTATAATTTGAGAACGGCTGAAGTTATTTAATTCAAACTTGGTACAGGTATGTATAATGTTGTAAAGATTAACTTATTAGATTTTGAAGTCAAAAGTCAAATCTGTAATAGGTCTATAACTTGAGAACGGCTGAAGTGATCTAATTCAAACTTGGTACAGGTATGTATAATGATGTAAAAATTAAGTGATTAGATGTTGGGCACATTGGGCACAGCTGAATGGTTTTAAATCAAACTTAATACAAGTATTATAATGATGTAATAATGTGAGCGGAGGCATATCAGTCAACGTCGTGACGTCGAAGAGTGCCGTTCTAGTTTATGTATATATATATATATATATATTGTATTTTTTTCTCTACACGAACTATTGTTGTACTCCAGCCTGCAGGATAGCTAAGGGGTATGCACATTCATTTTTTAGCTGCCTAGGCTGGGTTTGAATGTCAACCCAGCTATAAACTGTCACCCTGGTGTTTCGCATGTGGGGCTTATGCTCACATCTCATTGTAAGTCCATCAGTGTACACACATCAATGCGGAATATCCATCTGATGGCCATTATGCCGAATAACCCATTCTCCAGCACTGGTCATTGGTGGACGTTACAGATTCCTCATTGTCTATCTGGAAATGTCGTTTAGGCAATGGGTGTTATTACCCAGCGCTCGCGAAGCGAAAAGCAGGGTTAAGCATTCATTTATGTACGTGTGCCGTGTGCTGTACGTGTGCCGTGTGCCCCAGAATGTCATCACGGGACCTACAGGTAGCTCTTGCCACTGTTGATGTCAAAGTGCACAAGTCTACCATTAGAAAGGGGCTGCACAAATTTGATCTACATGGGAGGTGTGCCAGGAGGAAACCTTTGCTGTCCAGAAGGACCATCAGGGCAAGACTAAAGTTTTCTAATGAACACCTCGGCAAAGACCAACACTTCTGGAACAATGTTCTCTGGACAGATGAGTCAAAGGTAGAGCTATTTGGCCACAGTACCAGAAGACATGTTTGGCGAAAACCAAAGACAGCATTTGACCACAAGAACCTGATACCAACTGCAAAGCATGGTGGTGGAAATATTATGGTTTGGGGCAGCTTTGCTGCATCAGGGCCTGGGCAGCTCACCATCATAGAATCCACTATGAATTCTTCATTGTACCAGAGGGTGATTGAGGATAATGTGAGGCCATCTGTCGGAGAGTTGAAGCTCAACCGAAGATGGACCTTGCAACATGACAATGACCCTAAACATACCAGTAAATCCACCAAGGAAAAGAAAGAAATGGAGGGTTCTGGAATGGCCAAGTCAAAGCCCGGATCTAAATCCCACCGAGATGTTGTGGGGGGATTTGAAACGAGCTGTGCATGCAAGAAACCCCTCAAACATCGCACAGCTGAAATAATTCTGCATGGAGGAGTGAGCAAAAATTTATTCCAGTCGATGTCAGAGACTGGTAGACAGTTATAAGAAACGCCTACTTGAGGTTGTTTCTGCCAAAGGGGGCAATACCACCTATTAGAGCCAAGGGTGTAGGCTACTTACTTTTTCCACATGTGAAATTTGCATTTATGTTTATTTAAATTATACAATGGACTACAAAATGTAAATGTTTCATGATATTTGTTATATTATATCACCTTTATCTATCAATATTGTTGAAATGAAGATCAAATAGCTGTTTGTTGAAATATGTTGAAAAAGTCAAAACTTTACATGGGGTGTACTTACTTTTTCACGTGACTGTATATATGTGTGTGTGTGTGTGTGTGTGTGTGTGTGTGTGTGTGTGTGTGTGTGTGTGTGTGTGTGTGTGTGTGTGTGTGTGTGTGTGTGTGTGCGCGTGCGTGTGTGTGTGTGGTTCCTGCATGAGATGCATAACCGTAATGGTTGGAGTGTCCCCTCTGAGTCTGGGAGGTTATATCCCCTCGCCGGGTCATACCAAACACTTTAAAAATGGTATGTACTGCTTCCTTGCTCGATGCTCAGCATTGTAATGGATAGAGCATGTTCAAACCAACCATAGCTTGGTAATAATACCGCAAACTTTAATTGGCCGAATGGCCTCATCCGACGCCAAATTTTGAAGTAAGGAAACTCATGTTATGACCACCGTCTGCCCTGCAATCTCAGCAGATGTCTCTCATTCTGTGAAGCTCTCATGTGCTCCAGCCTGAAAGAGGAGGCTTAAGTGGCGGAGCTCAAACAGCTACACATATTTGCTTAACAGTTCTGTTGATTGCTGGCCATTTTTAATTTCCTTTCCACTTTCCATTTTAAGTTTTCTGGCCATTTTCTTTCATAAATTACGCTTACAAATACAGTACTATGTGTGAGATAGGCCGCCGAGGTAATAATGACAAAAAAAACCACCTTTTAGAGGCCATTTTTCCCCGCAAGCGGGGGTTGGCCTTTTTCGGGAACCGTGGTTGTTGTTGTTTTTCGGTCCCCTTTTTGAAGCAATGTTTTACGGCCGGATGCCCTTCCTGACGCCAACCCTTTTTGCCGCCTTTAACGACAAGCAGGGAATTACCAGTGAACTGGTACTCAATTTGCCGACCTCGGAAGGATGACAGGCTGAGTCAACCCCCCTGGCGTTAATTCAGCGATTGACCGGGATTCGAACCCAGGATCCTAGGATCCTAAGCCGGCACCCTAGCCGCTAGCCCAACACCAGGGACTAAGAGGTAATGATGACATCTGGTCAAAAAACACTTTTTGTAAGAGTGCTCAATTGCTCTTTCTTTGAGCACTTTATATTTGAGAGTCGGGGAAAAGGCATCATGTGATGTGCTGGAACTTTTCAAAGAAACACTCTTAAACTCAAGTGACTCGAACTTGAAATGCAAGGGTGAATAATAATATATTTCTTTCATAAGCGCAAAGCCTCTTTTTCGTGCGTTTGATTTGTTGGGAAATCGGATTTGCCTTGAATTGACCGACGAATAATGTCCGTAATACCAGCATCGAGGCTGGAATGCTCTCGATGTTCCAGTACGTGTTCATCGAGTCTCAGATGGGTTTGAAAGAAGTAAGAAATAACTTTTTCAATTAAAATGTTGAGCTTCAGGCTATGTGAGGGAATTGAGCTCTTATTAATTTTTGCCCCAGCCTGAAAACGGCTGCTTTGCCGTTGGTGAAATCACCCGCTGTTTCCATCTCAGTTCCGGTAGCAAATAAACCAAACATCCCAAGAGACATACCATCGCCAAGTCATTATTTATGGCTCGTGTGTGATTTACGCACTTCTCACTTCTCTGCCTCTCTGTCAGACAGCTTCTTCCATCGTGTTTCTGCCCTGTCGGCATGCCCTCGGTCTGCCAACAGTTTAAGCAATGTCGTCGTAACTTCATCGGCCCTCGCTCAATTCCATCTACTTACCTCTGCCCGTATTGCTATCTTGCTTTCCTGCCATTCCTTTGGTCCTGACTGTAACCTCTGGCCTTTGCCAACCCTGCATCCTTCCCGCAGAAAAAGGCCGATCAGTATTGGCCATCGGAAGGTAGCGAAGAGTGCGGTGGCATCTTGGTCACTTTGAAATCCACCCGCATCACCTTCAACTACACCATTCGCCAATTCGTCCTGCAGAACGCTCGTCTCAAGAAGGCAAGGCCCACCCGGATCCACTGTTTTCATCCACCGGGGTTTGTTTGTATCGATGGGATTTGCACCTCTTAGCGGAGACTCTCAGGAACAGTGTGTATGAGTGGAGCTCTCATTTCGTGGGTGCGATTTAAAATTGCGTTAACGACGGAAATTGTTGTGTGACGTACTCATGGTGCCACAGACCGCTGCGGAGCACGTGCCGAAACAAACAATTCCTTGATATACTTTAATTACTTCCCTCCCTGTGTTCGCTAAATATCTGCAGTCCATATCCGAGGGATTCCCGGCAGGTAGTCAAACAACATGAACAACTGAGAGATGGGTTTTCTTATGTTTATCTCCACATTTATTGAAGAATCCATGTGCGCTTCCATGTTTCACTGCATGCCTCATTATGTGGGATGCTTGGAAAATGGCAACCGTTGTATAAATAACAGATAACTGCTTTTGTAAGTTGTTGTTTTGCATGACTGCATGCCCCAGAGCTTTTGCAACACATGCAGGAGAACAAAGCACCTGAATTAGGCTGTTTGTAAACCTGCAGCAATGGAGCAAACAGCCTCTCTCCATGCGTCTACCCCCTAACCTGCTAATCTACTTCACTTACACAAACATTGAACCTGCAAACTAAATTACTCACCATGCTGATCCACTTCAGTTATGCTCCTTATCTTACCATCCATCACACTTATGAAATCCCACAACCTACCAAACCACTCCACATACCAGAGCATCCCACATACCTCCACATACCCAAACATTCAACTGTAATCACTCACCATCCAAACAATCCAACCTCACTACCACAACCATCCACCCACTTCCTCAATCATGTAGCACACTTACCCGACCATGCCACCTATTTACCAAACAACCACATGTCGAATAATCCTACGTACTGACTAAATCAACTGCCCAACTCAATGGACTTCACCAACCCTTGACATCTACCCAGCCTTCCCACCTTCTCAGCCACTCAACCTACCAAACTTCCCTATTTCCACAACAACGCTTCCTACTCAACAACCCTACCAACTCAACTAGCGCCAACCAGGCCACCCTGCATATCGAACAATTAAGCTTTCCCAACCACTCTACCTACCAACTGCCACCCCTCCCTACCTAACTACTACCATACCTACCTTGTCATCCAACCTGTCAAACAACAACTGAACAACTCCATTTACCCAACCACCACGTCTTAAACAAGCACCATGCCTTAACCAATCACAATGCCTGAACCGATCACCATGTCTTCACCATCCATCACACGTTACCCAATCACCATGCCTTAACTATAACCACCATGTCTTCACCATCCATCACCCAATCACCATGCCTTAACTATAACCACCATGTCTTCACCATCCATCACCCAATCACCATGCCTTAACTATAACCACCATGTCTTCACCATCCATCACCCAATCACCATGCCTTAACTATAGCCACCATGTCTTCACCATCCATCACCCAATCACCATGCCTTAACTATAGCCACCATGTCTTCACCATCCATCACACGTTACCCAATCACCATGCCTTAACTATAGCCATCATGTCTTCACCATCCATCACCCAATCACCATGCCTTAACTATAACCACCATGTCTTCACCATCCATCACCCAATCACCATGCCTTAACTATAACCACCATGTCTTCACCATCCATCACACGTTACCCAATCACCATGCCTTAACTATAGCCATCATGTCTTCACCATCCATCACACGTTACCCAATCACCATGCCTTAACTATAACCACCATGTCTTCACCATCCATCACCCAATCACCCAATCACCATGCCTTAACTATAACCACCATGTCTTCACCATCCATCACACGTTACCCAATCACCATGCCTTAACTATAACCACCATGTCTTCACCATCCATCACACGTTACCCAATCACCATGCCTTAACTATAACCACCATGTCTTCACCATCCATCACACGTTACCCAATCACCATGCCTTAACTATAGCCACCATGTCTTCACCATCCATCACACGTTACCCAATCACCATGCCTTAACTATAACCACCATGTCTTCACCATCCATCACCCAATCACCATGCCTTAACTATAACCACCATGTCTTCACCATCCATCACCCAATCACCATGCCTTAACTATAACCACCATGTCTTCACCATCCATCACCCAATCACCATGCCTTAACTATAGCCACCATGTCTTCACCATCCATCACCCAATCACCATGCCTTAACTATAGCCACCATGTCTTCACCATCCATCACCCAATCACCATGCCTTAACTATAGCCACCATGTCTTCACCATCCATCACCCAATCACCATGCCTTAACTATAGCCACCATGTCTTCACCATCCATCACCCAATCACCATGCCTTAACTATAGCCACCATGTCTTCACCATCCATCACCCAATCACCATGCCTTAACTATAGCCACCATGTCTTCACCATCCATCACACGTTACCCAATCACCATGCCTTAACTATAACCACCATGTCTTCACCATCCATCACACGTTACCCAATCACCATGCCTTAACTATAGCCATCATGTCTTCACCATCCATCACACGTTACCCAATCACTATGCCTTAACTATAACCACCATGTCTTCACCATCCATCACCCAATCACCCAATCACCATGCCTTAACTATAACCACCATGTCTTCACCATCCATCACCCAATCACCCAATCACCATGCCTTAACTATAGCCACCATGTCTTCACCATCCATCACACGTTACCCAATCACCATGCCTTAACTATAGCCATCATGTCTTCACCATCCATCACCCAATCACCATGCCTTAACTATAACCACCATGTCTTCACCATCCATCACCCAATCACCATGCCTTAACTATAACCACCATGTCTTCACCATCCATCACACGTTACCCAATCACTATGCCTTAACTATAACCACCATGTCTTCACCATCCATCACACGTTACCCAATCACCATGCCTTAACTCTCACCACCATGTCTTCACCATCCATCACTCGTTACCCAATCACCATGCCTTAACTATAGCCACCATGTCTTCACCATCCATCACACGTTACCCAATCACCATGCCTTAACTATAACCACCATGTCTTCACCATCCATCACCCAATCACCCAATCACCATGCCTTAACTATAACCACCATGTCTTCACCATCCATCACCCAATCACCATGCCTTAACTATAACCACAATGTCTTCACCATCCATCACACGTTACCCAATCACCATGCCTTAACTATAACCACCATGTCTTCACCATCCATCACCCAATCACCATGCCTTAACTATAACCACCATGTCTTCACCATCCATCACCCAATCACCATGCCTTAACTATAGCCACCATGTCTTCACCATCCATCACCCAATCACCATGCCTTAACTATAGCCACCATGTCTTCACCATCCATCACCCAATCACCATGCCTTAACTATAGCCACCATGTCTTCACCATCCATCACACGTTACCCAATCACCATGCCTTAACTATAACCACCATGTCTTCACCATCCATCACACGTTACCCAATCACCATGCCTTAACTAATAACCACCATGTCTTCACCATCCATCACACGTTACCCAATCACCATGCCTTAACTATAACCACCATGTCTTCACCATCCATCACACGTTACCCAATCACCATGCCTTAACTATAGCCATCATGTCTTCACCATCCATCACACGTTACCCAATCACCATGCCTTAACTATAACCACCATGTCTTCACCATCCATCACACGTTACCCAATCACCATGCCTTAACTATAGCCATCATGTCTTCACCATCCATCACACGTTACCCAATCACCATGCCTTAACTATAGCCATCATGTCTTCACCATCCATCACACGTTACCCAATCACCATGCCTTAACTATAACCACCATGTCTTCACCATCCATCACACGTTACCCAATCACCATGCCTTAACTATAACCACCATGTCTTCACCATCCATCACACGTTACCCAATCACCATGCCTTAACTATAACCACCATGTCTTCACCATCCATCACACGTTACCCAATCACCATGCCTTAACTATAGCCATCATGTCTTCACCATCCATCACACGTTACCCAATCACCATGCCTTAACTATAGCCACCATGTCTTCACCATCCATCACACGTTACCCAATCACCATGCCTTAACTATAGCCATCATGTCTTCACCATCCATCACACGTTACCCAATCACCATGCCTTAACTATAACCACCATGTCTTCACCATCCATCACACGTTACCCAATCACCATGCCTTAACTATAGCCACCATGTCTTCACCATCCATCACACGTTACCCAATCACCATGCCTTAACTATAACCACCATGTCTTCACCATCCATCACACGTTACCCAATCACCATGCCTTAACTATAACCACCATGTCTTCACCATCCATCACACGTTACCCAATCACCATGCCTTAACTATAACCATCATGTCTTCACCATCCATCACACGTTACCCAATCACCATGCCTTAACTATAGCCATCATGTCTTCACCATCCATCACACGTTACCCAATCACCATGCCTTAACTATAACCACCATGTCTTCACCATCCATCACCCAATCACCCAATCACCATGCCTTAACTATAACCACCATGTCTTCACCATCCATCACCCAATCACCCAATCACCATGCCTTAACTATAACCACCATGTCTTCACCATCCATCACCCAATCACCATGCCTTAACTATAACCATCATGTCTTCACCATCCATCACACGTTACCCAATCACCATGCCTTAACTATAACCACCATGTCTAAACCATCCATCACACGTTACCCAATCACCATGCCTTAACTATAACCACCATGTCTAAACCATCCATCACATGTTACCCAATCACCATGCCTTAACTATAGCCACCATGTCTTCACCATCCATCACACGTTACCCAATCACCATGCCTTAACTATAACCACCATGTCTTCACCATCCATCACACGTTACCCAATCACCATGCCTTAACTATAACCACCATGTCTAAACCATCCATCACATGTTACCCAATCACCATGCCTTAACTATAACCACCATGTCTAAACCATCCATCACATGTTACCCAATCACCATGCCTTAACTACAACCACCTTGTCTTAACCAACCATCACGCCATAACCAACCACCACCTACACCCATACAACATGGCACAATTCGATTTTTTAAATAATAATCTTGACGGATAGAACCTATTTATTTGGATTTTTATCGATTTTCTCACCTTTAACCCGCACACACACTGCACACTCCAGAGCAGTGGTTTTCAAACATATGTAAATGCTTTGCTTATTGAATTTTTTTCACATTAATGGGACACGAATAAGATTTTAACCGTCATACTTTTATGTCCCATTTATATTAATTTCACCAATTAACGGTGGAAACATTTTTGTCGTAACTTTTGATTTGGTCTGTAAATGATCTGAAATCGATGCTTCTCAGCATTTACCGATAAAAATCTTATCCTGCCAAGTCTTTTTTATATGGTACACAATGCGGTGCATAGTGGTGAAGATATGCAGGTGCAAGTTGTTATGGCTCATTCAAGATTGGTTGTGCTGTTCCATTACTTTTGTTGATATCTCTATGCTCTTGTTTGGTCTTGCAGTATATGTCTTCGGACTTAGATCATTCCTTTTTTTGTTTTCTTTACAGGAGCGAGGCTCATGGAAGGGCAATTTAGATCAGACAGTGGGTAACAGGATAAGACATAGAGTAGGGGAGGAAACGCTGAGACTAGCAAGTAAGATGATTGGGTTAGGAAGGGTTAATGTGGGTAATGAAGGTCATGGGTCAAAATTGGGGATGGACATGACAGATGGTGGAGCGCTGCTTGCTTGAAGCCCTGGAGGGAAGAGTGAAACTGAACGGCCTCTGGAAGGTAATTTCATAGATGGGAAAAGCGAGGAATTATAGAGTCGAGGTGTGCAGTCAGCCTAGATTTTGGAAGTTTGGTTTGCTTGAAGAAGGTGTGCATCCTGCAGTAGATAGGGAGGGTCGAAGGACTGAGAGAGAGCATAGGACACAATATTGGAGAAGAGGCGGTAAACAAATAAACACAGACCACTGACCTCCTTGCGATGTGAAAGCAACATACACTACATTACCAAAAGTATGCGGACACCCCTCCTAATTAGTGGATTCGGCCATGCAATCAGCCAAGCAATCTCCACAGACAAACATTGGCAGTAGAATGGGCCATACTGAAGAGCTCAGTGACTTTCAACGTGGCACCGTCATAGAATGCCACCTTTCTAACAAGTCAGTTCATCAAATTCCTGTCCTGCTAGAGCTGCCCCGGTCAACTGTAAGTGCTGTTATTGTGGAGTGGAAACATCTAGGAGCAACAACAGCTCAGCCGCGAAATGGTAGGCCACACAAGCTCAGAGAACGGGACCGCCGAGTGCTGAAGCGCGTAGCATATAAAAATCGTCTGTCCTCGGTTGCAACACAAACTGCCTCTGCAAGCAACGTCAGCACAACAACTGTTCGTCGGGAGCTTATGAAATGGGTTTCCATGGCCGAGCAGCCGCACACGAGCCTAAGATCACCATGCGCAATGCCAAACGTCGGCTGGAGTGGTGTAAAGCTCGCCGCCATTGGACTCTGGAGCAGTGCATACGAGTTCTCGGGAGTGATGAATCATGCTTCATCATCTGGCATTCGGACGGACGAATCGGGGTTGGCGGATGCCAGGAGAACGCTACCTGCCCGAATGCATAGTGCCAAATGTAAAGTTTGGTGGAGGAGGAATAATGGTCTGGGGCTGTTTTTCATAGTTCAAGCCCTGAGTTCCAGTGAAGGGAAATCTTAATGCGACAGCATACAATGACATTCTAGACGATTGGGTGCTTCCAACTTTGTGGCAACAGTTTGGGGAAGGCCTTTCCTGTTTCAGCATGACAATGTTCCCATGCACAAAACGAGGTCCATACAGAAATGGTTTGTCGAGATCTGTGTGGAAGAACTTGACTGGCCTGCACAGAGCCCTGACCTCAACCCCATCGAACACCTTTGTGATGAATTGGAACGCTGAATGCGAGCCAGGCCTAATCGCCCAACATCAGTACCCGATCTCACTAATGCTCTTGTGGCTGAATTGAAGCAAATCCCCGCAGCAATGTTCCAACATCTCGTGGAAAGCCTTCCCAGAAGAGTGGAGGCTGTTATAGCAGCAAAGGGGGAAAAACTCCATATTAATGCCCATTAATTTGGAATGAGATATGTGATGTTCGGGTGTCCACATATTTTTGGTCATGTTGTGTACTTTGTGCTTCGGCCCCATCACCGGAGATTCCTATTATTTTGAGAGCTTTAGATTACACAGAATCCATGAGTCATGTTGAGGCGCCACCCCATACCGGAGAAAAGTGCTCCATTGAGTTCCCAACAAGTTTTTGTAGATCGTGAGTAGCTTTGATTTTAGATCGACGGAAGATGCCCAGCACCTTCAGTTTATCTGTTGTTTTCATTCACCATGTTCTGTCGAAGCTCATTAAAAACCTAGTAAGTTCAGTTCAGGTGGGATACCTTAGACCAACCGACCTACACACAACCAAACACCACACCTACCTAACCTTGCTAACCACTCCTCAAACTCAAGTGTCCCACCTCAATGCAATCCATGAATAATGATATTTGAAATGTCATATTTAGAAACATTTATGTACTTTATTAAACCCCATTTCAGTAATTCATCTTTGTAAACGCCACTTATCACTGAAGGTGATTGGCCATTACGGTTTTACTTCTCCATTCAAATATCGACGTTTTTACTGCATGTTCCACCACATTACACATTAAACACTCATTTCTCATTTCACATCAAGTGCTGTGCTTTTCCAGTTTGCCATTTGTCTGCCAAACACAAAAAAATCTGTCAAATGCGGAGGAAGTAATGATGCATTCAGTATGATAAATGACCTGTAATAAAATCACCAAAGATTAGTGATTGGCAGGTGAAAATGCCTTAATACATCCTGGAGATTCCGTTAACCTTTACATTCTTGAAACTTTTAATTGTAACCTTTTCTTTCCTTCCGACGATGCTTAGCATACACCTTTGCTTCCAAATGAGGTGCCTATATAATAATGAGTTCTCTTACAAGTAACTTCAACTCGGAGGAGGCCATTAGCCCCATCAAAGCCTGCACTATTATTCCCAACTTATGTTTGTTTTGGCCATTCTCTATCCTTTTAAAATGCTCAGCATCAGCAAGGAATCAGCACGTACCATTTTTGAACAAAACACGGAAAGAGCAGAGGGTACAAGACCATAAAGGAGGTGGTAAGAGACAGAGAGACCACCGACCTCTCAGCAATGGCAAAGTGATAGGCCCATACGGCACAAAAATGGAGGAACACAGCATTCCCAATTTCACTATTCCAATATGCTGTGTTTTGTTTGTTCAATGCCCACCTCATGCGGAGTTACTGTGTTATTGAGTCCACCTGTCTAGGGAACTATGCTTCCCTGAGAGCTAGAACTTTTCTGGAAAGATCGAGGAGATACTGGAGATGTGATTCCATGTAAAAGCTGAAATTCGACAAAAATGGACATACTGTGTTCTTCCATTTCTGGGCAGCATCGACTCAGCTTAATCGCAGGAGATTCCAATGATCTTGATGGCCTTGGTTTCCTTGACGTCAACATGAAAGAGATGTGAGGCAGGAGAGAGCAGTTACTCCATCAAGCTGCAGAAAAGGCCTTGTAGGTGGATAGGAGTTCAGGTTTGCCAATGAGGGATTTTGTACGATGGAGGATCCCCAGTCGGCGACTGGCTTTGGAGGCCAGCTTGGAAATGTGGTTTTCCCAGAAAAGATCATGGATGATAGTGAGACCCAAGAGTTTGAATAACTGAACTTCCTGAAGAGGATTGTGAATAAAGTAGATGGGCGGGTTTGCTAGACGTTCCTTTCAGAGAGAGAGTATAAGAGTGTGAGATTTGTCAGGATTGAAAGACATATTCAAAGCCATATTCATACGTGAGCATATTCCTTTGCTTCCAACTGAGGTTAACATTTACCTTTGCGTTCCACAATGATTATAACATATGCCTTCAGCATATACAATACATGCCCAAAAGTATGCGGACACCCCTTCTAATTAGCGTATTCGGCTGTTTCAGCCACACCCATTGCTGACAGGTATATAGAATCAAGCACACAGCCATGCAATCTCCACAGACAAACATTGGCAGCAGAAAGGGCCGTACTGAAGAGCTCAGTGACTTTCAACGTGTCACCGTCATAGGATGCCACCTTTCCAACAAGTCAGTTCGTCAAATTTCTGCCCTGCTAGAGCTGCCCCGGTCAACTGTAAGTGCTGTTATTGTGATGAGGAAACATCTAGGAGCAACAACAGCTCAGCCGTGAAGTGGAAGGCCACACAAGCTCACAGAAAGGGACAACCGAGTGCCGAAACATGTAGTGTGTAAAGAACGTCTGTCCTCGGTTTCAACACTCACTGCCAAGTTCCAAACTGCCTCTGGAAGCAGCATCAGCACAACTAATGTTCGTCAGGAGCTTCATGAAATGGGTTTCCATTGTTGAGCAGCAGCACACAAGCCTAAGATCACCATGCGCAATGCCATGAGTCAGCTGGAGTGGTGTAAAGCTCACCGCCATTAGACTCTGGAGTAGTGGAAACGCGTTCTCTGGAGTGATGAATCACACTTCACCATCTGGCAGTCCAACGGACAAATCTGTGTTTGGCGGATGCCAGGAGAATGCTACATGCCCAAATGCATACATGCTGCCTTATGTAAAGATTGGTGGAGGAGGAATAATGGTTTGGGGTTGTTTTTCATGTTTCGGGCTAGGCCACTTGGTTCCAATGAAGGGAAATCTTAACGCCACAGCATACAATGACATACTAGATGATTGTGTGCATCCTACTTTGTGGCAACAGTTTGGGGAAGGCCCTTTCCTGTTTCAGCATGACAATGCCCCCATGCACAAGTGAGGTCCATACAGAAATGGTTTGTCGAGATCGGTGTGGAAGAACTTGACTGGCCTGCACAGAGCCGCGACCTCAACCACATCGAACACCTTTGGGATGGAACGCCGACTGCAAGCCAGGCCTAATCGCCCAACATCAGTGCCCGACCTAACTAATGCTCTTGTGGCTGAATGGAAGCAAATCCTCGCAGCAATCTTCCAACATCTAGTGTAAAGCCTTCCCAGAAGAGTGGAGGCTGTTATAGCAGCAAAGGAGGGACCAAATCCATACTAATGCCCATTATTTTGGAACGAGATGTGTGATGTTTGGGTGTCCACATACATTTGGTCATGTGGTACCTTTGTCTTGTGTCAGTTGATAAAAAAACATCAATGAAATGGTACGTCAATGCAAACCCACACGAGCCTTGATAGGGTCCAGTATTCCTCCATTATATTCAAGAATATTTTAACTTTTATGATAAAATACTAGCCGAAAGCACCCGGTGTTGCCCGGGTTCTTTTTGAATGAATTTACTACTATAATTCAGCTTTTACCCACGGCCGTATAAGATTGACCACTATAATTCAGCTCAGCTTTTAATTGCGAAATGGGCCCGGCCCTGCCGAGGTGGGCCTCGACCGGCCTCGCCACCTCGCCTATAACCTTCCCAGGGCCCGTCCCAACATTTTTATTTCTTGTTCAATGAATTTACTACTATAATTTTCGCGGCCGTAGAAGATTGACTACTATAATTCAGCTCAGCTTTTAATTGCGAAATGGGCCCGGCCCTGCCGAGGTGGGCCTCGACCGGTCTCGCCACTGAGCCTATAACCTTCCCGGGGCCTGTCCCGACATTTTTTGTATTAGAGGTTTCCTCCTATCTTTCAACGTTCAGGAGATTAGAGCACGCAGACAAACAAACAAACAAATAAAAACTTTCTTTTATATATGTATATAGATAGATAGATTAAATATTTTTCATTGAATAGAATCTTTTAACCAATTATCCCTTAAAGAGAAAAACGTTGAAAGATTCACGAATAGTTTATCCAACGACATTAAAAATCAAGATCCACAGAATAACAAGACATCATACTATAATTTGAGCATGTTTATTGATTTATTTTTTATTTATTTTTTGTATACAAGATCGAGGCTCGTGTAAGAGCTAACATTGATCACAAAAAGACAAACTGACACATAAAACATAAAACATATGATAAAGCGAGCGGGAGACAAAATGGAGAGCAGGGACGTCAGGAGATCTGTGGGAGGGAGAGGGCTTGGGGGGAGGAGGCATGGGAAGGAGGGGTGGGGGTGTAGGAGAGGTAAAAAAAAACAAAAACACATGGACACTGCTAGGACTTCCAGGAAAGAAGTCGGTATTTCAAAAAAAGTGGATCTGGGGTGAATTAACGGAGGTAGAAAAGATCAAGATTTTGGATGGGGGAAGATGAGAGATGGTGGTGATCAGCTGTTTTAAAGACCTGGAGGGAGGAGTGGGATTGAAGTATATTGGTTTTGTGCATTATTCTGTCTGTTTGTCTGTATGTCAGTCACCTACAGGTCACAATTTTCAACCGATCTTCACGAAACTTCACCTAATGGTAGAGTTGGTCATAAGCAAGAAGCCTATTGTTTTTGGGGTCAAATGTCAACATAGGCCAAAGGTCACCAACTTTGTCAAATTTCTAAAATCCTCAATTTTCATCCGATTGACTTGAGATTTTAAAAGTATTTGCATATCTGGTCACTGAATTCAACCACAAACTATTTTTGAGGTCAACATAGGCCAAGAGGTCAATATAGGCCAGATTTCTAAAATCCTCAATTTTTTTCTGATTAACTTGAAATTTAAAGATAACTTGCATATATGGTCACTGAATTCAACCAAGTATTTTTGAGGTCAACATAGGCCAAAAGGGCAACATAGGCCAAAAGGTCCATAAAGGCCAAATTTCTAAAATCCTCTGTTTTCATCTGATTAACTTGAAATTTGAAGAGGATTTACATATCTGGTCACTAAATTCAACCACCAAGCATTTTTGAGGTCATCATAGGCCAACTTATTTTCTGGATTTCGCAAGTATCGTGCTATGCATGACATATTTCTTGTTTGTGTGTTTGTTTGACTGAGTTGAAAATTATTGATTGTATTCGGGGTGTGCACAAGTCGATTTTCAGCAGTAATACAATTTCATAGTCCCGTGGTTTAGGATGGGAGGACAACCCCAATTCTTTCAATGTAACTATTGCATAACTCTGCTCCTGGTGGGAGGGGGTATTACAAGTATACGAAAACAATTCTGGGGGAATTAACCCTTCCATAAAGATGGGTTCTTCACTCATCCTGATATGATCAGATAAATGCTGCCTCATTAAGGGACCATGCCATTCTGGCTGGTACCCTATTGATTTAGTTCCGATTATTATCACACTTCCGACACCGTTTTATTTACTTGCTTTTAAATCCATTTTCTCTGCATCCGCTTGTCTGATCGATGCAAAACTTTCAACATAAGAGCGACTAATAATAGCCATTTATTTCACCCCATGAGGTGCACAGAGCTGCCGAGGAAGTTTCATTGGCTAATGAGTACAATCCTGGACAGGTCACCACTCCAACACAGGATACTTGAATGGCTTATTGCCCCAGTAAGTTGGTACTCATTTTGCCGACCTTGGAAGGATGACAGGCTGAGTCAACACACCAGGTGTTATTTCAACGACATGACAGGGGCTCAAACTCAAGATGTTGAGCCAGCCACCTTAACCATTTCGCCAATGCCAGACTAAAAGTAGCGACTACCCATGGATAATATTTTTTCGTGATAACTCTGACATCATAGGTCACATGGTATCACATCCAAGTTGGATAAAAAGAAAAACATTGAACCTCTTCTCCGAAACTGCTGAAGGGAAAAAAATTAAACTTCACACATGTCAGGTACTCGCCAGGGGGAATGAAAGTTGATAATTACATATATATTCCTGTTTATTAAATTATACAGATGAGATTTATCACTAACACACACACGCACACACACTTGGAGTCTGCCGACCAAATTCCAAATTCCTGTCCTAACTACTGCTGGGAAGGCAATGGCAAGCCACCTAGTATAGTAACCCTTCCCGAACAGAGGTTGGTACATCATAAATCAAAAATATATGTATGTTATATTGTTTTTCTTGAAGGAAATAAATGTAAATATACATGTACATATATATATATATATATACTACAGATACGTACACAGATACAGATTGAACCCCCTAACTTGACTAGGAAGCAAGGCACATATTGAGTCTCACCCCAGCAGTTGCTGCACAACCTGTTAGCACCAAGTGTCGCCTGCCATGCGGACACATTGTCTCTGCCCTGCTCATCAACAGCTAGGAGATTTGCAGTCCGGAATATTAAATTTAACCAAAGAAGGACACTGACCCTATGGCACGATGCTGACATCATGTGCATAAATTACACCAACACATCACCTCCAAACTAGGAGGCATCAATGTGGTACTCAAGTCTTTGCAGACTGAGATTAAAGCTCTATGGTCACAAATGGACAAAGGCAGAGATGTCGATCTAGATTTCGCCCTTATTATATTTTATATACATACATATATATACATATATATATATTGTTACGGTCCGCGGTTAAGGATGGTATGTTTGCCGAGCGGAGGCTCCGCAACCGAACAGTTGTTCCCCGACTAAACCCGATTCACCCAAACGTTGGCCGTATCGCGCCACAGATATTCAATGGGGAAAAGACTAAGATGACGAATGCAAAGAGGAAGAAGAAGAAGACATACAGAAGAGTAACGGGGTTTATTATTATTTACACACACATAAGCAAAAAGAGCAGTCACGGGTATTTACAGCGGACATGAAAAAGCAGGTAACACAGTGCAAATTACTAGCTTATACTGACTTAGTTTACTACCCAGGACAGCACGAACAGAACAAACTCACGTACGCAAATTGATGGAAGGGTAGGAATCGTTTGGAGGGATGAGCAGGTGGGATCACAGGGCACAGCGAGCAGGTCCACTCCGGGCGGGAAGCGAGGAGCCGGCAGCTCCTTGTATTCGGCTTTACAGCGCACGCCGGCAGGGTCACTCGGCTGGTTGAAACGGGGCTGGTTGAAGCGGCTCTTTGTCAAAGGCTTTTCATATCTCTCACGCAACTCCGGTGCAACTCTGAAATCTCTCCCGGTGGACTGCCAACCCTCTCACGCACCTGGACTCATCTGCCGTATCTCTCGTGTAGCTTGTCCCAGCGATCGTCGCACCCTTCTCATCCAAACCTTCAGCGCGGGTCTGACATGCCCCCCTCGGTTTCGGTACCGCCCTCCCCCCGTGCTCTGTTTCGTGACCTTGTATGGTAATCCCACGGGCTTGTCTCCTTATTTGGGCATGGCGCCGACGGCACGCCCCTCGTGGCGAGCCACGGGCTTGTTTCCTTATTTGGGCATGGGGCTGAACAGCCCCGCCCTTCGTGGCGCGCCCTGGGCTTGCCTCTCCCTGGCGACCCCGCCCCTCCTGTTCAAACAGAGCACGGAGCACATATTCACTATAGCAGCGAAATGAGAGGGCGTGCACCCCACGCTTGTGAACTGCTTTACCCGCAGATGGAGAGTTTGGCTGGGAAATGGAAGTATTGAAGGGGAGCTATTCTTAAATGATTCGGTGCAATGGAGTATTATTCTAATGGAAGACAAGGCCTTACTCTAAAACACATAATAAGATATAAGCTACTGAACAAGGGTTTTATTGGGTCCTTCAATGTGGTGTTTCATGGAATTAACTACCGAGACGCCCTTTTTACCTTTACACAACTCTGGAGGCAGGAGGGGCCATATCCAACAATTTACACAACATGTTAATTTACACATGTTAAAAATTTACACAACAACACAACATGAATGTTACACAACAATTTACCACTACAATACACACAATCAAAAAAATGCAATCCTCATATCCGCAAAAAAAAAATATATATATATATATATATATATATATATATCACCCACAACACCCGACCCGTCCCACAACACCCGACCCATCCCACAACACCCGACCCGTCCCACAACACCCGACCCGTCCCACAACACCCGACCCGTCCCACAACACCCGACCTGTCCCACAACAATTGAAATGGCAGACTTTGCAGCACCGAGTCAGCTCTGACTGGAGCTAAAAAGCTTTGGACTCTCACAATCGGCAAAGCCAAAGGAGCCCAGGGCCTGGAAGCAGGATGAGGGGAGGTCGGAGGGTATGTTAGTCATTACCATGTCTGGGAGAGAAGGACTTGCACGGATATGGGTTTGGGAGATTGTGGCTTGGGTCAGATTCCCAGAAGGAATTCGTAGCAATGCCGTTAACCACGATGCCGTTAACGGGCATTTCCACTGTAAACACCAACGTGCATTTCCTAGGTTTCACCTGCGCTCCTGCAGCGCCGCACTCTTCCGCATTTGGGGATGGTCGAGATTAAATCGACCGTCGTTGGTTAACCAAAAAAATATTTCCAACAGTTGAAATAATTATTGTTTCCAACAGTTGGAATTTAATGAAATTTGAATTCGAATAAAATCTCAACTTTAAAAAAAACCGTTTATTCGTTCTTGGCACGAAAAAATGGCGCGCATTTTGTCATTATGTGCGACTTTACGTCACTCCTACGGACGTGAAAACATTTGTTTTCCTTAAAAATGTATTTAAAATAAATAAAATAGTACATAAATTAACAATAAAAGAAGCTAAAAAACAATTAAAAATACAATAAAAAGCACATTAAAAATATTAAAATATGTACGTACAGTATACTGTACGTACGCGCAACTGCTGCTTCACATTCACAACAGAGGCGACGTACAGTATTCCTTTACTCTGTCTGTGTTAGCCATGGGTCCGAAGAAGGATAATGCTAGTGTTTCCAAGCGTAATGTGGTTACGATGGACGATAAGGTAAATCTGATTAAGAGGTATGGAAAAGGTGGAAAAGTGTCGGTGATAGCGCATAGACCTCATCGCGAATCGGAACCGCAATGCGTCATGGGATCGGAAAGGGGCAATAGCGCCGCCACAAACTACACCACGGAATTGCAGCTGGCGCGGTTTTTTAAACCATTGATATTAAAATAAGAAGTCGCCTATAACCACCGGGATTTTATGCTGATTCCGAATCTGTGTCTAAAACTTTTCTCCGATGTGTAGTTCTTGAGTTATAAGCGGACATCAAGACAGACAGACAGACACTCCTCCTTTATATATAGAGATATATATATATGTATATATATATATATGTCTTCGGCTGTTCGTCACTAATGATGATGACCGTGAAGGCCTTTGGGTCAGCACTTGTCTGCACAATGATGGGAAGCGAGACCAGCATTTGGATAAAAAATCCTCTGTTGCAATGAGGACAAAATAAATTTATTGATCGGTTTTTATTGCCAACTTTGTGCCGCTGGAGATGGCAGCATTGATATTCATCCTCTCTTTGTTGCTCAACCATCTCAACTGGGTCATAGACAACAATTCTCCACTGTTTTTTTATTTATCTCTTACAAGTTCTTTCCAGTTGCCTATGTTAATGTTTGCTTTCTTCAGATGTCTTTTCACGTCTTTGTAATGTAGCTTTAGTCGTCCAGGTAGACGTTTGCCTTCCTTCAGCTCACCCTAAAGTAAAATTTTTGGGAGCCGATGTTCTGGCATACGAATGATGTGACATGTCCATCTAAGTTTGGCAGATGTAATTAATGCCTCAAAACTGGGTATCCCAGCTCTCCTTTGGACTGTGGTATTGGGGACTCGGTCTTGCCATTTGAATCCCAAAAGCTGCCGCAGATGTCTTAATTGCAAGCTTGTGAGTTACTTCATGTGGCTCCTGTTGAGAGTCCGAGCTTCCACTGAGTACAGAAGTGCAGTCATCAGCACAGCACGATAGACCTTGAACTTTGTTGGAGTTTGGGTGCCATGCTGGGACCAGAGACGTTTGTTCAAGATTCCTGAAGCTTTTGATGCTGCCTGCATGTGGTGTGCAACTTCTGCATCAGGTGAGTTGTCATGTGTTACTGCACTCCCAAGATATGTATAGGTATTAGCACATCCAAGGGCTTCCCCACGGACAAGTACTTTGGGTAAAATATTCGTGTCAATGTTACGTCTCTCAGTTGACTGAAATAAAAGTTCAGTTTTGCTGGTGTTAATTTGGAGTCCAAATTGTTTTTCTGCAGTTGCAAAACGATTGGTGATTTCTTGGATATCCCTAAGTGAATTGGCAACCAGGGCTGAATCGTCAGCATACAGAAGTTCTCTAACACATTCTACTCGCACTTTGGTGTTGGCACGCAGTCTGGCGAGGTTGAATAGTTTTCCGGTACTTCTGGTACGGATATAAATTCCAGGACTGAGATTGTGACATGCTGGTAAGGACTCCAGTTCGGAGCAAGGTAAACAGAGTGGGTGCTAACACACAACCCTGTTTCACTCCATGGCATATATCAAACGAGTCAGTGACAATACCTGCCACAGAGACTCTGCCAACCATCCCATCATGGAAGTCTTTCATAATCTTTATGAAATGATCTGTACAGCGATATATATTGAGTATCTTCCAGAGGGTTTCCCTGTCCACAATGTCTTTAGTGACTCTCTTTCATGATCTTTATGAAGATCTGTACAGCCATATATCTTGAGTATCTTCCAGAGGGTTTCCCTGTCCACAATGTCTTTGGCGACTCTCTTTCATGATCTTTATGAAATGATCTGGACAGCCATATATCTTGAGTATCTTCCAGAGGGTTTCCCTGTCCACAATGTCTTTGGCGACTCTCTTTCATGATCTTCATGAAATGATCTGGACAGCCATAGATCTTGAGTATTTTCCAGAGGGTTTCCCTGTCCACAATATCTTTGGTGACTGTCTTTCATGATCTTTATGAAATGATCTGGACAGCCATAGATCTTGAGTATCTTCCAGAGGGTTTCCCTGTCCACAATATCTTTGGTGACTCTCTTTCATGATCTCCATGAAATGATCTGGACAGCCATATATATTGAGTATCTTCCAGAGGGTTTTCCTGTCCACAATGTCTTTAGCGACTCTCTTTCATGATCTTTATGAAATTATCTGGACAGCCATAGATCTTGAGTATCTTCCAGAGGGTTTCCCTGTCCACAATG
Organism: Myxine glutinosa; assembly: GCF_964187855.1. Taxonomy (NCBI): domain Eukaryota; kingdom Metazoa; phylum Chordata; class Myxini; order Myxiniformes; family Myxinidae; genus Myxine; species Myxine glutinosa. The sequence goes on along the minus strand of NC_136264.1, from coordinate 192,122,300 downwards.
TCTTTGGTGACTCTCTCTCTCTCATGGTCTTTATGAAATTATCTGGACAGCCATAGATCTTGAGTATCTTCCAGAGGGTTTCCCTGTCCACAATGTCTTTGGTGACTCTCTTTCATGATGTTTATGAAATGATCTGGACAGACATAGATCTTGAGTATCTTCCAGAGGGTTTCCCTGTCCACAATGTCTTTGGTGACTCTCTTTCATGATCTTCATGAAATGATCTGGACCACCATAGATCTTGAGTAGCTTCCAGAGGGTTTCCCTGTCCACAATGTTTTTGGTGACTCTCTCATGATCTTCATGAAATGATCTGGACAGCCATAGATCTTGAGTATCTTCCAGAGGGTTTCCCTGTCCACAATGTCTTTGGTGACTCTCTCTCTCTCTCTCATGATCTTTATGAAATGATCTGGACCACCATAGATCTTGAGTAGCTTCCAGAGGGTTTCCCTGTCCACAATGTCTTTGGTGACTCTCTCTCATGATCTTTATGAAATGATCTGGACAGCCATATATATTGAGTATCTTTCAGAGGGTTTCCCTGTCCACAATGTCGAATTCTTTTGAAAAGTTGACAAATACAACATACAAATCATGGTGCTGTTCTATGGCTTTTTCCTGTCGTAGAAGAGTGAATATCACATCATTTGTTGATCTTCCAGCACAGAAACCTCATTGACTTTCGGGGATGACATGTTCTGAGATGACTTTCAATCTATCTAGGAGGATTTTGGCTCGAATCTTTCCTGCAATTGACAGTAAGGATATGTCACGATGGTTTTTGCAGTCTGTTCTGCCCACCTTACGTTTGTAGATCGTGATGATGAGTGCGTCCTTGTCCTGTGGGAGCTTTTGCTTGTCCCAGCATGCATTGTAGAATGAGAGGAGCTTTGATCTGAGATCAGGGCCACTGCGCTTAAACACTTCTGGTGGAATTCCATCAGTTCCTGGTGACTTTCCACATCTCGTTTCCTTGATAGCTTTGTCAAGCTCATTTGCACTTGTTGGCAAACTCATTTCTTCTTGCACAGGTAGCTGTTTGAGGTGGTTTAAAAGCAGTTTGACTGACATTTGCATCTTTATTCAACAGAGGAAAGAAATGCTCTTTCCAACGGTCAGTGATATCACGTTTATCTGTTGGAAGTTGTTTTCCATCTAAACCCTTAAGGGGGAGAATTGTATTTGTTTTGGGACCATTGACCTCCTTTAATCCTTTGCAAAACCATTGGGAGTCGTTTTTTTGCAGCTGAAGTTTCAATTTATTTTGCCTTGTTTTCCCACCAGGTGTCTTTCGTAAGACGAATTTTCATTTGAATTTGTGCTTTAAACTTTCCCTCTGATTTGGGTGTTTTCTTTGAAAGATAGTCTTTGTAGAGTTTTTGCTTCAATAACTTTTGTATGCATGCATCGTTATCATCAAACAATGCACACATCATCAAACCTGTCGGCATTTGTGTACTTAGGGTGCCCAAGAGTGGAATGCGCACCATCGTAGATCGTTTGTTTGAGGGAATTCCACATCTCATTTATTGATTTCTCATTTTATGGCTTTATAGTTTTTAAAGCTTGTGCGATTGTAGTTTGTAATTGAATTTGAGTCTCCATGGACTTAACCTTCTTGACATGGAGCTTTTTAGGTACAGTTGGAGCTGTCCTTCTTCGAGGTATGACCACCTGAAACTCACAGGAAGTTTTTACAAGAAAGAGATCTGTGGAGCATTCCGGGCCTCGCATGGCTCTTGTGTGAAGAATGTCTTTCATGTCTGTATGTCGAGTGATAATGTAATCGAGGAGATGGTAGTGTTTGGATCTTGGGTGTTTCCAGGTATACCGGTGATTATCAGGCTGGTGGAAGTAGGTGTTTGTGATAGAAAGCTGCAGTGGAATGGAGAAGCCAAGTAAGAGCTCTGCATTTGCATTACAGCTTCCTTTTCTGAATTTGCCCAAGGCAGGTCCATAGTTTCTGAAGTCATTACCAACTCGGGCATTCAGATCACCAAGAATGAGGATTTTATCCGCTATAGAAATTGAACACACAACAGTGTTAAGCATCGAGTATAATTCTTCCTTAGACTCGTCTTTGTTTGACATTGTTGGGTCATAGACACGAAGCAATGTGACATGGCGTTGTTTGGAAAGAGGAAGTCTGACAGACATAATTCTGTCTGAATGGTTCTTTGGTAATGAGGTAAGTTTCTCAGCAATAGCATTTTTAAATGCATCTTTCACCAGACCAGAAGATGGTGTGGGTGTTTTCTCTCAGCTGTCCCTGCTCCTCCAACCTAGATTATTGGAGGGCAGCCACATCAATGTTATGTTGAGCAAGTTCGTTTGTCACAATTGTGGTTTTCTTTCTGACCATTTTCAATTTTCATTATCTAACAGTGTTCGAACATTCCAGGTTGCCAGGGTCATCAAATACATACATACATATATCTCTATATATACACACACATACTTATATACACACACATCTCTATATATAAAGGAGGAGTGTCTGTGTGTGTGTGTGTGTGTGTCTGTCTGGATGTCCGCTTATAACTCAAGAACTACACATCGGAGAAAAGTTTTAGACACAGATTCGGAATCAGCATAAAATCCCGGTGGTTTTACCCTACGTTTTATTTTAATATCAATGGTTTAAAAAAACCGCGCCAGCTGCAATCCGTGGTGTAGTTTGTGGCGGCGCTAGACGTTCGGGGTGTATTGCAATGGTTTGTCGGGTTTGGCTGTGGGTCCAGAATAGCTCCCATTTCCTTATGTTCTTCCACTTTTATTTTGATTCTTCTGTTACAACGCCTTCCTTATCTACCTTATATCCCCCCGACGAGGCCTCTACATAATTTCATGCGGCAGAATTTCGTGCATTTTGAGTGAAAGAAGTGAGACGAAGTTGTAGGAGGAAGAAGAGGCGCGGTCACTGTGGAGGCCTCAATCGTGAGTGGAAAGGGCGGGAATTGCGTTTGTATCACAAAGTAAAGGATCTGCATTCATTTCTGAACTTGCATTGGTGGATTGTTATACATCTGCATTATTTTTCATAAAAAACCTTTATGTTGAAGTTGAAGGCTCCAAGCACGGACTATATATATAGCCCTCATTGAGGTAAAAATAAAAGTAAAAAGCCTGCTATCGCTTGCCAAGCTAGCTGTTCCCCCCTCCCCCTCCCCCTCCACTCCCCCTCCCCCTCCCCTCCCCCCTCCCCTCCATCCCCCTCCCCTCCATCCCCCTCCCCCTCCCCCTCCCCTCCCCCTCCCCCCCCCTCATCTCCCCCCCCTCCCCCCCCTCATCTCCCCCCCTCCCCCTCCCCTCTCCTCCTCCCCCTCCCTCCTCTTCTCCCCTCTCCTCCTCCCCCTCCCTCCTCTTCTCCCCCCCCTCCCTCCTCTTCTCCCCTCTCCTCCTCCCCTCCCTCCTCCCCCTCCCTCCTCTTCTCCCCTCCCCCCCTCTTCTCCCCTCCCCCCCTCTGCTCCCCTCCCCACCCTCCCCTCCTCGCCCCCCCCGTTCCCCTCCCCTCCCCTTCCCCCCTCCCCCCCTCCCCTCCCCTCCCCCCCTCTTCTCCCCTCTCCCCCTCTGCTCCCCTCCCCACCCTCTCCTCCCCGCCCCCCCCGTTCCCCTCCCCCCTCCCCCCTCATCTCCCCCTCTCCCCTCATCTCCCCCTCTCCTCCTCCCCCTCCCTCCTTCTCCCCTCTCCTCCTCCCCCTCCCTCCTCTTCTCCCCTCTCCTCCTCCCCCTCCCTCCTCTTCTCCCCTCTCCTCCTCCCCCTCCCTCCTCTTCTCCCCTCCCTCCTCTTCTCCCCTCCCCCCCTCTGCTCCCCTCCCCGCCCCCCCCCGTTCCCCTCCCCTTCCCTTTCCCCTCCCCTCCCTTCCCCCGCCCGGCAATGCCGGGTACTTCCCATGGCCAGCTGTACGTGGGCTGCTCGAGGGTTGGAAAACGAAGCAATCTTTATGTCTTGGCACCAAGTAAGAAAACCAGAAATGTTGTATACCAAGAGGTTTTGAGAAATTGACCATTGACAAAACGTCATGTAGGAAATGTACTGTGATATTGCTCTAAAATATACATGTTCTTTTCATCATATATTTGTATTATTCTTATTCAACCCGGGCGAAGCCGGGTACCTCAGCTAGTATATATATATACACATACCATGTCAAGGTGTGTGTGTATGTCAAGGTACAATGTTACGCTGATTGATGCCAGGACCGTCACCATTGTATTCCGCATAAGCTTGCCATGCAGCATTGTGCGTCACAATGGGACACCTTTCAAACCCACATGGTCCTTGGCATAGGGAGAGAAATGCAGGTACAAATTGGGAAGGTTCATTTCAAGTTTGGTTGTGCAGCATGTAAATACTTTTGTTACTACAGTCGCTCTGCTCACAAAGATCTTTACCCTCAATTTATCCGATGTTTCCATTTTCCCATTACCATTCTACCCTGTTGTACAAAAGCTCGTTAGGAACCTTGGAAATACAGTCCCCATTAGATCCCTGTACACAATCATCCTTTTGTTCATTAGCCAAACAACAAAGTGCACAAGGCACACAAAGCTCCTTCTGTAATGAAATGGATGAAACCTTAATATCTGTTTTTGGTAACAAACCAATTACAGCTTTGTTTGTTGATTGCTTTCAGAGCCTTCTTTCTTGGTCATCAAGCTTCCTCAATGAAACCTTTAATCTTCTTATGATGTTCATATCCACCCACATGTTGCTCTATTTTGTAGAACCGAGGGGATGTGTCTGAAGAGATACTCAGCGCAGTGTGTAACGTATGAGACCGCACAGCCATTTGCTCTTCAAAACACAAAACACGCACACACATACACATACACACACACACAAACACACACACACACTCATGCACACACTCACGCAAGCACACACACACACGCAAGCACACACACACACACACACACACATGCACACACACACACACACACACAAGCACACACGCACACAAGCACACACACACACACACACATTCAAGCACTCACACACACACACACACACACACACAAGCACACACACACGCACACACACACAAGCACACACACACACACACACACACACAAGCACACACACACACACACACACGCACATGCACACAAACACCCAATGACTGGAGAATGACTTGTAATGATAACTGCGCGTAATGATATTATCGCCATCGTTCTGTTTACCTGCGCAGTTCGTAATCAGTGGAAAGTTTTTTTTTTGTTTGTTTTTTTTGCTGTAAACATGCAACCTGAACCTACTTGGACCCATTTCCCCATTCATATTATGCACGCAAACCTTTGTAATGGGATCACTTGATGATTTCAAATTGCCAAAGCATATTTCGCTGAATCACTCGAAAATCATTACAAAAAACATTATATGTTCCAGTTAGGAAGACATGCATAGAACCCAATGTTGAAGAATTATCCAATCCTGAAACATCGTATCAACCAAACTCCAAAATATAGATCATTGAATGAGGTGTGGGAGGTCAATGCACCACTATCCCCACCTTATAGAGTCGATGGAGAGGTAGCGGGGGTGCTTCGGCCCAAATCACGTTTTCAGCGACTCCTTTCGGCTTGCTGGGCTCTTTAACCTACCGTTGCTCACGAGATTGAAAAGCTATGGAGTTCCTGGCCTCATGGTGGTTACCTTTTTCCTGCGGGCCGGTGGCAACACCGCCTGGCCGCACATCCCAATACACACTTTATAGCAGCCTTTGATGGCCTCAGAATGACCTTGAAGGACAATGTGCGTTAGCTCCAAACCTTGGCCAGGTTCTGAAGCACCTACACCCACAATTTGGGTCTGCAGATGCAATGGTGAAAGAGCAACAAAAAACTCACAACCACAACCACACACACAACAACGTAGAGGTATTTAGTGAGGACTCATCTCGAATATTGTGTACAGTTTTGGTCACCACATCCAACGAAGGACACATCTGCCATCGAGAGGGTTCAACGTTGAGCTCCGAAAGTTTTCTCCAGGATGAGCTGGACTAAGCTATGAGGAACGGCTCAAGGAGACAGGACTTTATACATCTGAAAGAAGTCGAATATGAGGGGATCTGATGGAGATGCATGAGATGATGAAGGGCGTGGACAATATTGGTGCAGTGGAGTTTTTCAGCTGAATGGACAATGATATGACCAGGGGACATTGCTTGAGGGTGAAGAACATGAGGGTTAGGACAGTTTTAAGGCAGCGGTCTTTCAGTTGGAGAGTGGTTAATGCACGGAATGGTCTGCCTGGAAAGGTAGTGGAAACGGAGTGGATGTATAAGTTTAAATGTAACTTAGATGGGTACCTGGATGCATTGGAGATGGAGGGGTATGGGGATATTGAGTTGTGTGTGGCTGGGTCACCATACTGGGGTTGGTGCAGCGCAGGCTTGATGGACTGAATTGTCTCCTCCACCAATGCTATTATTCCTGCACCATCACACCTTCCATCCCCTCTGCACCCTTTCCATTTGGTCTCCTGCACGCACAGCACTCCCAACCTCCTCCTCCTCTGCATCATCTCTGGCACCTCAACTCCTCTCCCCTCCATATTTATATGTCTCTCAGGATTGAGTATCTCAGACTTTTATTATCAAATAATCTTAATAGACATTTTAAACACTTTTTTTGGCACGATTAAGCAACAGATAATCTTATTGTGGTTTTATTGTTAAATTGGATCTCAAAATTCTAAATTCCTGTCCTAATATGCATGGGACACTAACTTGGTGTTTAGGGCTGGCATACACTGTCCAACTCTAACACGTTATTTTGTGTGAAACGTGTGTTTTGGCGACATGGGATGGGAAAAGGAGGCCAATAAAAGCCATCCCACATCATGTGTACCGCATGTTATGCGACATACGAAAATTGTACTGTTCTATATCCCAGGATGTATGTGGCTAATGGTAAACCTCTTAATCGCAAGTGCCCAATGGATAAAGCTAAACGGGGTGAGAACCCACTTACATTGAGGTCAAGTGGCAGAAAAGACTAATGTTGATTAATATTTTACAGCCGTACGTTATCTATATTATAAGAGAGCCGTTTGATTCTGTGTGTGTGTCTATCTGTGTGTGTCTGTCTGTGTGTGTGTGTGTGTGTCTGTCTGTGCGTGTGTCTGTCTGTGTGTGTGTGTTTGTGTCTGTCTGTCTGTGTGTGTGTGTGTGTGTGTGTGGGTGTGTCTGTCTGTGTGTGTGTCTATCTGTGTGTGTGTGCGTGTGTGTGTCTGTCTGTGTGTGTGTGTGTGTGTGTGTGTCTGTCTGTGCGTTTGTCTGTCTGTGCGTGTGTGTGTCTGTCTGTGTGTGTGTGTGTCTATCTGTGCGTGTGTCTGTGTGTGTGGGTGTGTCTGTCTGTGTGTGTGTGTGTCTGTCTGTCTGTGCGTTTGTCTGTCTGTGCATGTGTCTGTCTGTGCATGTGTCTGTCTGTGTGTGTGTCTGTCTGTGCATGTGTCTGTCTATGCGTGTCTGTCTGCATGTCACAATTGTTCTCAAAGATGGCGGAACGGATCTTCGTCAAACTTTCAGAGGTTCATCAGTGAATGCCGGGGAGTGTGTCAGGCAAAACATTTTTTTATTTTTTTTGAAAACAAAAGTTCGTGTTTTTTGGATTTAAAAAAATCGCTTTATAGTGCCTGAGCCTTTGCAGCTATATGAAAGGTAATGTTAAATTATCCCCGATTAGTGTGTGTGTGTGTGTGTGTGTGTGTGTGTGTGTGTGTGTGTGTGTGTGTGTGTGTGTGTGTGTGTGTGTGTGTGTGTGTGTGTGTGTGTGTGTGTGTGTGTGTGTGTGTTGTCATGTCATATTAAATGTTAACTTTCCTTATTGGGTGGAGGTCGGGGAGTGTTTTGCGGCACCTACAAAAAATAGACAAAAACAACAAATTGATTTCTTCAAAATGCCAACAGGATTAGAACATCACCGGGAAACACCAGGTATTCCTGGTGGTAAACCTCTTACCTGGTAAACACCAGGTATATATATATACACTACCGGTCAAAAGTTTTAGAACACCTCAATTTTTCCAGTTTTTATTGAAATTTAAGCAATTCAAGTCTGGTGAATAACCTGAGATGGTACAAAGGTAAGTAGTGAACTGCTCGAGGTTTAAAAAAAAGTTTAGGTTCGCAAAAACAGGAAAATAATGTAAATTGTACAGTTATATTGTAAAAAAAAAAGGCCTTCTTCAGGGAACAAGTAATGGGTTAACAACTTACAGCTGTTCTGCAGCAATGCAAGTAAATTAAGCCTTGAACGTTGATGCAAACAATTCCTACAGGTGTCCCAACCTCTGCTGATTACTTGATTACAAACCCCCTGTCTGTATGAAAGCAGTATTGGAAGAGACTGTTATTACACCCTCTGAAGCATTATTTGGACAATATAGCACTGCAGAATGAATGAATGAATGATCGTTTTGAGGCCATTTTTCCCCGCCGGAGCGGGGGTTAGCCCGCTCTGCAGGAAGTAGTATATTGGAAACTGGAGGAAACTCTGACAGGAAGAGGTCTGGCAGACCCAAAGTCACAACAGAATCAGAAGACAAGTTTCTGAGAGTCAACATCTTGCATGATAGGCGGCTCACAGGACAACAGCTTCAAGCACAGCTTAACACTGGTCGAAGTAAGCAAGTCTCAGTTTCAACTGTGATAGAGAAGACTTCGAGCTGCAGGTTTGACAGGTCGAGTGGCAGTAAGAAAGCCATTGCTAAGATGGCAAAGTAAGAAAAAGAGGCTTGCCTGGGCCATGAAGCACCGCCAGTGGACTACTGAAGACTGGAAGAAGGGCTTCTGGACCGATGAATCAAAATTTGAAATATTTGGTTCATCACGCAGGGTTTGTGTAAGCCGTCGAGTAGGCGAAAGGATGGTTCCTCAGTGTGTGACACCAACTGTCAAACATGGAGGAGGAAGCGTGATGGTCTGGGGCTCTTTTGCTGGATCCAGAGTCGGCGACTTGCACAGAGTGACTGACACCCTGAACCAAAAGGGCTACCACAGCATTTTGCAGCACCATGCAATACCCTCTGGTATATGCCTAGTTGGTCAGGGGTTCATCCTACAGCAAGATAATGACCCTAAACACACCTCCAGGCTATGTCAAAGCTACCTTCGAGGAAAAGAACAACGGTAGGCTTCAAATCATGGAATGGTCAGCACAGTCTCCAGATTTAAACCCCATCGAGCTGGTTTGGGATGAACTGGACAGAAGGGTGAAAGCAAAGCAACCTACAAGTGCAACACATTTGTGGGAACTTCTGCAACAGTGTTGGGAAGAACCTCCCGAACAATATTTGATTTCTATTGTAGAAGGAATGCCACGAGTGTGTTCGGCGGTTATATCTGCAAAAGGGGCTACTTTGCCGAGTCAAAAATTTAAATTAAATTTTGTTAAACAAAATGATTCGATGATTTCTTTTTTATCTCCAATTGTTTATTTTTAATTGTTTATTTATTTTAGGCTGGTGTTGGCTTAGCGGTTCGGGTGCCGGCTTGGGATCCCAGGACCCTGGGTTCGAATCCCGGTCGATCGCTGAATTAACGCCAGGGGGGTTGACTCGGCGTGTCATCCTTCCGAGGTCGGCAAATTGAGTACCAGCTTGCTGGGATGAATGATCCCGGTGTGTACCCCGGTTTAGAATAGGTACACCGTATCCCTGCGCATCGTGAGAGGCGACTAAGGGTTGGCGCCAGGAAGGGCATCCGGCCATACATTGCTTCAAAACAGGGAACCATGATTGTCATGGGGCCCGCAAGGCTAACCCCCGCTCTAGCGGGGAAAATGGCCTTAAAACGATCATTCATTCATATATTATTTCTCCAATTGTTTATTTGTTCTATGCTTAATTTCAGAGTACGTTGAGACATTAAACTGCGTAAATTTCAATATAAACTGGAAAAATTGAGTCGTTCTAAAACTTTTGACCGGTAGTGTAGGTTGTATGATTATACTCTGAGATAGATTTCCTGTACAACATTTGCATGTCCACATTTGGACCTCCATAGAAACTGTGGACAAACTGGAGGAAACTCTGTCTGTTCTTAAACCCTATTTCATTCCACATGGGTCCTAGATGTTGTAAAATTAATGATAACCCCATTTCAAATGATTCACAATGAGTCGTTTTCTGCTCTTCAACTTTAATTCCCCCAAACAAATGCAGTTAAAGATGGATTTTAAATAATTTTAAAAAAAATCAAAACTGACTGATTAATATGGCTTCACACTTATGACTTGTAGCATACATCCTCCGCTTATGACAAAATGGGGACATTAGCACTTGTAGCATACATCCTCCGCTTATGACAAAATGGGGACATTAGCACTTGTAGCATACATCCTCTCCTGCCACCACTGGTTATGTGATTGTCATGTTTAAGGAAATGAAGGCTCTTAAAAATGCAGAAATGGCAGGCATGTTGTGAATTTGAGAGGATTCCGAGAGACGTGAAGGAAACCTAAGTGAAAGATCAAATATGGCTGTGGCAGACGGACACCACCGGGATGAGTCGAGCGGCTCAGAGAGCAAGCTGACTGAGGCTGCTGAAAAGGCAACACAAAAACGAAAAGCTTCACGTGTGGCTCTGTGTTTCTCTCCAGGGCTCGCAGAAGGCCCGACCCGTGGAGAGAATGATAACACAGTTCCACTACACCAAGTGGCCCAAGAGCGTGGGCTGTGAGTCTGCGCTCGCTCTCCTCTCCTTCATCCGGCGCTCTGGAGCCAGTCGGACCGAAGCCACGGGCCCTATCCTCGTGCACTGCAGGTAATGACACCACACCCAGCTCACGGTCCCCAAACCCCACCTGCTACTGCTGCGGTGGCATAACACATGCACAATATACTGGGCTACTGCTGCATGAAACCCAAGAGTGTTGAACATCTCGACAATGCTCACATAGATGGTCAGCTAGAATTGCAATGCTTAGACAAACTAGATGAAGTGAAGAACTACAACGGGACTCAGTAGAGAGCACACCTCCGCCTGGTTGGCCGCATCACTCAATGGTGAAGAATCACTTTAAAAATTCTACTAGCTGGATCGGGATCTGGATCTTCACCAAAATTGAATCGATTCTTCCTTGTCACACACACAACCTGTCCAACAAGTTTTGTCCAAATCCATGCATAACTTTTTGAGATATCCCGCTTTGTATCGTTTTTGGCCCTATCTCCCAATGGTGAAAAATCACTTAAAAGAATTATACTAGCCGGATCCGGATCCGGATCTTCACCAAAATTGAATCGATTCTTCCTTGTCACACACACAACCTGTCCAACAAGGTTTGTCCAAATCCATGCATAACTTTTTGAGATATCCCGCTTTGTATCGTTTTTGGCCCGATCTCCCAATGGTGAAGAATCACTTTAAACAATTATACTAGCCGGATCCGGATCTTCACCAAAATTGAATCGATTTTTCCTTGTCACACACACAACCTGTCCAACAAGTTTTGTCCAAATCCATCCATAACTTTTTGAAATATCCTGCTATGTATCGTTTTTGGCCCTGTCTCCCAATGGTGAGAATCACTTAAAAATTAAATAATTGTCATATCCGAATCCATATTCAGATCTTCACCAAAATCGAATCTATTTGTCCTTGTCAGACACCGAACAGGTCGATCAAGTTTCGTCCAAATACGTCCACAACTTTTTGAGATATCCTGCTATGTATCGTTTTTGGCCCAATCCTTCTCCTTGTCACACACACAACCTGTCCGCCAAGTTTCGTCCAAATACGTCCACAACCTTTTGAGATATCCTGCTATGTATCGTTTTTGGCCCAATCCTTCTCCTTGTCACACACACAACCTGTCCGCCAAGTCTCGTCCAGATCTGTCCACAACTTTTAGAGATATCATGCTATCAATCGTTTTTGGCCCGATCTCTCAATGGTGAAGAATCACTTTGAAAATTAAATAATTCTCATATCCGAGTCCATATTCAGATCTTCACCAAAATCGAATCTATTTGTCCTTGTCAGACACCCAACAGGTCGACCAAGTTTCGTCCAAATCCGTCCACAACTTTTTGAGATATCCTGCTATGTATCGTTTTTGGCCCAATCTTTCTCCTTGTCACACACACAACCTGTCTGCCAAGTTTCGTCCAAATCTGTCCACAACTTTTTGAGATATCCTGCTATGTATCGTTTTTGGCCCGATCTCTCAATGGTGAAGAATCACTTTGAAAATTAAATAATTCTCATATCCGAATCCATATTCAGATCTTCACCAAAATCGAATCTATTTGTCCTTGTCAGACACCCAACAGGTCGATCAAGTTTCGTCCAAATACGTCCACAACTTTTTGAGATATCCTGCTATGTATCGTTTTTGGCCCAATCTTTCTCCTTGTCACACACACAACCTGTCCACCAAGTCTCGTCCAAATCTGTCCACAACTTTTTGAGATATTATGCTATCTATCGTTTTTGGCCCGATCTCTCAATGGTGAAGAATCACTTTGAAAATTAAATAATTCTCATATCCGAATCCATATTCAGATCTTCACCAAAATCGAATCTATTTGTCCTTGTCAGACACCCAACAGGGCGACCAAGTTTCGTCCAAATACGTCCACAACTTTTTGAGATATCCTGCTATGTATCGTTTTTGTCCCTATCTCCCGATGATGAAGAATCACTTTAAAAATTCTCGTAGCCGGATCCGAATCCTGATCTTCACCAAAATCTAATCATTTCGTCCTTGTCACATATGCTACATCTCTACCAAATTTCACCCGAATCCATCCACAATTTTTTGAGATAATTTCTTCACAAACAAACGGACAGACAGACAGACAGGGGTGAAAACATAACCTCCATCCACCTTTGGTGGCGGAGGTAACAATTCGGTCTCATAAGCTTGCATTGTGATTTATTTATGTTGAATACTGTAAATAACTACAGACGCATCATGTCTGCCGCCCAAGCATGACATTTATTTCCCCTTAAAAATGGAAAGCTTTTGATCCATGTGGGACAGTTCCTCGGTGTGGGAGCTAATGAAGTTTCAGGACGGGCGTAATGAAGTTTACAACCAAATAAGCTCACATTACAAGCAATTTGCTTTCAATTTGAAGAGTGAACCGTTCACAGAATCCATTCCACACACAGCCATTGCTTGCGAACATGTGTATTCTCTCGCGTAACCTACTGGGATTTAAAAAAGCAGAAAAACGGACGACTTCATTAATGATGATAGGCTGGCTACAGAATGGTTTAATTGTGTTGAAACACAAAACACAAGGTTTTCGCTTTTGTAATCACCTGAATGTCGGTGTGTGTTCACTTCCACTGATTCATTCGATTACAATGAGCCATGATGGTATGATGTGCTGCTGATGTTTATGCCCGACATGCTGATCCAGAACCAAATGTGAATCATATCATCTGTAATACTTAAACGATTGACAGCTTCTGTGACGAGTCGTCTTGCAAGAGAGCTCAGACTGCGCGTTTGCCCCAAACTTGCTGTGCAAATTTTTTCACTTGAGGTCAACGTCACTATAAAACCTTCCTCTTTTTCTTCTAATTAATCGGAGTTATAAATCTTCCTCTTCTTCTTCTTGAACTGTCACCTTTATTTCCATTTGTGGGGTTGCCTGGGGAGAACTTGACCAAAGTCTTTCACGAACCGAACCAGCTGACCCAGCCTGTTGTTAAAAAGTTCTTAATTGAATCTGCATATAAAAGGAGCCGAGTTTCTCTTCCTGTAAAGTTTCTCCTGTAAAGTTTCTCCTGTAACGCTAAGACTTTCTGTGGATGTACACCAATACAAATGGTACCGTTGGAAAGATAATAATCCATTTAATTGATTGGAAAGCTAATATGTAATCAATTTACTTCGAACAAAATTTTGTTCAATCGTATCTCCTTGCCTCTTTTAAAAGCTGGAGTAAAGAAAACAGGAGGAGCACACAAAAGGAAATATTGTAATACGTCTCGAAGCAATATAAAAATACATGAAAGTACATGGAAGGAACCCACAAACAACAACAACAATTATGTGTTATAAAAGATCCTTTTTCACCTGTTTTACTTAATTTTACATTCTCATTGACACTCACAGATGCTCTACATGCAATATGTTTGTCAAATACAACATGCTGTCTTTTGATTAAACCCGTTTATGAAGCGATGGGAGGCATGCCTATTTGAGCTAAAATATATATATATATATGGCTGCCTTCAGTGAGCTGAGCGAGTCCACTGAACTGAAAATATATAGAATGACCATTGCCATTCACACCACACAGGTGGAGATGTAGCTACCGGGCGCCATCTTGGTTGGCACTCGATGCTGGGCGATGGTGATTTCCGTCACGCGTTTGCACGTAATTCAGAGCGAAAAGCGATTGCGTTTTTTCACCTTTTGTGCGATCGTTTTTCAATAGGAAACCTATCACAGTTACTACAACACTTTCCTTTAGCCTTTCCTTTTCACAAAAAAAAAATTCGAGAACAAATATTGTTAATGTAAATGTAAATTTTGTAAATTGTAAAAATGTAAATTGTAAAATTGTTAAATGTAAATGTTTTTAACAGTTGTCTGGCTTTTAAAATCTGGGACACGTTCAAAACAAACGAGATCCGCGAAGCGAGTCGGTCGAGTCGTGCTAACCAAGATGGCGACACGGCGGCTACACTTTTCACGGAGTATGAGCGTTCTATATCTATCTATAATTCCAGTAATCTCTGTGTGTTTGTTTGTACGTTTGTACGTTTGTACGTTTGTTTGTTTGTCTGTGACCGCTGTTTCTCGACAACTACCGGTCCGATATACTTGAAACTTGCCAGGTATATTGCTGGGGACCCGAGGATGTGCCTTTTCAAGGTTTGAAATTAATCGGACAAGTACTTACCGAGCTATGGCGATTTAGCCGTTCGCCGTTCGCTTTGGCTTTGCGAATGGACCAAACCATTCATGTAAATAGAGGGGGGGGGGGGGTGTTCTGTGGTCGTTCGCTTTGGCTTTGCGAATGGACCAAACCATTCATGTAAATAGAGGGGGGGGGTTCTGTGGTCGTTCGCTTTGGCTTTGCGAATGGACCAAACCATTCATGTAAATAGAGGGGGGGGGTTCTGTGGTCGTTGCGAATGGACCAAACCATTCATGTAAATAGAGGGAGGGGGGTTCTGTGGTCGTTACTGCCACGTGGTTTCAAAGTTTTTTTTTGTTGTTGTTGTTTGCACGCATGTTTTTTTGCACCCACGTACGGGCACGCCCTAGGATGTTTACACACACACACCCCTACACAAATTTTTTTTTTTTTTTTTTTTTGGCAAGGAACGGGCACCCACGTACGGGCACGTCCTAGCTTATATATAGTACGGGCATGCCCTAGTATTTTCAATTCAGTGAGCGAGTCGCACATGTCGCATGGAACAGACAAGTCCTGACGTAAATCCATCAGGTAGATGCTGCACAACTATTTTTCACAAATATACATGTATTTATAATTTGCTTATTTATGATTGGACGCCCAACTTTCGATCTGCTTCCTCTTTTTTAAAACGAAAATCGTCTGATCTTTCTTTGTGCCATCTTGCTACGTTAGCCTCCGTTTTGCACGTTCAAACAAATTATTTACTACATCTACCTAAGTGCTCACCTTTGATCAATAAATATTCTGATGAATACATTGTTGTGGAATCAAACTCCGACCTCTTGCAAGAAATGAGGCTTTATTGAACTATTTCTCATACCATTCCGACAACACAAGCATACAGATTATTATTAGTTCCATAAAAAGGCAATCAAAGCATACATCTCTTTCTAGTTCCTTGCAAGCAAGCATTACGTACCTGTTAAATCTCAGTAGTCTACAGCGCTGGGATACAGTATGCCACCCCGAGCGCACCGAATGGACACCGTTTATAGAAGCACCCTCAAGGTCATCCCTTCACGCGGATCGTCTCTTCACTCAGCTCGAGACATCATAACATATTTCACCACATACATTGTACATTTCATTTGGCGAGTATCTTTTTGGTAAGTTTATTTTGACAAGTCATTTGTTGTAGTTACATAATTTCTAAGCTGTTTCCAAAAAATATTACTCCAGTATACAATTCCAACTACCACGCCACTGGTTTCCAATTTAACTAGCAATTTGACGAGACCAATAAGGCCCAAGGATGGGCAACTGTGTGGCACATTATGATGTGCAACAGGATTTCATCAATTGCGACGTCAATCCATAATATCACACATTTTACAAAATTATCATTCTCGCAGCAGCACTTCTGTAGCACGCCAACAATTTAAATCATCTCAAGTTGGAAGTCGAAACAACCAGTCAGACATCAACAATCGAATCTTCCAAACATCACGTTCACATCAGCATTGATCTCATGACAACGTTGATAAACATGAACTTCCATCCTGACGATAAGGCACAACAGTTAATAGCCGGCGAAGCCGGTGTTGTCAATAAACGCGTACGTATTATGTCGAAAACCAAATATGCTGTATCCCTTGGCTTGAGAATTCCGAAGCTCAATGGAGGCCGCCATCTTGCGGATGCGGAAGTATGCAAAACAAATTGCAAAAAGTTCAATAGGAGTTTCTTTCACCTGTCTTTGTTTGATTCACAATCGTATGCACCTCCAATTTATTATTAAAATACTTTAAGACCAACCTCGGCCCACACGGGCCTGGTTATCTTCAACGAAAAGCGTCACCAAACACCGGAACCAATGAGATTCGAGCATTTGAAAAAATATTTCAAAAACCAAATCACGCAATGGAGGCCGCCATCGACCGGATGCGGAAGTATGCATAAAACAATTGCGAAAAAGTTCAATAGGAGTTTGTTTCACCCGTCTTTGTTTGATTCACAATCTAATGCACCTCTAATTTGTAATTAAAATACGTTAAGACCAACCTCGTTATCTTCAACGAAAATCGTCACCAAACACCGGAACCAATGAGATTCGAGCATTTGAAAAATATTTTTTTTAACCTTATTACGCGTTTCGGAGGGTGAAAACGGCGTCAAATATTCTAAAATTGACGAAGAATTATTTTTTTTAGAAATCTCGTGGCCGTAGGGCATAGTTTTTCACGGCCGGAAATATCCGAAGTTGAGACGGAATTCACCGAATAAATCAAGAAGTAAATTTTATCAATTTTAATCTCATTCAGAATGCAAATGGTACCTACTACACCTACTACACCTACTACACCGACGGTACCTACTACACCTACCTACTACAAACTACCTAACCTACTGATGCCACAGTCATGGGTAAAATAGTGGCAAGATGCTTTGGCTTCGCCGTCTCATTGCGGCTTTGCAGTCGAGTACTAGTCATGTATATATTGACTTCTCCAGCCAAACCGCTGGGCTGATCCGACTGAAACTCTGCAGCAAGGTCCCGCTTCTTACTGGTAACAGGGAATGCAAAGATCTTTCCAGTCACGTGACTTTAAGCAGGTCAAAATGGTGGACTTAGTAAATTCCTTCAAACATATTCTCCAGATAAATCATGAAGAATGCGACCAAATATGGGTTACAATATTAGGGCAGGGTATGGTTGTTAAATTGCGGAGGTCATGACGATCACGTGACCAGAAGCGTGCCAAAATGGCCGACTTCGTCAATTGTTGGGAAAATCGCATAAATTGCTTTAAAAGTCTTCTTCTCCAGACCCATGAGCGAGAATGCTACCACATTTGGGTTGCAACATTAAGTCAGGGCCCAGATAAACACCAGGTACAGTGGTCCTATTTTTACTTCTTTCAGATCATCAAATTCTTATCATGGTCAGCCACGAGAAGAGGTTCCAGCTCTTGAAGCTCTTGGCCTCACCTCCAGTCATAACCTCCTCTCCAGAGCTGACTAAATCAAAATTGGCCTCCAAAACCAGCCTCAGAATGGACATCCTTTGTTGTACCAAGTCAGAGCGTACCTTTAAAAATCAGAACTACCCAGAGCCTACAAGGCCGTTGTCTATAGTTCAGTAGAGTAACGCTCTCCCATATAGGTTGGTGCATCCACATTACTTCGGTCTCTCCTGGATTCTGTGGAGTCAAAATCTCACAACATTAATGTTATTATCATCTTTGATAAGGTTAATTTTTAATTAAAATCATCCCGACCCAACACAACCCTTTTATTTGCATGTTATCCTGTTTCCTCCCCTCCATTTTTCTCCTCTTTTTCCTGCTTATTCCTTCCCTTACTTGTTACATCCAATTATTGCCCCATTACCCTATTGTCAGGACGTTGGCTTTTGCCCTTCAATCACATTCCTCTCCCATGAGCATTGATTTTGGAAACAAAAAAATCTTCTGTGACCTTTAAACTGCATTACCTCTCAATGCCATTCATCCACTATCTGCTGCTCTGGAAAGTTCATGTTCCACAGTTGTCTTTTGTTTCTCTCACACAAAAGTGATGCACCATCGCCACTTACCAGAACATCCAGCATGTAATTCATCAACATCCATGGTCGTTAACTCCATAATGGGATAACTTTCTTCCCCAGCAATGTCTCTTAATGTTTAGGTGTGTGTGTGTGTGTGTGTGTGTGTGTGTGTGTGTGTGTGTGTGTGTGTGTGTGTGTGTGTGTGTGTGTGTGTGTGTGTGTGTGTGTGTGTGTGTGTGTGTGTGTGTGTGTGTGTGTGTGTGTGTGTGTGTGTGTGTGTGTGTGTGTGTGTGTGTGTGTGTGTACAGACTCGGCATTTAATATGGAATTTTTTTTTTTCTTCACTTGGGTTTACTTTCTGAACTCGGTATATCAATCTGGTGAGTTTATTTTACGCTTCGGTGATTTCTTTGTGAAAAGAACCATGTCACTGATTGTCGCAGCAAGAAGTCAATAACAGGATTATATCACAGGTGGCGTGACAAAATGTACGGACAGGTACATTTGACGATTGGCTTCACAATCGGGTATATAAGGGTTGTTGCGTTCTGTATTAGTGGAAAACAACTGCTGCACGTCTACAAAAGTTATTGCCGCTTCCCCTGGAGATGGTCCGTCAACTCGACAATGCTGTTTGTCATTTACTGGTGGCTTTACGAAATTCCGGCATGAAACAGCGTGCTATTGCTCGGCAGTATGGCATCACTCAAGGTCAGGTGTCAAAGATCCTGAAACGAAATGCTCAGAGGGGTGTCCCGACTCCAATACCGAGGCCAGGACATCCCCGCAGAACCACAAGGAGGGATGATCGCCAGCTGCACCGGTTAGTCCGCAATGGCCGTACCAAGTCAGCTAATCGGCTTAGGGCTGAGTGGCAGCAACTGACAAATGTGCCTGTATCCAGAAGGCTAGTCAACCAACGACTGGTTCAAGCAGGCTATCGTGCCAGGCGTCCCCTGAGAAAGCCACGGCTGACCAGACAACACCGCCAGCGCCGATTGCAGTGGGTCAGAGAGCACCGTCAATGGCAGCCAGGACACTGGAATCACGTGATCTTCAGTGACGAGTCTAGATTTCTGGTCTATCGTCAAGATGGCTGCGTCTGAGTGTGCAGACAAGTGCATTAAGCCTACAACGAAGATTGTATAGTGCCAAGAGTCCAAGCTGGAGGTGGTGGGGTGACCGTTTGGGCTGCTTTTCATGCAGGGGGCAAAACTGACCTGGTTGTTCTGAATGGAAACCTGAACCAGTTCAAGCACAGGGCCATTCTGGAAGAAACATTGCTTCCATTTGTTCGTGCAGCCTTTTGACGAAACTTTGTCTTCCAAGATGACAATGCACGGCCTCATCATGCTCGCATGATCCAACACTTTCTTGCTGACCGTGGTGTAGAGCATATGGAGTGGCCTGCCATGTCCCCGGATATGAATCCGATAGAGAACTTGTGGACAGAATTAACGCGTCAAATCGACAACTTGGACCAGCAGCCTGCCTCTGTGCGTAAATTGCAGCAGGCTATTGTAACTGCATGGCAAGCGATTCCTGTCCAAACCTTGGCAAATCTCGTGAACAGCCTGCCTCAACGTGAACGTGCTCTCCTGAATGCTCGTGGGGGTTACACGAAGTACTGAACTGTAATTTTACTGTCCGTAATCCCAGTCGTAATTAAACTTTTGTTTTGGTTAAAAAAAATTGTGGCTAATGTGCAAAATAAAAAGATACTTCTGGAAAACGCACAGAAGTTTAACACAGTACTGTCCGTGAATTGAGTTCAATATCAGTTTACATCACTTTTAAGGATCAATTTATTTGCTTCGAAATGTCAAATGTGGTTTTTGTTTCTTTTAAAGGTCACATTAACAAAATCTAGAATAATTTCAACATAATTCCAATGAACTTTTGGTTCTAAGTCATCTTGAAAAGTAAGTTCACCCCCACAAAAAAATATTCCATATCAAATGCCAAGTCTGTATATACAGTCACGTGAAAAAGTAAGGACACCCCATGTAAAGTTTTGACTTTTTCAACATATTTCAACATACAGCTATTTAATCTTCATTTTGTAGCGGTTCCCGCTGAATGTACACGATCGCCTTGCACCTGCCAGGACGCGGCCAGGGCGCGATCGCCATGCCGGGCTCGTCCGGACGGGCCCAGACGCGCCTCTCCTGGGCATGCCCGGACTCGCTGTTCCCGGGCACGCCCGAACATCCCGGGCACGCCCGGTCTCGTCTTTCCCGGGCATGCCCGCTCTCGCCTTTCCAGGGCTCGCCCAGAGCGCCCGGGCACGCCCCGCCTCGACTTGCCAGGCCGCGTCCAGGACGCCCGGGCATGTCCAGACTCGCCTTTCCAGGGCTCGCCCAGAGCGTCCGGGCATGCCCGCTCTCGCCTTTCCAGGGCTCGCCCAGAGCGCTCGGGCACGCCCAGCCTCGACTTGCCAGGCCGCGTCCAGGATGCCCGGCATGTCCAGACTCGCCTTTCCAGGACTCGCCCTTGACACCCGGGCATGCCCGGTCTCGGTTTTCCCGGGCAATCGCCCCGGCATAAATGTGTATATATATTGCTGCCCGATAAACGGGCTTGTCAGAATACCTGAGCTGTTTTGTTTCAATAAAGCAACTCGGACGAATTCCGTCTTTGGTCGCGTTAATTCTTTCGACTCGCGTTGGAGCACAGCTCCTTCACTGGTGACCTACCGACATGGACACGGCAGTGACTCTTAAACTGCCTACCTTCTGGGAGGCTCACGCAGCTGTTTGGTTCGCCCAGGGGGACTCCCAGTTTGCCCTGCGAGGCATCACCGCGGACGACACCCGCTTCCACCATGTCGTGGCAGCGCTCGCTCGGTTCCGCCACCGCGGCCCGCGCCCTGAGCCTCCTCGAGCACCCGCCGGCTGCTGACAAGTATGACGCGCTGAAGACGCTCCTCCTCGACGCTTTCGCCCTCTCACCGGCGGCACGCGCACGGCGCCTGCTCGACCTGCCCGAGCTCGGCGACACGCGCCCGTCCGAGCGCATGGACTATATGCTCTCGTTGCTCGGTGAGCACTCTCCGGATTTTCTGTTCCGCGAGCTGTTCCTTCGCCAGCTGCCTCACCCGGTACGCCTCACCCTGGCTGGCACGTCGATCACGGATCCCCGCGCCCTCGCCAGGGAAGCCGATAAGATCTCCTCGGCGGGCCAACACATCGGCACAGCTACCTGGAGCCTGCCGCCGTCCGAGGCGACGCCCGAGCGCCCTGCGCGGTTGGAGGCCGGACTGCCGGTGCAACTGGCGGCCGCCACGCCGCGCCGACCGCTTCCGACACGACGGCCAGGGCCTCCACCTGACCAGGCATGGTGTTATTACCACGCCAGGTTCAGACACAAGGCTCGGACGTGCCGACCCCCGTGCACTTTCGGCAAGTCGGGAAACGGCCGGGCCGGCGTTCATTCCCAGCCATGAGCGCCGGCCACTCGGGCAACTTGCTTTTTATTCGGGACAAAGCGTCCGGGCGGCGTTTCCTTTGTGACACCGGCGCCCAACTGAGCGTCATACCCGCCTCCGAGCAGGACAGGCGGGACGCCGTTTGCGGCCCCTCTTTGGTCGCTGCTAATGGCTCGGCCATACGCACTTTTGGCCCGCGCGACGTCACCCTCTGCTTCGGCAGCCACCGCTTTCAGTGGACCTTTGTGACCGCCTGCGTCCCCATGGCTTTGCTGGGCGCCGACTTCCTCTGCGCGCATGGACTGCAGGTCGACGTCAAACGACGTCGCCTTGTCATCGCCGAGACATTCAGCTCCCTGGCGTGCACGATGAGCAGCTCCGTGCCGACCGAACTGGCGTGCGCCCTCCCGATGGCGAACGAGTTCGCTCGCCTGCTCGTGGAATTCCCGGCCCTCACGCGGCCGACGTTTTTGGCCGTCGCAGTGCGGCATGGGATCGAGCACCACATACCCACTACGGGCCCGCCGGTCTATGCCAGGGCCCGCCGCCTCGACCCGGCCAAGCTCGCCGTGGCAAAGGCCGAGTTCGACGCGTTGGAGCACCTCGGCATCGTGCGGCGCTCCAATAGCACGTGGGCCTCACCACTGCACATCGTGCCAAAGCCGGGGGGCGGATGGCACCCGTGTGGCGACTACCGCCGCCTCAACGACGCTACCACCCCCGACAGGTACCCAATCCCGCACATCCAGGACTTTTCCGCCCGTTTGGCGGGACGGGTCATATTTTCCAAAATTGACCTGATACGGGGATACCACCAGGTACCTGTCCGGGCGGCCGACGTCCCGAAGACGGCCGTCATCGCGCCGTTCGGCCTGTTCGAATTTTTGAGGATGCCGTTTGGCCTCAAGAACGCGGCCCAGGCGTTCCAGCGCTTAATGGACGGCGTGCTGCGCGACCTGCCATTTATTTTCGTCTATCTGGACGACATCCTCGTCGCCAGCACGTCCCGCGCCGAGCACCTCCTCCACCTCCGAACACTGTTCGGTCGCCTCAGCGAGCACGGCTTAATTGTCAACCCGGCCAAATGCCACTTCGGCACGACGACCGTTGACTTTTTGGGCCACCGCATCGCCAAGACCGGGGCCATGCCGCTGCCGACCAAGGTCGAGGCCATCACCACGTTCCCGCGTCCCCGTTCCATCAAGGCCCTACAAGAGTTCCTCGGCATAGTGAATTTTTATCACGGATTCGTGCCCCGCGCTGCTCAGCTCATGCGGCCCCTTTACGAGGCCCTCCGGGGCAAGCCGGCCAAGCATGACATCGTTTGGTCCGCGGCCATGGACGCGGCCTTCGCGAGCGCAAAACGGGCCCTCGCCGACGCAACGCTGCTGGCTCACCCGGTGCTCAACGCGCCCATCGCCCTCACTACGGACGCCTCCAACTACGCGGTGGGCACCGTCCAGAAACAATGGGTGGACGGGGTTTGGCAGCCACTCGCTTTTTTCAGCCGGCAACTCCGGCCGAACAAGTTAAAATACAGCACGTTCGACCGCGAGCTGCTCGGTCTATTCCTGGCCGTTCGCCATTTCCGACACCTCCTGGAGGGCCGCCCGTTCATGGCTTTCGTCGACCACAAGCCGATGGTCTACGCAATGGCCAAAGTCACGGAGCCGTGGTCGGCCCGCCAGCAGCGCCACCTCTCCGCCGTGTCGGAATTCACCACGGACATCCGGCACGTCGCCGGCAAAGACAACGCCGTGGCCGACTGTCTTTCTCGGGCCAGCGCGAACGCGGTCCACCTCGGCGTGGACTTCGCGCTCATGGCGGCCGACCAGACCACCGACACCTCAGTGCAGGCCCTCCGGGCGGCGGACACGGGCCTCCGCCTGGCCGACATCCCCTTCGCGGGCACCGTCCTGCTCTGCGACGTCTCCCAGGGCCAGCCTCGCCCCATCGTGCCCGTTTCCTGGCAGCGCCGCATCTTCGCCTCCATCCACGGCCTTTCTCACCCGGGCCGGAAAGCTTCTCAGAAGCTGGTGTCAGCGCGTTTCGTCTGGCACGGCCTTCGACGGAACGTCCGTGACTGGGCCAACGCCTGCACGGCCTGCCAGCGGGCCAAGGTCCACCGCCACACCCAGGCCCCGCTAGCGCCTTTCACCGTGCCTGCACGGCGTTTCGACCACGTCCACGTGGACCTGGTGGGTCCCCTGCCCCCGTCGCGGGGGTTCACCCACCTGCTCACCATGGTGGACAGGACCACCAGGTGGCCGGAGGCCGTGCCCCTCACCTCCACCACCACCGCCGACGTGGCGCAGGCGTTCATCGCCACCTGGGTCGCGTGCTTCGGCGCACCGGCGGACATCTCGTCCGACCGCGGCCCACAGTTCACGTCCGAACTTTGGGGCGCGGTCGCCCGCTCATTGGGGGTCACGCTGCACCGCACCACGGCCTACCACCCCCAAGCCAACGGGTTGTGCGAGCGGTTTCACCGCTCCATTAAGGCCGCACTCATGGCCGGCCTTCAGGACGACGGTTGGACCGACCGGCTGCCGTGGGTCCTTTTGGGCCTCCGCACGGCCCCCAAGGAGGACCTCCAGGCGTCCGCCCCCGAGCTCGTCTACGGCCAGCCGCTCCGCGTCCCGGGCGAGTTCGTGCCCGACGCTACCAGTCCCTGGTCCGCCGCACACCAGCGCTCGGACCTCCAGGAGGCCGCCCGACGATTTGCCCCCGTGCCAACGTCCCGCCACGGTGGCCCCCAGTCCTACGTCCCCCCGGCGCTTCGCACAGCGGAGTACGTCTTTGGGCGTCATGACGCGCACCGGGGGCCACTCCGGCCGCCGTACGACGGGCCCTTCCGGGTCCTGCGACGGGGCGACAAGTCCTTCGTCGTCGACGTCGGTGGCCGGTCGGACCGGATCTCTGTGGACCGCCTCAAACCAGCGCACGTGGACGTCGACCGACCACCACGGTTGGCCCTTCCTCCGCGGCGAGGCCGCCCCCCGTCCACAGTTCCCCCCGCTCGACCACCCACCACCAGATCGGACCCCCCCCCCCCCCCCATGACCCTCCAGGGGTCGCTTTGGCCGGGTCATCCGGACCCCCCTTAAATTGACCCTGCCGGTGCAGGTCGATTCTGGAGGGGCATGTGTAGCGGTTCCCGCTGAATGTACACAATCGCCTTGCACCTGCCAGGACGCGGCCAGGGCACGATCGCCATGCCGGGCTCGTCCGGACGGGCCCAGACGCGCCTCTCCTGGGCATGCCCGGACTCGCTGTTCCCGGGCACGCCCGAACCTCCCGGGCACGCCCGGTCTCGTCTTTCCCGGGCATGCCCGCTCTCGCCTTTCCAGGGCTCGCCCAGAGCGCTCGGGCACGCCCAGCCTCGACTTGCCAGGCCGCGTCCAGGACGCCCGGGCATGTCCAGACTCGCCTTTCCAGGACTCGCCCTTGACACCCGGGCATGCCCGGTCTCGGTTTTCCCGGGCAAACGCCCCGGCATAAATGTGTATATATATTGCTGCCCGATAAACGGGCTTGTCAGAATACCTGAGCTGTTTTGTTTCAATAAAGCAACTCGGACGAATTCCGTCTTTGGTCGCGTCAATTCTTTCGACTCGCGTTGGAGCGCAGCTCCTTCAATTTCAACAATATTGATAGATAAAGGTGATATAATATAACAAATATCATGAAACATTTACATTTTGTAGTCCATTGTATAATTTAAATAAACATAAATGCAAATTTTGCATGTGGAAAAAGTAAGTACACCCCTACATTTATCACTCCTTCAAATACCTAAAATTAGAATCAGGTGCACCAGCTCAGGTGAAAATGATTAGAACATCGTTAGAGAGGATCTTGGAGGAACCTGTCTTATTTAAACCTCAGACATTTAGTTTGGTTTGCTCTTTGTTGTTGAAGTGTGCGTCGTCACCATGACTCGATGAAAAGAGCTCTCTGAGACCTTCAGAAAGAAGGTTATAGATGCCTACGAGTCTGGGAAGGGATTTAAAAAGATCTCCAAACAATTCGAAATCAATCATTCGACTGTCCGGAAGATCAGCTACAAGTGGAGAAGATTCCAAACAACTGCCAACTTGTTCAGGCCAGGCCGCCCCAGCAAGTTCAGCCCGAGAGCAGACCGTAAGATGCTGAAAGAAGTCTCTAAGAACCCCAGAATGTCATCACGGGACCTACAGGTAGCTCTTGCCACTGTTGATGTCAAAGTGCAAGAGTCTACCATTAGAAAGAGGCTGCACAAATTTGATCTACATGGGAGGTGTGCCAGGAGGAAACCTTTGCTGTCCAGAAAGAACATCAGTGCAAGACTAAAGTTTACCAATGAACACCTCGGCAAAGACCAGCACTTCTGGAACAATGTGCTCTGGACAGATGAGTCAAAGGTAGAGCTATTTGGCCACAGTACCAGAAGACATGTTTGGCGAAAACCAAAGACAGCATTTGACCACAAGAACCTGATACCAACTGTAAAGCATGGTGGTGGAAATATTATGGTTTGGGGCAGCTTTGCTGCATCAGGGCCTGGGCAGCTCACCATCATAGAATCCACTATGAATTCATCATTGTACCAGAGGGTGCTTGAGGATAATGTGAGGCCATCTGTCGGAAAGTTGAAGCTCAACCGAAGGTGGACCATGCAACATGACAATGACCCTAAACATACCAGTAAATCCACCAAGGAATGGCTGAAAAGAAAGGAAATGGAGGGTTCTGGAATGGCCAAGTCAAAGCCTGGATCTAAATCCCATCGAGATGTTGTGTGGGGATTTGAAACGAGCTGTGCATGCAAAAAACCCCTCAAACATCGCACAGCTGAAATAATTCTGCATGGAGGAGTGGGCAAAAATTTCTCCCAGTCGATGACAGAGACTGGTAGACAGTTATAAGAAACGCCTACTTGAGGTTGTTTCTGCCAAAGGGGGCAATACCACATATTAGAGCCAAGGGTGTACTTACTTCTTCCACATGAAAAATTTGCATTTATGTATATTTAAATTATACAATGGACTACAAAATGTAAATGTTTCATGATATTTGTTATATTATATCACCTTTATCTATCAATATTGTTGAAATTAAAATCAAATGGCTGTATGTTGACATATGTTGAAAAAATCAAAACTTTACATGGGGTGTACTTACTTTTTCACGTGACTGTGTATATATATTGTTACAGGTCGCGGACAGATGTTATAGACCGAGCGGTGGTGTAAGACCGCGACCTAACAAAACTCACCCGATTCACCCAGAACTTTGGCCGTATCGCACCGTAGCTGCTCAATGAGGGAAAAGACAAAAACGACGAATGCAAAGAGGAAAAGGAATTAAAACGAGAAGACGTACAGACGAGTAATGGGGTTTATTATTTACACACACAAGCAAAAAGGAGCAATTAAGTTTATTTACAACACATAAGACGCAGGTGACACAGTGCAAATACTAGCTTATCTACAGGCTTAACTTATCCCAGGACAGAACAAACAAAAGACACTGACTCACGCGGGGAATTGCAGGAATCGCAGGATGTGGAGGGCTGGAGGGAGAGGGAGGTCCAAAGGGGGGTCATGCAGCACGATCGGCGCGTTTAGCAGCCGCCGTTCCTTTTCGGCCCTGCTCCAAACCGCCGCCCAGGCCCCAAGCGGCTGCCGGGTGTCGCTGCTGCTGCCGCCTCCACTTGCCTTGCCAGGCCTTGTCCCACTCGTCTAAACCCTCAACTCTTTCTTGGTCCCTCACTCTTTACCACCACTCTCTTGACGACCAACTCAGACCAACTCAGACCTCTCTCACCAAGACCAACCCTTTGTGACCAACCGACTCAGACCAACTCAGAGTGCATCTCTCACCAACTCCTCCTGACCACTTCCGTTTTGCGCCTTTTATAGCGCCTCCAGCGATTACGCCCCCGGCGTTTTGGACACGCCCATCGGGGTGCTCACCTCGGCCCTGGTTGGTCGCACGACCCTCGGGCTCCGCCTTGGATGACGACGGGCGGGCACGCCCCTCCTCCCCTCTGACGAGGTGGAGACACGCCTTTCTTCTCCGACTCAAAGCACATGGTCAATGGCGGTTGTTGGAGGGGAGGTGATTGGGAATCGAGGGCTCAGCAGTGACGAGAGGGGGTGTAATATGGAAATGGAGGTTTTGGGGATGGGAAGGAAAGGGAATCTATTCTCTTTCACTGGTGCAATGGAGTATTTCAATTAATGGAAGACACAGCCTTACACTAATACACATAATAAGGATATAACTGTCAAAAAAAAGATATATCGTGTCCTGCATGTATGTTTTATGGACTAACTACGGGAACGCCCTTTTGACCTTTATACAACCACAAACGGAGGGAGGAGGGGTGATATTTTACAACAACCTTTTACAACAACATTTTACCACAACAATAAAATAAAAAAACATTCTCATATCCACAACAATATATTGTTACGGTTTTGTGCGACCCTCGTTCCCTTACCAAGGGGAGATTAAACCCCTTGTTCTTTTTGGGTCGTCGCAACCGCGAGACTTGAGTCGCCACTCCCGGGCAGACGCAGGACAGGGTTTCGGGACAATTCTCGCACATACCTAAGTACCTACGCCGCCACGGAAGCGGGGATCAAGTCTCGCACGAACCACGCATAATTTGAGTACGTCCGAGCGGATGGCATACCACGTGGTCCGTGCAGCTACCTTATTATTGGAACCCGATTAGAGCGATATAATTCGTACCATGCTCAGTCAATAGATGGAAAGGACGGGAACGATCAAATAGAAGGAAGAAGGTTTATTTACAGCTATACAAGGCGAAGAGACACAGAGCAGGCACTTAAACAGTCTTAGCTTAAAATTCCCAGACAATGGGCCCGTTCACACTCACAGGGGGAATGAAGGAAGGATGGTTCATGCGCTGAACGCGCCGGCTTTGTTGTTCAGGAACAGCTTGCCTGGCGTGGCCCTCTGGCGGTCACAGCACGTCCCCCGACGAAGGCAGGCAGGCAGGCGGGAGGGATCCTTGCGGCACGTATCTCGAACAAAGGTAGAGCAGGCAGATATGCGCGTCTCTCGCCCGGCGCGGCGGTCCCTCACAGCGTGATTTATATAACGGCGCGCTTTCACCCTCGTAACTCAACAGAGGATCTGCTTCAAGCTCAACTGAGCATTTAACTTGTAACTCAATTCAACACAGCGCTTCAAACTGATAACTCAAGCTCATCACTCAGCTCAGGTTCTCCTCAAAAACTCTCACTTGTTCAGTGCACCTCTCCTCAGAACTGAGAACTCCCAAGCGCCTCTCCCCATAACTTGTTCAACGAGCGCCTCTCCCCTCATAACTGAGGTGGGGGCTTTTGGGCACAGGGTTATATTGCCACGCCCTGGCCTGCCTCGAATGTTCCAAACCATGTCTTTTGCCGCAGTGCTAAGCCACTCCCCTCGAGCCCTGATTGGCAGCTCGTGCTTACCAGTCACTCCCACTTCTCCTGTTCCGCCTTCCTTCGGCTTGCCTCGACTTGTCAGGCCGGCCTCGTGGTAATTTGCGCCAAAACTCAAAGCATCCAGGCGGCATAAAGCATTGGAAGGGGACCTACCTCTCATTATTCTACTCAACGCAAAACTACACATAGGAAAGGTCTACGCTTACACCTACTAAGAAATAACTGAGCTTAAACGAGGCTACATGTTGTAGTGTGACTAACTATGAGGGGAAAATTAACCTTTATTGCAAAAACACAGAACTGCAGCAATATATATGTAAATGTATATGTTTCATATATATATAGGATTTCTTGCACTGTGATCCTATTGCCGCCACAATCAGATTTGCAGGCATTAAGCCATGCCATATTGGCAGCTTCTCAACAGTGAACTGTGTGTTGGTCCAGTGTTAAAAACATGATGAGAGGTGAATATATATCTTTCTTTTTTTTCTTTGGCCAGCCAAAGCTATGTGGGAGCATACCAAATTTCCAATTCATTTGCTGTCGCCCCATCATCTGCCATTCGCGATTGGTGTTGTGCATAGTTGGAGATGCAGGATGTACATTACGCAACCACATATTGTGTACATCTGCCTGTGTGTCTAATAGGCATTCGCTATACTATCAGGCATGTCGCATGTCACGTTTTATATGCACACCATCCCCCACAGTGACAAGCGCAACTCAATTGGCCACTCTCCACAAATTCCATCAGAGAGGTTGCCCACACAAATCTGATTAATTTGATAATCTGTCTTTATTTACACTGTTCCCGTGCTCAATGTGCCATTTGCTGAGCTTGCAGGCCGAGTACATTTGGATTGCCGACGAATGCTGCTCATGAAAAAGAAAGACAACCGTAATCAAAACAGATGTGCCTTGCAATTGCATAAATATGGTCTTTCTTGGCTTCATTTTCATGTTTGGACTTCGACAATACATTATTCTTCAAAACAATTTTCTCATGTCACTTCCGGAGATTCATTCCAAATTGTGTGCCATCTCAATCTGCTCCACGCATTCCCTCGACCATCGTTATGTCCTGCTGAGTTTGTGACTTCTTTTAGCCCTTTCCAACCTCATTGTTGTTTTCCTCATTCAGATTGCAGCTGCATTCTACATGCACTGAATGCTTGCAACTCTATAATATCAAAGATTAGTGTTCGTTCAGATTATCTGCGGCCTTGTGTTCATGCTTTTTATGTGAAGTGTGTCATTTATTTTCTTTCTTTGAAGCTGAAAATCGAATGGAGACCTAGTCTTGATCTTGAAGGCGCGTATAGATCTTTGTCGACTGACAAGTCGAACAATGGATGGCATATACAGGATGTTGATAAATGTAGGGTAACTACCGTGGAAAAGAAGGAGAAGCTAAAGTTTCACTTGGTAACCCTTCGTTGGAGCAAAAGAGCTCAGTTGTTGTTCCTCGAACCTCCACTCATTCGTTGCTCTTATTTCCCACCCGTGTAACCAACCGCCTCAATATCTTCCATCTCATTCTTCCCTCCAAGGCTTTAAGCCAGCTGTTCACCTCCTGTATCCTCCCCATGCCCTCATTCTTCTCCATATCCCTTGTTCTCTAAGTCTTTCTCTATTTTGTCCTTCAAACCTGCTGTTGGTGTGCTGTCTCCCCCAATCCTGGCTCCCTGCACCCATTTTCTTGCTGCTGTTCTGTTATTCTGTTGCGTCCGGATCTATTCTGTGTTCTACATTCTCAACGAGTCTCGACACTGTATACACAAGGTTTTATTCCGATGAAGGGCTAACAACCAAAACTTCTTGCCTCCCACTGCGGTTAGCATACTCCAACATCGTGTTGATCCCATCCATTGTACTGAGATGATTGCTCTTGTTTTGACTGCACACCGGCATGAAGACCCACCAAGACGAACAGATGTGCTGAACATTCTTTAATCTGAAGCAAGGATGGTTGAATGAACTTGGCTTCTGATTTGTGATTGGTGGAAACAGCTGACCATGTACAGTGAACATAGATTCAATCAGAATCCTAGAATCAATATCAGAATCAGAACCCAGAATCCAGTTGGTCTTCATGCAGCCATCAATCATCTGGACTGGTCTCCCATCCCTACTGCCTCTGACATCAACTCTTCCTGGGAATTCTTCCAAAGTAAACTGCTCTCTCTCTCTCTCTCTCTCTCTCTCTCTCTCTCTCTCTCTCTCTCTCTCTCTCTCTCTCTCTCTCATGGACATATTTATCCCACCTCCTCTCCAGTTGTCATACCCTTCCTCCCGTCCATGGTACACTGGATCTTGTGGTGAGGCAGTTGCCCTGAAACAACTTGCCTTTGCCTCTTGGAAGGCTAATCCAACTGAAGGCAATCTCAGTTCCTTCCACCAAGCTCGGAACAAGTGTGTGTCTACCCTCAGGAGAGCCTGGAAGCACTATCTCTCCACACTCAAGACTGAACTCTCAAACCTATCTCCTTCCTCCAAATCCTGGTGGCATCTGATCAAATCTGTTTCTGGTGTTTGTTTCCCCTCCACTCCCTTACCTCAAATGGCTACACAGTTGACACCACACGTGACAAAGCCGAATGCCTCAACTCTGTGTTTGCCTCAAAATCTTGTGTCCCAAACCCATCTCTCTCTGTACCCACCTTACCCAGTCGAACCCAGCTGCTCCGGGACTCTGTGTCCTTCTCTCCTGACAAGGTGGAGAAGTTTCTGTCAAACCTCGACTCTGATTCTGCAACTGGACCTGACGGCATCAGCCGACAGGTCCTAAAATCCTGCTCTGCCGCTCTATCTCACGCTCTCTCTGTTCTCTTCACCCTCTATTTTGCTCAAGGTCATCTGCATCAGTTTGGAAATCAGCCAACATCACCGCTTTACACAAAAAATGTGCAAAAACAGATCCTTGCAATTACAGACCAATCAGCCTGCTCCCAATTATCAGCAAAGTCATGGAATCCATCATTGCTTCGGATATCAAGTCCTTCCTCTTCTCCAATGGCTTGAGCTCTGATCATCAATTTGGTTTCAGACCAAGTCACCCTACCCTGGGCATGCTGTTTATGGTGTCTCAACAATGGATGGAGGTCCTCAATGCCAAACAGGAATTCAGACCTGTCTCCCTTGACATATCACGTGCCTTCAATATGGTCTGGCACCCCGCTCTGCTAACCAAACTCTCCTCCCATGGTATCCATGGAAATCTACACGCATAGCTTGCGGACGTCCTCTCTGGTCGTCGTCAATGTGTGGCCCTGAATGGATTTCTCTCATCTCCCCCTTCCTGTTCAGGCTGGAGTTCCCCAAGGCAGTGTTCTGGGCCCTGTGCTTTTTCTGGTCTTCATCAATGATCTCTTCGACTCTCTGGAAAATCCTCTCTATCTCTTTGCTGATGACTCCACTCTCTGCCACTCCATTCCTCATCCCTCAATTGACAGTCTGCAGCCTCCTCACTCTCTGCAGACCTGAACAAAAGCACAGACTGGTCAAACAAGTGGAACATGTCTTTCAACACTGAGAAATCTCACACTCTTACTATGTCTCTCCGAAAAGACCGACTGGACAACCCTCCCATCTACTTTCTCAACAATCCTCTCCAAGAAGTTCTTTCACTCAAGCTTTTGGGTCTCACTATCTGCCATGATCTTTCCTGGGAAAACCACATTTCCAAGCTGGCCTTCAAAGCCAGTCGCCGACTGGGCATCCTCCGTCCTGCGAAGTACTTCCTTGGCACAACTGAGCTCCTCACCACAGTCAGGTAGGTGGTCTTTCTGTCTTCTACCAACTGCTATCCGGCCTAGCTCCCCCAGCTCTATCTGTGCTCTGTCCCCCAAATATTCCTTTTGGTCGCACAAGATCTTACAGCAACCCTCTTCCGGTGAAATTGCCAAAATCTAGGCTCTCTGCTCACCTTTACTCCTTCATTCCTCTTTTCTCCTGCCTCTGGAACAAACTCCCTCAATCTTTTCAATCCCACTCCTCCCTCCACGTCTATAAAACAGCTGTTCACCACCATCTCTTATCTTCCCCCATCCAAAACCTTGATCTTTTCTACCCCCGTTAATTCACCCCAGATCCACTTTTTTGAAATACCAGCTTCTTTCCTGGAAGTCCTAGCAGTGTCCACGTGTTTTATACCTCTCACACCCCCCCCCCCCCTTACCTTGCCTCCTCCCCCCAAGCCCTCTCCCTCCCACAGATCTCCCGATGTCCCTGTTCTCTGCTGTTGTACTTGTGTGCTTCCCTCTCTCTCCCCATGTTGTCTCCCACTCCCTTTGTTGTGTGTTTTGTGTGTCTGTTTTTTGTTGTGATTAATGTTAGGTCTTACACAAGCCTCGATCTTGTGTACAAAAAAAAAACCCATTAATAAACGTAAATGAAAAGCTGCAAATGTGGATGTGATCGAGTGGACTGCAATTTTAAAATTGGCAAAGGAGGAAATTACAAAAGGGTCTGGCATAAATGTTTAAAATAATGAAGAGTAAAGATAGATTTGGTGCACAAATTATAACTAAGATGGATGGTGGCCAGACTGGCAGGTATAGGTTGAGTTAGGACGAAGGCATGGCAGGAGTATTTCACGCAGAGTTGTCAAGTATTTCATGCAGAGAGAGTTGGAACGTGCTTCCTGGGAAAGGGGTAGCAGCAGGGTTAGTGGATGGTTTTGAATGAAATTGGATTCTTGGAATATTTGAGGTTCGAGGGGTATTGGGACATCGGCCGGTATGTAGCTATAGCTCGGGACTCGTTTGTTGCTCGGGATCTCTGGGTGTTACGTGAAAACTGTTTTGTTTGGATATTGGGATATTTACATTAAAAAACACAACAATAGTAATATTTGCAAAATTTGGTATTTACAGTGTTGCGAATGCAACTTCTTATCTCTTTTATGTATTCCTTCCACTCCCCTCATCATTCCCCTTCCGTCCTCCCATTTCTAAACTCTCCTCCTTAAATCCCCACGTCCCCCATTCTACCTTATTGAAATTGAGTTTTGATGGTGTGCATTTGGCACAGACATGATGAAGGGTCAATTGACGTCCTGTGTCTGGGTTTCCTTGTGTGTGGAATTGGCCTCAGACCCTGCCCGGAAATAATGATCTTGTGCGGTTTCCGCATGTAGTTGAAAACTTGAAGTACAAACCCTCAAGCAAAGTCTGTCCCTTGACTGAATACATTTTGCTGAGTATTGTATTCGTAAGGCACAAAGACATAAACCAAGGTGAAAGATTTAATATGTGTTTTGAACTGGTATACCTTCCTCCAATACAGTTTTCACTTTTTAATCACACTTCTTCGGTACATCTTTTTTGCTTAGTGCGACAGCTGGGTGGGCAGGCACGTACATTGTCTTGGACAGCATGCTGCACCAGATGAGGGAACAGGGTACGGTCAATGTGCTCGGGTTCCTCAAGCATGTCCGCACTCAGCGCAAGTACCTCGTACAGACTGAGGTATGTGTACCTTTACTTCAAAGGAAACTCATTTCATTGCATTTAACACCAGGATCACTGCTCACCTCCACTCATTCGTTCCTCTTTTTCCACACCTGTGGACCCAACTTCCACATTCTCTTCAATCTCATTCTTCCTTCCAAGTCTTCAAGACAACTGTTCAACACCATCTCAGATCATCCCCCATCCAAAACCATGATGTTTTCTATCCCCGCATTAGCCCTCCATCCTACCTCTACCACCCATCACCTAACCCCCAAGCCCACCTCTTCACAAATATTAGTTTTTTCTTCCTGAGTGTTTGCCTCTGTATTCACCTTGTCCACTCCTTGCATCCTCCCCTACCCCTAATTCCTCCCCACATCCATTGTTTGTCCAGGTCTCCCTCTATTTTGTCCTTCAACTCTGCTGTTGGCGTTTCCCCACTCTCTATCTCTCCCATTACTGTTCCTTTTCTCCTGTGGCATCCTGATCCATTCAGTGTTCTTCCTCTTCCATGAGCCTTGACTCTCCGTACAAACTACTTATTTTATCACTTCTGCTCTTCTAGTGTTATCTTTACGCTTGATTGTTATTTTATGCCAATAGTTTAAGCCTTATGGTAGGCTTATGGTCGTTCATGATTGAACTGGACTGACTGCTCAGGACTAAATGGTATCCAAGACATATGATGCTTCCTGATGTTGTTTATTTATTGGCGCAGGGCAGTAGTGAGATTGGCGCAGGGCAGTTTACTTGGTGGAAATGAGAATTATTACCTGTGCCACCCGGTGGACGTAGGTCATGCTTTCACCCATGTTTGTTTTTGTTTGTCTGTGAGCAGGATATATCTCCAAAGGTTTGGGATGGACGAATTCTGACGAAACTTGGTGGACAGGTTGGGTGTGTCACAAGGACGAATTGATGAGATTTTGGTGAAGATCTGGGTTCGGATCCAGATCTTAGAATTTTTGAAGTGAATTTTCACCATTGAGAAATAGGGCCAAAACGATATGCAGCATGATATCTCATGGATGGATTCGGATGAAATTTGGTGGATGCGTTAGGTAGGCGACAAGAACAATCCGATTAGATTTTGGTTCAGGTACGAAAAAAGATCCGGCCTATCACTGGGATACAAAAAGTAAACTGTTCAGCTTGGCAGAGGTATGCACTTAACCGAGTGCCGTTCTAGTTGTTTCTGATATTGGTATTTTGGATCTTTCCATCCACATACCACATTTGCCATTAATTGCCATTTGCTGTTCCGACGAGATTGTGCAGAAGTATTGCAAGTATCTTTGATCTCTTTCATCTGGATTCAATTCCTGACCTGACTAAACTGTTGAATTGGTGATTCACGGGCAAGTTGCATAACACAGTACAAAGAAAACAACCCGTTGCGTCCCTCAGAAGGACGTTAAGCTGGGTGACCCATTTCTGGTATTAGGTGGTGGATGTTAAAGATCTCACGGTGTCTTTTGCAAAGAGAAGGGAGTTAGTTCCAGCACAAATTGCAACTTCCTGCCCTGACAACTGCTCGGGATCACCAATTCAAACCATCCAGTGCAATCCTTGTCTTGGGGTTGCTTTGGCACCCTTGAACCTGCCTTCAGAGAGAGATCGAGATAGAGATATAGATAGATATGGCATGATTATCCTGTTTCATATGATGTGCAGTGCTGTTGGCTTAGCGGTTAGGGTGCCAGCTTGGGATCCTAGAATCATGGGTTCGAATCCCAGTCGATCGCTGAATTAATGCCAGAGGGGGTTGACTCAGCCTGTCATCCTTCCAAGGTCGGCAAATTGAGTACCAGTTCACTGGTAATTCCTTGTGTGTCGCAAGAGGCAACTAACAGGTTTGGTGGCAGGAAGGGCATCCGGCCATAAAACATTGCTTCAAAAAGGGGACCAGGGTACCCAAAAAAGGCCAACCCCTTCTCTGCGGGGAAAGATGGCCTCTAAGGGCGGTTCTTCTTCATCGTGTTTTGTCCAGCAAGCATTGTCGTCTCCACAAAGTCACAGGCCGTATAACCCAATTGTCATCTTTTTATCGCTTGTGGCTTATCTGAGCATTAAACTATGAATGGCACTGTTCTCAGCTAGTCCTTGGCCTGGGTGTTTAGTAGAGGGAGAGAATTCCAGCTGCCATCAAGGTAGTAGATGAGGCACTCCTCCACCAGGTTGTCTTCCATGTGGATTCCTCCACAGTCACAGCTAGTTGAATCTGCAAGACCCCAAGGGTACGTGCAGGCCATAAAGTAGCCAAAACCTGTCCTAAAACGGTTGCGGCAGCACCCTTCCTTCCGTGGCAGCTTGCAGCCAGCTGGATTGCTCCAGACAGGTGCCTGGTTAGTGTCCGTCATGGGAATGGGGAAAGTGATCCAGAACCGTTCTTGATGGCATGTCGGAAGTGTTGCTACTCCACCAGGCCCTGTTTTGATTGGTTGATTAATTCCAGCAGCTGGAGGAGAAAATTGCTAGCCGATGTCTGTCAAAGAGTCGGGTAATGTCTGATTGCAAAGCCCAGCCACACAATACTTCACCATCAGGTGATGCATAGATGTATCCCTAATCTGAATGCTGACAGTGGAAGCCACCCTCAAAGAGGATGATTGGGGGAGCTACAGGCAGATCGTTGGGTTGTTGTAGCCACACTGTCAGAAACTTGTAAACAATTACAATGTGCAGTTGTTGGACTTTGGCGATGTGTGATTGAAGGATATCATCAGGTTTGGACGCAGCAACCATGGTGCAGTCCTGAACAGTATATTGAATATACGTGGCAATTCCATGGTGCTTACCTCTCGTGATGGCATGTAGTTTGAAGCCAGATACGCTTGCCCGACAATCATCACCGTGGTGTATTTCCTGGAGGAGGAGCAAAAACTCACCATTACAGGTGCTATATGATGGAGCACCTCTTTCTTCGCAGGGGTGAAATGCTTGACATTGAGATAAATAATCCCAGAGACAACTGTAGATTTATTCAGGTTCATACTGATAGTATATACAATGTACTGTACATGCAGATCCACTTTGGAATCACTTCAAGTGTCGCTTTCAAGATTGCAGTGTGAGAATACACCGAAGGGTCGTTCAATGATCGCTCATAAGCCAAGAAAACGACTGGTTGGCCTCGCAATGGTTATCACTGTCCAACAGACTATACCATGATGGACCGCTTGGAGTCTAGTTGTTTTTGCACCAGTTGTATGATTTTATCCGGGTTCCTTCCCGAAGCGCTCGTCTCTTTTACTGACTCACTTATGTACGTCCCCCCTCTTCTCATCTCACATTGCCAAACGACCCGTGTACCTAATGAGGTTTTTGGGAATCGTAGCCACTGCCATGGTGTGTGTGCTTGTTTGTGCTCGTAGGGAATTTTGAAATCTTCCCTTCACCAGTGGGTGACGCGCTCATTTCACGATGCTTTCTCACAATCCGCAGCTGTTTGCTTTATCCACCCACAAGCTTGTTCCTCCTTCTCGATGTCATTTTAAAACTATTTGTCAAAATTGGCTTATCTTACAATGACACTGACAATTCGATCATCACTTGTGTTTTTCGGGTTGTTTTGCAAAAGTTATTCGCACGCCACTTTCCGTTTATTGTCAGACTTGCTGTTTGCATGGACACTCACTCAGTAAATGTACATCATGCAATGTATAAAGAGCAATGAGACCTCGTGGTAACGCTTCTGTCTCAGTAATACCTTAACTTCCATGTAGAATGAGAACGGCACTCGTTAGAGCGCATACCTCCACCATCTTGACTAGTTTACCTTTTGTATTTCACTGATTGGCTGGATCTCGATTCAGACCTGAACCCCAAAATCTAGTCGGCTTGTTCTTGTCACCTAAACAACTCATCCACCTAGTATTGGCATAACTCGTCCACAACGTTTTGAAATATCGTGCTACATATCGTTTTTGGCCCAATCTCTCAATAGTGAAGAATCCCTTGGGAATTCAAAAACTCCTGCTTCTGGATCTGGATCTTCACCAAAATCGAAACAATTCGTCCTCGTCACACACCCAACCTCTCCACCAAATTTGTCCAAATCCATCCACAACTTTTTGAGATATCCTGCTCACAGACAAAAAGACAGGCAGGGGTGAAAAAAACCCTCCGTCCACCTTCGGTAGTGCAGGTAACAATCAAATAGGGTAACAGAGCTTTCACACCTTGTCGAAGTTCTCTGGCTTGAGGACTTCATCCAACAAATGCGTATATAGCCGAGATGAAATTCTCAATTCATATCATCACAGGTGTGGCTAACCTGCTGATGCAGTGCCTCCACAGATGAAGTTATAAATTTCATATTTACCCAGGTATTGGCACACTATGACCTCGGATTTTCCAAATGTCCCATAAGCGAATACGAGCAGGTGCGAAAGCAGGCTTAAGGCCTTCCCTGAAGGATAGTGTATTGATTTATTTCGCATCCTGAGTGCAAAGCAAGAGAACAGTTTATCGTCAGGTTAAGACTTGTTAAGACTAACTCAAAATAAACAACTCTAAATGAGAATGTACTTACTTCTGAGCTACCATTTCAGTTTACGGGATGACTTGGTGGTTAAAAAAGACAATTTAAAATAATCTCATCAGAAGTGGGAATGGGAATGTTATGCCATGGGAATGCTACTTATCCCTGAATCTGTGATGCTTGATGCAACTCCAAACCCTCTTCCCCTCCCCTACCAACTACTCCATCTCATCCACTACTTGAATACAAACAGCCATTATTTCTTCTTAAGGTCTCAGATTTTTTTTGGCTTTGGACACAAAGATGAGGTGTGTATATCGGGCGTCGTCCACCACTCAGAATGAGAGGTAAAGGATAGGAAACCGGAAGAGAGATTGGCCCTCCGCACAATTGCCAGTCCATACTCCCCGACACCTCACTCTTCCATGAGCCTTGATGATGTGGAAGGAAAGGTGATCCTGTAAGAAAGTGATGAGAGTGTGGCTAAGGAAGGAGGTAAACGTTTTTGGATGAATGGTGTGACTGGAAAGTTGTGAACAGCATAGGCTTGAGTAGAGGTAAAATGGTGAAGAAAAAGTAACAGCAGTTAATTTCAAGTTTACACCTTCTCCATTTCCCCCACCTACTGTCCAAATCAGGAGCAGTACATGTTCATCCATGATGTCCTGGTACATGCCGTGGTGTGCGGGGACACTGAGGCATCGGCTGAGAACCTCCACGCGTACGTGGACAGCCTTCTCATCCCTGACTCCACCGGCTTCACAGCTCTCGAGAGACAATTCAAGGTTTGTTTCGAAGTTCCTGTCGCTGCTGTTGCCTGTTGCCTGTTGTTGCTCCTGAGACGATGCGCAGATGCAACATGGGGATCGATGAACAGGTGGAGGTAAGAGAAGAGGGCGGGAAACGCAGCAACCGCCAATTGGATGGGAAGAGGTGTGGGCTTAATGATGAGAGAAAAGATCATGAGTAGGGATGGGGAATGAACTGAGTTGATGGTGTACTGGCAACTTTGAGGCCTTGTAGAAAAGAGTAGACTGGGATAGAGTTATATTTTAACTACGGTGTTACCTTCATTAACAAAAATGATGGTTTCTTCTTTTGGTGCTTGGCGCTTTGTACTGCGGACAATTCAAACTGGCTTTTTTTTAGCTGAGTGATGCTTCATCTTGACTGCGGAGTGGAAAAGAAAACAGCACAGTCTCCTCCTATCATTCCGAGCCTGGTGCTAATGTGGCCATTAACTGATGGCAACCAATTTCAATTCCTTGCAAGGCAGAAGCTCATCACGAGTGTTCCTGTGCGGTGCAGAGCCAGAAATTGAGCCATTTCTTACACTAAATACCATATTGAAAGTCCTGCACCGCATCAGAAGTGTGTTCTTCCTTTGGTTGCTCTAATTTGAGGGATGAAGGGTCATTATATTTGTGAGTGATTATTGGCCTAGTTGTTGTTCCTCTTGAACTTTCTGGAAGAGTTTTAAACCCGCAATCTTCTCCAGGGCTTATTGCAGGTGGTGCACCACTGTCTCAGGTCATCCCCCATCCTTACCTGCAATCTTTTCCACCTTCATTAACGAAAAATCCCAATCCAACTCACCTATTTGCATGTTACTGTGTTTCCCCGCATATTCTCTCTCCTCTTTTTCCTGTTCGTTCATTCCTTTGGTTGTTGTGTCCAACTGTGGGCCCACTGTCACTTCTTTCCCCTTTTACCATTTCCCTTTTCATCCTCTGTCCTTGTCCTTAGGAGGACAAATTTACCCATGCAAAGAGTGTGTTAACATCAGCGTTGCCCAGGTAAAGAGAGAAATTTGAATAACCTCTGCCACCACCAGGTGACGCAACACGAAACACATTCACAGATAATTTATGGCCCCCTCGGCGTCCCACACCCCACGTGAGGCTGCGGCCACATAGCCTATGATAGGCCCAACACAAAGTTGTATTTGCACCCCAAGTTTGGAGTTTGTAAGTTAAAAAATATGGTCGTGCATAAGGGACAAATGCATAAGGGACAAATTATATATATATAATTTCCAAACACACATGGCAACAAGTGTGCGGCACTGATCGGGTCTTCAGTCAAAGTCCTCAGCATCATCCCATTTCGGCCCTTCAACCTTGATGCAACTTCACGTGGATGCTTACGTACCCCCACCCCCAGTCAGCGTGAACACAAATTACAACAAAAAAACGGCAGGTTCCACTCCTAGAATCTACGGCACCGAAAAAACCAAACATGGTGGAGCACCCAACCAACCACCGCCCTTATAACTTTCACTACTTAACAACAAAACACAAACAAAAACACTCATACACATACTCACTCACACACAGAAAAACGACCCACACAACCAACCATGCACACAACATATACAACTCAACAACAAAACACATGCAAAAAACACACATACAACTAAATAGCCTCATAACATAGACTGCTCAAAACAACAACCATACACACATCCCCATTTCCCTCCCACTCTCTCAGTCACTACTCTTTTGGAGCTCAAAGAACCACAACCTAATCAACCTCACGTACACCATTCGACCAAGTTCAAAGAACCACCTAATCAACGGCCACTCTCTCGCACATCCTCCTTCTTTCTGTCCCACACACTTCAAGTCGAGCAAGAAATGCATAAAAGGAGCAGCCAATAGACCCTCGACACCCCACCCCAAATGGCTGACAAGAAACTCGCCAACCCTTCTCCTGACACTCCACTTCCAGCTCACTTTACTTTCCTCTCTTCCTTTCGTGTACCTCCTCCATGTTCTCTTCTCAAGGTACTGACAGTTCTCCCAATATGTCCTGCCTTGTTGTACCTCACTAGATGGCAATGTCAGGCCACAACCTTGTCACGTAGATCTCCTCTGGGAATACCAATTGCAGCTTTAGGTCTGCCACCACCTGACAATCACAAGTATTTGACCGACCTCTTGCCTTCCACCACCTCCTCTTTCCACCTCTTAACTTGGCCTTCTTTTTACTGACAAACAACACCTCTCCCATCGGCATCCTTCTCCACTCTCCTCTCTCTCGATCTCATCACCTTTTGTTGCACCATCTCCACCACCACAACGAGCACTTGATTGTGCCACCATTTGTATCTTCCTGCTGCCAAAGCTACTGAGCATGCGCTCAGTGGATGCTGCATTGTTCCCAGACATCCACACGAAGAGCAGCTCTCCTCCTACAATGCCCACACTCTCACGTTTGTTGGTGATGGAAGCACATCGTACATTGCCTGCACCAATAAATTCAACAATATTGGCTCCATCCTCCAAATGTCTTGCCACTTCAACGTCCTCACCTGCACACCTTCCCACTGAGTCCAAGCACCTTGCTGTGCCTGTCCGACTGCTTTCACATATCTCCCCTCCTCTTCCTTTCTTCTCACCTCCCTCTCAACCATCTTCCTCCTCTCTTTCACACATGCCTTTCCCCATCGCTCATGCTTCATCCACCCCAAGCCATGCTTCCTGTGCTGTACCATGCCCACAACCTCCTCCTGTTGGAACCGCTCCTCCATCTCATCCACCTCTGCATTCCGTTTCATATTTCCCTTCTTCTCTGGGAGAGCATTCTTTGCCACTGGATCACTCGAATGACGCACCATCATGAACTCCGGCACCCTCACCACTTTAAACTCCTTGGTTAGTGATGTTAACGGAAATAGGGGTTTTCCACCCTGAACATAAAAAACAATGTTCGTCAAACAGCGTGGCGCTCCCAGCCACCTCTTCACAAACCCGCTCACCACAACCTCCATCCTCTCTACATGCCCAATCGTAATATCATACATCATCAATGGCCACAATACTCGTGGCATCAACCAAAACTTCAAACACCATACCTTCAACTTACCTGGCAAACCACATCCATCAATCCTCTTCAAACCTCTCAAAAGCTTGTTTCTGACCTCCTCCACCCTTCCCACATCATTCAACTCCACTGTATACCATCTTCCCAAACTCTTCACAGGGGCCTCCACCAATGATGGAACCACCTCCCCTCCCAGCTCAAACCTGTGCAATGTGCATGTTATCCACCACTCCTCATCTCACCACCACACTCCTCGACTTTCCTGCTTTAAAGACCATCCTTACCTACAGCATCAACCTTTCCAATCACCCCAGTACCTCTACTGCTGTTGGACAACTGTCAGGTCATCCTTGAATGCAAACATCGCTGGCAAGCTTGGACCAGGGGCGAGCACCATTTCTTTTCCATGTCTACTCACAGCATGGAGCAGCAATTCCATAATAGTGGGGTGGCTAAAGTCCAAATTTAAGTGATATCGTGACACACTGGCCCAAAGGCCCAAATTTGGCACAGTTCTACTTTAGGACCATACAAAACTTTTGAGAGGGGGCTGCCCGTTTTAGAGGTCAAGGTCAGGTCAAGGTCAAAGGTCAAATTATGTGTCTGTCATGTTTTTGCAATATCCAGCTTATATATAACCTAAAAAACTTGGTCTTAGTCACATAACCAACATATTTAGTCAATGAATCCATTACTATTATGGGAAGTTCCACCAGGTGACGGCCATATAGGCAGTGGCGGCGCCAGGCTGTCCCCGACCGGGGGGGGGGGGGGGGGGGGGGAGGCTAACATCCCAGAATCCTCACAGAGTTTCACGAATTATATCACTCGTCAGAGCAACCCTCCCAAAGTCACATCCAGGGACATTCGATTCAGAAAACGTTCCAGAAACAGGTTAACGATATGTGCGATGCCATAGTGACAATGGGGAATCCATTCATGGAGACATCAAAGGAACTCATGACCCAGGACAAACATGATTGTGTGGATGATATGGTTGTCCAAGCACTGCACACGATGGAAACTTTGGGTAATGACCAGTATTCCAAGTACGTCAAGGCAGTGCTGGTTGAAAGACATGAATCAATTTACGTGGCCATCAAGAAAAACCAACTTCCTCTATTTAAACGTCCACATTCCACTACCATGAAATCAAAAGCGAAAAAGCAATTCGAGGAAATAAGGAGTGACTGCAATCTGTTCAGTCAGCTGTTCGTCGCTGCCCAAGTCCGTAATACCAAACTGGAGGTGTTCTTTGAACATGAAAACCACCCGTGGCCGCCAGCACTGTCTTTGCATGGGAGACTCCGACTACCAAGCAATAAATCAGAGCTATTGCATTGCATTGATGCAAGTGTCCAGCCAGAAACACCCACTTATTTTGACGCCAAAGTGGTTGATGGTGCTGCCATTGTACATGCCCTGCCACAAGAAAACACTTCTACGTTCAGCGAATACAGTGACAATATCTTCATCCCCTGGATAGAAAGGCAACTTCAAGGCTGTTCCAGGATGGACATCGTTTGGGACACTTACCGACCCGACAGCCTCAAAGCCACAACTCGAGAGAAACGAGGGAAAGGATTACGTAGAAAGGTATCCCGCAATACGAAGTT
The DNA here is from genome assembly GCF_964187855.1 of Myxine glutinosa. Taxonomy (NCBI): domain Eukaryota; kingdom Metazoa; phylum Chordata; class Myxini; order Myxiniformes; family Myxinidae; genus Myxine; species Myxine glutinosa. The sequence continues at coordinate 192,077,659 of NC_136264.1, read as the reverse complement.
ACCAAGTAACTTCGCTGGCTTTCTACAGGGTCCTACCAACAAGGAGGAGCTTTTCGCACTGCTGACGGAGGACGTAGTCAAACACGACTATCCGCTTACCAAACAGGTTTACATTACATCTGGTCCACGATTCCAATCGAATCAGGCTAACATCACAATGGGAGAGAGTGATCACGAAGAAGCAGACAGTAGAATATGTCTTCATGTAAACGATGCCCTAAGGGAAGGGGCGACTACTGTTCTCATCAGAACCGTAGACACAGTCGTGATTGTGATTCTGGTGGGAGTGTTTCATGATCTTGTGCAGCACCATCCAGGTATGCAACTATGCGTTGGCTTTGGTACTGGTAAACACTTCCGCTATTACCATGTCAACTCAATCTGCCAGGAACTTGGGGAAGACAAAGCTCGTGCTCTGCCGTTTTTCCATGTATTCTCTGGCTCTGATGTAACATCCCAATTCAGTGGTAAAGGCAAAAAGTCAGCTTGGAAGGCATGGAAAGCTTACCCGACAGCCACAGAAGGATTCACCATTACGTCCCTGACTGCGTTTGTTCCACAGGTGATTACATCTCCAGCATTCAATGTGATCGAGCGGTTTACCTGTATCATGTACGACAACACAACCCCACATGTCAATGTGAATGACCTTCGACAGGAGCTATTCCCAAGGAGAGTGAAGATGATGGAGAAGCTTCCTCCAACTCAGAACGCACTGCTCCAGCATGTAAATCGATGCCTGTACCAAGCCAGCATTTGGAGAGAGAGTCTGAAGCCCATCCTAGCTGCACCAAATCCAGATGGCTTTCGGTGGACCAAAGCAGATACCGGGTGGCGTCCAACCTGGACAACCCTGTCAGCTGCTGCTCTTAGTTGTAGAGAACTACTCAAGTGCGGATGTAAGGCGACACCCACTTGTTCAAAGAATTGCACGTGCAGGAACGCAGGACTGCCATGCACAGGACTGTGTCTCTGTCGCGGAAATTGTGAAGCATAAGACATGCAGGCCGCGACCTCCTCTGTACTGGCCAATCCAGTATCCTCCCTCAGCGTATCGATGTACGTCAAAAACACCGATGCAAAAATGACCAACACATAATTTGACCTTTGACCTTCACCTGACCTTGAAATACAATATGGCAGCACCTGAGGATATTTTCCATAATACAAATGGATTCCTTGTCCTTAAAAATGATTATTTAGACACTGAGATAATGTTTCTATGACAGCTATGAGCTGGATATGGCAAAAACGTGACAAACCAATAATTTGACCTTTGACCTTGACCTGACCTTGACCTGGGCCGCGAAAATCGGGCAGCCCCCTCTCAAAAGTTTTGTATGGTTCCTAAAGTATAACTGTGCCAAATTTAGTGCTTTGGGCCAGCGTGTCACGATCATTTCCATAAGCCACTCCACTATAACCAGCACAAACAAAACAGGGGAGATGGTACATCCCATCGGGATCCCCACTTCCAACTTCTGCCACTCTGTTATGTAGGACTGTCGCAGACCTCATACAAAACTGATTATAATATGTCATCACAAAATCCCTAAATCTTCGTAGCACCCAAAATCCTTATATACTGTATATATATATATATACAGTAAACTCATTAGTTTAAAAAATCACTCTTACTATAATTACGGAAAAATTCCTGTGGATCAGCTGTTATCTTTCCGTGTGGCCACAGGAGAAAATATTGTCTCGTGTGAGTCGGTGCGCTTAAATGTTTTAATAATTAATCTGATGATTGTTGGTACATTCATGCCTGCCTTCTTTTGGCCCTTGTTTGCTGGTAGATTAATTCATTCATTCGATTTGCCTGCAGCACCTGCTGTCTGGCTGCATCATTTATGGGGGTGCGGATGCTGTGCCGCTGATGCGGTATCCCCTTTATGTTAGGGCAGGAATTTGTAATTGACCAGTGTGCTGGCACAGTGACAGACAAAATAGAATCTTTAATGTCTACCAATGAATGCTTGCAGATGGAACCCTGCCTTAATGTCCCATCCGAGGCAGAGGATACTCATTGATGCCGGCGAGGCACCAGGGTGACGGTTTATTGTCAGGCAGGGAATGGAACCTAGACAACACAACTCAAAGGGTATCTCCAAGCTATCCTATTGGCCCCCTAAAACAGATGCGTAAAGGCAAACCTGCAAAAGTAAATATTGTGCTTAGATATTCTTATATTCATTCATCTCGTGTCATCGCACACCATCCTGCCATTGGTGTGCACGTTTAGGAGGTCTCTGTCATTAGCCTCTGCCAGATCCTTTGACGGGATGCCTCATTGGGCATGCCGCATCTCATTGCATGTTCCATAGTCTGGGATCCAGGAGTGCACTCAGTCGGCATCATCTTCACTGTATCCCCATCTCAGTATATTTGCTTTGCACCTTCTCACTCCAGCACGTAGTCTATTCAGGCTGCGTCAGGTTTTCCATGCTTGATCGGTGCTTGATCGGTGCCCATTAGCTCATCCTCAGAGACCAGCGGCAATCTTTCATCCCAAAGGTTCAGCTTCATTGAGGTTGGATTACCGTCTTAGTGAATGGACTGATGATAAAAATCTCCTGCGAGAATTAAGCCAGGGAGAAATCGCTGAATGGTCATGAAGAGAGTTTCTCTTGTCTTCTGATTAGCTAAGGTGTTCTATCTGGCTTGCTACTGCCATCCTCATATCGGGTGGTCAACACCAGCAAACAGGTATGCAGTGCCTTCAGAAAGTTTTCACACCCCTTGACTTTTTCACATTTTGTTGTGTTACAGCCTGAAATGAAAATGGATTAAATTGAGATATGTTTGTCACTGATCGACACATTATACCCCATAATGTCAAAGTTGATTTTTTTTTTTAATTCTTTACAAATTAATTTAAAATGAAAAGTTTAAATATCTTGAGTCAATAAATATTCAACTCCTTTGCTATGACACTTCAAATTTAGCTCAGGTGCATCCAATTTCCTTTGATCATCCTTGAGATGTCTCTGCAACTTGATTGGAGTCCACTTGTGGCCAATTAAATTGATTGAACATGATTTAAAAAGAAACGCACCTTTCTATATAAGGCCGCACAGTTGACAGTGCATGCCAGAGCAGAAACTCGACCATGAAACTTGAGGCTCCGCTTCCGGTTTTGTCGGCAAGGTTGTGTTTTTCCAAGCTCTCCACGCTATCAAAGTAAAGTATTTTTCCCGATTGTATTTTTGTCAAAACTGTATTTTTATTTTACGGTGTGTGTGTCTACTGTGAGTTTCTAGTAAGATCTCGGTGTAAATCGTGCATACCTGTGTATAATCGTCGGTTGTTCCTGCCGCATTTTTCAGGCCTGGTCCCTTGAGGCTTTCCTGTCTCGTCTCGGTCGGTGGTTGTTTGTTGTCCAGTTACTTTCATTCTCTCTGTATTGCTTTTTTCTTTGTCTTTCTTTTCACCCCATACTTTCCCCGATCATCTTACCCTTTGTTTAAAATCTTAATAAAATAAATAAAACTCTAATTTCCTTCGCTCACTGTGTTTGTTCGTTCTTCGACCACGTGTTTGCCCCACCCATTTTTTTATCTCCTTACTTCAAAACTCAATCCTCTCCAGCCGACATCTTTCCAATTCTAGTTTTCACCATACTCCTTCAACTTTTTCCTTCTTCCTCTGATCCACATTCACCTAACCTTCAAATAAATATATTAACAAAGAATTTAAAAAGTAGGCCTCTCCTCCCGTACTAACACATTTGCTTATACACCTCCCTGTTCCTTCGTTCTCTGCTCTCCTGGCTGTCAATCTCCTATTCTTCTGTTCCTGCTTCTGAACTTGTTCTGGATTATTTTATCCCCCTTAGGAATCTTTCATGCCCTCATTCAGGGAATTTTCCCAGATAGTTTTCACAATTTAGTTTTGAAATGTTTAAACTTTCCCCTGAAGTGTTTTATTCTGTTGTATATTATAACACTTTTCTTCTTCTTCTTTAAAAGGTTGTCTTTGATTTGCTCACCAAATCTCTTCATTTCAAATAAAAATTCAATTTCTTACAGTTCTTTCTTTCGACATTCCCTAAACTCACCTGCATTCCACCCCTCCTCCAACGTTTTCAAACGGATCTCTGACTTGAAAATCACAAAAAACTCATTTTGCAATAAATGTTCGTTTTCCATGAATCGTCCAACACTTTCTAAAATCCAAACTCACACTTCCACTCCTAAACTCCACCCTCACACATCCCTTTCTAATCTCCCCCTTGCCCCTCCCCTCCTAAACTCCCCCTCACCCCTCCCCTCCTGAACTCCCCCCTAACCCTTCCACTTCAAATCTCCCCTCACACCTCCCCTCCCAAAATCCCCCCTCACCCCTCCCCTCCTGAACTCCCCCCTAACCCTTCCACTTCAAATCTCCCCCCTCACACCTCCCCTTCCAAACTCCCCCCTCTCCCCTCCCCTACAAAATTCCCCACTCACCCCTCCCCTTAAAATCTCCCCACCTTCCTTTTTTCTCCAATTCACCCCTCTCACCCCTCCTCCTCAAAGCATCCTCCCCGCTTCCTCTCCCTTCCAGCTCTTACCTCCTTCTTCCTCGCTCTGCCCCCCTCAAACAACACCTCACTTTTCATCATCCAATCACCATCAAACCTTTTGTCCTCCTCATCCTTCCCTTTCTCCGAGCTCTTCTGAAATCTCTGACAAACTATCAATAGCTCTCCCTACCTCCTCCTCCTCTTCCTCATCTTACCCTACTCCTCCCCTCCCCTGTCCTCTATCTGATGCTCCCCCTTCCTCTTCTTTAACGGTATGGACCTCAAACATCCGGGGCCTTCGCTCAAACCTGATTGATCTCTCCATACAGGTTGCTTCTGACAAACCAGACTTGATCTGCTTAACAGAAACTTTCCTCCTTCAAGATGTCTCTGATTCCTTAATATCTCTTCCTGGTTACCCCCTCCTCCGGTATGATAGACCTTAGCCTTGTCCTGGTGGTGGGGTTGCTATCTTTATCAAAAACTCTCTTCCTCACTCTCCCTGCACTGCCCTCTCTCCACCTCACCCCCAGGAGTACCTCTGGCTACGGCTTCCCATTCGCTCCCACCTTTTTTTCATATGTGTGTTGTACCGTCCACCAAACAGTGATGACTCGATCTACATCTCGTTGTCTGATAATATGGACCAACTTCTATCTACTCATCCCAACTCTCTCTTCCTCATATGTGGTGATTTCAACTGCCATCATGCCAGCTGGCTGGGTGTGGTTACCTCTCTCACCAGCCATGGCACCTCAGCAAAGGACTTCTGTGACCAACTGGGACTGACACAATCTGTCAATTTTCCAACACAGTTCTCAGTCAACGGAGCATCTTCTCTTCGAGACTTGGTTTTGACAAACTTCCCTGCAAATGTCTGCTGCTCTTCTTCTGCTCCAATTGGTTCATCTGACCATATGATTGTTAAAGTGGACATCTCTCTGGCCATTCTCAGAGAACCTCCTCAGCGTCGGCGAGTCTGCCATTTCACTCAGGCCGACTGGCATGGTCTTCAAGCAGCCATCAATCATCTGGACTGGTCTCCCATCTCTACTGCCTCTGACATCAACTCATCCTGGGAATTCTTCCAAAGTAAATTGCTCTCTCATGCACAGATTTATCCCATCTCGTCTTCAGTTGTCATACCCTTCCTCCCGTCCATGGTACATGGAATCTTGTGGTGAGGCAGTTGCCCTGAAACAACTTGCCTTCGCCTCCTCGAAGGCAAATCCAACGGAAGGCAATCTCATTTCCTTTCATGAAGCCCGGAACAAGTGTGTATCTACCCTCAGGAGAGACAGGAAACAATATCTCTCGACTCTCAAGACTGAACTCTCAAACCTGTCTCCTTCCTCCAAATACTGGTGGCGTCTGGTCAAATCTGTTTCTGGCGTTTGTTTCCCCTCCACTCCCTTACCTCAAACGGCTACACAGCTGACTTCACACGTGAAAAAGCTGAATGCCTCAACTCAGTGTTTGCCTCAAAATATTGTGTCCCAAACCCGTCTCTATCTGTACCCAGTCATACCCAGCTGCTCCTGCACTCCGTGTCCTTCTCTCCTGACAAGGTGGAGAAGTTTCTGTCAATCCTCGACTCTGATTCTGCAATTGGACAAGACGGCATCAGCCCACGGGTCCTAAAATCCTGCTCTGCCGCTCTTTCACACCCTCTCTCTGTTTTCTTCACCTTCTCTTTTGCTCAAGGTCATCTGCCATCAGCTTGGAAATCAGCCAACATTACCGCTTTACACAAAAAGGCGCAAAAACAGATCCTTGCAACTACAGCCCAATCAGCCTGCTCCCAATTATCAGCAAAGTAATGGAATCCATCATTGCTTCGGATATCAAATCCTTCCTCTTCTCCAATGGTTTGATCTCTGATCATCAATTTGGTTTCAGACCAGGTCACTCTACTCTGGACATGCTGCTTCTGCTGTCTCAACAATGGATGGAGGTCCTCAATGCCAAACAGGAAATCAGAGCTGTCTCCCTTGACATATCACATGCCCTTGATACAGTCTGGCACCCAGCTCTGCTCACCAAACTCTCCTCCTATAGTGTCCATGGAAATCTCCATGCATGGCTTGCGGACTTCCTCTCTGGTCATAGTCAACGTGTGGATCTGAATGGATTTCTCTCATCTCGCCTTCCTGTTCAGGCTGGAGTTCCCCAAGGCAGTGTTCTGGGCCCTGTGCTTTTTCTGGTCTTCATCAATGATCTCTCTGACTCTCTGGAAAATCCTCTCTGTCTCTTTGCTGATGACTCCACTCTTTGCCGCTCCATACCTCATCCCTCAGATCGGCAGTCTGCAGCCTCCTCACTCTCTGCAGACCTGGACAAAATCACAGACTGGTCAAACAAGTGGAACATGTCTTTCAATCCTGACAAATCTCACACTCTTACTATGTCTCTCCGAAAATACCGACTGGACAACCCTCCCATCCACTTTCTGAATAATCCTCTCCACGAAGTTCTGTCACTCAAGCTTTTGGGTCTCACTGTCTGCCATGATCTTTCCTGGGAAAACCACATTTCCAAGCTGGCCTCCAAAGCCAGTCGCCGACTGGGAATCCTCCGTCCTGCGAAGTCCTTCCTTGGCACACCTGAGCTCCTCACCACATACAAGGCTTTCATCCACAGCTCAATGGAATACTGCTCTCCCCACTGGGCTGGTGCTCCTGCCTCACACCTAGCTCAGCTTCACGCTGTTGAAACCAAAGCTTTCAGAATCATTGGAATCTTCCACGATGAATCTAACTCTGAGGGCCTTTCACTCACTCAGCGCAGGCAGGTTGGTGGTCTTTCTGTCTTCCACCGACGCCTCTTCGGCCTTGCTCCCCCAGCTCTGTCTGTGCTCTGTCCCCTAAATATTCCTACAGGTCGCACAAGATCTGCCATCAACCCTCTCCTGGTGAAACTGCCAAAATCAAGACTCTACTCACCTTCACTCTTACATTTCTCTTTTCTACCGCCTCTGGGACAAGCTCCCTCACTCTTTTCAATCCCACTCGTCCCTCCAGGTCTTTAAAACAGCTGTTCACAACCATCTCTTATCTTCCCCCATCCGAAACCTTGATCTTTTCTACCCCCGCTAGTTCACCCCAGATCCACTTTTTTGAAATGCCAACTTCTTTCCTGTAAGTCCTAGCAGTGTCCATGTGTTTTATACCTATCCCACCCCCACCCCTCTTCCCATGCCTCCTCTCCTCAAGCCCTCTCCCTCCCACAGATCTCTTGATGTCCCTGCTCTCAAATGTTGTACTTGTGTGCTTTCCTCTCTCTCCCCATCTTGTCTCCCGCTACCTTTATTATATGTTTTATGTGTCCATTTGATTTTTTTTTTGTGATGAATGTTAGCTCTTACACGAACCTCGATCTTGTATACAAAAAAAAAACAGTCCAAGGAACTGTCCATAGAACTCGGAGATGGAATTGTGAAGAGGAATAGATCTGGTGAAGGGTGTAAAACAATTTCTAGAGTGTTGAGAGTTCCCAATAGCACAGTGAGCTCCTTCATTAGGAAATAGAAACAATGTTAAACCACCCAGACTCTTCCTAGAGCTGGCCGTCTGAACAAACTGAGCAACCAGGCAAGAAGGACCTTGGTCAGGGAGGTGTCCAATAACCCAATGACTGCTCTGACAGAACTACAGAGTTCCTTGGCTGAGATGAGAGAACCTGCCGGAAGGACAACAGTCTCTGCAGAACTTCACAAATCTAGGATTTATGGGAGAGTGGCAGGACTGAAGCCTGAGAAAGAGGCACATGACAGCACACCTGGAGTTTGCAACAAGGCACGTGAAAGACTCTGTGAGCATGAGGTAAAATATTATATGGTCTGATTAGACAACAATGGAACTCTTTGGCCTGAATGCAAAGAGCCACGTCTGAACCGAGCACAGCTCATCAACCATCTAACACCAACCGTACTGTGAAGCATGGTGGTGGCAGCGTCATGCTCTAGGGATGCTTTTCAGCAGCAGGGACTGGGAGACTTGTAAGGCTCGAGGAAGAAATGATTGGAGCCAACTACAGGTAAATCCTTGAGGAGAACCTGCTTCAGATTGCAAAAGACATTAGACTGCGGTGAAGATTTATGCTCCAACAGGACAATGACCCCAAGCATACAGCCAAAGCAAGAATGGAATGGTTTCAGAACAAGAACGTGAAAGTCCTTGAGTGGTCCAGCCAAAGCCCAGACTTGATTCCCATTGAAAATTTGTGTAAAGACTTGAAGATTGCTGTTCCCCGAAGCTACCCATCAAACTTGACAGAGCTTGAGCAAATCTGCAAGGAAGAATGGGAGAAACTCCCCAAATCCAGATGTGCAAAGCTGATACAGACATACACAAGAAGACTCGACTCTGTAATTGCTGCCAAAGGTGCTTCTACCAAGTATTGACTCAGGGGGTTGAATACTTATGTTAATTGGATATTTCTGTTTTTAATTTTTCAATATTCTGTAAGTAATTCTAAAAAAATTCCACTTTGTCATGATGGGGTATTGTGTGAAGATCAATGACGAAAAATCTCAATTTAATCCATTTGAAATTCAGGCTGTAACACAACAAAATGTGAAAAAAGTCAAGGGGTGTGAAAATGTTCTGAAGTCACTGGAGGTAGCTGGAGTTGGTGGGTTTCAGACCGTCTAATGTATCGACATCTTCAGTTCAGGACAGGGTCTATCTTCTTGCCATGGGATGATCATTCCCAAAATGGGCATGCTTCTTCTGCTGTTGAAAAGCCAGAGAGCTAGTACAGTTGCTGAGGGTTGCATTATGGGTACTGACTTTTGGATGGCATTACCTAGATGGCAGCCAAAAGACTTGGGTATTTTTCCCGGTTCCTTCTCTTTTGCGGCACGAAACTGATGAGCACAGGAAGAACAATAAAATGTCCAGGAGATACTAGGCGAACCACCTTACCAGAAGTTGTGTGATTATGTAGTTTGAAGGTTCGTACCAAAGCTCCATCCTTAGCGGTAGTTTCGTCTCAACTGTGGTAGTAAACCGTTTGGGTTATTCCACAAGACACTGGTGTTGTCCTCATCACAGTGTGGCCAGTGTGTACTCAATATGTACAGCGATGAGGAATTATATGTCAATTACTTTGCTCATGCTTTACCTTGCTTGACCATATATGTACACTACTGAAGTGATGTATATGCTATAACATGCTCACTTTCAAAGTTTCAAAATGAAGTATGAATGCTCATGAAGCCTTTTGCACATGCGCTGTGTGTGCTGTTTACAGTCACTCACCGGGCACTTTTAACCTGTTGTTAATAGCATGAAATCTGTAATTAAAATCATCCTTTAAACTTAAGTTTCTGAATTTTTATGAAAAAGTGGAAATTTTAAAGTGGTTAACCATAATTGGTCTGTTCCTGAATGCAAATAGGATTCACGGAAATGTAGAAAATAGATACGAGAAATATCCGTGGATGAGACGTGTCGGGTTTGTAACTTTTTCTGTTCGGACAAGTGATTAGCAGCAGTGGATATAAAACACATACACACATGGACGGACGCTTCACCTTTCACCAATAGATGCAAATTTCTAGTATGATTTCTCGTGTGGCCACCGAACCAAACAAACAATATATTTATAAAATCCATCACACCTCCCTCAGCTCCCACCTCATGCTTAATAGTAAATGTCATCATTCTAAATTTATCCTGTACATGCACAGGGCCCATATATACCCTTCCCATCAGTATCCAGAAGCACCTAATCCAGATACATAGTTCATTCAATGGTAGCGATCTGCCAGGGGTTTGTGGTAACACACGTCCCTCCACTGGGGCCTTGCACCGCCCACATGGTTGGGGGTTTGCAGTACAAGCAGCTGCCCATTTGGTGGGCTGAGAAAGTTCTCCAACTCTTTTGTTGTGCAGAGGCATGACCTTTTCTCTCATGTACTTTTACAAGTATTGTCTACTTATTTTAGAGCTTTGTGAGCCATTTCAGGTAACAATCCTTATCCTGGTCACATGATATACTTTCTTTCACCAAACACCACAATTTTCTGGGGTTTTGTGTGCATTATCACCGATAATTTTGGAACAGATTGCGTCATTTTGAAAGTCACGTATTATTTCACTCCTCTGGCATTCAGGCAAAGTACTTCTTCGACAGGATTAGCTGGACATATATCCTCAGCTGTTTTGACAAATGCTGAAAAATTCTCCAAGAAAAGGCAAAGTCATTATAGAAAGTACACAGAAGTGTCAGGATAAAAATGCGACACATTTGGGATTTCAGAGCAAATGCCATTTCTGATATTTAATTAATATAACCAACCGTCTGCATGCTATCCTACCACAGATGTCGTACCAGTTTCTGTTGCAATAAGAAAGCACAGCAAAGCTGTATCAAGGACTGAGCGAATGGGAAAATTTAAGCATTTGATGTTAAGCACCCGGAACAAGAACCACGTGCATCAAATGCAAGTCGAACCGATGGGGTCTGCTGGTTGCATCATTGCAGCGGCACAGCAGTGCCATTTTATGGTGGCACCCCTGTACAATTTGTCAGGAATTTAGAATAAGGCCAAGGTACTGGCACACAAGGACAGACTCTTCAGAACCAGAAATGATGGAGAAGTAAGAACACTCGTGCTGCATCACCAGGAAGCAGCTTTTCACCTGTGCTAATGTCAGGCGCTTGGAGAAGATCAACAGCTATACACCAGGAAATGTCTTTTTACAGTAAGAAGTGTTTGTGGTTATTGGTGATTGAGCTGATATGTGCCTTAGACATTAAACCAGGTTTATTTGGGTTTAAAGAACTCCTTTATGCAATTAACCTGTGATCTTCTCAAGCAAGCAATAGTTGCTATCAGGAATCGAGAAACCAACAAAGATTGAGGACTGGTATAGACAGCAGCTGTGCACAAGAGGATGTTGTTGTTGTTGTTGTTGTTTAGCCCCGGACAGTTCTCTTGAACAAGCCTGCAGCACGAAGACAGCTGTGCAGGATCTTCAGATCTTGCAGGAGCGACCCAGACATCCCCCACATCCAGGATGGTGTACCTTGCCTTCATGAAGTCAGGGCTACGACAGAGTTCGAGAGAGAGAGTTCGAGAGTTCGAGAGAGAGAGAGAGAGAGAGAAAGAGAAAGAGAAAGAGAAAAAGAGAGAAAGAGAGAAAGAGAGAAAAAAAGAAAGAGATGAGGAAAGGGCCGGTCCATGGGGACCGATCGGCACTCTGACTGTGACCGCGCTGCCCTGACGAATCCGGGCAGCAGGGAAGAATGGGGAAGATTTGGCCGATGACTTGCATTGGGGAGTACAACCACCGCGTAGTGGCGTCCCCGATAGTTGCACAAGAGGATTTTAAATGGATGTTTGAAGGAATATGAAAGGATGGCTGAATGGAAGTAATTTGGATGTTGATTAGAGTGTTCCTGAATGATTAGACGCAAGAGATGTCCAAGTTAAGTTCAGTTTCTTGTTCCTTTCCATGGATTATACATTCTGGTTAAACCCAGAGGACATCTCAACCAACGCATTCTGTGCACGCTCTATTTGACTGTTTGTAATTGCTTAATGAAAAGTAAACGAAAACACATGTGCGATGATACCTGATAATTCCAAGTGCGGCAGGTGCATTCGCCCAGATTCTAAATGTGGAAATTGAGAGTTGATGGACGAATAATGTTCTAGCATTGAGGTGGATTTTTGACTTTCTCCTGATGTGTCATTATGGTGCCCATCCTGAATTGCCTCGATGGCATTGAATGCCACTCACCATGTTTGGACTGTCATCGCAGACCAAACTAGGAGGGGCAGGCTGTTTATACCCTCCTTGAAGGTCATCAATGAGCCACCTGGGTTTCTAACAGCAATCCGATTGCGACATCGAAATTATGTTGTTGGCTCATTTTCTAAAAGCGTGAATCAAAGTCCTCGACACTGCTCACTTCCAGTGGCATTTGAGTCCGCAACCTCTGTGATGTCGGTCTAGCATGCTGACCGCTAGGCGACCATGTTGTTGCTTTTTTAAGGATGCATCTCTTATTTTCCCCACTTTCAGGGGACGGTGTTTAGATAGCGTCAACATTAAAATCGTACACTATGAGATCCCTTTCTCCATTGTATGTTTTTCAGATTGCTTTTGCAATAATCGAGTAATGGTGGATCGTTTCATGCTGTGCTTTCATTGGCATTTGCATAGTTTTGTTCTGAGCCACGTCGCTGTTTGTTTTTATCTTGTTCTCATGTTTGGAATGTTCATGTGGAGAATCCCACTGTGGTTGCCAAGCCAGTGTGTTTCTTCATATACAAGCTCTCCACTGCACGATATTTACAAGGGACAGCCATGTTTGGTACGAACGGGAGGCAGGAGAATCTCCACCATGTGATACAGTCAAGGCCTCTGGCAGAAAGCTTTGGTGCGGGAAATGATGTCAAGGGTTTATCTCTCTATCTCTCTCTCTCTCTCTCTCTCTCTCTCTCTCTGTCTCCGTCTCTCTCTCTCTCTCTCTCTCTCTCTCTCTCTCTCTCTCTCTCTCTCTCTCTCTCTCTCTCTCTCTCCCTCTCCGTCTCCGTCTCCGTCTCCGTCTCTCTCTCTCTCTCCCGCTCTCTCTCTCTCTTTCACTTTCTCTTTCACTTTCTATCTCTCTCGCTATCTCTTTCACTTTCTCTTTCACTTTCTATCTCTCTCTCTATCTCTATTTCTTTCTCTTTCCCTTTCTCTCTCTCGATATCTCTCTCGCTATCTCTTTCTCTTTCTCTCTCTCTATCTCTTTCTCTTTCTCGATATCTCTTTCACTTTCTATCTCTCTCTCTCTCTCTCTCTCTCTCTCTCTCTCTCTCTCTCTCTCTCTCTCTCTCTCTCTCTCTATCTATCTATCTATCTATCTATCTATCTATCTATCTCTATCTATCTATCTATCTATCTATCTATTTATCTCTTATCTCTTATCTCTTGTCTCTCTCGCTTATCTCTCTTGCTTATCTCTCTCTCGATATGTCTTTCTCTTTCACTTTCACTTTCTATCTCTCTCCCTCTCGATATCTCTCTCTCGATATATCTCTCCCTCTTGATCTCTCTCTCTCTGTCTCTCTCTCTGTCTCTCTCTCTCTCTCGATCTCTTTCTCTCTCTCTCTCTCTCTCTCTCTCTCTCTCTGTCTCTCTCTCTCTCTCTCTCTCTCTCTCTCTATCTCTCTCTCTCTCTCTCTATCTCTCTCTCTCTCTCTCTCTCTCTCTCTCTCGATATCTCTCTCTCTCTCGATATCTCTCTCTCTCTCTTTCTCTTTCTCTTTCTCTCGCCTCCTGCTGGCTGTTGTGATTTGGGTGTGGCGTCATGGCGGCTGTGAGCAACTGCTTTGTGTGATTTTCACCTCTCCTGCCCTCCCCTCCCTCTCCTTTTCCATCCTGTGTGCTTTGGCATTTTGTTTTCATCCTCTCTACACCTTTGTCTTTGAGGGAGAGAGAGGATTGAGATCGGGCCCATTTTGGGTGCGGCCTACCGGCTTCGACGACGCTTTGTAAGCCTGTTTTGTGCTTATAATGCGCGTTTGTTATTTATTTTAGTTCTATTTATTTTGGTTTGGTACCTTCTTGTCCGGTTCAGACAAGTGGGGGGTGTTAATTCACTGGGATGGCGAATACACGCTCTCAGTTAGAGGCGTTCGACAATTTAACGAGAAGCATGCATTTGTGTGTGTTCCACCCGAAGGAATTTCCACCGAGGACATTGTTTTGTCGGTGGGGAAAATAATCGGTTGTGAGAATGTACGAGCAGCATCGAGAATTAATCAGAAAGTTGTTGTATTTGTGTCTGAGGAAAAATTCGTTCACGATGTTGTTAGTGCGGGATTAACCAGAGACAGGTCTCTTTGTCTTGGCATCGCCTATGGACACTCTGTCGATGAGGGTCGTCATATCTAACGTACCTCCATTTATAACCTGCGATCAGCTGATGTCCGTTTTGTCCCGATACGGAACAGTGATGTCGAAAATTACAATGATTCCGCTCCGGTCTCACGATGAACGTGTTAAACACGTGATGAGCTTTAGACAGCAGGTGTATATGGTGCTTCCGGATCGAGGCAACGACACGCGGTTAGGGCCCCATAAAAAAGTATTATCTTATCACCCTCGCGCGCATCACTTTTGGTAGAATTCCGATTTTTTTTTTCGATCGTCTTTTCGCTCTTATTTTGCTCGAAAAGCGGACTTTTTTGCTCAAAAAGCGGACGATTCCTTCCGAATAACAACGAACGATTCCTTTTGCACTCCAGAAGTCATCGGATCGATTGTTTTTACTTTATGCGCATGCACAGTTACCACAATGACTGTTCGATCCTTTGTGTGTGCAAAAAACAAACAAAAAAAACCGCCCTCCCTCATCACTTCTCCAGCCTGGATGGGGTGATAAGATAATACTTTTTTTAATGTGGCCTAAACATCACGTTCAAGGTAAAGGTGAACAACCATGAGTACCAGATGTATGCGTCATCGGCCTCATCAACATGTTTTCATTGCGGAGCTTTTGGCCACGTGAAAAGGTTTTGTCCGAAGGTATCGTGTGTAAGGTGCGGTGAAGCAGGTCATAGTGACGCTGATTGTAAAAGAGATAACACCCCGGTCTCTAACGTACAAAACAAGGTAACCCGAAATATCCGAACGGTTCTTGCCGCCGCTCCCTCGCACACGAGGAGTCGGGATAATACACCTGTTCGTGTTAGTGAAAACGACAACACCACTGATTTGGGAAATAATGAAATAATCCCGGATAACCCACCTGTTGTGGCAGATGCTTCGTGTAGTGAGGAGATGGAAGAAGATCCCATTGTGATGACCAAAAAACGAAGAGCACCTCGTGCTTGTAACTCCAACATTATGGTGAAAAAGGTAGTGTTGGATAAAGACAGTGTGGGTGAAGACGCCCCCTAAACGTCTCTCTCAGGTGTCCACAAGCTGTATTGACAAAAGGAACCTGAATTAATTAATTCTCAAACATTATCGGGCAGCACCGAAAATTTGGGAGACAAAGTAGATGGCGAGACTAAAGACGATGGTGAGCTCATTAGTGAGCCGCCACCTTCACTACCTACTGAGACCGAGCGGAATGGGAATGTTTCAGCCCCGAGCTCCTCTTTATCAATGCAAGAACTAAATCATGACACTGGTTCGCCAACTCAGCCAGTGAACATCTCCCCACAGGAGTGTGAAGCCGAGATTTCAGCTCCTGTTGAATGTCCCGGATACCAGAGTGAAGGTGACTCCACAATAGAACATTCCAGACAAATCTTCGGACTTGGCTAGAATCAAAATGGGGACGGCGCAGACTGATCTTTGTGACCCGGACGGAGCTGTTTCTGATTTGTCAGAATCAGATGATGAAGTTGAGATGACTGAGTTGTCTCAATCTTTATCGTATCAGTCATCCATAACCCCTCAACTTATTATTTATTTTCAAAATGACACCTACCGACAGCGAAATGTGATTTAGTCTAGTAGGAAGACTAGGTCCCCCTGCATCCCCCGGAGATATACTTCTAATCAGTGTTTCTAGATTGGAAAAAATGTGTAGAAAATGACTAGCTATGGCCCCAAGCTGAAAAAATGTCCCACATACCATTTTTATGCAAATTACTGCTGCAAATTTTATGCAAAATTATGCAAATTTTATGCAAATTTTTGATGAGGAGTAGAGTTGAGGGGTCTTTGAGGGCTTCATCGAGGTGCTCTCGGTTGCAAGACTGGGTCATTCTGAGAAGCACAGCAGGGTCAGAGATCATGATGTTCTCCTCCTCAGTGAATCTCTCCATCAACAGCCTCTCCATTGCCTCACACACTGTTTTGAGGCAAAAGAGGGACTTTGCGTAGGCCTTTCCACTGAGAACACCTTTGAGAGATCCACTTGTTACTAGTTGTGCCTCAAAGAGAATCTCTGCATATCCAGAACCACGCATCTTGTGTCCAGTGAGCATCCCGATGTAGTTCATGGATGTGTGGAAGGGTCCAATCGTTACTACATGACTAGCAAATTCATTTGGCCAGCGCCAGATGATGGGAAGGGCTTTCATGCAGACACCCAGATCAAATGTATTCAGGACCCATCTCTGACCCACCTCAGCAGTTGCTGCCTCGGAACGCTTCAGTAGCTCACGAACAACTGCGTTGTCTGTGATCGGTCTGTGCCTGGTGCCTGCATGGCATGGCAATGGCCTGCAGCCTGTGCCTGGGCTAGGGGGTTTCACCTCTGCAACTGGTTCTCCCCCACCCAGCAAATCAACAGTCGACTACTGCACGCCTATCCACCAACCGATCACAGACAACGCAGTTGTTCGTGAGCTACTGAAGCGTTCCGAGGCAGCAACTGCTGAGGTGGGTCAGAGATGGGTCCTGAATACATTTGATCTGGGTGTCTGCATGAAAGCCCTTCCCATCATCTGGCGCTGGCCAAATGAATTTGCTAGTCATGTAGTAACGATTGGACCCTTCCACACATCCATGAACTACATCGGGATGCTCACTGGACACAAGATGCGTGGTTCTGGATATGCAGAGATTCTCTTTGAGGCACAACTAGTAACAAGTGGATCTCTCAAAGGTGTTCTCAGTGGAAAGGCCTACGCAAAGTCCCTCTTTTGCCTCAAAACAGTGTGTGAGGCAATGGAGAGGCTGTTGATGGAGAGATTCACTGAGGAGGAGAACATCATGATCTCTGACCCTGCTGTGCTTCTCAGAATGACCCAGTCTTGCAACCGAGAGCACCTCGATGAAGCCCTCAAAGACCCCTCAACTCTACTCCTCATCAAAAATTTGCATAAAATTTGCATAATTTTGCATAAAATTTGCAGCAGTAATTTGCATAAAAATGGTATGTGGGACATTTTTTCAGCTTGGGGCCATAGCTAGTCATTTTCTACACATTTTTTCCAATCTAGAAACACTGATTAGAAGTATATCTCCGGGGGGTGCAGGGGGACCTAGTCTTCCTACTAGACTAATTGTGAAAGATAATTTGCCTGATTTAATTTCATTCATCCAGGCTGCAAAGGACATAATTAGGAAGCCGGATGAATTTCATTCAACAAGGTCGCTGTTTCATCGGCTTAGAAAGGCTGTTACAAAAGCAGGGAGCGAGATTTCCCAACAACCGCTCAAGCCTGTTGATAATCCATGAAAAAAATCACCTTTGGAACGTTAAATATGAACGGCGGAGGTGCAAGCCAAAACCGCCAGGTTCAGGTGAAAAGTTTATTTGAGCGCAAGAAAATTGATGTACTCTTACTCCAGGAAACACATATAATTCAAAATGTGGAGTACGACTGGTGTCGCCTCTTTAAGGGACAGTGTTTTTTTAGTAACTTGTCTTCTTCTTCTGCTGGTGTGGCTTTTTTACTCAGATCAGGACTAGTACCTGAGTCATGCCTCTTCCAGGAGGTGATTAAAGGCCGGTTTATTTCATTGGAACTGGTCATTAATAATTTTCGGTTTACACTATTCAACGTTTATGCACCAAGTGGGAGTGTGGAACGAAGGGCTTTCTTTTCATCTTTGATTCGACACATGCAGTTGATAGATCTCAATAATTGTATTTGCATAGGGGGTGACTTTAATTGCACCTTTGGACCCAGTATAGACCGAAATACAGCAGAACCTCATCCCAAAGGCAATACTGATTTGTTAAATTATTTTTCGGCAGTGGGTGTGCAAGATGCATGGAGGCTACATTACCCCCAACAAATCTCAGTATACTTGGGGACGATGTGCCAATGGGAGAATGACCTTCGCTAGACTTGACCGTTGGTACATAAACTCACAGTTCAGGAATTGCGGTTATATCTCCAAATCATTTTCCATCTTTGTTTTCTGATCAGCATTTAGTTACCATGGGCCTCTTTTTCCCTCAACCCTTACGCAAAAGTGCATACTGGAAATTCAATACCAGTCTTCTCGAAGATGCTTTGTTTAAAGACGCCTTCCGTGCTTTTTGGGTCATCCAACTTTCAAGAAAGCCCTCTTTCTCTTCTTTAGCATTATGGTGGGATAACACAAAAGCTCAGATTAGAGTGTTTTGTCAGCAGTTTGTTTCAAATGAAACGGATGTAAAAAATATAACAATGGCTTGTTTAGAAGCTGATATTATACGGTTAGAGTGTAAACTGGCTAAAGATAATAACAGAAGAGACCACAGGTTATTGGTTGAAAAGAAGGCTCAACTGAGAAAGCTGATTCAGGAGAAAGCAGCAGGCCTGTTAATCAGATTAAGAATAAACAATTTAAAGGTATTAGACACCCCTAGTAAATCTTTCTTCCAAATGGATTTTGTAAATAAGTCACCCAAAACCCTTTTTTCTGTACTAGACTTCAGGGGAAACATGGTCGCCAACCCTGGAGATGTAAGGTTGTGCATTAGAGAGTTTTTTTCAAAGGTTTATGCAAAACAAAATGTTTGTGAGCAAACCATGGAATTTTTAACTTCTCACCTTTCATCCCTAACTGAGCCTCAGCACCTGGACCTGGATTCACCAATTACGTTGCCTGAGCTAACGCAGGCCCTAGCTGAAATGGACTCGGGGAAAGCGCCTGGGATTGACGGCCTACCGGCAGAATTTTTCGTGGCTTTTTGGAACTTTTGGGCCCTGAATTATTGAAGGTCCTGGAATCATCATTGGTGCTTGGAGAACTACTACTAAGCTTTAGAAGAGCGGTGGTGTCGCTGATTCTAAAGACTGGAAATGTACGACAGATGAAGAATTGGCGGCCGGTCTCGTTACTATGTACGGACTACAAAATATTGTCAAAAGTGTTGGTCAGTCGGTTGAAGACGGCAATCGGTGATCTAGTCCACCATGATCAGAATTACTGCATCCCAAACAGATCTATTTATGATAATATTTTTTTGATCAGGGATTTAATGGAATG
Organism: Myxine glutinosa; assembly: GCF_964187855.1. Classification (NCBI taxonomy): domain Eukaryota; kingdom Metazoa; phylum Chordata; class Myxini; order Myxiniformes; family Myxinidae; genus Myxine; species Myxine glutinosa. The sequence goes on along the minus strand of NC_136264.1, from coordinate 192,058,261 downwards.
TGATTGTTTGGAAAAAGATTTTGGAATAATATTCCTTGATTTGGAAAGGGCTTTTGATAGTGTTGTTCATGTTTTTTTGTATCGTGTGCTAGAAGCATGTGGCTTTGGTGCCAACTTTAGGGCCTACGTGACTTTGTTGTACAACAATATATTTAGTTTATTTAAAATAAATAACGAACTCAGTTCTCCGGTACAGGTTCAAAGAGGGGTGAGATGGCTCAACTGATGGTAGATGTTGCCATCCACCAAGGATGCCCGGTTTCTGGGTTATTATTTTCCTTGGTAATGGAATCACTCCTAATTTTATTTCGGAAAAATATTTCAGGAGCGACTGTATCCCCTGGCAGTCCTTCAGTTGTATCGGCTTATGCAGATGATGTATGTGTGGTTGTTAAGAATGAGAATGATATCCCTGCACTTGTTGATTGTTTAAATCTTTTTTGCCTCGCTTCTTCTTTGAAGTGTAACTGGGACAAGAGTAAAGCCCGATGGATTCCCTGTCTCAAGAACAATCCACCTGGAACAGTGCTGGTACCACCTGTGCATCTACCAACAAAGTTAAAATGGGTGGAAGATGGAGTCAAATACCTTGGGGTTTTTCCTGGGATCTCCACATTACGTCTTCAAAAATTGGGACGGGATTGTTGAGCGTGTTAAAAAAAGATTGAGACTGTGGAAACGAGCTCTGCCCCACCTTTCCTGCAAAGGCAGGGTTCTATTGGTTAATAATTTGGTGGCTTCTTCCCTGTGGCATAGGTTTATCTGCCTTCAGCCGCCGGAGGCACTACTAAAGGCAGTGCAGAGGCTTCTGGTGGATTTTTTTGGGAGTGGTCACCATTGGTTACTACCAAATGTTATATGTAGCCCCTTGTCTGAAGGTGGCCAGGGACTGATCGACATAAAATGTCGTATCATGGCTTTTCGGCTGTGCACCATACAGCAGTTGCTGTACAAGGAACGACTGCCAAGCCGACTTCGGCCTGTCACATGTTGCAAAAATAAAGCGGGCTCGGATACTGCCTTGAACTTTTCTTAATCCATCTCCAACATGTTGACACATCTCATCTACGATCATTCTATCAGAGCCTTCTGAACGCCTGGCAAAGCCTTTCGACTAGTCGCCAGCAAGAAACCTATGCTACAAACATGTTTGTGGAAGAACCCCTTTTTTACAACCCGCTTTTTCTTGCAATTCCAAGAAGCCGAGACTTTTGTCAACACTTTATTACAGCAGGCATAATCAAAGTGTTGGACCTCCGCCATGATTCTGGTTGGGGGTGGAAGTCGGTGCAAGAGATAGCTGATATGACTGGAATATGGTCAAACATAATAATTGGAAGAGTCTTAAAGGAAATAGTAAAGAAAAGCTTCCAACTTGGACTAAGATGGACCCAGGAAGTTTTGGTGACATCCAGTGACTGGCAATTTCCTGGTTTATTGATACAGCCTAGTCACAGAGACTTGCACCCAATTAGTGAGGGACAAAACATTTTTCAGAACTGCAGTAGTAAAGACCTGTATCGTTTATGTACTGCAGTTCTGCTTGGGAACTCACCGTTAAATGGAGTGGCCAGGTGGAAAGGGCTAATGCCAGAAAGACTCCCATCTGAGCCTGCATGGGAATCAATATACAGTAAGCTGGTAAGCAAAAGGACAGGTGATCTCCAGTGGCGAATGATACACTGGATCATTCCGTCTAATAAATTAGTGAGTCATTTCATGCCCACATCTACGTGTTGCCCATTCTGTGTTTGCACAGAGGATGTGTTCCATGTGTACGTTGATTGTGCAAGGCTTGTGCCTTTATTTCAATGGCTGAATTACATGGCTGGAAAAATGAATATCACTTTTTCTCTGTGATCATTTATTTTTGGTTTCAATGATATGAAAGAACATGTACATATGTTGTTTTTGTTTTTAGTGGCCACGGCGAAAATGGCAATTTATTTATCGAGGAAGGAAAAACTGAAAGGAAAGCCGATTGGGCAATGTGATGTCTTGTTCTTTTTTAATGCCTTGATATCTGCAAGACTCAAACTTGAATTTTGTGTTTCTGAAAGAAAGAAAAGTATTGATGAATTTTTGAACATTTGGTGTTTTGATGGGATCTGCATGGTGCAGGAGAATGAATTAATGATATATTTGTAGGTTTGTTTGGATTGAATCGGTGTGTGGTCGGTTTTTCTGTTGTTGTTTTTCTTTTCTCGTTCATTGTACTGTTTTGAATTCCTTTCCTTTCCTGTTATTATCTTTTTTCTTTTCTGTGATTTTTATTATTGTGCTTGTATTGAATAGTATCTTCACCGACTGGCATGTATTAGGCCATGGGCTACCTAGACCCCTGGTGCACCCCCCCCCCCCCCCCCCCACCAACCTACCACCCAAGGTTTTTTTTAAGCCTTGGGGTGTCCTGAACACGAAATTGAATGTTAACAGTGAAAATATAGGGACGAACTTTCCTGCGTCAAACACCATGGTGACTATCCGTTAACACCTGTTAACCTTCACACAACTCCGTGTGCCTTCTCCATGTCGGCTTGCTTCTTCCGCTGTTCATCGTCAGTGCTACGAGCTTGGATCAGCGGATCCAAGCTCGTAGGCATGCTTCACAGCTGTATCCGTGTCGATAGTGGAGCTGTACACTATGAATGATTTGTAGCAGCCCATGTTACAGAATGATAGTTTGTCCTTATATTGATCATGCGTCTGCAGCTTTATTTTCAGGTTTTCGCTCCTGTATTCTGGATTAGGGTATTGCGAATCCTGCAGGGATATGTAAATGTTGCGTAAATCCGTTAGTTTCAGAATTTGTTTCTTTTCAAGGACATCTGTGTCCAGTATGCTACAGACAGCCTTGAATGCTTCTCCGTGTGCCTTCTCCATGTCGGCGTGCCTCTTCCGCTGTTCATCGTCAGTGCTTCTCCACTTTTGCGGCTTCTGTACATATTTGGCCCGACAGGACTTGTGATATTTGGCCTCGCATGCGAACAGGTCATGCCCTCTGATCCGACGTAGCAAGCTCTCATCACTTCGCTCCTCAGCTGACGCGACAACATTTTTCCCTCCGTCAAATTCAAACATTGACAAACCTTCTGATGTCCACGATCCACTTGATTTGATCTTCTTCCTCCCTTCAGACTTACAAAATAAACAGTCGGGGTTGAAGAGGACGCGATCACCTTCGGACGACCGACTTGTTCTGGGGGCAGTACCTGTTTCAAGTGGGTCAGATGGTTCAGATGGTTGCAGGCGATCCAGATTCATAGTGAAGCGTTGGTAACATTGTCGGTGATAACCATGATGGTCTGACAGGGCACTGGGTATTAGATCACATGATCCTTTCATCCTGTGTGTAGAATCCACTGGTTGGGAAAGCCGTCTTTGTCTGATGTCCTGCAACTTCGACAATTTGTTCTCGGCGGTACTGGTGCTCGAAAGAAGCTGAAGTGGTCCATACTTTAATCCTGGAACATGGACAATGCATTCGGGTGTATGTTTCTGTGTCTGTGTTTCTTCATTACTTGTAGAACCACTATCGTGTCGTGTTTTTTTCTGGGGAGGTGGACCAGTCTCCATCGGCGTGGAGGGGTCAGTAGGATCAGACATGATCAGGCTGCGTCATTTGGTGCATTCACACTGGACCTGAAAAGACACGTTTAAAGTCATATTTAGAAACAGAAGACAATCAAATATATGTGTAATATTTAGTATTTATGTGTAAAACCAAGGTAAGAGAATCAGGAGACGTATATATTCACTTGGTTGAATGGTACACTGGAAATTGAAACTTAACTACAATTGTTGTGAATTTTCATAGCCATGTCACACGACATGTATTAGTAAAAACTTAACTAACCTGTGACGAAGTCCTTTCAGAATTGCCTGGGTAGAACTTAACTATATTTTCACATGTACAACAGGAGATATAATTGAAAACAAAAACTGTATGGCGAATAATCGTAAAGAGTGTTGGAGAAAACATGAAATCCATGAATCGCGTTGGCGGCCTTAAATTCCATATGTTGTATTGGGGGCTCGGCTTTGCTGATTAAATTCCATAAATCTTGTACTGTGGATTAAATTCCCTAAATTTCGTCCGGTAAAGAATTCCCTAACATTCCCGGAATTCCCAAATTTGGAAATTTTTCCAACATTACCAAATTTTTCAAAAATTGGAAAAATTTTGTGTGAAGGTTAACAGGTGTTAACGGATAGTCACCATGGTGTTTGACGCAGGAAAGTTCGTCCCTATATTTTCACTGTTAACATTCAATTTCGTGTTCAGGACACCCCAAGGCTTAAAAAAAACCTTGGGTGGGGGGGGGGGGGTGCACCAGGGGTCTAGGTAGCCCATGGCCTATATTTTTATATTTTTGTGATAAAAAGTCTAAAAGTCTCTCTCTCTATCTCTCTCTATCTCTATCTCCCTCTCTTTCTCTCTCGGTGTCCACACCGCAAGGAAGCCGTCACTGGCATGCTGTTCTCTAATGTCCTCCCTCCCAATGGCACCGACACATTCTGCAGCCATCAAAGGAGAATTCACATTTTGGCCCTGGAGAACCGCCAAAGGCGGCGTGTTCAGAACCTTCTCGTGTTCAGAACCAAGCAGCACAGCTGAACCCCTCAATTTCCATATTGTTTCGGGAAATTATTCTCGTTCAAAATTAGGAACGGATTTCATTTTCTCCACATTACTATCGACCTCAAATCAGACATTATATACAGAAGGTGTACGGCTGCAGACACTTATAATAATTATTGTAGAATAGTTCAAGGATCCATACCGACCTGAAAATTACTTTTTGTCTGGTCGATACCGGCTCGTGCAGAACCAATTCTCATCCATATCCCTTCGTTAAAAAGGATGGATTCTCACCCATATACCTTGGTTAAAAAGGATGGATTCTCACCCATATACCTTGGTTAGAAAGGTTGAATTCTCACCCATATCCCTTAGCAAAAACGGGGAATTCTCAACCGCCTACCTTGGTTAGAAAGGATGGATTTTCACCCATATGCCTTAGTTAAAAGGATGGATTCTCACCAATATCCCTTAGTTTAAAAGGATGGATTCTCACCCATATCCCTTAGTTTAAAAGGATGGATTCTCACCCATATCATTTAGTTAATCATGCTGGATTCTTACCAGATCCTTTGGTTACTCGTCCTGATTTCTCCTCCACATCCTTGATTTAATCTGGATGGATTCTCACCCATATCCCTTAGTTTAAAAGGATGGATTCTCACCCATATCATTTAGTTAATCAGGATGGATTCTCACCAGATCCTTTGGTTAATCATCCTGATTTCTCCTCCACATCCTTGATTTAATCAGGATGGATTCTCACCCATATCCCTTAGTTAAAAAGGATGGATTCTCACCCATATCATTCAGTTAATCATGCTGGATTCTTACCAGATCCTTTGGTTACTCGTCCTGATTTCTCCTCCACATCCTTGATTTAATCTGGATGGATTCTCACCCATATCCCTTAGTTTAAAAGGATGGATTCTCACCCATATCATTTAGTTAATCATGCTGGATTCTTACCAGATCCTTTGGTTACTCGTCCTGATTTCTCCTCCACATCCTTGATTTAATCTGGATGGATTCTCACCCATATCCCTTAGTTTAAAAGGATGGATTCTCACCCATATCATTTAGTTAATCAGGATGGATTCTCACCAGATCCTTTGGTTAATCATCCTGATTTCTCCTCCACATCCTTGATTTAATCAGGATGGATTCTTACCCATATCCCTTAGTTAAAAAGGATGGATTCTCACCCATATCATTCAGTTAATCATGCTGGATTCTCACCAGATCCTTTGGTTAATCGTCCTGATTTCTCCTCCACATCCTTGATTTAATCTGGATGGATTCTCACCGATATCATTTAGTTAATCATGCTGGATTCTTACCAGATCCTTTGGTTAATCGTCCTGATTTCTCCTCCACATCCTTGATTTAATCTGGATGGATTTTCGCCAATATCCCTTCGTTAAAAAGGATGGATTCTCACCCATATCCCTTAGTTAAAAAGGATGGAGTCTCACCCATATCATTTAGTTAATCAGGATGGATTCTCACCAGATCCTTTGGTTAATCATCCTGATTTCTCCTCCACATCCTTGATTTAATCTGGATGGATTCTCACCGATATCATTTAGTTAATCAAGCTGGATTCTTACCAGATCCTTTGGTTAATCGTCCTGATTTCTCCTCCACATCCTTGATTTAATCTGGATGGATTTTCGCCAATATCCCTTCGTTAAAAAGGATGGATTCTCACCCATATCATTTAGTTAATCAGGATGGATTCTCACCAGATCCTTTGGTTAATCATCCTGATTTCTCCTCCACATCCTTGATTTAATCTGGATGGATTCTCACCGATACCATTTAGTTAATCATGCTGGATTCTTACCAGATCCTTTGGTTAATCGTCCTGATTTCTCCTCCACATCCTTGATTTAATCTGGATGGATTCTCACCCATATATCAGTTAAAAAGGGATGGAGTCTCACCCATATCATTCAGTTAATCATGCTGGATTCTTACCAGATCCTTTGGTTAATCAGGATGGATTCCCACCCATATCCCTTAGTTAAAAAGGATGGATTCTTACCCATATCCCTTAGTTAAAAAGGATGGATTCTCACCCATACCATTTAGTTAATCAGGATGGATTATCACCAGATCCTTTGGTTAATCGTCCTGATTTCTCCTCCACATCCTTGATTTAATCTGGATGGATTTTCGCCAATATCCCTTAGTTAAAAAGGATGGATTCTCACCCATATCCCTTAATTAAAAAGGATGGATTTTTACCCATATCCCTTAGTTTAAAAGGATGGATTCTCACCCATACCATTTAGTTAATCATGCTGGATTATCACCAGATCCTTTGGTTAATCGTCCTGATTTCTCCTCCACATCCTTGATTTAATCTGGATGGATTCTCACCCATATCCCTTAATTAAAAAGGATGGATTTTTACCCATATCCCTTAGTTTAAAAGGATGGATTCTCACCCATACCATTTAGTTAATCATGCTGGATTCTTACCAGATCCTTTGATTAATCGTCCTGATTTCTCCTCCACATCCTTGATTTAATCTGGATGGATTCTCACCCATATCCCTTAGTTAAAAAGGATGGATTCTCACCCATACCATTTAGTTAATCAGGATGGATTCTCACCAGATCCTTTGGTTAATCGTCCTGATTTCTCCTCCACATCCTTGATTTAATCTGGATGGATTCTCACCCATATCCCTTAGTTAAAAAGGATGGATTCTTACCCATACCATTTAGTTAATCAGGATGGATTCTCACCCATATCCCTTAGTTAAAAAGGATGGATTCTCACCGATATCCCTTAGTTTAAAAGGATGGCTTCTCACCCATATCCCTTAGTTTAAAAGGATGGATTCTCACCCATATCCCTTAGTTTAAAAGGATGGATTCTCACCCATATCCCTTAGTTAAAAGGATGGATTCTCACCCATATCACTTAGTTTAAAAGGGTGGAGTCTCACCCATATCATTCAGTTAATCATGCTGGATTCTTACCAGATCCTTTGGTTAATCGTCCTGATTTCTCCTCCACATCCTTGATTTAATCTGGATGGATTCTCACCCATATCCCTTAGTTAAAAAGGATGGATTCTCACCCATACCATTTAGTTAATCAGGATGGATTCTTACCCATATCCCTTAGTTAAAAAGGATGGATTCTTACCCATATCCCTTAGTTAAAAAGGATGGAATTCTCACCCATACCATTTAGTTAATCAGGATGGATTATCACCAGATCCTTTGGTTAATCGTCCTGATTTCTCCTCCACATCCTTGATTTAATCTGGATGGATTTTCGCCAATATCCCTTAGTTAAAAAGGATGGATTCTCACCCATATCATTCAGTTAATCATGCTGGATTCTTACCAGATCCTTTGGTTAATCGTCCTGATTTCTCCTCCACATCCTTGATTTAATCTGGATGGATTTTCGCCAATATCCCTTAGTTAAAAAGGATGGATTCTCACCCATACCATTTAGTTAATCAGGATGGATTCTCACCAGATCCTTTGGTTAATCGTCCTGATTTCTCCTCCACATCCTTGATTTAATCTGGATGGATTCTCACCCAAATCCCTTAGTTAAAAAGGATGGATTCTTACCCATACCATTTAGTTAATCAGGATGGATTATCACCAGATCCTTTGGTTAATCGTCCTGATTTCTCCTCCACATCCTTGATTTAATCTGGATGGATTCTCACCCATATCCCTTAGTTAAAAAGGATGGATTCTCACCCATATCCCTTAGTTAAAAAGGATGGATTCTTACCCATACCATTTAGTTAATCAGGATGGATTATCACCAGATCCTTTGGTTAATCGTCCTGATTTCTCCTCCACATCCTTGATTTAATCTGGATGGATTCTCACCCATATCCCTTAATTAAAAAGGATGGATTTTTACCCATATCCCTTAGTTTAAAAGGATGGATTCTCACCCATACCATTTAGTTAATCATGCTGGATTCTTACCAGATCCTTTGATTAATCGTCCTGATTTCTCCTCCACATCCTTGATTTAATCTGGATGGATTCTTACCCATACCATTTAGTTAATCAGGATGGATTATCACCAGATCCTTTGGTTAATCGTCCTGATTTCTCCTCCACATCCTTGATTTAATCTGGATGGACTCTCACCGATATCCCTTAGTTAAAAAGGATGGATTCTCACCCATATCATTTAGTTAATCATGCTGGATTCTTACCAGATCCTTTGGTTAATCGTCCTGATTTCTCCTCCACATCCTTGATTTAATCTGGATGGACTCTCACCGATATCCCTTAGTTAAAAAGGATGGATTCTCACCCATATCCCTTAGTTAAAAAGGATGGATTCTCACCCATACCATTTAGTTAATCAGGATGGATTATCACCAGATCCTTTGGTTAATCGTCCTGATTTCTCCTCCACATCCTTGATTTAATCTGGATGGACTCTCACCGATATCCCTTAGTTAAAAAGGATGGATTCTCGCCCATACCATTTAGTTAATCAGGATGGATAATTACTCAGATTCCTTCGATAATAAGGCCGGACCCAGTTCTTGTTGTTTTTCCGAATCACGTTTTCCTAATCATGTTTCATCACTCCTCATCCGTACCCTTTTGCTAATCGGGGTGGATTATAATCCACCCCGTTTAGTGTTTATTATTCCGATCCGGTACCTCATCACCCCAGCCTCTCATCGAGATCACGAATGTGATTTATCTGTAACCAAAGGCTCTGCCAATATGAAGTAGCATTATTAAAGCAATCTACATCATCTACCTGAGCCATCACTAGGTTTAACAGTAGGCCTATTCGCCACCAGGCCTAGTTACGGCCTGTTCGCCACCAGGCCTAGTTACGGCCTGTTCGCCACCAGGCCTAGTTGCGGCCTATTTGCCACCAGGCCTAGTTACGGCCTATTCGCCACCAGGCCTAGTTACGGCCTATTCGCCACCAGGCCTAGTTACGGCCTATTCGCCACCAGGCCTAGTTACGGCCTATTCACCACCAGGCCTAGTTACGGCCTATTCGCCACCAGGCCTAGTTACGGCCTATTCGCCACCAGGCCTAGTTACGGCCTATTCGCCACCAGGCCTAGTCGGCCTATTCGCCACCAGGCCTAGTTACGGCCTATTCGCCACCAGGCCTAGTTACGGCCTATTCGCCACCAGGCCTAGTTACGGCCTATTCGCCACCAGGCCTAGTTACGGCCTATTCGCCACCAGGCCTAGTTACGGCCTATTCGCCACCAGGCCTAGTTGCGGCCTATTCGCCACCAGGCCTAGTTGCGGCCTATTCGCCACCAGGCCTAGTTACGGCCTATTCGCCACCAGGCCTAGTTGCGGCCTATTCCCCACCAGGCCTAGTTGCGGCCTATTCGCCACCAGGCCTAGTTGCGGCCTATTCGCCACCAGGCCTAGTTACGGCCTATTCGCCACCAGGCCTAGTTACGGCCTATTCGCCACCAGGCCTAGTTACGGCCTATTCGCCACCAGGCCTAGTTGCGGCCTATTCGCCACCAGGCCTAGTTGCGGCCTATTCGCCACCAGGCCTAGTTACGGCCTATTCGCCACCAGGCCTAGTTACGGCCTATTCGCCACCAGGCCTAGTTACGGCCTATTCGCCACCAGGCCTAGTTACGGCCTATTCGCCACCAGGCCTAGTTGCGGCCTATTCGCCACCAGGCCTAGTTGCGGCCTATTCGCCACCAGGCCTAGTTGCGGCCTATTCGCCACCAGGCCTAGTTACGGCCTATTCGCCACCAGGCATAGTTACGGCCTATTCGCCACCAGGCCTAGTTACGGCCTATTCGCCACCAGGCCTAGTTACGGCCTATTCGCCACCAGGCCTAGTTACGGCCTATTCGCCACCAGGCCTAGTTACGGCCTATTCGCCACCAGGCATAGTTACGGCCTATTCGCCACCAGGCCTAGTTACGGCCTATTCGCCACCAGGCCTAGTTGAGGCCTATTCGCCACCAGGCCTAGTTGCGGCCTATTCGCCACCAGGCCTAGTTGCGGCCTATTCGCCACCAGGCCTAGTTGCGGCCTATTCGCCACCAGGCCTAGTTGCGGCCTATTCGCCACCAGGCCTAGTTACGGCCTAATCGCCACCAGGTCTAGTTACGGCCTATTCGCCACCAGGCCTAGTTGCGGCCTATTCGCCACCAGGCCTAGTTACGGCCTATTCGCCACCAGGCCTAGTTTCGGCCTATTCGCCACCAGGCCTAGTTACGGCCTATTCGCCACCAGGCCTAGTTACGGCCTATTCGCCACCAGGCCTAGTTGCGGCCTATTCGCCACCAGGCCTAGTTACGGCCTATTCGCCACCAGGCCTAGTTACGGCCTATTCGCCACCAGGCCTAGTTGCGGCCTATTCGCCACCAGGCCTATTTACGGCCTATTCGCCACCAGGCCTAGTTACGGCCTATTCGCCACCAGGCCTAGTTACGGCCTATTCGCCACCAGGCCTAGTTACGGCCTATTCGCCACCAGGCCTAGTTACGGCCTATTCGCCACCAGGCCTAGTTGCGGCCTATTCGCCACCAGGCCTAGTTACGGCCTATTCGCCACCAGGCCTAGTTGCGGCCTATTCGCCACCAGGCCTAGTTGCGGCCTATTCGCCACCAGGCCTAGTTACGGCCTATTCGCCACCAGGCCTAGTTGCGGCCTATTCGCCACCAGGCCTAGTTACGGCCTATTCGCCACTAGGCCTAGTTGCGGCCTATTCGCCACCAGGCCTAGTTGCGGCCTATTCGCCACCAGGCCTAGTTACGGCCTATTCGCCACCAGGCCTAGTTACGGCCTATTCGCCACCAGGCCTAGTTGCGGCCTATTCGCCACCGTATGACTTTTGTTTTCAAGGACATCGTTTCGTTCAGGAATGGCCGGCATGTGCGAGGCCCAAACACATTTTTATCGTTCTTTCTTTTCCTGAGCAGTGTGTGGCCAAATAAATGGCTGTCGTCTTGCCAAGGCCTTTCGGTGGTGCACCTGGGAACGTTCAAACACAAGGGTGTCAAGGAAAGGTTCAAGGTTTTCTTTTTGATATCGACCATTTGACGTAAGGACGTTTCCATTTTCCCGAACACGCACTCGGGACCTGGAATTGACGCATTCGTTTCGGCGGATGCGACGGTAAACTCGGCGGCCTTTCGTCGAGAGTCCTTACATGGAGAGGCGGGCGGACGGAGGTTCGGACGGTCGTTGGAGCGGCGCGGCCATTGCCTGCGGACGCGGTGTTCATCGGGAGGGCGAAGCTCGGTTAGAGTTCCTCACCGATTGGCAAGGTGCTTCAGGTCGCCATCTTAGGCAATTAGCGACATTCGTTCCACGATGGTGTTCGGCGATCGCTTCGAGTTCGAGGTTTTCCTTTTTCCTGTCAGGATTTTCATCCGTTGATGCGATTGCTTCCTCCGGGCGTGCTGGTGAGATAATAAATGCCTTGTCAGAATGCAAGTAACGAATCATTTTCATTTGAAAATCGTAATTACCAGAAATGAGAGGAGGGGAAAAGAACGTAATGAACACCGTGTGTAAAAATATTACCTCTTTTGATTTGCTTCTCATAAACTATAAAGTGCCGAAGGCATTAATTTTGAGTGCTTCCTTCCCCCTTCTGGTGAGACGTGGTCAATCTAAGTCCTAAGACGACCCAGTACAAAAGGTGGTGCACTGGTGCGTGCGGTGCTGCCCGGTGCACGGCCTGGACCTGCATTGAAATATCGAAAAGCTTTCAATTAAATCCGTTCCATTTGTTTATTTCAATGGAGCAGTTACCTGGTGTTGGCCTAATGGTTAGGGCAGTGGGCTTGGGATCCCAAGGTCCTGAGTAGGAATCCCGTTCAGCTGTTGAATTAATACCAGGTGGGGTTGACTGTCTGTCATACTTCCGAGGTGGCAAAATGAGTACCAGGGTACTGGGTCCTCTCTCAAGGAGGTTGGTGGCAGGATTTGCACTCCGGCCGCTGTAAAAACACCTCATTCCGTAGCACACACAGTGGTGTGTGTCTGGGTGGTGCCGAGGAGTCGTCCAAAGACGCAGCGACGTGCTGATCCAGCGTACGCTCCCATATATATATATAATATATTTGTGTATGTCTGTGAATATATATATATATATATATATATATATATATATATATATATATATATATATATATATATATATATATATATATATATATATATATATATATCATGGAGCAGTTAATATTTCGTGCAAGAGAATGATGGTTTCATTCATCATGGCTTTCGAATGAAAGGTGTGTATGCGTACGTGTGTGTGGATACACTTACACTACAGCACCTCAGCTGTTTGGTGCATCATGTATGTCCATCATTTTCATGGCGTAGTCTGTAGGGCAATGTCTTCCAGACATTGCAGTGTCTTCCAGTGTTTGTCTGTCCGTCCGGTGTATGTATATGTATGTATGTATGTATATATATATATATATATATTTTTTTTTTGTTACGGTCCGCGGTTAAGGATGTTGTTTGCCGAGCGAAGGCACCGCGACCTAACAGTTGTTCCCCGACTAAACCCGATTCACCCAAACGTTGGCCGTATCGCGCCACAGATATTCAATGTGGAAAAGACTAAGACGACGAATGCAAAGAGGAAGAAGAAGAAGACGTACAGAAGAGTAACGGGGTTTATTATTATTTACACACACATAAGCAAAAAGAGCAGTCATGGGTATTTACAGCGGACATGAAAACGCAGGTGACACAGTGAAAATTACTAGCTTATACAGTCTTAGTTTACTACCCAGGACAGCACGAACAAAACAAACTCACGTACGCAAATGGATGGAAGGGTAGGAATCGTTTGGAGGGATGAGCAGGTGGGATCACAGGGCACAGCGAGCGGGTCCACTCCGGGCGGGAAGCGGGGAGCCGGCAGCTCCTTGTATTCGGCTTTACAGCGCACGCCGGCAGCTCCTTGTATTCGGCTTTACAGCGCACGCGGGCAGGGTCACTCGCTGCCCCGTCAGGGCTTCACGCGGCTGGTTGAAACGGGGCTGGACTCATCTGCCGTATCTCTGGTGTATCTTCTTTCTCTCTCTTGGACCTCCCAACCCAGCTCTCTCTTGGACCCTTTCTTTGTCGTGTACCTCTCCACGCAGCTCAGCTCATATTCCCTGCCTCTCACTTCTCTTTCCAGGGAACGTCCCGCTGTGGGTTATATAGGCCCCACCCCTCAACCTTTGCAAACCTCCTTGCTGTTCCTTTCCACACCCTCTCCAAGTCCAACCCCTTGTTCGTGGTTGGTTGAGTGGGGCTGACTCACTCCTCCCCTCTCTGACGAGGTGGGGACCCGCCTTTCTTCCCCAAACCTGCCTCGTGGTCAATGGCGGCTTTGGAGGGGATGTAATTGGCAATCGAGGTTTGGCAATGACGAAAGGGGGAAATGGAGGTTTTTTTTGGGAATGGGAATGAAGGGAATCTATCTCTTTTACTTGGTGCAATGGAGTGTCATGCTACTGGAAGACAAGGCCTTACTCTAAAACACATAATAAGATATAAGCTACTGAACAAGGGTCTTATAGTGTCCTGCAATGTGGTGTTTCATGGAATTAACTACCGGGATGCCCTTTTTACCTTTACACAACTCTGGAGGCAGGAGGGGCCATATTCAAACAATGTTACACAACAATTTACCACAATACAATACACACAATCAAAAAAATGCAATCCTCATATCCGCAACAATATATATATACAGACTTGGCATTTAATATGGAATTTTTTTTTTTCTTGACTTGGGTTTACTTTCTGAACTCAGTATATCAATCTGGTGAGTTTCTTTTACCCTTCGGTGATGTCTTTGTTGAAAGAACCATGTCACTGATTGTCTTTCGCAGCAAGAAGTCAATAACAGGATTATATCACAGGTGGCGTGACAAAATGTAAAGACAGGTACATTTGACGATTGGCTTCACAATCGGGTATATAAGGGTTGTTGCGTTCTGTATTAGTGGAAAACAACTGCTGCACGTCTACAAAAGTTATTGCCGCTTCCTCTGGAGATGGTCCGTCAACATGACAATGCTGTTTGTCATGGAGTGGTGGCTTTACGAAATTCTGGCATGAAACAGCGTGCTATTGCTCGGCAGTATGGCATCACTCAAGGTCAGGTGTCAAAGATCCTGAAACGAAATGCTCAGAGGGGTGTCCCTACTCCAATACCGAGGCCAGGACGTCCACGCAGAACCACAAGGAGAGATGATCGCCAGCTGCACCGGCTGGTCTGCAATGGCCGTACCAAGTCAGCTAATCGGCTTAGGGCTGAGTGGCAGCAACTGACAAATGTGCCTGTATCCAGAAGGCTAGTCAACCAACGACTGGTTCAAGCAGGCTATCGTGCCAGGCGTCCCCTGAGAAAGCCACGCCTGACCAGACAACACAGCCAGCGCCGATTGCAGTGGGCCAGAGAGCACCGTCAATGGCAGCCAGGACACTGGAATCACGTGACCTTCAGTGACAAGTCTATATTTCTGGTCTATCGTCAAGATGGCCGCGTCCGA
The DNA here is from genome assembly GCF_964187855.1 of Myxine glutinosa. Classification (NCBI taxonomy): domain Eukaryota; kingdom Metazoa; phylum Chordata; class Myxini; order Myxiniformes; family Myxinidae; genus Myxine; species Myxine glutinosa. Next base: position 192,043,156 of record NC_136264.1, on the reverse strand, counting down.
GTGCGCAGACAAGTGCATGAAGCCCACAACGAAGATTGTATAGTGCCAAGAGTCCAAGCTGGAGGTGGTGGGGTGACCATTTGGGCTGCTTTTCATGCAGGGGGCAAAACTGACCTGGTTGTTCTGAATGGAAACCTGAACTAGTTCAATTACAGGGTCATTCTGGAAGAAACATTGCTTCCATTTGCTCGTGCAGCCTTTCGAGGAAACTTTGTCTTCCAAGATAACAATGCACGGCCTCATCGTGCTCGCATGATCCAACACTTTCTTGCTGACCATGGTGTAGAGCATATGGAGTGGCCTGCCATGTCCCCGGATATGAATCCGATGGAGAACTTGTGGGCAGAATTAACGTGTCAAATCGACAACTTAGACCAGCAGCCGACCTCTGTGCGTGAATTGCAGCAGACTATTGTCACTGCATGGCAAGCGATTCCTGTCCAAACCTTGGCAAATCTCGTGAACAGCATGCCTCGACGTGTACGTGCTCTCCTGAATGCTCGTGGGGGTTACACAAAGTACTGAACTGTAATTTTACTGTCCGTAATCCCAGTCATAGATGGGATTACGGACAGTAAAGATGGGATTACGTAATCCCAGTCATACTGTCCATGAGTTAGATGCTGCACCTGCACATTCAGTTATATAAAATGGTTACTGGCAATTGATCACATCCACAAATGATGTAATCCACACAATTTATGTACTTTACATTAACGTTAATAGGAATACATGCCCGTGTAGATGGGAATGACATTTAATTCACCGAAAACGTTGAAGCAACCGCATAATATTGCGGTGATGTTTAACTCTGAGTGAGAATAGTTCTAAATTTTAAAAACTTTCTTCTGATATTTGTGATTTATTTCAAACAAACTGTATTTCCCATCTACACATCTACACGATTTCCCATCCCATCTACACGGGCTTCGCCATTGGTAGGCTATTGGTCTTGTTTTTACTAGGGCATGCCCGTACTATATATATATCTAAAATTATATCCCCCCCCCTCTATTTACATGAAATGGTTTGGTCCAAAGCGAACGGCTTGCGAGTACGGTGACAATCCCCCCCCTCTATTTACATGAAATAGTTTGGGTCCAAAGCGAACGGCTTGCGAGTACGGTGACAATCCCCCCCCCCCTCTATTTACATGAAATGGTTTGGTCCAAAGCGAACGGCTTGCGGAGTTTGGTAAAGAAATCGCCATAGCGTGCACAAACGCGCAGGAAAGCGAAAGAATCGCAAATTAGTTTTAATTAGTTTTAAAACATAGTTTAACGCCAACATAGCGGCAACATAGTTTGCCAACGTGAAATAAATGAATACGCTCTCAAATGTGCCGTCTGAGGCAGAGTCTGTTCGCCACGTTCGGCACACGTGATAGCTCGCTGCTCTCTGATTGGTTGAATCGTTTTTTGGACATAGCTCGGTAACTACTTGTCCGATTAATATGAAACCTTGAAAAGGCACATCCTCAGGTCCCCAGCAATATACCTGGCAAGTTTAAAGTATATCGGACCCGTGGTTGTCGAGAAACAGCGGTCACAGACAAACAAACACACAGAGATTAGTGGAATTATAGATAGATGTCTGTAAATCCACGGAATCCATCATTTTTTTTTTTATCAATGTACTCATCTTGTACACACAGGCAAGACAGCAGGCTTTACGTACTGGATTTGCTCAGAAATACAGCAGCCTTGTCCGCACTACACCAGGATGGCCGTTTCCCGTCGACTTTGGCTCTGGGAAGAACAAAGCCAGCTCAGAACCGTGAAGAACAAACATCCCCAGACGGCTCAGAGACAATTACAATACCGACCACCAAGCTAAGCTATTCCGCCATCCCTCATCCGCCAATGGCCTTTCCATGGAGGTCTCCCATCCAAGAAGCACGAACCGGGATGCAATCTGCATAGCTTTGGAGACCTTGCGGGATCGAGCGCGTCCTGGCCACCAATGCTTTTGCCACTTTCACTGACAAAGTACAGATATTGTAGCGAAATTGCTTTTATTGAAATGTAAAGTATCCACGGAAGATGAACCTCCTTGCGGATAATCCTCGCAAGGCGAAACAACTCCACCTGTTTAATCCAATCACTCTTGGTGTGGGATTGCCTATGGCTTTTGCCATTATTCCAATCCCTGTATTTCTGCCTCGGTTCTCGGTTTGAAACTTGTCGTGGATTGGTTACATTTAATCACCTCCTACATTTTTATCAATGTCACAGGAACTTGTTGTTGTTTTTTCGTCTTCACTCGATGTGTCGTTTCACTGAACATCTCCTTTCTCTCTCCACTGTGATTCTTAACAACCATCCCACCTTTTTATAGTAAACCACCACAGATGGCTTGTTTTGACCTTTAACCCCTTTGATGCCAGAGGTACCATTTCTTGGATTTGATTTCAAGAAATGTTTCATTGGTGGTTAGTTTTGAGCATTAAAACCTCTTCTTGGACAAACATTTTGAAGCATATTGTCTGAAACTTCAGAAAGACGCTAAATGTGGCAATTTATTTATTTGGCATGGAGAGTTATTGTTTCTTACCCTCTTCTCTTCCTCTTCTCTTTTATGTTTACTTTCACCCCAACCCCTGTAGATCCTGGGCCAGGGTCGAGTTTCTGATGCTGATTACAGCAGCGCGCACAGGCCCTGCAACCGCTCGAAGAACCGGAGCCTGGCTCACCTGCCAGGTAATCAAGACCTTGAGAGCAGAGACTCAAACCAGAACTTTTGATTTAACTCAGACCATCTTATTCATTTCCAACACTCACTTTGTTGTTTTCTTGGAATGGCGGCTCACTGTCACTTCCTAATGACTCATTTCTCAAAGGCATCATCTCAGTGAGTGCCAACACAGGTGGTGATTTCTATTTTTATACATTTGAGACATTGAGATGATTGAGACAACAAACATTGTGAAATTTTCAATCAGCTGATTTGTTCTGCTCGATGAGGTCTCGTTCGGAATTTGCGATTTCATAACGAAAGTTTACTTCATCGTTTGTATAGGATTGCCAGTCATATCTATTGTCCATTAGCCATAAACCGTAGGGTCCAACCATGACTTTCATGTTATAGAAGGGTTAGTACCAAATATGTGCCGTCACTCCACTTGTTTTCAGGTGAAGTGCTGCAATTTACAATTTCCTCATGGTGACGGTGATAATGCATCTACCCTACCCGAAAGACTCCATGGATCTTACACAATTACTGACAACGGTCCTGGTAGACGGGGGTCCTCTGGTTAAACATCCATGGGATGGCCGACGCACACATTGATGTTGTTGCGGATATGGGATTTGGCCTCCATATCCGCTTGTAAATATTCCCCTATTTCCCCAATACTCCCCAACTATCCCCAATCCCCCATTCCCTAGTCCCATTGTCTGTAAACAACACTCTGTAGAACCGACCTTCCCCTTTTTCCCCCATTAAATGTCGTGCCCAGGTCCACCGCATCTCACGTAGACAACTATAGGACCTCTTGCTAGTTATTCTTAGTCTATGTCAGTTAAGGACTCGTTTCCATTAATTCTGACTCTTCGTTGCACCAGAATGTGATTGTATGGCACCAGTAGTGAGTTTAGGACCTCCCCATACCTCCTCCCATCTTCCCCATGAAACAATAACAACAACAACAACTACAACCACAGCGGGGGCGGCGCGGCCGCGGTGCGGGGAGTGTGCGTCCTCCCACCGGCTTGGTTAGCCGCCATTGCCATGTGCGCCCACGGGGTTACCACGAAGGGGCTGGCTGTCAGCTCCTCGTCAAGGGCGGAGCCTGGTAACCCCCGCACCCAATAAGAAGCAACGGGCCGATTCCATCTGGGGCGGAGCTAACGAGCCGAGGGCGTGTCACTCCCCGCCGGATATACGCAGCCACTTACCGGACGTGACGTGAGATGCGCCTCAGCCACGAAGAAGAACCAGTCGCGACCTCCGAGCGCTGTGACACCTCCCTGCATCTACTGGACCGTACTGTATCCTGTCCCTGAGCCAAGAGTGCACCTTGAGCCATCGCCTACCTGCCTTCCTTGCCATCAATCCCCGTGTGAGTCAGTTTTGTCCCGTTTATCTGTCGTCTGTCGGGGTTACTATTAAGACCGTAATTAAGTGCCTATCTTTCTATGCTGTCTCTCTCATCCCTGTAATCTAAACGTTCCGAACTAATATAACCTCCTCCGGAGGCCTTGAGAACTGTACCCCTGGTGTCGTGTCATTTAACCTAGCCGTTGTGTCCTTTCCTTCATTGATCTAGCGTAGCGCGACTCGGCCAACGTTCGAGTATAATCGGGTAACTTGTGCGAACACGGCGGCCATTCCGCTCGGCCCATCATAACATCTAAGTCGTGTCCGTAACTATTGGTGTCAGGAGTGTCGGATTCGGACCTGGGACTAAATTCATTTAGCCCAAATTTTGGAACACCAATTGTACCATTAGGGTAACAATTGGTGTCGAGGAGTGAGATTCGATCCGGAGCGCGTTTTACGCGCTCGAAATTATAACGGCGAAATTTGATTGTGTTTTACAAAATATAAAAACCCGAATTTTGAAAGTCGCGCTATGGTAGACCAAGTCGGCTGGGGTCCGGTAGAGGAGAGTGAGGCAGGGTCGATCCAGGACCAAATTGAGGGACATGAGGAGAGCGAAGCAGTGAGGGTAGCAGACGCACAAAATAGCGTCGTTCAACGACGTTGCGGGCGCGCAAAATGGCGCCTCGCAAGAGCGCGCGGTAGCCGAGCCCGCTGTATCAACGGGCTTTAACATGCAGCCGATTGACATGCAGGCCCTCATTGCGCAGCTACAGGCAGCTGTACAGATGAGTATGGGGAGCCAAATTGAGCGATTGGGTGAGCGGTTGGGAAACCAAATTGTGGGAATGAGGGCTGATAGTGAGCGATTAGAGGGCCAAATGGGGGCAATGAGGGACGAAGCGAGGGGTACCGGTGAGGGGTTAGACAAGAAATTTGGGAAGTTAGACAATAATTTTGAGGAGTTAGACAAGAAATTTGGGAAATTAGACAATAATTTAGAGGGGTTAGAAAATAGTATGGAAGGCAAATTGAGGGACATGAGGGACCAAGCGGAAAGGGAAGTTAAACAAATGGGGCAGCAGATAGAGGGGTCAGAATGGGGGTAGAAACCAAACTGGATGCTCACAGGGAGGAAATGGAGCAGATGAGGGTGGCATCTGGGCAGGAGATGCAAGTGATGGGAGAGGAGATCAGAAGAGGTGTGAGTGAGGAGGTCGGAGGAGTGCGCGAGGAGGTGAGGCACTGTAAAGAGCACATGGAGAAGGAGGTGAGAAAGGGGACTGTAAAGTTACAAGGGGGCATAGAGGACCTGACGCAGGAGGTGGAACAGCTGACGGAGGGACAAAAAGGACTAACGGAGCAGGTTCAAAGGAACACTGCGGTATTAGGAGGGTTAAAGGCGACACAGAAAGAACTAAAAGATGACTTGGTAGCGACGAAGAGGGAATGTCAGATGGTACGTGAGGGACTGACAGCGAGGTTGGACGAGGTGGTAGAGGTAATGGAGACGAAGGACCGGCAGGTGAGGACGCACATGGAAACGGTCAAGGTAGCCTTGGAGGACGAGCTTGAGGAGACGTACCGGGGAATAAAGGAGGTGAAGCAGAAATTAGAAGAAGTGGAAGAAGGGGTGAGCGAAATTAAGAAGCGACGGAGAGGGGATAAGAAAGAGATAAAAGAGGAGATAAAAGAATTGGTCCAAAGTCTGTGTTTGGATCGTGATGATGTGCTCATTAACCGGATGAGGGATTCGCAGGTGATGGAGGAAAAGCGAAGAGGAAGAGGACCCGGTGTAAGTGGTGACCAATATGGTCGTGCGTATGATGCGCCAGGGGATTTAAGAAGCTTGGGGGTCGAGATAGACCCGGGTGTTCGTGAGAGGCCGTTGGTGAAGTGTGCGACAGGTCTGGTGTGCGAAAAAGGAGGTGTGCGAGAAAGTCCGACTCTGGGGTGTGTGAGGAAAAAGCGCGTGCCAAGGAGTGAGGGTGCTGGCGAGAGTGAGTCGGTCGTAGCGCGTGTGCGAGGGAGCACATGGAAGCGCGGTGTGGTGAGTGTTACAGAGGGTGTGACGGGAGAGTGTGCGCAAGAGTGTGCGCGAGGAAGGTGTGTAACGGACAGGTGCATGAGGAAAGAGTGCGCTGTCAAGAGTAAGGGTGAGAGTAGTGAGGGTGACAAGGAGCGTGAGTTGGTTGTGACAGGTGAGCGAGGATGTACACCTGGGATGGAAGGATGCACACCTGGAATGGTAGAGCGTGAGTGGGAATGCACGCTGGAGTTGGTGGTGAGGCACGTGGTTGGGTGTGCGAATGAGAGCACACCTGTGATTGTCACAGAGGAGGTGACCTAGGAGGGGGCGCGAAGAGGTGTGTTGGTGAGGTGTGCGACCAACGAATGTGTGCCAAAGTGTTCGGTGGTCAGGTGTGTGACCAAGGCTGTGAGTGGAATGAGGGTACCTGGGTGTGTAAGGAAAGGTACGAGGAGCATGGAAACGGCTGGATGTGTGAGCAAGGAACGGGCTGTGGGGTGTAAGCATGCAGGTGAAGCATCGACGTTAAACGGAGCAGCGGTTAGGTCGACTTTTAGCCGAATCGGGCCCTCGGTGCGTGCCGGGCCTCGCTTTGAACGGCCGCGTCCGTGCTCCACTAGGCGGAGCGGGCGGCTGGATAGGAAGGGTCGTCATGGCGACCACGTTTTGTTGAGACGTGCCGGCAGGTCGAGATCGGGACATTGGATGGCTCCACGCCGAGATGGTGCGTGGGATCTCGGCCCGGGTAAACCTCCTTCCCTGCACCGAATGCGGGACGTATCCAGCCGCTGGCACCAAACAACCCGCATTCATTGCTCGGCTTTACGAAGCCGGGCTTTGGACAGGAATTGGCGCACCGAGAGGCATTAGTGAGTAGACTGGGTGATGAGGCTAGTGTTTTGGACCCAAAATTAGAGGAAAACAAAATTTGATGATTGGCAAAGGATTGGCAGTAATGATTGGCAGATGATGGGCAGTGATTGGCAAATTTTTGATTTGTTGAAATTTGATGTGCAAAATTGGTAGTGGGAGATGCCCGATGTGGTGGGATGGCAACTCTGTCATCCCTCACAAAAGTGGGGCAAATGCGCAATAGTTTATGGGGTGTATGGCAGTGAAAACTAGCCCGGGTGGGTTAGGTTATATTGTGTGTAGGGATCTAGCGAAGATGACATTAGGTGACGTTAAGTTTAGTTAGTGACTGATACCTGTAGTGGGGACGCAGGTAGATTAGTATGGATGATAATGACGAGGGAGCGCAATAGTTTAAAGGGACGACTGGGAAGCGCAAGTTTCAGAGGGGAGTAGTTAGATGAGATGATGCCGTGTGTGTGAGGATTGAACAGGTGTGATTGCACAGGTGTGCAACTGGACAGGTGTGTGGAGCAGTGTATGAGTAGTAAGTGTTGTGGATCAGCGCGAATGCGCTTGGGGAGAGAAGGGTGCAGGTGGCACCCGGTGTGAGAGCACAGGTGTGCAAGTACAGGTGTGTGGAGAGAGTTGGAGTAAGTGGTACGGAGTGGTGTGCATGGTGCGAAGGTGTGAATGGGGGAAGAGTGGACCCCCATCACGGATACCCGGGGCGGGTAGTGTAAGTGTTAGGTAGAGGGTACAGGTAAATTGTGGTTGGATATTGGCATCTGTGGTGCGGTTGCAGAATGGTATTGCGGATGGGTGCATTAGTGTTGTGGAAATGGCTGGGCGTGTAGCCTGTTAGTGTGTGTAGTTGGTTGGGCACTCCACCACTGTGAGGATGTCGGCCAGGTGAGGCCGCAGGTGGGCTCTGGGAGCCGTTAGTGTCAGTGGGGCCCGAGGATCCGGAGGACGGACCCGGGTAGCCCAGTGCCAGAGAGGGCACCGAGTGGGGAGAGCGCCAGAGGGCCTTCCCCAGGTAGTTAGGTTAGGGTAAGGAGCAGGTAAGCTCGGAGGCAACTGCAGTGGTGGAGGTGTGCAGGTGGGTAGACCCGCTGGGAGAGGTACACGCCACAGCCCAGAAATTGTGCGAGGGCACCGGGAGATGAATCGGGGGAGTGAGACCCCAAATTGAAAAGCACCACAGTTTGGTCAATGGGAATTGGTTTTTAGAACCCATAGTGTAAGAGGGCCAATGGTTTGGCAGGAGAAAGACCCCGGGTAATGTAAAGTTGTTAAAGTCATTTAGGAAATAGTTAGGATTGATGAACCTGTCGCACCATACGCAGCCACTTACCTGTGGTGATGATGATGACTCCACACCTGTGTTTTCTTTGTTTTGTGTTGCAGGAAGTAAGGACTGCTGTTGGATTTGTGAGACGCATCACGACGTGGATGAGACATTGGGGTGATTCCATCTCTCCCTACTTAGGAGGGACTGATGATGAATTGGTGATGGCAAATTATGATGTTGAGTTGGAGATGGCAAATTTTGATGAGAGTTGAAAATGGCAAATTTGATTGGTTAGGAGGGAGAGAAGACGAATTTGGTTTATGGGAGGAACGGGGAAGACAGTAGGGACGTTTGTTGATTTGTAAAGTAGATGTTTATGGGTAGTGTTGTGTTTTGTGGATACAGTAAGGGGTAAGGGAGGGGCCATGTAGGTTACCTGGTGGGGGGGGGGGGGCGTACGGTAGGAACGTACCTGTCTCACCTGGTTCCCATGTGCCCCCAGTGTGCATTACCTTACATTGCGTGCACTTTTGCGCCCTTACCACCTTACTCACTTGTCTGCTTCTTTTGTCTCCCACCTCCGAGGATCTGGCTTTGGGGCAGAGAGAGAGGAGAGAGAGGTGCTGGCTCCGCAGTTGTGGGCCTGCACTTTCGCTGCTTGCTGCCTGGATCGATACACCATATGGACCGCAATGTTTGTGGCCGCCCACCATGGACCGCAGTTCTTTTGCGGCCAAGCACCACCCATTGATGGACCTCTGGGTCAACGTGGCACCTATGCCAAACAGGTGAACCACTAATAGTTGGCCCCCTTGACGGCCACAATAAAGAAATGGACGCGGTTGGCCCCTTTCTTTATTTCTAGGGAAGCAAGAAGGCCAAGTGCACCACACGAAGAGCAAGAGACACCTGCAGGGTTAGGGGTTGTTGTTTTTATTTTAATGAACAATGGTGACTGCACCGATTGGTGCTTGGGGTGGTGCTTTTGGTGCTTGGAAGGGGTGCTCTGCACATTATTAAAGGCCGTAAGGCCACAGAGCACTCGTGGGTTGGTGTATCGATGCTGGCATGCGTGCTCTCTCTATGCATAACATCTGCATGTGTTCCTCCAAAAACAGGTCCTGGATCGTAGTGTAAATATCAGCGTAGTCTTGTAAATAATGCTCCCTACCGGCTGTATGTTTAGTTTGCGAATTCTTTCCGCGATTCGGTTATCCTGTGGGTGTGTTTCTGTGAGGAGAAGGGTGCAACGTCGCAGGGGGACATATTTACTCATTTGTGAATATCTGTAAAACTGTCGCACTCAGGGTAGAGTTAATAGTAGAGGGAACTACATCTGAGTGCCACACTAAAATAGGTAAAAATTTATCGGGTCGGGACGCCCCAAGGGTAGAGAAGGGTGCAATGTTGCGGATATGGGATTTGGCCTCCATATCCGCTTGTAAATATTCCCCTATTTCCCCAATACTCCCCAACTATCCCCAATCCCCCATTCCCTAGTCCCATTGTCTGTAAACAACACTCTGTAGAACCGACCTTCCCCTTTTTCCCCCATTAAATGTCGTGCCCAGGTCCACCGCATCTCACGTGGACAACTATAGGACCTCTTGCTAGTTATTCTTAGTCTATGTCAGTTAAGGACTCGTTTCCATTAATTCTGACTCTTCGTTGCACCAGAATGTGATTGTATGGCACCAGTAGTGAGTTTAGGACCTCCCCATACCTCCTCCCATCTTCCCCATGAAACAATAACAACAACAACAACTACAACCACAGCGGGGGCGGCGCGTTCGCGGTGCGGGGAGTGTGCGTCCTCCCACCGGCTTGGTTAGCCGCCATTGCCATGTGCGCCCACGGGGTTACCACGAAGGGGCTGGCTGTCAGCTCCTCGTCAAGGGCGGAGCCTGGTAACCCCCGCACCCAATAAGAAGCAACGGGCCGATTCCATCTGGGGTGGAGCTAACGAGCCGAGGGCGTGTCACTCCCCGCCGGATATACGCAGCCACTTACCGGACGTGACGTGAGATGCGCCTCAGCCACGAAGAAGAACCAGTCGCGACCTCCGAGCGCTGTGACACCTCCCTGCATCTACTGGACCGTACTGTATCCTGTCCCTGAGCCAAGAGTGCACCTTGAGCCATCGCCTACCTGCCTTCCTTGCCATCAATCCCCGTGTGAGTCAGTTTTGTCCCGTTTATCTGTCGTCTGTCGGGGTTACTATTAAGACCGTAATTAAGTGCCTATCTTTCTATGCTGTCTCTCTCATCCCTGTAATCTAAACGTTCCGAACTAATATAACCTCCTCCGGAGGCCTTGAGAACTGTACCCCTGGTGTCGTGTCATTTAACCTAGCCGTTGTGTCCTTTCCTTCATTGATCTAGCGTAGCGCGACTCGGCCAACGTTCGAGTATAATCGGGTAACTTGTGCGAACACGGCGGCCATTCCACTCGGCCCATCATAACATCTAAGTCGTGTCCGTAACAATGTATTGCATTGACTGTGAAACACCAGGATGACAGTTTATAGCTTGGTCGGGATTTGAACCCATGCTAGACACGCCTAAAGCAAGGGCACATACCACTTGGGCCTAGATTGCCCTGCCAGCCCCAGTTTAAGAATTGTGGAATTGTTATAATTTATCATCTTTCTCGCTAACTTATTTACACATACCACTTGGGCCTAGATTGCCCTGCCAGCCCTGGATTAAGAATTGTGGAATTGTTATAATTTATCATCTTTCTCACTAACTTATTTTCTAAAGTGAGTTAAACCGTCTCATTAATTTGATTAATAAAATTAACCAGCCTCGTTAATTTAATTACTAAAGTGAGCTGTGCTCGTTAATTTCATTTCTAAAGTGAACTAACCTCACTATTTTGATTATTTAAATCGACAAACCTCGTTAATTTGATTACTAAAGTGAGGTAACCTTGTTCATTTGATTACTAAAATGAACTAACCTCACTATTTTGATTCCTAAAATGAACTAACCTCACTATTTTGATTCCTAAAATGAACTAACATCTTTAATTTGATTACTAGATTGAACTAACCTCATTATTTTGATCACTAAAGTGAACTAACCTCACTATTTTGATTCCTAAAATGAACTAACCTCACTATTTTTATTACTACTGAACTAACCTCACTATTTTGATTCCTAAAATGAACTAACCTCACTATTTTGATTCCTAAAATGAACTAACATCTTTAATTTGATTACTAGATTGAACTAACCTCATTATTTTGATCACTAAAATGAACTAACCTCACTATTTTGATTCCTAAAATGAACTAACCTCACTATTTTTATTACTACTGAACTAACCTCACTATTTTGATTCCTAAAATGAACTAACCTCACTATTTTGATTCCTAAAATGAACTAACATTTTTAATTTGATTACTAGATTGAACTAACCTCATTATTTTGATCACTAAAATGAACTAACCTCACTATTTTGATTCCTAAAATGAACTAACCTCACTATTTTTATTACTACTGAACTAACCTCACTATTTTGATTCCTAAAATGAACTAACCTCACTATTTTGATTCCTAAAATGAACTAACATCTTTAATTTGATTACTAGATTGAACTAACCTCACTATTTTTATTACTAATGAACTAACCTCACTATTTTGATTCCTAAAATGAACTAACCTCACTATTTTTATTACTAATGAACTAACCTCACTATTTTGATTCCTAAAATGAACTAACATCTTTAATTTGATTACTAGATTGAACTAACCTCACTATTTTTATTACTAATGAACTAACCTCACTATTTTGATTCCTAAAATGAACTAACCTCACTATTTTTATTACTAATGAACTAACCTCACTATTTTGATTTCTAAAATGAACTAAGCTCTTTAATTTGATTACAAAATGAACTAACCTCACTATTTTGATTCCTAAAATGAACTAACCTCACTATTTTGATTCCTAAAATGAACTAACCTCACTATTTTGATTACTAAAATGAACTAACCTCACTATTTTGATAACTAAAATGAACTAACCTCACTATTTTGATAACTAAAATGAACTAACCTCACTATTTTGATTACTAAAATGAATGTACCTCACTATTTTCATTACTAAAATGAACTAACCTCACTATTTTGATTACTAATGAACTAACCTCACTATTTTGATTACTAAAATGAACTAACCTCACTATTTTTATTACTAAAATGAACTAACCTCAGTATTTTGATAACTAAAATGAACTAACCTCACTATTTTTATTACTAAAATGAACTAATCTCACTATTTTTATTACTAAAATGAACTAACCTCACTATTTTGATTACTAAAATGAATGTACCTCACTATTTTGATTACTAAAATGAACTAATCTCACTATTTTGATTACTAATGAACTAACCTCACTATTTTGATTACTAAAATGAACTAATCTCACTATTTTGAAAACTAAAATGAACTAACCTCACTATTTTTATTACAAAAATGAACTAATCTCACTATTTTTATTACTAAAATGAACTAATCTCACTATTTTGATTACTAAAACTAGGGCATGCCCGTACTATATCTATATCTAAAATTATATCCCCCCCCTCTATTTACATGAAATGGTTTGGTCCAAAGCGAACGGCTTGCGAGTACGGTGACAATCCCCCCCCTCGATTTACATGAAATGGTTTGGTCCATTCGCAAAGCCAAAGCGAACGGCAGTTACGAATCGCAGTTACGATGAATCGCAAAGTCGTTTTAATTAGTTTTAAAACATCGTTTAACGCCAACATAGTTTGCCAACGTGAAATAAATGAATACGCTCTCAAATGTGCCGTCCGAGGCAGAGTCTGTTCGCCACGTTCGGCACACGTGATAGCTCGCTGCTCTCTGATTGGTTGAATCGTTTTTGGACATAGCTCGGTAACTACTTGTCCGATTAATTTCAAACCTTGAAAAGGCACATCCTCGGGTCCCCAGCAATATACCTGGCAAGTTTAAAGTATATCGGACCGGTAGTTGTCGAGAAACAGCGGTCACAGACATACAAACATACAAACAAACATACACACAGAGATTAGTGGAATTATAGATAGACTAGGGCATGCCCGTACTATATATAAGCTAGGACGTGCCCGTACGTGGGTGCCCGTTCCTTGCCAAAAAAAAAAAAAAAAAAAAATTTGTGTAGGGGTGTGTGTGTGTAAACATCCTAGGGCGTGCCCGTACGTGGGTGCAAAAAAACATGCGTGCAAACAACAACAACAAAAAAAAACTTTGAAACCACGTGGCAGTAACGACCACAGAACCCCCCCCCCTCTATTTACATGAATGGTTTGGTCCATTCGCAACGACCACAGAACCCCCCCCTCTATTTACATGAAATGGTTTGGTCCAAAGCGAACGGCTTGCGGTGTTTGGTAAAGAAATCGCCATAGCTCGGTAACTACTTGTCCGATTAATTTCAAACCTTGAAAAGGCACATCCTCGGGTCCCCAGCAATATACCTGGCAAGTTTCAAGTATATCGGACCGGTAGTTGTCGAGAAACAGCGGTCACAGACAAACATACACACATACACACATACAAACACACATACACACATACACACAGAGATTAATGGAATTATAGATAGATGAACTAACCTCACTATTTTTATTACTAAAATGAACTAACCTCAGTATTTTGATAACTAAAATGAACTAATCTCACTATTTTGATTACTAATGAACTAACCTCACTATTTTGATTACTAAAATGAACTAACCTCACTATTTTGATTACTAAAATGAATGTACCTCACTATTTTGATTACTAAAATGAACTAACCTCACTATTTTGATTACTAATGAACTAACCTCACTATTTTGATTACTAAAATGAACTAACCTCACTTTTGAAAACTAAAATGAACTAACCTCACTATTTTTATTACAAAAATGAACTAATCTCACTATTTTTATTACTAAAATGAACTAACCTCACTATTTTGATTACTAAAATGAACTAACCTCACTATTTTGATTACTAAAATGAACTAACCTCACTATTTTTATTACTAAAATGAACTAACCTCAGTATTTTGATAACTAAAATGAACTAATCTCACTATTTTGATTACTAATGAACTAACCTCACTATTTTGATTACTAAAATGAACTAACCTCACTATTTTGATTACTAAAATGAATGTACCTCACTATTTTGATTACTAAAATGAACTAACCTCACTATTTTGATTACTAATGAACTAACCTCACTATTTTGATTACTAAAATGAACTAACCTCACTATTTTGAAAACTAAAATGAACTAACCTCACTATTTTTATTACAAAAATGAACTAATCTCACTATTTTTATTACTAAAATGAACTAACCTCACTATTTTGATTACTAAAATGAATGTACCTCACTATTTTGATTACTAAAACGAACTAACCTTGCTATTTTCATTACTAAAGTGAACTAATGTTCTCATTAATTTGTTTATGAAAGTTAGCCAAAATTAAAAAGGATATGGAAGGAACTTTGAGGCAGGAAGAGTCCATTTGACCCATCAAGCCTGTGCTACATTAACACCACATTAATTCAATCGAACAGTTTATCAGCTTCAATTCACTAAGGGTGGAGGTGTGGAAATGAGATCAGTGTGGCTCGTACAGACATCCATACTTCAATTAGCAAATAGGCTACACACACACACACACACACACACACACACACACACACACACACACGTGCACACACACATACATGTGCACGCACACACATGCACACACGTGCACACACACACATGCACACACACACACACATACACACACACACACACACAACCAACCAACTGGCCTCATAACATGCACTGTTAAAAACAACAACCATATGCACATATCTCCATTTCTCTTCCACACTCAGTCGCTACTCCTTTGGGGTTGAAAGAAACACCACATGCTCAACCACCACCTACACCATTCGAACAGTCCCCATAACTTCCTGCAAATCCAAAGTGAGCCTTTCAAGGCAGCCTCGGCCACTCTCTCAAACACATTCTGCTTCTTTCTGTCCCACACACTCCAAGTCGAGCAAGAAATGCATAAAATGAATTGCCAATATATCCTCGACACCCCACCTCAAATAGCTGACAAGAAACTCGCCAATCCTTCTCCCGACACTCCACTACCAGCTCACTGTACTTTCCTCTCTTCCTTTCATGCACCTCCTCCATGTTCTCTTCCCAAGGTACTGACAGTTCTCCCAAGATGTCCTGCCTTGTTGTACCTGACCAGATGGCGAGGTCAGGCTGCAACCTTGTCATGTAGATCTCCTCCGGGTATACCATTTTCGGCTTTAGGTCTGCCAACACCTGCAAATCACGAGCATTTGACAGACCTCTTGCCTTCGTCCTCCTCCTCCTCCTTCCTCTTACCACTTAGCCATTTTTAAAAAAACAACATCTCTCTCTCAGGGGCCTCCTCATTCTTCTCCACTCCCCTCTCTTTCTCAATCTCATCAACTCTTGTTGCACCATCTCCACTACCACTTCCAGCACTTGATCGTGCTGCCATCTGTATCTTCCTGCTGCCAATGCTACTGAGCATGCACCCAGTGCATACTGCATAATTCCCATACCTCCACACCAAGAGCAGCTCTCCTGAATCAACCCCCACATCCTAAAGTTTGCTGTTGATGAAAGCACATCATACGTTGCCCGCAACAAGAAACACAACAGTATTGGCTCCATCCTCCGAATCTCTTGTCACTTCAACGTCCTCACCTGCACACCTTCCCACCTATTCCTGATACACAGTCCATTCACTGGTGGAGATTCGTCGGGGGTTTGTGTAGCATACGCCCGTGCACTTGGGCCTTGCATCGGCCCACGTGGTCGGGAGTTTGCAGTCTGAGCAGCTGCCTGTTCGGTGAGCTGAGAAAGTTCTCCAAGTCATCCATTGTGAAGAGACATTCCATACCTTTCTCTCAGGTACTTTCCCAAGTATTTTCAGCTTCTTTTTGAAACTTTGTCAGCCATTTTAAAGAACAATCCATATCTTCCACACACGATATACTTCATGATGCCCTGAACACCACCGTTTCCTGTGGTTTGTTCGCATGGCCGCCGAGCATTCTGAGTGGAATACATCATTTAGAAAGTCCCATAGTACCTGCTAATCTGCTACCAACACGACTACAACCTTAAAGGGAGATCAAATACACCTCCCTTACACGATAACAAATATGATTTTGTTTTTTAAAGCACTGATCATATTCTGCATACGGAGTGTTTAATCCAAACCGAAGCCAAACACCAGAAAAAGAAATGTTCTCGGTGTTGCACTCATGAAAGTGAGATAACTTCTCACTAATTTGTTTACTAAAGTGAGCAAATCATTCAATCGCTGTAGATGGCTTCTTCAATCGCTGTAGATGGCTTCTTCAATCGATGTAGATGGCTTATTCAATCACTGAAGATGACTTCTTCAATAACTGTAGATGGCTTCTTCAATCGCCATAGATGGCTTCGTCAATTGCTGTAGATGGCTTACTGAATCGCCATAGATGGTTTTGTCAATCGCTATATATGTCTTCTTCAATCACTATAGATGGCCTCTTCAATCGCTGCAGACGGCTTCTTCAATCCCTGTAGATGGCTTATTGTCCCCCGTCGCACCGCGGAGCGAAAGAGGGACTATGGTTTTCCCCTCCGTCCATGTGTGCGTGCGTGCGTGCGTAAGCGAAGGACCGAATTCTAATTTGGTGTGTGGGTGCAACCCATGTCAAAATCCAAGATGGCCGACACCATGTATGTCTGACGCCATGTATGTCTGAACCTTGTGAGCGGAATATCTTGGAAAAACAACCATTCTGAGTATTGCGCTGCAATACATGTCCCCTACCGGCAGTCTGTCGTCCGGAAAACTGTTGGGGAAATTACCAAGGGTTATTTACCCACAGTTTCTGAATCATTCCCAATCGCTAATTACCTCAGGATGGGCTCACCTGTGATTCGCACTCGGGACTTCGATTTATCCACCTTGCAGACAGGTCAGCAGAAGCACGAGAAAATAAGTTGTTGATGAAGAACCTTTCGAGTCGCTAAATATCAGTAATTTATTATATTTTCCGGTTCACGATCAATGATCGATGTGTCCATAAATGTTGCTTGGCTTGGCTCCTCCCCTCCCGAAAGCACGCGCTGTGTCGCGCTTTTGACGTGCACAGACGAGGCTGAGGGCGCGCGGTGCGGCTTGAGGATAACTCTAGAATAAACAAGAGATATCCAATTTTTAAAAATATTTTCGTTTAATTAACGATATCTGCCAAACCACGTGCCCTATCGCAATATTCCAAAAGGTCATTTTAGTAGATTGACATGCTGAACAGATCTGTGAAGTTTCCCCTCGATTGGATCAAAAATGACGGAGGAGCTCGGTTTTAAAGGTTCATGCTTAAAAACGTCATAACTCTGAAACCATGTGACACATGACGTCATGCTCGTTGACTTTTTTGTTCGACATGGGCATGCGATTCTGCCTGCAAAGTTTGGCCTCGATCTGTTCAGCCGTTGCAGAGAAAAAGGGGTTTTCGTGTTTTCACGAAAAACAATATGGCGGCCGAACCACGTGACCTATGACGTCATAATTACCATTAAAATATTCTACAGACCGAGTCCCCCCTACGGTAAAAATTTGATCTCAATCGGTCCAATTATTGGAGAGAAAATCTTTTTTAAAGGAAATTAAAACATAAATGGCACTGAGTTAAGGATCATCAGAATTATCAGAATTCCCAAAGTTCAAAGTGCCATAACTTTGTCAAAAATGATCGAAACGTCTTGAAGTTCGAACTTGTCCTGTAACGTACCAGGAGGAAACCATGTGCCAAGTTTGAAATCATTAACGTTAAGCGTTTAGAAAGAAAGTCCGGAAAACTGTTCTTTGCGTGACGGACTGACGGACGGAGGGACGGAGTGCAAACCTGTCGTCCCCTCCGGTGTCCACAGGTCGGGGACTAATAAACAAACTGCTAACTTCTAATCTGGTGTGTGGGTGTATCTACGCATAAGGAAGAACGCTATTGAAAATTGGGTCGCCATGTCAAAATCCAAGATGGCCGCCACCATGTACGTCTGAACCTTGTGAGCGGAATATCTTGCAAAACAAGCATTCTGAGTATTGCCCTGCAATACATGTCCCCTACCGGCAGTCTGTCGTCCGGAAAACTGTTGGGGAAATTACCAAAGTTCAAAGTGCCATAACTTTGTCAAAAATGATCAAAACGTCGTGAAGTTGGAACTTGATCTGTAACTTATCATAAGGAAACCATGTACCAAGTTTGAAATCATTAGCATGAAGAGTTTAGAAAAAAAAAGTCCGGAAAACTGTTCTTTGCGTGACGGACGGATGGACGGACAGACTGACAGACGGAGGGACGGAGTGCAAACCTATAGTCCCCTCCGGTGTACACCGGTAGGGGACTAATAAGCGAAGTACCAACCTCTAATCTGGTGTGTGGGTGTATCTAGGCATAAGGAAGAACGCTATTGAAAATTGGGTCGCCACGTCAAAATCCAAGATGGCCACCACCATATATATGTCTGAACGTTGTGAGCGAAATATCTTGAATAACAAGCATTCTGAGTATTGCACTGCAATACATGTCCCCTACCGGCAGTCTGTCGTCCGGAAAACTGTTGGGGAAATTACCAAGGGTTATTCACCCACAGGTTCTGAATCGTTCCCAATCGCGAATTACCTCAGGACGGGCTCACCTGTGATTCGCACTCGGGACTTCGATTTATACACCTTGCAGACAGGTCAGCAGAAGCACGAGAAAATACGTTGTTGATAAAGAACCTTTCGAGTCACTAAATATCAGTAATTTATTATATTTTCCGGTTCACGATCAATGATCGATGTGCATAATTATAAATGTTGCTCGGCTTGGCTCCGCCCCTCCCGAAAGCGCGCACTGTGTCGCGCTTTTGACGTTCGCAAACGAGGCTGAGGGCGCCGGTGCGGCCTGAGGAGAACTCTAGAATAAACAAGAGATATCCAATTTTTTAATATATTTTTGTTTAATTAACGATATCTGCCAAACCACGTGCCCTATCACAAATTCCAAAAGGACATTTTAGTAGATTGACATGCTGAACAGATCTGTGAAGTTTCCCCTCGATTGGATCAAAAATGACGGAGGAGCTCGGTTTTAAAGGTTCAGGCTTAAAAACGTCATAACTCTGAAACCATGTGACACATGACGTCATGCTCGCTGACTTTTTTGTTCGACATGGGCATGCGATTCTGCCTGCAAAGTTTGGCCTCAGTCTGTTCAGCCGTTGCAGAGAAAAAGGGGTCTTCGTGTTTTTATGAAAAACAATATGGCGGCCGAACCACGTGACCCGTGACGTCATAATTACCAATAAAACATTCTTCAGACCGAATCCCTCATATGCTGAAAATTTGATCTCAATCGGTCCTATTATTGCAGAGAAAATCTTTTTTAAAGGAAATTAAAACTTAAAATGGCACTGAGTTAAGGATCATCAGAATTATCAGAATTCCCAAAGTTCAAAGTGCCATAACTTTGTCAAAAATGATCAAAACGTCATGCAGTTCGAACTTGATCTGTAACTTATCATGAGGAAACCATGTACCATGTATGAAATCATTAGCATTAAGCGTTTAGAAAAAAAGTCCGGAAAACTGTTCTTTGCGTGACGGACTGACGGACGGAGGGACGGCGTGCAAACCTATAGTTCCCTCCGGTGTACACCGGTAGGGGACTAATAAACGAACTACTAACTTCTAATCTGGTGTGTGGGTGTATCTACGCATAAGGGAGAACGCTATTGAAAATTGGGTCGCCACGTCAAAATCCAAGATGGCCGCCTTGCGTCTTCCACTTTGTCAACTCACATCACTTCACCGACGGGGGACCTAGGCGTAACGCTTGTTCAATCACTGAAGATGGCTTCTTCAACAAGCATTCTGAGTATTGCGCTGCAATACATGTCCCCTACCAAAGTTCAAAGTGCCATAACTTTGTCAAAAATGATCGAATATGCAAATTTATGCACGGCTGATGCTGGTTTTCAAACTTGATCTGAGGTATGCTGAGACACATGTGTGTCACGCCTCGCCTCATTGATAAGCCCGCAAGGTCACTCCATGGAGTGGCCTGCACGTATTGCACTGTGTGAATTATATAAATTATTACCAACTCACGGTCTGAGGTACTAGCGATTCAAGAGATATCCATTTTTAAAATATTTTCGTTTAACGATATCTGCCAAACCACGTGCCCTATCGCAAATTCCAAAAAGGACATTTTAGTAGACTGACATGCTGAACAGATTTGTGAAGTTTCCCCTCGATTGGATCAAAAATGAGGGAGGGGCTCGGTTTTAAAGGTTTATGCTTAAAAACGTCATAACTCTGAAACCATCAGTAATTTATTATATTTTTCGGTTCACGATCAATTATAATCGATGTGTATATATATGTTGCTCGGCTTGGCTCCGCCCCTCCGGAAAGCGCGCGCTGTGTCGCGCTGTTGACGTTCGCGAGACGAGACTGAGAACGTGCAGTGCGGCTTGAGGAGAACTTGAAAATAAACAAGAGATATCCATTTTTTTAAATATTTTCGTTTAATTAACGATATCTGCCAAACCACGTGCCCTATCGCAAATTGCAAAAGGACATTTTCGTGCTGAACAGATCTGTGAAGCTTCCCCTCGATTGGATCAAAAATGAGGGAGGAGCTCGGTTTTAAAGGTTCATGCTTAAAAACGTCATAACTCTGAAACCATGTGACGCATGACGTCATGCTCGTTGACTTTTTGTTCGTCATGGGTATGCGATTCTGCCTGCAAAGTTTGGCCTCAATCTGTTCAGCCGTTGCAGAGAAAAAGGGGTTTTCGTGTTTTCACGAAAAACAATATGGCGGCTGAACCACGTGACCTGTGACGTCATAATTACCATTAAAATATTCTACACACCGAGTCCATCATATGGTAAAAATTTCATCTCAATCGGTCCTATTATTGCAGAGGAATTGGTTTTTAAAGGAAATTAAAACTTAAAATGGCACTGAGTTAAGGATTATCAGAATTCCCAAAGTTCAAAGTGCCATAACTTTGTTAAAAATGATCGAAACGTCGTGAAGTTCGAACTTGACCTGTAACTTATCATGAGGAAACCATGTGCCATGTTTGAAATCATTAGCGTTAAGCGTTTAGAAAAAAAGTCCGGACTGACTGACGGAGGGACGGCGTGCATACCTATAGTCCCCTCCGGTGTACACCGGTAGGGGACTAATAACTGTAGATGGCTTTTTTAATCACTGGAGATAGCTTCTTCAAACGCTGTAGATGGCTTCGTCAATCGCTGTAGATGGCTTTGTCAATCGCTATAGATGGCTTCTTCAATCACTGCAGATGGCTTCGTCAACCGCTGTGGATGGTTTTGTCAATCACTGCGGATGGCTTCTTCAATCGCTATAAATGGTTTTGTCAATCGCTGTAGATGGCTTCCTCAATCGCTATAGATGGTTTTGTCAATCGCTGTAGATGGCTTCCTCAATCGCTATAGATGGTTTTGTCAATTGTTGTAGATGGCTTCCTCAATCACTATAGATGGCTTCTTCAATCACTGTATACTTGCAGGCATATGGTGCGACAAATATTCCTGTTAAACATTTGACGACTAGGGAGAGACGGACATTGACTCAAGAACAAAAACTGATCTTGTAAGTTATGCCTCCTGTTTTCCATTTCTTTTCGTTCATTCATTCATTGTGTCTGTTCTTTTCTTGCTTAAAACACTGTGAGGGTGGAGGGTGCTCACTGGTGCTGTCATTCTCAGTGTAATATGATACAAAAAATAGCACGTCCTTTTGTCCATTGAGGTATCCCACAGCAGTGGCCTTCAGGAAAGTCTGGAGCAATCACTTGCTGTGTGTCTCCTTATTCAAATCCCACATTCAGTGGAACAAGATCTGAATCGCCAATTATGGGCCAGGTGAGGGTTGAATGCCTTACCACGTGTGCGAGCTAAACCGCCTGTGGCTAAGCACATCTAGGAGATCTTTATTGTTGGCTTAAAACGGCGTCATTTTTCATATAATCCAGTGGGAGGGTTTTTGTGCTTTTGTTGCAGGAACGTCATTTTTCTTGTTTGATTTACTGGCGTATTTCAGACCCCAGCTTTGGGCTGCTGCTGTCACCAAGTTATTACCCTGTGCTCGCGAAGCGAAAAACAGGGCTAGGCATTCAGTTACGTACGTGTGCCGTACGTGCGTGTCTGCATTTTAAAATTTCATTTTCTCGGCAACCGTTGGTCCGATTGACATTAAATTTACCGTAGGAGCGCCTCTGCCTGTCGATTTTTTTGCTGATAATTGTGATATCATAGGTCATGTGGTATGGACGCCATCTTGGAAAAACGTTACACGATATCTCCCAACCGTTTAATGGAAAAAATTGAAACATTGCTCATTGTCAAGTACACCCCATGGGGAATATGATATGCTAATGATGATGTCATCGCTGCCTTCATAATGACGTCATAATTCGACAAGTACAATGCTTGATCTGATCAGTGGGAAAAAAAATAATTCCTCTGCAACTGTTAGTTCGATGAACACTAAATTTTCAGATTATGTGCAGCTCCTCTTGTATAATTTTTTTATGGATAACTATAATGTCATAGGTCACGTGGTATAGGCGCCATCTTGGAAAAACCGAAAATTGTTGCACCTCTATATCTCCAAAACTGCTGCATGGAAAAAATTGAAACATGGCTCATTGTAAAGAACTCCATATGGGGAATAGGTGTTGTTAACGATGACGTCATTAGTGCCATAATTATGACGTCATCATTCGACAGGGACAACGCTTAGTCTGCTCAGTTTGAAATGTATTGAGCGTGATCTATGCAACAATTATATTAGAGAGTATAAATTTATGATGTCATCGCTCACGTGGTCTGGCAGCCATATTGGATCAAAAAAATTTCTTTTTTTCAAAAACGGAAGAATTGGCTCGCAACAAGTTGACTGCGCAGGGTAAGTATTATCTATGAACACCATCTAGTTTGTATGGCAAGGCTGCACATTACACACAAGTGACGGGATGGGCAAATGAATGTAGAAACGGAAGTCAGGGCGATATGCAGGAGAGATGTGGTTGAAGTGCTTGGGGTTGTGGGGTGGAATGGGAGAGTGTGCGACAGTCTGGGTCTGTTTGCCTTGTAAGTGGTCGATATGCTGGGCAAGCGTATGGGGTGCTTCGGTGCATCGATCCACCGTGGAGATTACAGGAGTCTACATAACACTTATTAATGGCATTGCATGCAGACAATGCCTCCAAATCCTTCCCGTTTCACTGAGTGACTCCAACAGCTTAAGCTGCAAGTTTGTGCTACATTGTGTGAACAGGGAATTCAACAAAGAACGCCAGAGGCAGGTTCAAATCCAGTACATTGGTGCTGGACGCAAGACGGATGGATCTTCGTGGGAGTTGCTTTAATTCCCCCTTGATCTAGCCCCACTAGGGCACTTTCTTGTGTTTTATAGCTCTTCTGAGACTACTAAAGCCACAGCTGGCAAAACCAACATGTACTGTGCATTATCACCAGTCCTGAATTGGCCAGCTTTGGGACCTGACGTGGTGTCTGTACATTGTTACCTCCACAACCGAAGGTGGAAGGAAGTCATGTTTTCACCCCTGTTTTCTATCTGCTTGTTTATCTGTGAGCAGGATATCTCAAAAAGTTATGGTTGGATTTGGACGAAACATGGTGGGCGTGTTGGATGTGTGACAAGGACGAATCGATTAG
Source organism: Myxine glutinosa (assembly GCF_964187855.1). Classification (NCBI taxonomy): domain Eukaryota; kingdom Metazoa; phylum Chordata; class Myxini; order Myxiniformes; family Myxinidae; genus Myxine; species Myxine glutinosa. Next base: position 192,019,117 of record NC_136264.1, on the reverse strand, counting down.
ATTTTTCTGAAGACCCGGATACGAGAGTATTTTAATTTTTTCATGTGGTTCTTCACCATTGAGAAATTCGACCAAAAACGAAATATAGTACGATATTTTAAAACTTTGTTTTAGATGACTTGGTGGACAGGTTGATGGATTTCGACAAAACTTGGTGGACAGTTTGGGTGTGTGACAAGAACAAATTGCTTCAGTTTTGGTGAAGATTTTGATCCGGATCCGGCTTGTCAGTGGATACAAAACGTAAACTGTTCAGCCTGCCTGAAGTATGCACTCTACCTTCCTTTGTTTATACATTACCCAATTACTACCACATCTGCCCGTTGTTCTTCTGAAAGTTGATCATTGTAATTGTAACCAAATGTCTTCATGACGATTTTGGGTACTGCATGAGCTGAACATATTCTCAAGATTTGTTCCTTTTCTCTACCTCCCTCTGTCCTCCTCTCTCTCGCTCTTTATCTCGTCCTCTCTCTTTCTCCTCCTACCTCCTTTCCCCACTCCCCTTCTCTCTCCCTCACACAGCTGAGCAATGGCGTGTTTGCCTGTCTACGAGGTCTGGTGTCGAAGGCTCTGACTACATCAACGCATCGTTCATTCCGGTAAGGCCATTAACTAACTTTTACTTTGGTTATCATTCTGTTTAGATGTTAAATTATGGTAAATTTCTTAAAACACTTAGTATAGATGTATTTAAGGATATTTTTGCAACTGACTGTGCATGCTCCTCTCACATTTTTTTTGTATGATCCAAGTGATTACTGGGGATTTGAATATTATTTGTAATAGTGATATCAGGGATCTTGTGAAAATGAGAGCCAAATATAGGGAACCAGTACTAAGCCATGATGTTGTATTTGATAATCCATTGTTGATTCTGCTTCTGATTTTGTTCATAAAATGTGTAAAAAGTTTGGGTTATCGTAAATGTTTTTCCGACATGGTATGATAGGATTGTGGAAATTTTGGACAAAAGGATTAAGTTCTTTAATAGTTGAGGCTTGTTTTCCCATTCTTGGCCAAAACAATTATTGAGTAATCTTAATGTTCATAAGGATATTCAGGATCTGCATGAGAAGTATATTATAGCTCCTGCAGATGAAGCAGCTAATAATTTTGTGGTGGTTTGTAAAAAGTTTTACGTAGAGGTTTTATTAATGGAGATAGTATTGATAGAGTTACTTTAATGGTATAGGAAATAGCATGTATGTTCCTTGTCAAAATCCTTTCCAAGACATTATTTCTGAGCATCAGGAAGTTTTGAGTAATAATTTTACCTTTACATGTAAAGAGATAAATTTATGTATTCCCCGCTTTTTCTGGATCCGTGAGGTTCATAAGACCCCCATATAAGTTTAGGTTTATAGCAGAAGCTAGGCAATGTACTTTGAAACAGTTGTCAGTTATTGTTAATTCAGGGTTATGGGTGGTTCGGGTGCAATTTAGGAAATATTGTTTTGCATTTAATAGAATTCTAGTATTAATACTTTCTGGAGTATTAGTTCCACTTTAGAGTTCTTAGATAGGATTATATTCCTCAATATTAAACCTGTTGATGTTTTTGATTTTTCTACTTTGTATACAAATTTGGATTTGTCACTGATTAATGATGCACTCTTAAGTGTTATTTGCCCCCGTTGGACTTAGTCCGAAACGGGGGCTTATGGATTGGGTCTCGACCGTCTGTTTGTGAGTGCGTGCGTCCACAGCCATATCTCGGAAATGTATGGACCGATTTTGTTCATACTTGGCAAAAAGTCAATACATGACAGTATACATATGCCCATCATTTGTTTCGTTAGCGATCAAAGATGGCCGACTGGCTTCCATTTTAGTTGTAAAAAACCCGATGTTGAACACGCCCTCAACCATTTCTCGGACATGCATTTACCAATCTTGTTCAAACTTGACACACAGATAATGAATGATGGCTTACATATGCAAGTGATTTTCTTTCGAGATCAGATCCAATATGGCCGACTGCCAGCCATTTTGTTACTTAAATGTGCCCCCAACCACTTAAATGTGTTTGTTACTTAAATGTGTAAAACCATGCTGGCTACGACATTTTATGTCTTTTTCTTCTTGTTGATAAAGTTTTTAGCTCTTGAAATAAAGTTTTATGTGTCAAGTTTGATAAGTCTTTCTTTTCTAAGAAAGAGTGTATGGGTTTTAATTGTTTTGACAAACAAAAATTTAAAGATGCTCTTGGTTTTATTTTGTTCAACACTTTTGTATATTTTTGTGGGAAAATATTTCAACAAATAAAAGGTTGTAGCGGCTGCCGCTGAGTTTTCACAATCGCCTTGCACCTATCAAGGACGCGGAGCGATCACCATGCCGGGCTCGTCCAGGACGCCCAGGCCCGCGCTCAACTTGCCAGGCCGCAGCCAGGACGCTGGGCCACGCCCCCTGGCGCCGGGCCTGGGCAAACCCCCTGGCGGAATAGATATATATTGCTGACTGATAAACGGTTTTTCAGAGTGCCTGAGTGTTTGATTTCATTAAAGCAACTCAGATGAATTCTAGCTTTTTGTCGCGTCCATTCTTCCGATCGACGTGGGAGCCCCGGCTCCTTCATTGGTGACCTATCGACATGGACACGGCAGTCGCCCTTAAACTGCCTACCTTCTGGGAGGCTCACGCGGCGGTTTGGTTCGCACAGGCGGAGTCCCTGTTCGCCCTGCGAGGCATCACGGCCGACGACACCCGCTTCCACCATGTGGTAGCTGCGCTCGGGTCGGTTACCGCGGCCCGCGCCCTGAGCCTCCTCGAAAGCCCGCCAGCCGCTGACAAATACGGCGCGATTAAGAAGCTGCTCCTCGATGCTTTCGCCCTCCCATCGGCGGAACGCGCACGGCGCCTGCTCGATCTGCCTGAGCTCGGCGACACGCGCCCTTCCGAGCGCATGGACTACATGCTTTCACTGCTCGGCGAGCACTCTCCGGCATTCCTGTTCCGGGAGCTGTTCTTCCGTCAGCTGCCTAACCCGGTACGCCTCGCCCTGGCAAGCACGACGATCACAGATCCCCGGGCCCTTGCCAGAGAAGCCGACAAGATCTCCGCCGCAGGACAGCGCATCGTAGCGGCGACATGGGACCCACCGCCGTCCGACGCAACACCCAGGGCGCCCGAGCACCCGGCACGGTCGACGGCCGAACTGCCGACGCCATTGGCGGCCGCTCTACCGAGCCGACCACCTCCGGCACGACGACCGAGGCCTCCACCTGACCAAGCGTGGTGTTACTATCATGCCAGGTTCGGACAGAAGGCCCGGACATGCCGACCCCCGTGCACCTTCGGCAGGCCGGGAAACGGCCGGGCCGGCGTTCATTACCAGCCATGAGCGCCGGCCACACGGGCAACTTACTGTTCATCACGGATAAAGCGTCCGGACGGCGCTTCCTGTGCGACACCGGCGCCCAACTGAGCGTCATACCCGCCTCTGACCAGGACAGGCAATCCGCGGTTTGCGGCCCCTCCTTAGTTGCGGCCAACGGATCGACTATCCGCACCTTCGGCCCGTGCAACGTCACCCTCTGCTTCGGCGGCCAACGCTTTGCTTGGACGTTTGTAACCGCCAACGTGCCCGTGGCTCTGCTAGGCGCCGACTTCCTCTGCGCACACGGACTGCTGGTGGACGTCCAACGGCGTCGTTTAATCAACGCTGAAACCTTCAGCTCCCTGGTATGCACATTGAGCAGCTCCGCGCCGACCGAGCTGGCATGCGCCGTCCCGGCGGCGAACGAGTTTGCTCGCCTGCTCACGGAGTTCCCGGCCCTCACGCGGCCGACGTTTTCGGCCGTCGCAGTACGGCATGGGATCGAGCACCACATACCAACCACGGGCCCGCCGGTTTACGCCAGGGCCCGCCGCCTCGACCCAGCCAAGCTCGCCGTAGCGAAGGCCGAATTCGACGCGTTGGAGCACCTCGGCATCGTGCGGCGCTCCGATAGCGCGTGGGCCTCGCCACTGCACATCGTGCCAAAGCCGGGGGGTGGATGGCGCCCGTGTGGCGACTACCGCCGTCTCAATGACGCTACCACCCCCGACAGGTACCCGATCCCGCATATCCAAGACTTCTCCGCCCGTCTGGCGGGACGGGTCATTTTTTCGAAAATTGACCTCATACGGGGATATCACCAGGTACCTGTCAGGGCGGCCGACGTCCCTAAAACGGCAGTCATCACGCCGTTCGGCTTATTCGAATTCTTGCGGATGCCGTTTGGTCTCAAGAACGCGGCTCAGGCGTTCCAGCGCTTGATGGACGGCGTGCTGCGTGACCTGCCGTTCCTTTTCGTTTACCTGGACGACATCCTCGTCGCCAGCACGTCCCGGGCCGAGCACCTCCTCCACCTCCGGACGCTGTTCGAGCGCCTCAGCGAGCACGGCCTCATCGTCAACCCGGCCAAATGCCACTTCGGCACGACGGCCGTTGATTTTTTGGGCCATCACATCACCAAGAACGGGGCCGTGCCGCTGCCAACCAAGGTCGAGGCCATCACCACGTTCCCGCGTCCCCGCACCATAAAGGCCCTGCAGGAATTCCTGGGAATGGTGAATTTTTATCACCGCTTCGTGCCCCGCGCAGCTCAGCTCATGCGGCCCCTCTACGAAGCCCTCCGGGGCATGCCGGCCAAGCACGACATCGCCTGGTCCGCAGCAATGGATGCGGCCTGCCAAGGCTCAAAGCGGGCCCTCGCCGACGCAACACTGCTCGCTCACCCGGTGCTCAACGCTCCCATCGCCCTCACCACGGATGCCTCCGACTACGCGGTGGGCGCCGTACATGAGCAATGGGTGAACGGGGTTTGGCAGCCACTCGCTTTTTTCAGCCGGCAGCTCCGGCCGAACGAGCTCAAATACAGCACGTTTGACCGGGAGCTCCTCGGTCTACACCTGGCCGTCCGCCATTTCCGCCACCTCCTGGAGGGCCGACCTTTCACGGCGTTCGTCGACCACAAGCCGTTGGTTTACGCCATGGCCAAGGTCACGGAGCCATGGTCGGCCCGCCAACAGCGCCACCTCTCCGCCGTGTCGGAGTTTACCACGGACATCCGGCACGTCGCCGGCAAAAACAACGCCGTGGCCGACTGTCTTTCCCGGGCCAGCGCGAACGCGGTCCACCTGGGCGTGGATTTTGCGCTTATGGCGGCGGACCAAACCACCGACACCACGGTGCAAGCCCTCCGGGCGGCGGACACGGGCCTCCGCCTGGCCGACATCCCCTGCGCGGACACTGTCCTGCTCTGCGACGTCTCCCAAGGCCAGCCTCGCCCCATCGTGCCCGTCGCCTGGCAACGCCGCATCTTCGCCTCCCTCCACGGCCTTTCCCACCCGGGCCGGAAAGCTTCCCAGAAGCTGGTGTCGGCGCGTTTCGTCTGGCACGGCCTTCGTCGGGACGTCCGCGATTGGACCAGCGCCTGCACGGCCTGCCAACGGGCCAAGGTCCACCGACACACCCAGGCCCCGCTGGCACCTTTCACCGTGCCCGAACGACGTTTCGACCACGTCAACGTGGATCTGGTGGGCCCCCTCCCCCCGTCACGGGGGTTCACACACCTGCTCACCATGGTGGACAGGACCACCAGGTGGCCGGAGGCCGTTCCCCTCGTCTCCACCACCACCGCCGACGTGGCGCAGGCTTTCATCGCCACCTGGGTCGCCCGCTTCGGCGCACCGGCGGACATCTCGTCAGACCGCGGTCCACAGTTCACCTCCGAGCTGTGGGGCGCGGTCGCCCGCAACCTGGGGATCAAGCTCCACCGTACTACGGCCTACCACCCCCAAGCAAACGGGTTGTGCGAGCGATTCCACCGCTCCATGAAGGCCGCGCTCATGGCCGGCCTTCAAGACGTCGGGTGGGCCGACCGGCTGCCGTGGGTCCTTTTGGGCCTTCGCACGGCCCCCAAGGAGGACCTCCAGGCATCCACCGCCGAGCTTGTCTATGGCCAGGTGCTACGCGTCCCGGGCGAATTTGTGCCCGACGCTACCAGTCCCTGGTCCGCAGCTCACCAGCGCTCGGACCTCCAGGAGGCCGCCCGACGGTTTGCCCCCGTGCCAACATCCCACCACGGTGACCCCCAGTCCTACGTCCCCCCAGCACTCCGCACAGCGGAGTATGTTTTTGTGCGTCACGACGCACATCGGTGGCCACTCCAGCCGCCGTACGACGGGCCCTTCCGGGTGCTGCGACGGGACGACAAGTCGTTCGTCATCGACATCGGCGGCAGGTCGGACCGGATTGCTGTGGACCGCCTCAAGCCGGCGCACGTGGACGTCGACCACCCACCACGGGTGGCCCTTCCGCCGCGGCGAGGCCGTCCCCCGTCCACGGTGCCCCCCACTCGACCGCCCACCACCTCACCGGACCCCCTCCCACGACCCGCCAGGGGTCGCTTCGGCCGGGTCATCAGGACCCCCCTCAAATTGACCCTGCCGGTGCAAGTCGATTCTGGGGGGACGTGTGTAGCGGCTGCCGCTGAGTTTTCACAATCGCCTTGCACCTATCAAGGACGCGGAGCGATCACCATGCCGGGCTCGTCCAGGACGCCCAGGCCCGCGCTCAACTTGCCAGGCCGCAGCCAGGACGCTGGGCCACGCCCCCTGGCGCCGGGCCTGGGCAAACCCCCTGGCGGAATAGATATATATTGCTGACTGATAAACGGTTTTTCAGAGTGCCTGAGTGTTTGATTTCATTAAAGCAACTCAGATGAATTCTAGCTTTTTGTCGCGTCCATTCTTCCGATCGACGTGGGAGCCCCGGCTCCTTCAAGGTATTCCAATGGAAGGGAACTATAGTCCACTATTAGCAGACATTTTTCTTATTTATTGTGAGTTAGTGTAGAAGTTGATGAAGGAGAAGAAGTTAGGCTTAGCCAAATTGTTATCTTCTACATGTTGTTATATTGATGATATTTGTGTGATTAATTGCATGATTTTTTATATAATAGGCTGATTCATGGGATTTAACCAGAAAGCAGATAAGAGTAGTAATTACCTCTGCCACCGAAGGTCGATGGAGGTTATGTTTTCACCCCGGTTTGTTTGTGTGTCTGTCTGTCTGTGAACAAGATATCTCACATAGTTGTGGACGGATTCAGACGAAATTTGGAAGAGATGTAGCATATGTGACAAGGACGAAATGATTCGATTTTGGTGAAGATCAGGATTCGGATCCGACTAGTAGAATTTTTTAAGTGATTCTTCACCATTGGGAGATGGGGCCAAAACCGACATATAGCAGGATATATCAAAAAGTTATGGATGGATTTGGACAAACCTTGGTGGACTGGTTGGGTGTGTGACAAGGAAGAATCGATTCGATTTTGTTCAAGATCTGAATATTGATTCGGATGTGAGGATTATTTAATTTTTAAGTGATTCTTCCCCATTGAGATATGGTGTGCAAAGCGGTATATAACATGATATTTATAAAAGTTATGGATGAGTTATGAATAAACTTGGTGGATGAGTTGGATAGGTGACAAGAAGAAGCCGATTCGATTTTGGTTCAGGTCCGTATCCAGATCCGGCCTATCAGTGGGATACAAAACAAACTGTTCAGCCTGGTGGAGGTATGCTCTCTACTGAGTGCCGTTCTAGTTATCATAGAGTTGTGGCATATCTGAATATATTAGTTAAAGTTGGAAATAATTGTTTTAGTACAAATGTGTATCACATAAAGTTGACTATTTTAGCTTTCCTGGTGTCTTGTTTACTTTTCCGTCTAATAATGTACCAGTTAAAACAGGTTGCAATGTGTTTTCATCTCAGCTTATTAGATTTACTATAATTTGCTCTGTAAAGGATGATTTTGTGGTTCGTGCGAAGAAGTATTCTATTATGGTGGAGAGGGGATATTGTGCTAATAGTTTGATGAAGTCATGTGAGAATGTGTTTAGACGTCATTGTAATCTCTTGTTTAAGTTTGGTTGGTTTTCATGTTAACAGGTTCCTGTAGCATTTGAAGTTGTGTGAAAGGATTAAGATAAAGAAGTAATTGGGATTTGTTTTTGGTTGGCGGTGTTGTTATTGTTGATTTTTGGTGCTTTTTATGGTTAATTAATTGTCATTAGTGTTTACCAGAAGGGGAACTTCATTATAAATAGAGGGCCTTTGTATTGATTTGTGTGCTGGTGAATTGCTGTGTACATTCTGTAGTGGTAAGGTAAGAAGCGGTAAGGTAAGGTAAGAAGCGGTAAGGTATTTCTGGAGTGTGTGTGTGTGTTTGTGTGCGCGCTTTCTGGTTGTATGTATGATTTATTTGTTTATGTTTATTTTTGTGCTCCATCTCTCCTTTCTTTCCTTCTTTTTATTTGTCTATGGAGGGGTGAATCTTGCAAATAGGTTTTGTAGGGTTCACCTGACTTTGCCTGAATGGGGTTGTTGGGAGAGGAGAAGCAGTCGAAACCCAAATCCTATCCAGGTTCCTTCTAATGACTCCATCTTTGTCTTTTTGAGACCCTCCTGACACTCCAGTGCTGCATTTGGTTAGTTATTGTCCCCCGTCGCACAGCGGAGCGAAAGGGGGACTATGGTTTTCCCCTCCGTCCGTGTGTCCGTCCGTCCGTCCGTGCGTGCGTGTGTGCATGCGTCTTTGCGTGCGTGTGGGCGTGCGTGCGTGTGTGCGTAAGCGAAGGACCGCATTCGAATTTGGTCTGTGGGTGCAACCCACGTCAAAATCCAAGATGGCCGCCGCCATGTATGTCTGATGCCATGTATGTCTGAACCTTGTGAGATGAATATCTTGAAAAATAAGCGAAGTACCAACTTCTAATCTGGTGTGTGGGTGTATCTCGGCATAAGGAAGAAGGCTATTGAAAATTGGGTCGCCACGTCAAAATCCAAGATGGCCGCCACCATATATATGTCTGAAACTTGTGACCGAAATATCTCGAAAAATAAGCGAAGTACCAACTTCTAATCTGGTGTGTGGCTGTATCGAGGCACAAGGAAGAACGCTGTTTAAAATTGGGTCGCCACGTCAAAATCCAAGATGGCCGCCGCCATGTATGTCTGAACCTTGTGAGATGAATATCTTGAAAAATAAGCGAAGTACCAACTTCTAATCTGGTGTGTGGGTGTATCTCGGCATAAGGAAGAAGGCTATTGAAAATTGGGTCGCCACGTCAAAATCCAAGATGGCCGCCACCATATATATGTCTGAAACTTGTGACCGAAATATCTCGAAAAATAAGCGAAGTACCAACTTCTAATCTGGTGTGTGGCTGTATCGAGGCACAAGGAAGAACGCTGTTTAAAATTGGGTCGCCACGTCAAAATCCAAGATGGCCGCCGCCATGTATGTCTGAACCTTGTGAGATGAATATCTTGAAAAATAAGCGAAGTACCAACTTCTAATTTGGTGTGTGGGTGTATCTCGGCATAAGGAAGAACGCTATTGAAAATTGGGGCGCCACATCAAAATCCAAGATGGCCGCCACCATATATATGTCTGAACCTTGTGAGTGAAATATCTTGAAAAATAAGCGAAGTACCAACTTCTAATCTGGTGTGTGGGTGTATCTAGGCAAAAGCAAGAACGCTGTTTAAAATTGGTTCGCCACGTCAAAATCCAAGATGGCCGCCGCCATGTATGTCTGAACCTGTGCGATGAATATCTTGAAAAATAAGCGAAGTACCAACTTCTAATTTGGTGTGTGGGTGTATCTCGGCATAAGGAAGACCGCTATTGCAAATTGGGTCGCCACGTCAAACTCCAAGATGGCCGCCACCACATATATGTCTGAACCTTGTGAGTGAAATATCTTGGAAAATAAACAAAGTACCAACTTCTAATCTTGGTGTTTGGGTGTATCTAGGCACAAGGAAGAACGCTATTGAAAATTGGTTCGCCACGTCAAAATCCAAGATGGCCGCCGCCATGTATGTCTTAACCTTGTGAGCGGAATATCTTGAAAAATAAGCGAAGTACCAACTTCTAATCTGGTGTGTGGGTGTATCTAGGCATAAGGAAGAACGCTATTGAAAATTTGGTCGCCACGTCAAAATCCAAGATGGCCGCCTCCATGTATGTCTGAACCTTGTGAGCGAAATATCATATCATAGCATGTTTTCTGCGTCTTCCACTTTGTCAACTCACATCACTTCACCGACCGGGGACCGAGGCCTAACGCTTCTTTGATTTCATTCAACATCTTTTCACTTTCATGTTTCATCTTAAATCTTATCACTAACGTTTCAGCCTGATGTTGGCTTAATGGTTAAGGTGGCTGGCTTGAGATCTTAGGGTCCTGAGTTTGAGCCCCTGTCATGCCGTTGAAATTATTCCAGGTGGGTTGACTCAGCTTGTCATCTTTATGAGGTCGGTGAAGTGAGTACGAGTTGTTTTTTTCTTTTTTTTCTTTGTATACTACATCGAGGCTCGTGAAAGAGCTAACTCGTGAAAGAGCAATTGACTAGTGTAGTAATGGGGGGCATTGCATCAGCGGCACAGCCGTGCTTCCAGAAAATGATGCAGCCAAGCAGCCACGGGCTGCATACGAACCACCACCACTAATGTTTAATCTAGCGTCTTATGATTCTAATGTTTAATGTAACATCTTATCACTAGCAAGGTCCCCGTGATATGCACAGGAAGGAACCTAAAAGCAAACAGACAATGCGGAAATGGCTAATGCCAAATCATGAATGAATAAATTCTACATTCCCATGCCACCTTCAGCCAAACGTCAAGCATGGAATGGACAGCTGGTTCGTTCTTTCTATAGTCGTCAATGGCAAAAGTGCAAATGCTGAATCTGCGAATGTCACAGGGAGAAACCAAAAAAATTTCGCAAAAAAAAGAAAGTTTGTTTTTATTAAAGATTTGACGATTTTATTTCCTATAGCCATACACTTGAATCAGCCTTAAAATGGACATCAGAGGCCTGTCAGAGGCCTATGGACCTTCATAGATATGCGAGGAAAACAAAATGGTGGAAATGTGTTTTTGAAGCCCCTCCCAGAATGGGTGGAGTAACTCCCTCAACGGAGGCTACACTCACGGACAGACGCACAGACAGAATCACCAACGGATAATATTATATGGACTAGTGGGGGCACCCGTGGGAATCCCACGGGCATGGACGTGTGTGACATTTGGACATCTTCATTTAGATGCTGCACATTCAGTTTTACAAAATGATTACTGCCAATTGATCAGATCCACAAATGATGTAATCTACACCATTTCTGTACTTCTGATAACATGTGAATGCATGTGCGTGCACATGGAAAACACAGTTTGAAATATGTCATTACACGTCATGTAAAATGCAACTTCAAGAGCTCAAATCCTCTCCGTCCCCGCCCCCATCCCGCCCACATCACACACACTGCACCAGGGAGTGGGTCACACACACACGGGGGAGTGGGTCTCACACACACACACACAAAGGGGGGGGGGGGTGGGTCTGACGCACAGGGAGAAGTGGGTCACACACACAGGGGCGAGTGGGTCACACACACGGGGGAGAGTGGGTCACACACATGGGCGAGGGTGGGTCACACACACGGGGGAGAGTGGGTCACACACACGGGGGGACAGTGGGTCACACACGGGGGGAGAGTGGGTCACACACACGGGGGGGAGAGTGGGTCACACACACGGGGGAGAGTGGGTCACACACACGGGGGAGAGTGGGTCACACACACGGGGGAGAGTGGGTCACACACACGGGGGAGAGTGGGTCACACACACGGGGGAGAGTGGGTCACGCACACGGGGTAGAGTGGGTCACGCACACGGGGGAGAATGGGTCACGCACGGGGGAGAGTGGGTCACGCACACGGGGGAGAGTGGGTCACGCAAACGGGGGAGAGTGGGTCACACACACGGGGGAGAGTGGGTCACACACACGGGGGAGAGTGGGTCACGCACACGGGGGAGAGTGGGTCACGCACACGGGGGAGAATGGGTCACGCACGGGGGAGAGTGGGTCACGCACACGGGGGAGAGTGGGTCACGCACACGGGGGAGAGTGGGTCACACACATGGGGGAGAGTGGGTCACACACACGGGGGAGAGTGGGTCACACACACGGGGGAGAGTGGGTCACACACAAGGGGGAGAGTGGGTCACACACACGGGGGAGAGTGGGTCACACACACGGGGGAGAGTGGGTCACACACACGGGGGAGAGTGCATCACACACACGGGGGAGAGTGGGTCACACAAGGGGGAGAGTGGGGGTCGCTTTATTCCTCTCTCCTCATTCCTTTCCAACTCCTCGTCACTCCTCTCCCCCTCCCCTAATCTCCTCTCCCCCCCCCCCCCCCCAGTTCCCCCACTCAGTCTCCTCTCACCCCCTCCCCCAGTCTCCTCTCCCCGTCCCCCAGTTTCCTCTCCCCCTCCCCCAGTATCCTCTCCCCCCCCAGTCCCCTCCCCCACCCCAATCTCCTCTCCCCCTCCCCAGTCTCCTCCCCCCCCCCAGTCTCCTCTCCCCCCCCCCCCAATCTCCTCCTCCCCCCAGTCTCCTCTGCCCCACCCCCCAGTCTCCTCTCCCCCCCCCCCTCCAGTCTTCTCCCCCCCCCCCCAGTCACATTCCCCCCTCCAGTCCCCTCCCTCCCCCACAGTTCTTCTTCCCCGCCCCCCCCCCCCCAGTCTCCTCTCCCCCTCCCCTCTGTCTCCTTTTTCCCTCCCTAAGTCTCCTCCCTCCCCTCACTCCGGCAATTGTTCCAATCGAGCAGGTACGGTAAACATTGGAGGTAATTTAACTTTTCTCTTGGAGCAACATCGTGTAAACCGCCCCCTTTTCCTGTTCATTCATTAGTGAAATGTTTCGCAGAACAGTGCACGCATGGTGACGTCACCGGACCCGCCCTGCAATGATGATCTTCAACAATATTATCCAATACTTCATCCAGATTCATTGCAGCTGCTCTTGTATATGTTTGCTGAGCACACATTACCTTCCAATGTCTTTGTTGCTCAGCATCCCGTGCAAGTCTGTGTTAACTTTCATTGGCGGTCTCGTTCTGTTCCCTCATTATTTTATTCATTTTGGAGATAGCATTTACAAATGCGAGTGGCGACACGTAAACGATGCTCCGCCCCTCTCTCCATGAGCAGAGTACCAAATTGCAACTTTTTATTGTGACTACGTCTAAAGAATGAAACATTCCGACTATATAAAGAATACAGCACAAATGGAAAAGTCCCTGATAAAAAAGTCTTATGGGCGGTGTCTTAGAACATTACATTGCACCTTTCTGTCCAGGGAAAACCAAAGTTTCTCTTTTCGTTACAGCGTACAAAATGACATTTTTTAAATTAAAGATTTCAAATAAACTTCTTTAAAGTGTACGTGCACATAGCTTATAAAATAAGAACGAAAAAATATCTTTCGGCAATTTCCCGTCTGTGTTTATTTATTTATTTATTTTACATATGTGAATTACATGTCCATGCACACATGAAATGGAGTTTCTTTAATGATCCTGGATGTGAACACGATTGATTCAGCCTTGAAAACCCGTGCGAAAACCCAAAAAAAAATTCTTATAGATTTCACGATTTTATTTCCTCTAGAAATGAAACGAATCTTCTTTGGGCGGTGTATAATTGCTCCGAACGAAACAGGCATTACCTGGTTTCCTTTGTTTGAGTTGTAATCAAAATGTACCTTTGTTTCTTCAAAAAGTAATTTATGATCGAAGACGTGTTGATTCAGTCTTAAAATGCACATCAGTCACGGGTGACTTCATTTTAAAACTTGAATGTATCGAAAACTTTTCGCTTTACAAAGCAAAAATAGATTAAAACCAAACGTTATTCATAAATATTGCATTCCATAGTTAGTTTACATTATACAGGCCTTCTCATTAAAAATGCATTTTGTTCTATAAACGTTAACTTTCATCGAATATTTCTCGTCTGTGATATTTGGGCGGTCTTTGATAAACCGTGCCGATCTCGGCTATTTCCTGCCTGTGCATTAACTTTCAACAAATCTCCTTCCCGTTTTTTGCAACCGAGTTTAAAACCATGCTAGCAACTGTGAAAAATGAAATCGGATGGTGAATTAGAGTCGAGATAAAGCCGTGAGAGAGTCTCAATGGACTTTATGTTACAGTCCTTCAAAAATGTATTTTGTTCTATAAACGGTAACTTTAATTGAATTTCCTTCCCGTTTTTGCAAACCGAGTCTAAAACCATGTTAGCGACTGTGAAAAATGAAATTAAATAGTGAACTAAAGTCGAGATAAAGCCGTGAGAGAGTCTCAATGGACTTTATGTTACAGGCTTTCAAAAATGTATTTGTTCTATAAACGGTAACATTAATTGAATTTCCTTCCCGTTTTTTGCAACCGAGTCTAAAACCATGTTAGCGACTGTGAAAAATTAAATCAGATGGTGAATTAGAGTCGAGATAAAGCCGTGAGAGAGTCTCAATGGTGTTTATGTTATAGGCCTTTGAAAATGAATTTTGTTCTATAAACGGTAACTTTCATCGAATTTTATTCCCGTTTTTTTTTCAACCGAGTCTAAAACCATGTTAGCAACTGTGAAAAATGAAATCAGATGGTGAATTAGAGTCGAGATAAAGCCGTGAGAGAGTCTCAATGGACTTTATGTTACAGGCCTTCCAAAATGCATTTCGTACTATAAATGGTAACTTTAATTGAATTTCCTTCCCGCTTTTTGCAAACAGAGTCTAAAACCATGTTAGCGACTGTGAAAAATGAAATTAGATGGTGAATTAAAGTCGAGATAAAGCCGTGAGAGAGTCTCAATGGACTTTATGTTGCAGTCCTTCAAAAATGTATTTTGTTCTATAAACGGTAACTTTAATTGAATTTCCTTCCCGTTTTTTGCAAACCGAGTCTAAAACCATGTTAGCGACTGTGAAAAATGAGATTAAATAGTGAACTAAAGTCGAGATAAAGCCGTGAGAGAGTCTCAATGGACTTTATGTTACAGGCTTTCAAAAATGTATTTGTTCTATAAATGGTAACATTAATTGAATTTCCTTCCCGTTTTTTGCAACCGAGTCTAAAACCATGTTAGCGACTGTGAAAAATGAAATCAGATGGTGAATTAGAGTCGAGATAAAGCCGTGAGAGAGTCTCAATGGTCTTTATGTTATAGGCCTTTGAAAATGAATTTTGTTCTATAAACGGTAACTTTCATCGAATTTTATTCCCGTTTTTTTTTCAACCGAGTCTAAAACCATGTTAGCGACTGTGAAAAATGAAATCAGATATCGAATTAGTGTTGAAATAAAACTGTGAGAGAGAGCAAGACACCGCGGGCCTCACAAAAGAGGCCTCAAAGCTATGCGAGTAAACAAAATGGTGGATATTTGTTTTTGAAGCCCCTTCCAGAATGGGTGGAGGTGGGTTATTCCTCCTACCTCAACGGAGGAGGCCACACCCTCGGACATCCTCACAGACAGAATCACCTACGGAGAATATTATATAGATTCGAAAATATATGTTTAATGTTTAATCGATCATCCTATCACTTATGTTTAATCTAACATTATTACTCCAATTTTTGTTCAAACATCCTTTCTTTGTTATTTTATTACTTGCAAAATCAAAGATTTTTCAAGTACAGTCGGACCCCGCTATACGCGGTTCCGCTATTTGCGGGTTCCACGTATTCACGGGTGATAAAATGCAACCTGTTTCTCTATTCGCGGAAAAATGTCCCGCTAATTCGCGGTTTTTGGGGGGGCGCAAATATATATATTTCGCGAGCCGCGAGCTTGACACATTTATAAAACCAATCTTTCACCAGCCATGCATAAAGCAGCTGGACATACGCAAAAAAAAACATCTTCTATGAGCAGCCAGCATGACCTATTCCTGCGTTTGCTGCCGTGTGTTTTGCGTTTTCATGGCTTTCGCAGGATACTCCGTCATTCACATTGTGAATAGCTTCACATGATATCCCGTCATTCACACTGTGAATAGCTTCACGTGATATCCCGTCATTCACACTGTGAATAGCTTCACGTGATATTCCACCGTTCACAGGTAAACATTGTTTCACAGGATATCCCAACAGACGGTAAACATTGCTTCGTGGGATATCCCACCAGCTGCCTAACAAGTCATCCCTGCGAGTTACTGTACAAAATGAAAACATTCCACAGTATCTATTAATGCAATTAGCTGTCTCCCTCTTCCCCATTGAAACAATGGCACGGCATGCATTCGTGGATTTTCATCGACATTCGTGGATTATCGCCTGACATTCGCGGTTTTGTCGCGCCATTTCTCGGACTTTCATCGACCTTCGCGGATTATCGTGGACATTCTTGGGATTTGCCTTAACATTTGGAGATTTTGCCTTGCCATTCGCGGTTTGTTCCTCGCTATTCGCGGATTTTCACGATTCGGGAAACAATCCACCCCTTTTTACATTGCAACAATGCCCCCCTATTCACGGTTTTGCAATTCGCGGCATTTTCCAGGAATGTATCCTCCGCTAATAGCGGGGTCCAACGGTATATTTGTCGTTTGCGTTTGTTGTTCTGTCTGTCTGTTTGTTTGTCGCTCGCCTGTAGGTCACAATTCTAAACCGATCATCATGAAACTTCACCAAGTCATATAGGTCGTCACAATTGAGAAGCATATTGATTTTGAGGTCAAAGTGTCAGCAAAGAGATCATTATCAATGATCTCTCCGACTCTCTGGAAAATCCTCTGTATCTCTTTGCTGATGACTCCACTCTCTGCCGCTCCATTCCTCTTCCCTCAGATCGGCAGTCTGCAGCCTCCTCACTCTCTGAAGACCTGGACAAAATCACAGACTGGTCAAACATGTGGAACATGTCTTTCAATCCTGACAAATCTCACACTCTTACTATGTCTCTCCGAAAAGATCGACTGGACAACCCTCCCATCTACTTTCTCAACAATCCTCTCCAAGAAGTTCTGTCGCTCAAGCTTTTGGGTCTCACCATCTGCCATGATCTTTCTTGGGAAAACCACATTTCCAAGCTGGCCTCCAAAGCCAGTCGCCGACTGGGCATCCTCCGTCGTGCGAAGTCCTTCCTAGGCACACCTGAGCTCCTCACCACATACAAGGCTTTCATCCGCAGCTCAATGGAATACTGTTCTCCCCTATGGGCTGGTGCTCCTGCCTCACACCTGGCTCGGCTTCACGCTGTTGAATCCAAAGCTTTCAGAATCATTGGAATCTCCCGCGATGAAGCTATCTCTGAAGGCCTTTCACTCACTCACCGCAGGCAGGTAGGTGGTCTTTCTGTCTTCTACCGACTCCTCTCCGGCCTTGCTCCCCCAGCTCTCTCTGTGCTCTGTCCCCCAAATATTCCTACAGGTCGCACAAGATCTGCCAGCCACCCTCTGATGGTTAAACTGCCGAAATCTCGGCTCTCTGCTCACCTTCACTCTTTCATTCCTCTTTTCTCCCGCCTCTGGAACAAACTCCCACACTCACTTCAATCACACTCCTCCCTCCAGGTCTTCAAAACAGCTGTTCACCACCATCTCTTATCTTCCCCCATCCAAAACCTTGATCTTTTCTACCCCCACTAATTCACCCCAGATCCACCTTTTTGAAATTCCAACTTCTTTCCTGGAAGTCTTGGCAGTGTCCATATGTTTTATACCTCTCCCACCCCCCCCCCCCCCTTCCCATGCCTCCCCCCCAAAGCCCTCTCCCTCCCACAGTTCTCTCGATGTCTCCATGTCTCTCGGTCCCTGCTCTCAAATGTTGTGTTTGTGTCCTTCCCCCTCTCTCCCCATCTTGTCTACCGCTCCCGATGTTATTTGTTTTGTGTGTCTGTTTGTCTTTCTGTGTGATTAATGTTCGCTCTTTCACGAGCCTCGATCTTGTAAACAAAAAAAAAAAAAAAAAAAAGGTCATATGGGGGTCATATTTCAAAAATACCCATTTTTCATCCGATTGACTTGAACATTGAACAGCATTTGTATATTGAGTCACTAAATTGGAAAACCAACTATTTTATAGGTTAAAAGGTCAAAGGTCAACTCATGGTCAAACTTCCAAAATCATCAATTTTCATCCGACTGACTTGAAAATTAAAGAATTACATCGTGTACCGCTGATTTGTGAAACCAACTATTTAAGAGCAAAAGGTCATCGGTCAACTCAAGGTCAAAAGGTCAACTCTAGATCAAACCTCTAATATCAATTTTCATCTGAAAAATCATCAATTTTAATCCGATTGACCCGAGCTTTGATTTAGATTGTCAATTTTAATCTTGATGAAATGGACAATTTCATGCATCCATGACAACTTTTTGGGGAGGAGGGGTGGATTTTGCAAGTGCTGTATCGTGCTCTGGAAGACGTCTTCTTGTTTGTTTGTCATTTCCTTTTTTCAATATAAAGTCAAGGCTCTATAACACAGAATAACTATAACACAGAACAGATTGTTATGCAACAGAACAAAAGGAACAGTAGAAAGAGACGGGGGAAATGCCAACAATAATAGGGGGAAGGGAGAGAGGATGTTTAACTGGGGTAGAAAAGATTATGTTTCAACTAACATCTTATCAGCTTTCGTTTTCCTTCCATTTCTTATAATCACAGTTTTCTGTTAATCATTTTGTAATATTGCCGCAAACGAGTCTTCACCCACTCTTCACTGCATGGTTCCTGGACCATGTTTCTGCATGTCTGGTTAACATTGGTGCACTTAATGTACCACAACTTGTACTTTAGATTTTGTTGTAACCATGCAAATTTCCCTTATTTTACCATGGAGCCAACATGCACATGTACAGTTAGGCTTGATAGAATCACAAGCTGGTCAAACACTTGGAATATGTCTTTCCATCCAGACAAATGTCAAACTCTCACTCTGTCTCTCCAAAAATACCATCTTGCGAACCCTTCAATATACTTCCTTAGCAATCCTCTGGAAGAAGTTCAATCATACAATCTTTTGGGCCTAACTTTCAGCGAGGATTGATACCGTGGAAACCTATGCCTCAAAATCATTGGAATCTCCCATGATGAAGCTGAGTCTCTGGGCCTACTACTTTCACATCTCGGACAAGTCGGTGGTGTCTCTGTCTTCAATCGCCTCCTTTCTGGTATTGCACCCTCTGCTCTTTCCGTGCACCCCAGATTTCTGCAGGGCACACACCTTCTGCCAGAAACCACCTTCTGGTTAAATTCCCAAAATCCAGACTCAGAGCTCACCTATACTTATTAATTCCTCTTTCTTTCCACCCATGGAACCAACTTCCTTTAAGCAACTATCGGGGATGCCTCTTCTGGGTGGTTGTACCCCCCAACGCAATTTGAGGCCAAATCTTCTCCATTCTTCCCTGCTGCCCAGATTTGTCAGATTCCTTCCACTTCTGTGATTGAGAGTTTGCAGCTGTCTCCATGTTTTCCACCCCGTGCATCCTCCCCGAGCCCTCGTTCTTCCGCATGCCTCTTATTTATCCAAGTCTCCCTCTTGGTATTTCCGCTTTAATTTTGCACCTCAACCCTGCTGTTGGTGTGCTCATCCCCCTTCTATTTCCATCCTTGCCTTATCATTCGTTGAGCCCAGAGTGACCACCTTGCCTTGTCATACCTTGAGCACAGAGTGACCACCTTGCCTTATCATACCTTGAGCACAGAGTGACCACCTTGCCTTGTCATACCTTGAGCACAGAGTGACCACCTTGCCTTATCATACCTTGAGCACAGAGTAACCACCTTGCCATATCATACCTTGAGCACAGAGTGACCACCTTGCCTTATCATACCTTGAGCACAGAGTGACCACCTTGCCTTATCATACCTTGAGCACAGAGTGACCACCTTGCCTTATCATACCTTGAGCACAGAGTGACCACCTTGCCTTATCATACCTTGAGCACAGAGTGACCACCTTGCCTTGTCATACCTTGAGCACAGAGTGACCACCTTGCCTTATCATACCTTGAGCACAGAGTGACCACCTTGCCTTATCATACCTTGAGCACAGAGTAACCACCTTGCCATATCATACCTTGAGCACAGAGTAACCACCTTTGCCTTGTCATACCTTGAGCACAGAGTAACCACCTTGCCATATCATACCTTGAGCACAGAGTGACCAACAACAACACATGCATTTTAAGGCCATTTTCCCTGCTAGAGCGGGGGTTAGCCTTGCGGTCCCCATGACGATCTTCTCCATTTTGCCCTATTTTCTACATCTCTCCTTGTTAACCCCCTTGCCCGCATTTCTTCTTCGACCACCTTTAGCCAAGTCTTTCTCGGTCTTCCCCGTCCTCTACTTCCTTATACATTCATTTTCATCACTCTTCTCAACCAGTGACTTTCATCCTTCCTCAACACATGACCAAACCATCTCAACCTGTTTCTCTTCACAGCATCAATCACAGGCTCTATTCCTGAGCACAGAGTGAGCACCTTGCCTTATCATACCTTGAGCACAGAGTGACCACCTTGTCTTATCATACCTTGGGCACAGAGTGACCACCTTGCCTTATCATTCGTTGAGCACAGAGTGACCATCTTGCCTTATTAGACCCCTTTTCTAACCCCTAGCCACTTTGATGAGCCATTATGACTTAAATGGTGAGCCTTCATCAAGAAATGAATCCACATCAACCAGGTTTCTCTGCCTCATCACTTCTTGTTCTACAATTGCTTGGCTTCAGTGAACCCTTCAGTATATGTGGTTCCCATATCGTGAGACTTTAAGGAAAATGAATAAATTATTTTTCATTCAAGATATCATTTAATCTCACAATTTGAAATGAACACATTACACTTTTTAAAATAAGCTTCAACAAGCAAATTACTTACAAGGCACACGTAAAGTAGAATAACGATTAAAATACATGTGCTTCCCAATGTCACTGATATTTTATTGGAAAGGAGTTGGGGAGTGTGGATTGGGGTTGAATGGTGGTTTGTGCGGCTTAGGAAAAGGCACCACTTGCACTCAGTTCATTTATATCCACATGAGTGTGGACAGGACAGCCAGTTTAACATGTTACAAAAGGATCACGTGTCGCAGGATGAAGTTTTCAATTCGAACTCAACTCTGCTGGAAAGCAGAATAAGACTCACACAGCTCAGATATAAGCCCACTACACCTGGGCTGTCCTAACAATGCGGTTTGAACTTGAAGGGAGAATAATGTGTGGGTTTGGGGGGAGTTCGAGGTATTTAACGTGGGTTGGCTTCTTTAGCATTCCCATTTGAACCAATGGTTCATGAAGCTCTGAACCCAGGATCACATGTCATATACAATATGTATTTGGCCATTGTCTGCTAATGTCCTTGCAATTTTCATCAACATACACTGATGTCTAATCTTATATTTGTCCTGCATGTTACTTATGGATAAGCTCCTCCATGAGCCTTAGATCAACAAAAAAATTTAATGCTTTCTCAGAAATTGTGAAAAAGGATTGTGGCTGTATCCATCCCATTCATCCCGTTTGTCCTCCCCAAGCCCTCTTTCTTCCCCACGGCCTTTATCCCTCCAAGTCACCCCCATCTCATCTCCCTCATGCCCTCTCCAACTTTCTACTGTTCTTTTTGTTCTCCTACATCCTGGACTGTTCTGTGTTTTAGCTCCTTCACGAGCCTCAAATCTATATACAAATCGAAGGGGGATGGATGCTGAGATAAGAGTGAAGACATGGAAGGGTGAAGGTTAGGGGGAGAGAATGAAGAGAAGGGAAGCAACAATAAGTGCAATGGAAAAAAAGAGAAGTGCAAGTTAGTAGAGGGGGAAACCAAAAATCCCAGCACAATTTATTACATATTATGTAGATGACATATTGTGTTCACGTTACAAACTTCCTTGGAATTTTTACAAGTGTTCAGAATCCTAACCCTGCTGCGCTTGCCCGTGGCACACATCGCCACCTACAGGCAAACGATTGGCACTCAACTGTAAGGCTCCATAATGTGCACCATTGCAAATGATACAATATACACATCATCAAACCACAATTAAATATCTGCATTATTCCTTCATCTGTACACAGAATCAGAAATTGCAGATGTCATTCCACAACATGGGGCTGTCCTTGGAAAAGCCTGATGAACATTGAGGAAGTAATCGCCCATCGGAGTAAACGGCATCTACTTTTGTCCTTGCGGACTCGTATAGCTATCCTTCCGATGAAGGAATGCACAATTCTGTGGACAAACGTGGAATAACAGAATGAGCGGGTGGCAAGAGAGTTCCAATTAGAGGCAGTAGACGACAGAGAAATCACCGACCTGTATACATTCGAACATTCAGCTCTGGGCCTCAAGTTTGTATCGGATGTTTATGACATCCAAGACTGGAAGTGAGCATTTATACCTAGAACCAATAATAGAACATCTCGTCGGGTTTTCCTCTCCCTTCACAGCTTCCCTAAATTTTAACAGACCAAGGATGCGCCATTTTATTTTCCCCCCCGAAATCTACATTCCTCACATTGTTTATGCTTGCAATTGATAATGATTGCTCTTTCTTTGTGTGTGCTGTGCTGAAAGCAGCTCCTAATATAATGGACAGCAATGCAATTGCAAATGCAATCATGGAAAATGTAATCCTGAAAATGCTTTTGTTTCTGCCATTAGTTAGTTTCTGCCATTTGGAAATCATTAGTCCGCTCTATAATAATGAGGCTCACAATAGATGGACAACATGCATCATGTCCGTGCCTCCACAAGTTTCAGACAAAGCTTTCCACAACAAGCCGGAATGGTCCCTCCTGGTGAGGAATCTGCGGTCGAGCGAACCCTCCGGTCGCTTTTTTTATACACAACTACAAGACGGCTGCCCACAACTGAATGCTCCTTTCATGATCCCTCATCCAATGGCATCGTTGTTTTTTTTTCATGAGTAGGCAAAACTTGGCAATTTTCAGCAGACTGGAATTCATCAGGAGGCTCTGCACAGGTCTGTACCTGGTCGAAATGTCACTCTTCTGAAACAAAGAAACCAACACTAATAGCCTAATGTGGAGTGGGGGAAGAGCGAATGAGAAACAACAGATATACATCTAGATACAACGGTCTAGGCATTGGAGTGTAGCTAGGTAGGTAGGTAGAGCATGGACACCAGTCATACGGTTCAATGACTTTTACTAATCACTGGAAAACCGAACCAGCATGTAGATGTACGTATATGTACTTCGAAGCTTGCGCTATGCTTTTGGGCCTGTACGATGGCTACGCCGAGCCTGCTGAGGCAGGCTGCGGCAGCATCTCTCTCAGCCAATGTTGAGGAAATATACTCTACATCTACCTGGAACATGTCTTTTAATTCAAGAAAGACCCATATTCCCACCTTTTACGAAAAGTTGTGAGATTCTCACTCTCCCCGCCCACCTCCACCCCTCCTCCTCCCCCCCCCCCCCCCCCCCCCCTGGTATAACTTTCCCAGTCCTGTTGATATGTTCAGTGAGTATCCTGAACTTCCACACCAGAGGGGTTTCTGGTTGAGCGTGCACCAGGTAATTTTAAATTTAAAAATGCTTCGCTTAATGTTATATATACAGGAAGATAGGGGGTGGAGGAGGGGAACACCCACCTTTCCTGAAAGGAACATCTTCCCCCATCTTAGTCTTTATTCATATTTGTTTGTTTCAGTACTATACGTGTATTTATATATAACTAACGGAGCCTACCTGTCACTTCACTGATGGACCAACTTCGCTGCCATCCTTTTGCCAAAATTAATTTACCCTCATCATTACCCAGGTAAAAAAAGGGAATTTTAATACCCTTTGCCACCACCACTAGGTGGTGCAACACGGTACATATTTACATAGAGAATTTATGCTCTCCTGCCCCTCCCCCCCTTCCCACATCCCACGCGAGGCCACGGTCACATAGCCTATGTTACCCCCCACCCAAACTTGTGTTTGTACCCCGAGTTTGGAATTTGTAACTTAAAAGATTTGGCCGTGCATAGAACACAGACAAACAGAGAGAGAGAAATATTTTTTGCCTTTTATAGGTGTAGATAATACATCCCCCGTGACAGAGACAGGCAGGTTCACATTTTTGGATCACCCACATTAAATGCAGGTGAATGGACATTCATGGAAAGCTAAATAATTTATTCAAAGCTTGGTGCAAATTGGTTATCAGAAAAAGCCAGAGCTCATGAGGCAGCAACAGAGATGGTAATATTTAACAAGACTTCGGTTTATCCCAGATAAGACTGAATAAACTATATTTTAAATCTAACTTTTCCAAAATAATATTCCAAATCCAAAAGATTCCTTATTCAGTACAATTTTACACTTTTAAACAATGCACCATCACATCTGATTCTGCTTGTCGTTCTCATTCCACAGGAATATCTGCCAAAAACAAAGTTTCTTTGTAAGAAACTATTTTCTTAAAATAAGAATAATTTTCTTGAAACAATAAAGAGATCAGAAAATTATTCTTGCGGCTAGACAAAGTTTCTTATGGTTTTCTTGTTTCAAGGAAACTTCTCTTATTTCAAGGAAATGTTTCTAACAACATTTATTTTGGGCAGTGTTATATGGAAAATGAAATCTTGACCAATCACAATCCAAATTAGAGCTTTAAAATTGCATTTTTGGGATTTGAAGAGACCCATTCATTAGTGGTTGTTCAGCACCCTATCAGGCAGGAAGGTGGCGGAATGATCTTCTTGAATTTTCATTTCCTGACTTTCTTGGATATGTTTCAAATCAAAAACTGCAATTGCCTTCTCAATGTCCACTGCTTTGGCTCGAGGCTTACAGGTGGAAATAATGTTCCTCTTCAAACCACACTGAAATTTTAATTGAAATTGTGATTTTTTTAATTTTAGTGAAGTTATTGAGAATATAAATGGTTCGGTCTTATCTAGGACACCCTGTACATCAATGTTCTTCTTTCACATGCAGCACAAGGCTGTGGGGTAGCATCATCGGCTGAGGGCGCAGCTGTACCTCTGATGCAGTTCCCTCTGCTAGTTATGGCAGGAATTTTTTTCATTTGGCCATGGTGCCAGCAATAGCTCGCCTATTCCTCACGAAGGTGGGATGTTTAATGTGCACTAACTAATGCTGGCAGACAGGGCGCCCAGTTTAACGTCCATCCGATGGACAGCACATATTGATGAATCACCCTGCCTGTGAAGCACTGGGATGACTGTTTGTAGCTGGGTCGGGATTCAAACCCAGGCTAGACAGCTTAGAGGCCAGTTTTGTGCATTCCGCTAAGCCGTCCAATCAGCTTTATATATTGATGATGAACCATCACTTTCTGCAGGATTAATTGTGTCAATAATTTGGTGTGTTCTATCTCAGGCTTACAAGGCTGTATTCAACATCTTGGTCCTAACACCTTTCTCCCTTATCTGATCCAAGCCTTTTGTTCCGAATATTTACTGAGCTTTAGGAAACCAAAAGGCACTTTTATCGCACTGGCTCGCACGCAGGCAATTCTGAATTGTAGGCAATTTTCCGATGGCATTTCTGAGAACGAGGCCCTATCTCGTTTGCGGTCCATTATATTTGCATATTAATTGCCTCCCTCTGTTGCCAGGTTTCGAGCGGACCCCTAGCTTCACTGCCAATGTCGTTCATGAATGTGTTTTTTTTTTTCAGGGTTACCGCCAAGATCACGAATACATTGTGACGCAGCGCCCGGCACCGCACACGATGGGAGGCTTTTGGCGGATGGTGTGGGAACGCAAGGCTCAGCTCATTGTCTCACTGGCCGAAGACATGCCTTTGGTAACCTGAGCCGTACCTGGCTATCATTCTTATTTTGGAAGAGTTTTTTTTTTTTTTTGGATACTAAATCGAGGCTTGTATAAGAGCTAACACATATAACATATAACAAAGGGAACAAAAGACAAGAGGGGGCGAGAGAGGGAAGCACAGCAACAGTAGGGAACAGGGACATCACGAGATCTGTGGAAGAGGGAGGGCTCGGGAGGGGTACACGGGATAATCAAGATGGACACTACAAGGGCTTTCAGTAAAGAAAACAGGGAATTTGAAGGAGGTGGGTTTGGGCTGGATTGACAGGGGTAGAGGAGATCATGGTTTTGGATGGGGGAAGGTAGATAAGAGATGGTGGTGAAGAGCTGTTTTAAAGACCTGGAGGGAGGAGTGGGATTGAAGAGAGTGAGGGAGTTTGTTACAGAGGCGGGAAAAAAAGAGCAATGAATAAGTGAAGGTGAGCAGTGAATCTTTATTTTGGCAGTTTCACCATAAGAGGGTTGCAGGCAGATCTTGTGCGACCTGAAGGAATATTTGGGGGGCAGAGCTCAGAGAGAGCTGGGGGAGCAAGGCCAGAGAGGAGTCAGTGGAAAACAAAGACCACCAACCTGCCTGCGGTGAGAAAGTGAAAGGACCTCAAAATCATCTTCATCGCGGGAGATTCCAATGATTCTGAAAGCCTTAGTTTATACAGTGTGAAGCCAAGCTGGGTGTGAGGCAGGAGCACCAGCCCAGAAGGGAGAGCAATATTCCATTGAGCTGCAGATGAAAGCCTTGTATGTGGTGAGGACCTCAGGTGTGCCAAGGAAGGACTTTGCACGATGGAGGATGCCCAGTCGGTGACTGGCTTTGGAGCTCAGCTTGGAAATGTGGTTTTCCCAGGAAAGATCATGGCAGATAGTGAGACCCAAAAGCTTGAGTGACAGAACTTATTGGAGAGGATTGTGGAGAAAGTAGATGGGAGGGTTGTCCAGACGGTCTTTCCGGAGAGACATTGTGAAAGTGTGGGATTTGTCAGGATTGAAAGACATGTTCCAAGTCTTTGTCAGGACCAGCTTGTGATTTTTTTCCTGATCCGTGAAAGGTTTTTCCAGGATGAATTTCGATGGAGAAAATAATTTGGAATAATTTGTTTTCTTTGGTTTGGGACGAGAGGTGCTGCTGTGCAACATCTGAGGCCTGGTTTTGATGGAATTATTGGTGTGTCGCTCTACTCTTTACGCATCGTTGTGTTTTATAGACACCGCCGCAGCACACCCGTGATGTTCCATTGCTGCATTCAATCTCGTCCACCCTCTCTCGACTTTTGCTTCACGAATGAAGTACCAGCCGTGTCGCATGATTGTATCGCATTCACTAGCCAGAGAGGGGAAGGGTCACCACGACGCATCACGGATGGGTTTATCCACTTTATTCGAGTGTAGCTGATTAAATCCTTTGTTTGGTACAAAGAACCATCAAACGCCTAAAGCCGCTTTCATAACTCTGTCAAATAGCAATTACATTCTTTCGGAGAGGCTATGATTGGGGAGAAGTGTGCAGAAATCGCTTGTGATTAAATCCGTGTTACCTTTCTCTGGATAATGACACACACTGGAGCAATTTCCAGTCAGTTGAATCCTAAAAGCCAGATTTCTTGGCTCAAATGTATATTCATTTGGGATTTGACAAGCGTTCGTTAAAATGTAGCAACTTGCTTTTCTGACATCCACAGGTTTGAATGTAAAGTAGTCCGACATACGAAATGCAAAGCCTCCTTCCATGGACAGGCCAGTTCATCACTAGTGGCGCACTGTTAATGCAATTTTGATAAATCCCTTCCATCCCCGATCCTTTGACTGGCCTCGCTCATTTTCGTCCTCTCTTGATTCAAGGGAATAATCATCGCACAGGATCACACGTGTTAGTTCTTCGGAATTCTGGTCACCACCATTACTCAACATCCTCTTTATCTTATCCCAAGTATTTGCTGTTGTTCATTTGTTCTTCTCTAAATCATAGCTGACAGCAGCACAGCTCATAACAGGATAGTATAGACATCATATTGGCCCAGGGCACATTTTTACTCCCACTGCTTCCTTTCTGTGCCTTCAGTTAGAAATTAGTGGCTGTTGAATGTACCTAACAAGTGGTATTAAAGCTATGAATTCTCTGTTATCTCAGGGGTATTAAAAAAAAGTCATCCACTCAAATGGCCACCAACTGCCACACTAGAAAAATATAAAAGGTGTGCAAAGATTGATTTTTAATATGCCACCTAGTTTCATAACTATTCACACGAACTCACTACCGAAACCAACAAAACAAGCGCATTACGCCTATATAGGTCCCCCGTCGGTGAAGTGATGTGAGTTGACAAAGTGGAAGATGCAGGAAACATGGAAGAGTCGATAATATTTGCGAGTGGGTTGGAGACACACCCACACACCAGATTAGAAGTTCCACTTTGTCAACTCACATCACTTCAACGACGGGGGACCTAGGCGTAACGCTTGTTCATTATCTTTTTTTTATACAGGTGTCGAGGTGCATGAAAGAGTAGAACAAAAAGGTCAATAGCTAGAAAATGGATTTAAAAGGAAAGTTGGATGAGAATGCACAGTTGCACAACAACACAGGGAGGGGAGTTACGAATAAAAAAAGGACAGGGTCTGATTAGGTGAAGAAAAACTTGCACGTGGAAATGGGAAAGACCTTGACATGGTGGTGAGCAGTGAGCAGTATGAGCAGTATACTTGAAGATCTAGTGAGGGCACAAGACAAGAGACTTGAACACCGTTCCACTTGTGAGAGGAAAAGGCAATGAAAGAACGAAGTTGATCATTCAGCTTATACTTGGGAAGTGTAACAAGGTAATGGTTGCTGGTGTAATTGCTGTGACCTGAGAGTTGAGAATGCAGGGGAAGCAAGACCAGAAGAGAGATAGTAAAAGACTGCAAGACCACCAACTTGCCTGAAGTGAGTGAGAGCAGACCCTAATACTCGGTCTTCCTTTTGCAACATGCCTTTGATGTGAACGGCCTAACACTCCATGACCAGCAGCTGTTAGTGGAGAGCCATTTTCCATGGAACTTGTAATTAAGACGATGCACACTTATAAGTCAAGAACAGCAGTGGACTGGACCCCACTGGGGCAGTAACTGGTTTTGAAGGCCAGGTTCGAGATATGACTGCCCAAGATAGGTTATTGTTGAAGGTGAGCCCCAGCAGCTCCAGTGATTGTACCTCTCACAGAGGCTGACCAACAACAACAAACAACATGCATTTTAAGGCCATTTTCCCTGCTAGAGCAGGGGTTAGCCTTGCGGTCCCCATGACAATCTTCTCCATTTTGCCCTATTTTCTGCATCTCCCCTTGTTAACCCCCTTGCCCACATTTCTTCTTCCACCATCTATAGCCAAGTCTTTCTTGGTCTTCCCCGTCCTCTACTTCCTTCTACATTCATTTCCATCACTCTTCTCAACCAGTCACTTTCATCCTTCCTCAACACATGACCAAACCATCTCAACCTGTTTCTCTTCACAGCATCAATCACAGGCTCTATTCCCATCATCTTTCGCAATTCATCATTTGTCTTCCTCTCTCTCAACGATACTCCACACATCCACCGAACAATTCGCATTTCCGCCCTTTCCAGCCTTCTTTGCTGCTCTACGTTCATTACCCATGTCTCGCCCCCATAAATCATAACACTTCTCACACATGCAGCATAGCATACACCTTTCCCTTCAGCTTCAACGACACTCCCCTCCTCATCAGCACGCCACTCAGTTCCCGAAACTTCTTCCATGCACATCTCACTCTAGCAACCGTTGCCGAGTCTGATCCACCTTCTCCATTCAGCATGTCTCCGAGGTAGCAAAATGTTTTCACACCTTCCAGCTTCATGCCGTCTCCAAGATCCAACTCAACATTTCCTCCATCTGCAGCTCCCTCTGTGCACACCTTACATTTGAATGTAGCTGCCACACTGGTTAATGACCCTCTCACACCACTACATTTTTGATGAACCCACAGAGCGCACATTGTACATTGAATAGAGTTCACTGAATGGAGTTCAGCGCACAGAGGCTGACCACAGAAATCAATTGAGCAATTTTCCAGCCAGTCGTTATGTTGAGATATGGTGAGGGTGTAGGAGTTTTCTGCATTAAAAGATCTGTTTTTGTGAAGAAAATAGAGGTTCATGGAAGAGCAAGTATACAGAGGGCAAACAGCAACCTCCTGACAGTGGGGTGATGCGGCCACATTTGGACACGCCAAACAAGGGAAATAACGAATGGGAAAAGGGGAGGCAGGTGAGGAAATGCAGTAACCTACAAGTAAGAGGGTTGGGCAGGTGGTACAGCACCAGCTCATGCCATCTCCCATCGCTACCTACAATCCTTTCTATCCTCATGAACTATACTGAGCCCAACCCTTGTACTTGCAGGGTACTGTGTTTCCTTCCCTCCTCTTTTCCCCTTAATTAATTCCACTGCTTGTTGTGTTTGACTATGGCCCCACTGCCACATGCACTCTTTGTATACGCTTCCTTTTTATCCTCTGTCACCTCGGTCTTCCATGAGTCGAAATGTTTCTCTGAAAAAGAGGTATAATAGAGAGACGATGTTCACTGAGAGGGCTACATTCCCTCATACATAGTCATCACATTAAAGAAGGCAATACAGTACAGCACACATACTGTAAGCAAGACTTTCCTGCAGACAGGGTCATGGATCCAGATATATTACATTCAGATTGTTGGGAAGACAGGGCTGGCAGGGATTTTGGGGGAAAAGAGCTCCTGACATAGAGCACATGGACACTGTCACCAACACGAGTGTTGCATCTGTCAGATAAGCACAATGAATAACCAGAGAGGGAGATGAATGCTTTTCGGGTATGCTGTGAAAGAAAGGTTTCTGTTAGACAGGTGACATCTGGGGAAAGACGGTGACCTATTGGGAGAGAGCCATGAGATTGGAGCACTGTCCTCTGTTGTTGCTTAGCTGCATGGGTGGGAGTAGATGTGACACAAGAGAGAGAGCGAGAGAGAGTGTTGGGTTGAGGGATAGTTGGTGTTAAAAGTGATGACTTTTATTCGTTTTAACAATACTTGCCCCAAATATATGGACGCTGAATATTGTGACAACAAGAGATTTGCTCAACAACAACAACAAACTTTGGTGCAGGAGGTCATTTGACCGATCATGCCTGCGCTCAATGAACAGCAGTTACCTTTACGCATCCATGCACACGCCACCTACCTACAAGTCCTGCCAGTATCCCTCTATCTCCACTGGATCTTGATAGGGAGACCCTTCCATGCTTGAATGACTACTCTTTGAGTGAAAGACCCCTGCATTAATCGTGTTCTAGCTCTCCTCTTCTTCACTCTCAGGCTGTGGCCTTGTGATCTGATAGCAATGTTGAAGATAATGAAGATAATGAGATAAAATAAGTGCACAAGAGTTTTTCAACAGAAAGGGTCTATTCTGCTGAAAAACTTTTCTGCACTTACTTTATCTAATGCCCTTCATTATCTTATACCTTAAACATTTCTATCAGATCCCATCATAATCACCTCCTTTCTAATGTGAAAAGGGGCTTCAGAAGATTTTATTAATTTCTGGAAAAAATGGTTTCTTCCACTTCGAGATGAACGTTTTATATAGGCTTTATTGACATTTTGTATAAAGATTCAAGGCTCGTGTAAGAGCTGGAACACAGAACGGATCAGGATGCAACATAACAAAAGGAACAGCAGAAAGGGAAGGGGGAGAATGCCAACATCAGGTCCGAGGGAGAAAATAAACAGATAGGGACAAATAAGGAATGCGAGTAATGATGAGTGGTAGGGAGAACATAAGGATTGGACAATATGGATACAGAAGCATAGTTTAGAGGGGATGGGGATGGTCTAATGGGTGTAGAAAAGATCATGGTTTTGTATTGGGGGATGATCTGAAATGGTGGTGAATGAAATTGAATAAAGTGTGGAATGTGGTTCCAGGGGCAGGAAAAAAAGAGGAACAAATGAGTGGAGGTGAGCAGTGGTTCTGTATTTTGGGAGTTTGACGAGAAGGGAATGCTGGTGTAGAAATACGCATGTATCCTGTAGAAACCAAGGGAGAGATGGAGCAAAGCGCAGAAAGAGTAGATGGTGCAAATCCAGAAAAGAGGTGGTGGAAGACAGAGACACCGCCGACCAGTCTGCGATGGGAAAGTGATAGGCCCATATACTCAGCTTAATCGCGGGAGATTCCAATATGAATGAATGTCAACATTTACCTTCACATTGTAAGCTGTACAGGTTTGATCATCCGATGTCATGCTCAGTAGTTCGAAGTTCCCTGATGTGGCAGGAGAACTCGTGATTTTCATTCCCCCAAATATGTAAACCCTCCTAATCTTCCGATTTACACCAAAAATCGAACGATTTTGACAGATTCTAATAATTTTCAAAATCCCTTTTGCGTCTGACATCCATGCAAAATCGTTGGCTTAACTTAGGGAGAAGAGCTCGGGAGAAGTGCCATCATTTCCTGGAGGAATCTGGGTACCAGCCTCTCCATGATGCTGGCAGGCAGCCGAGCAGCACTCTTGCATATACTATTTAACAATCAGCGAATATTACGTGACTGAGCATAGCTGATGGTAATATTCCACCTGTATTTCTGTAGGTATGCATGCTTGCGCTCATTCTCCATGCAACTTGCATATTTGATAAACTTTCTGATTCTGGGGAAATCTCACCTCGAGCCATGTGATATTCTCGAGCTGTTTGGCAAAATGAAGCCGTTCAAGCGGGCTGGCGCAGTTTTGGCAATGTGGGCACAAATAAGTCAAAGCAAGAATCTCAGTTCGAGAGTTCATAGAAAACCTTACCCTACACAGTCTGAGAAAAAGGAGGGAGGCAGGGTCTGTGAGCGTCAAATTTAATTGGTTGTAATGATATAAAATGCTGTAATATTTTGTCCAAGTACTACAAGATAAAGGTTTTTGAAAGTGTCAAAAAGGTGATTTATGTTCAAGTATATAATTAAATTGAAATAAAATTAATTTTTAAGGGTTGTAGGGAAAAAAAATGGAAAAACTCTGAAGTTTACCACCATTGATGCAACATCTTTTACACCACCTTATTTAACACGTTACATTATTTCTTCCTGCCTGTTGTTTGTGTCCTCTACAACTTCCTTAAAAACAGTACATTTCCTTTTTAGAATGATTTTCAATTTTGTTTCACTGCCAGACAAGCAGACAGTAAAATGATAATCTTACTTCTCTTGGCGCACGCACGATTGGGACAAATTCAGAGTCAAAGTACTGCTAAACTGCAGGTCGTCTTCCGATTTGTGTACAAAGTGTAACATTCAATTGAAATTAAGTTCCTCCTCGATCGTAAACGGACGTCTGTAGAGAGACACACACCAAGTGAACCAAACAGCTGACGACTACAACCAGCTGAAGATGGTCAAGGGCCTCCTGACTGCTGTAACAATCACCGAGCATGCACAACATTCTGAGGAAAGAAAGTGTAAATAGTTCTTGAAATTTGCTCTTTGTTGTATTTTTTATTGAGTTCTCTTATAAATAGCTTCAATACAGGAGGAGGGCCGTGATGCCCATCAATCATCTGGAATGGTTGCCAACCTATGGTTGTTTGTCTGTGTTCATCCTTTTTAATTGCTGAGTGTCAAGCAAGGAATCAATAACATACCAAGTCTTTGGTACGTGTTGACTGGGGTCGGGTTCGAACCGCCGACCTCCCCAACTCAGGGCAGGGCCCCCAACCATTACAGCACTGAATTTATTTTGTATACAAGATCGAGGCTCGTGTAAGACCTAACATTAATCACAAAAAGACAAACTGACACATAAAACATTAGATAAAGGGAGTGGGAGACAAGATGGGGAGAGAGAAGAAAGCACACAATAATAACTAGAACGGGCACTCGGTAGAGCGCATACCTTCGCCGCAGCTACTTTTGTTGCCAAAATAAAAGACTACAAGATCTGTGTAGCAAAGCCACACCTACGTTGTCATGCGGGAAGATTTGTTTCAAATTAAACCATTCTATCCCGCCAAAAGTTTGATATTGTAATCACATCCATGTGGTGGTATTCGTCTGTTAATATGCCTCCCCGATTGACAAATCTGCAATTTGAATTTCATTTGAGGTTGAAATGATTGCGGGAGATCGCGTTATAGTGATGACGTCTTGGATGGACATCCTCTTCTTCAGTCGCTCATAACTTTGAGTGAAATACGATCGAGTTAAAAATAGTCAGAATTTGAGCAAATCTGTTTCATTCGTTTGTTAATATGCCTCATCTCTTGACAAATCTGCAATTATAATTTTTTTTGAGGTTGAAATGATCGCGGGAGATCGCGTTATAGTGATGACGTCCTGGATGGACATCTTCTTCTTCAGTCGCGCATAACTTTGAGTGAAATACGATCGAGTTAAAAATAGTCAGAATTTGAGCAAATCTGTTTCATTCGTTTGTTAATATGCCTCATCTATTGTCAAATCTGCAATTATAATTTTTTTTGAGGTTGAAATGATCGCGGGAGATCGCGTTATAGTGATGACGTCCTGGATGGACATCTTCTTCTTCAGTCGCTCATAACTTTGAGTGAAATACGATCGAGTTAAAAATAGTCAGAATTTGAGCAAATCTGTTTCCCAAAATCTAATCAAATGTGTCCCGTATAATAACCAATCATCCCACCAAATTTCATGCAGTTCGGTTGAATACTTTTTGAGTTATGCGATTAACATACACACACACAGACATACAAATAAATACACAGCGATCAAAACATAACCTTCCGCTTTTGCGAAGGTAATAATTCATTTATTGTACAACATTTGAGAGCAGGGACATCGGGAGATCTGTGGGAGGGAGAGGACTTGGGGGGAGGATGCGTGGGAAGGGGGTGGGGGGGTGGTTCGGGTGGTAGAGGTATAAAACACATGGACACTGCTAGGACTTCCAGGAAAGAAGTCGGGATTTCAAAAAAGTGGATCTGGGGTGAATTAATGGGGTTAGAAAAGATCAAGGTTTTGGATGGGGGAAGACAAGAGATTGTGCTGAACAGCTGTTTTAACCCTTTGAGTACGGGATTTTTTTTTGATAAAAATACCCCCGGTACGGGATTAATTTGGCATTTTGGTACGGGATTGCAACCACGTACTGGCGATCTATTTATAGGTATAGTCGATGACGTGTAGTAAAGTCATCCGTACACAAAACTTTTTCGCGGGTTGCGGCACCGGACGTCATCCGTACTCAAAGGGTTAAAGACCTGGTTGTAACTTTTCTGAAATAATTGGTTCAGAATGCACCGGAAAACATTTTCATGGCGAATTCTTAACATTGTTACCCAAGAAACATGACTCCAGACCCCGATAGCATGTCTGCATTCCGCAAGATTTACTGCAAAAATACAATTCCAAGAAAGAAAATATTTTCTGCAAATAATAAGTTTTCTTGAAACAAGAAAAACAACGAGAAAACATTTCTCGCTGCAAGAAGATTCTTTCTCATGGTTTTGTTGTTTCAAGTCTTTCAGAAAAGGTTTGAGTTGTAGTTACTCCCATGGTTGGTTGTCTTTCATCCATTATTTGGAAAGGTTCCTAAGAGGCCATTTTTGGTGCTGTATAGTACAATATACACAAAAAGGTAAGGAATGCTACATTCCTGCAAAAACATCATACAACTAGAACGCCACTCAGTAGAGCGCATACTCCCGCCGTGGGTCAAGTTGGAATAGTACGATTTCACAAAAGTTTGAAGGAGTAGTTCAGTGACAACACAAGACAAGACAACACAAGACAGACAATGCACAGATATATATTTAGAATATATAGATTATAGAAGATAATTTTTTTTTAAACAAGGCAATTTCACTTACATTTTCGGATTCAGCGTTCAATTCTATATAAGTGAGTGTATTTTGAGGAATGTGTGACTTCAAATAATATTGTAAGCCAGGAAAACGTTTGTTTCATTCCTTAGGGATACAACATGTAAAACTGGCCCAAACGTCAAAACAAAACTCGCTCATTTTAGGTCGTTCAAGCTAATGCGACCACTCATTCTTCTGGGAAGAATCCCGTGCACATGCTTATCACACTTATAACTCACCTAAGTCTTTATAAGTTCATCAAATACTGACACCGCGATTGACATTCGCTGAGGTAAATGTTGATCTCTTCTGAGGTAAAAAAGAAAAGGGAAAAAAAAGCAGTTTTAAAGCATTATACGTATCAAACGATACATTTTATGAAACGGGGAGTCCGAATACACACTTTTGTGGTTTTAAAATGACAGAATATGTCTTTATTATAAATAAATAAAAAGAACCTTGAAGACGACGCTGCTTACAAAATACACCGCTCTAACGCATAACCACGAGTTTAAACTACATTTAAAACAAATATGAAAACTATTTTCATATCACAATGTAAATATAGAAGATAATGGTAAAAAAAAAAATGAGCCCTACCAATGGTAAACAATCCTTCAAAAAATTCCCGGATCTGGAATAATATCCTGAGCTTCACCAAAAACTAATCAATTCTTCCTTATCCCAAGGGCAATCATCCCACCAACTTTCATCCAAATCCGTTCAGAACTTTTCCAGATATCTTGTTAACAAACACACACACACACGGACACGATCGAATGCATTACTCCCTGGCGGGAGTAATTAGCAGACGTGAGGTGAGTTAGCATAGCTAGTGGTAATATTGCATCTGTGTGTGCACAAGTTCACATCACCAATAAACAGGAATGCACTGATATTAGCATGCTGTCGTGGTGCACCTGCTACTGCAGAGGTTCGCACGTCCGAATACAGCACAATGCAGGCAGGGGAGATGAGAGGGAAGGAGGGGGGGGTGGTGAGTGCTGCAATTTGAACATTTATTTCCGAGCCCACGGTGCATCACGCCTGCACTCAAGTGAGTGTTCCAAGCTAGATGGACCATCCAACACGAGTGTGGGACATTACGAAGCTGTATAGCTCCCACATTCACACCCGCTGATTGCCCATCCACCAAAGTACTGGCAGCTTTGCTGTAATGGGGTCCATTTCAGCGTCCCGAGGCAAGGTCATCGTGATTTCTCAAGGGCACTCCGAGCCTGTCCCTGTAGATGTGCACCTCAACTTGCTGTGCATTTGGAAATGGGTCATTTGTCTTTGTTTAAACTCGAACATTGATATTGTATCCCCAGACTCAACCCCCTTCTTCTATCCTGTCCCCAGAATAAGAGGTAAAGTTTCTTTAAAAATTCACATGCCAATCAACCTCGCCAGCTGCACCATTGTTACATTATTGTTATAATATAAAAACATTGTTGAGGGGTTTGTCATGCTGTGGCTTGGCCAGGATTCTTGGTACAATGACAGACAAAATACATTGCAGTAAGTGATAGTCAGGTTCACCATGTCAATAAATTATATTTCGTTCAGAATCGTGGAAGATTAGCAAACCTATACATTTTTGGAAAGGGTATAGCGTAAGGAAACTAAAAATCAATGTT
Source organism: Myxine glutinosa (assembly GCF_964187855.1). Taxonomy (NCBI): domain Eukaryota; kingdom Metazoa; phylum Chordata; class Myxini; order Myxiniformes; family Myxinidae; genus Myxine; species Myxine glutinosa. The sequence goes on along the minus strand of NC_136264.1, from coordinate 191,981,922 downwards.
TACATTTGGAGAGATACCTGTATGGCGGCCATTTTGGATTTTCAAAATGGCCACTGTAAAATACATATTTTGTTCTATTTCTGCCTCTAATTACCCTAAAAACTTTTTAAAATATACTAAACCTATATTTTCAGGGACAAGGAATCCAATGAAAGTATCAAATTAGTGCTATGGGGAATGGTAAGACACGAATCAAAGGTTTTGAATTGCAAAATACTGTCTTTATATTCGCGATAAGTTGCATAATCAAATACATGTTATCATTTTGTACAGGCAGTTAATAACATCAAAATGTGTCACAATAATTCATATCACCAAACATACACAGGCAGTCAGCAAAATCGTATATACACATGCAGTCAGTATAACTTCACATCTACACAGGCAGTCAATGACAAAATATACACAGGCAGTCAATGGCATCAAACATACACGATTAGAGAATATGCCATTTAGAGTTCGTCATCACTGTCCTGTGTGTCGTATCCGACAATATAGTCCGCATCGTTTTCACAGTCCGTTCCACACAAGCAAAGGTCGGTCAAATTGATTGGCAAATCGAATTGGTCGAATGGTCGATCGAATCGAATTCGATGAATCGAATCGAATCGAATCGATCGAATTGGTCGAATGGTCGATCGAAGCGATTGGTCGAATGGTCGAATTGGTCGAATGGAATTGGTAGATTGGTCGAATTGGTCGAATTTGTCGAATGGAATTGGTCGATTGGTCGAATTGGTCGAATCGAATTGGTCGGAATTGGCAAATGTAAACATTGATTTTTAGATTTTCCATGTAATAACGTTTACAAAAATGTATAGGTTTGCTAATCTACCATGATTTTGAACGAAAAAACATAGTGAACCTGACTATGACACTGAAAGTGTATTTGCGACGTACCCACCACGTTCGGAGACTTCACGCATGAATTTCAATTCACCTTTTGCCTTCCATCTCCTTCCAACACCTTTTCCCCATAACCCTCCTCAAACACCTCTGCGTCCTTTTGGCAAATTCATTCCTTTGACGCGCATACAGATGGAGGAGGAATACGTTTACTGGCCAATCCGTGACAAGGCGCTGAATTGTGGCAATTTCTGCGTGAAATTGCTCAAGGAAGACTGCGTGCAGCTTGCCGGAGCAGAGCGCCTGGCTGTCTTCAACCTGCTCATGTTTGGACGGCAGGTTCGCTTCTGCATACACGCGCATGCATGCACACATATACACACACACACACACACACACACACACACACACACAAACAGATGTACACATCCACACAAACACAAACGCACACGCGTGCACACATACACATGTATGTGCCTACACGCACGCACACACACACATACACACACATGCCTACACACACACACACACACACAAACACACATGCCTACACACACACACACATGCCTACACACACACACACGCCTATGTACACACACACACACGCCTATGTACACACACACACATGCCTACACACACCAACACACAAGCGTGCACACAAACACACACACACACACACACACATGTATGTGCTTTCACACACACACACACACAAACACACACACACACACACTTGCACACACATACACAAATGCCTATGCACACACACATGCCTATACACACACACGTGCCTACGATGCACACACATACACACACACACATGCCTACACACACACACATGCCTAAACTCACACATACACACACACATATGTGCCTACATACACACATGTGCCAACACACACACACATGCACATGCCCACACACACACACATACATATACCTACACACACACACACACACACACAAACACACACACACACACACACACACACACATGCCAACACACACACACACACAGACACACTTCCCCTTCTCTCCCCATCTTGTCTTCCACTCCCTCTTTTTGTATATTTTGTTTGTCTGGTTGATTTGTTTGTGAAATAAATGTTAGCTCTTTCACGAGCCTCGATTCTGTATGCAAAAAAGAAAAGAAAAAAAAAAAGACATATGCCTACATACACACACACACACATGCCAACACACACACACACACACACACACACACACACACACACACACACACACACACACACACACACACATGTGCCTACATACACACACACATATGCCTACATACACACATGCCAACACACACACACACACACATGCCAACACACACACACAGATGCCTACATACATGCCGTGGCAGCATCTGAGCATCATTTCAGGAGAGCACTTTCTCACCTCCTGTGTCCCATCAATCACACCTGACATCAGAAACCCATTTTTTCTCATCTCTCCCATGTACATCCCAATTTCCTATATCTCTGTTCATTGCCAGTACCTCAGCACAATGAATGTATTTGATAACAGACTGGACAAGTGCCTAGCGTAGGTCCATAATATGTTTACCATTACCCATTCCACAGTCGGAGAGGCCTCTGGAGCTAAAGCTCATCAAGTGCCCGCGATGGCCTAACCCCGACGGACCAATCAGCGGAGCCTTTGAACTCATCACCATCATGAACGATGAGAAGATGACCTCCGAACGTCCCATTATTGTTCATGATCAGTAAGTTTATTGACAATCGTCCGCTAATTGCCAACAGAGCATCTTGCCTATTGATAAGATCCGTATAACTTGGGTCGGCCTCTTTGGTGTCCTCATCTGAGAACCTAGTCCATGACTCATAGTCCCAGTTAAAATCCCATTTCTACTATGATGTTATGTCCATCTACTGTCCTATAATATCCTTCTTATTGGTACAAACTCCTTTGTAGATCACCATAAAAATGAAATTTTTAAAATCTGCTTTTCCTCAAGGGGAAAAGTTATTGGCGAGCTTGCTGGGTTTGACAGGTTTTCAGTTGGATCACATTTTGACCCGTATAACAAGAGAATTGTGATTGGAGCACAACAATCAACATTTCTGCTCTCATGAGGAAATATAGCCTCGTATTTATCAAATTTGAAGCAAGTGTTCCAACCGTTGTCTTTGTTCTTGTGTTGGCAGACTTGGTGGCGTATCTGCCGCAGCCTTCTGTAGCTTGGCATCACTTTGGGCTCAGTTGGAGGAGGAGAACATCATGGATGTTTTTCAGGTGGCCAGGGGCATCCAAAAAGCACGGCCTGGATCATTTACAGACCTGGTAAGACCGTAACAGATGGGGGGGACATGTTGGGTTTGCATCAGTGGAAAAGAGCTTGGTTAGGGTTCGTGCTGGCGTTGGTGCTCGGATTGTGACTATGGTCAGTTTTAAGGGTTGGGTAGAAAAGACTGTAGTTGGGGTCAGAGTTAATGATCTGGGTCAAAGTTAGGAGAAAAGAGCTTCATCGACCTATGTGGGATGACATGATATGGCAAGAAACTGTCGCATTGAAGGACAAGACGCAAGAGGCTGATTCCTCAGGCACCAGATAGATGACAAGGCCCATTTCTTGATACGCTTATTAATCTTAATTTTTAATCCGTTCACCTATCTAAGTTATCTTTGTTTTAAAGCCCTTTTTCCTCCTGTTTTGGTGCTTACGTCGAACTGACCTTTAACCCCTGCCATATCCTAAAACAACTTGGCTGTCTGTATTCCAATGCTTCTCGTAGTGTTGGCAAACAAAGCATCAGCCCGCACATTGCGATGTCCTCTCCTTGACTTGCACAGACAAAGAAAGGCGTTTGTGGATCGATTTGGTGCTTTAGATGACAAAACGATTTTGCTTCTTCAGGTGAAGGATAGCCCACCTTTACTGATGAACACCATGCCTCACGGCTGGTTCTTCGTCTGCTGTTTTCGTGTCACAAAGTGCACATGACAGTCCTTACCATTTGGCATTTCTCTTTTGTCCATTTCATCAAGGTGAATGGAATTAGTGACTTGGGATCACTGGCATGAAGATTTTTCCACGAGTTTTTAACCTTGAAACAGATGGCCAAATACGCCGGTGATCCTATCCTATCCTGAGAAATATATAAATATAAATATATATAAAATATAAATAATAAATATATATACATATATATATATATATATATATATATTTGTCCTATCCTGAGCTGACACAGCACAACCATTCATCCTAAGGTTTATGTTTTTTGCAGCTATATTCACAGGGTCCTGCATCACCATTGTCCATCCGTTGACATTTCCACTACTTTTGTGCGAACATATGTTGAGGGCACGACCTGTTTCCACCTAAAAATTGTCACGAATCTTAGAGCGCAGATTGAATTGTTCTAACGAGTCACCGCATGGAACGAAAAAAGTGCTGTTCAATCGAATTCCCCTTTGGGGTGATAAGTGTGTGGATCTAACGGAGAGTGCGTGCGCTCCCATGCTGAAGAAAATGGATGTGATAAGGACACAGCCTCCAATTAGCTTGTCGTTTTCCTTCCACCTTGAGAACGCCATTCTCTTGGGAATACTCCTTCACAATTATTCATTGTTGTGTCGCATCCTCTTCGGACCAATAGTTGGGCCTATTATAGCTCCGTGGACACTGGCCTGCAATCCATTATGATTTTCTCATTGCTCTGAGCAGCACCGCCCTCTTGGCTTTCCTGTCGTACTCTTATGATCCCACGAGGATTTCAAGAGTTAGGACAGGTCATTCTGGGTTTGATCCACAATAAATAACAGGATCACATGGATTGACCCAATGAAAATGGAAATGAGCGTCAGCAGGTCAGTGATATCACTCAACCTCTCGATTCAATTGTACTCGCGACATTGTGTTCCGTTGCTACGTTTATCGGTGCTGAAGAGTTTGTTTTCGGCTTTTTAAGCAGCGAACTGCTTCACTATCGTTTGTCTATTTTTCTGTCACATTAATTTCTCACACCAGGCACTCAGCTCCGTAGGGACATCTCCTCATCTGGCCTTTTCTCTGGCTCTAGCCTTCCCAGCAGGCTCGTCCAGCCACTCATTTCTCTACAGCCTCACCAGCTGGGCACCGGCTCGAACACCCATTTCCTCACGGGCTGGGGGCAGCTGCTCTCTCATTATTGCTTCTTACCAGTGGACTAATAGCAAGCCTAGAGCGTGAATTTCCAAGCTCGTGCCAATTTATTTCCCCTCCTTCTGACTGACCTCAAACTTCACCCCACCAGGGCCTGTCGGCCTCACCTGAGCCTCAACCCATTCCCCGTCCTATCCTCGGGAGGGGGTTTGCGGTGTTGGTGACTGAAGTTTTGGCTTGTCCTTGTGCTGCAAAGTTTTAGTAAGCAGGTGTCCCTCCCCGGTTCTTGAATGCCCAATCTCTCCGGACTTTGGTTAATCGGAAATGCCAGAGGCCCCGTCCTAAGCCGTGTGAGCCTTTTCCACTGTCTCTTGATAAGTTGACCATTGTAATATTGTCAGAACACTTCTAAACTCAGGCTTATCAAGACATCATGCATCTCTTCATTTCTTGTTTTTTTCACCAACTACAAATGGGAACGTTTACTTCAACAAATGAACACATCTTGAAATGTAAACCCTGTTGGCTCTGAACAGTGTAGCTGTCAGTAACTCATTCACATTAGGGATTTATGTACTTATTAACTCTCTCGTCGTGAATATCCAGGAGTGAGAGGCTCTGTCAGATCTTTCAGCTGCTAGGAACGTGTCGCCAATCCAGAGAGTGGCAAACTGCCTCGTACGTAGCTCAGCAATTGAAAACCTGTTACCATCAGTCAGTCGTCACTTGGCAAGGTTTTCACGTCAAGGGGATTAATTTCCTGATGGAATACGGCCTTCTGAATGAAATCGTTTTCCTATTTTTCAACTTGAACTGAACCGCAAGACTCAAATCAAAGACGTGTACTATCTTCACCATTCCAGAAGGGCTGCATTGCCGGCGACAGCAGAGGAAAGGTCGCTATTTGATGTTCAGAGATAATCAAGTAATAATTTTGGCTTTTCCTTATTATAAAGTTTATATTATCACACAGCAGTCCGATTTCATCTGTGACCTCCATTTGATTACCGCAGAGGGCTGCAGCTCAGTAAGGTTTATCAGCATCAAAATATCTTCCCACTGAATGTTACTCTGCTCCTTAATATTTCAAGGAAACCATTTTGGATGCTGACGTGGTGACTTTCCTCCTGATCCGGTCCCGAATGTCTTTCTGCATTATCTAACGTGACGAACCATCCATGGATACATTTCTTCTCGGTGGGTCGCCTGTGAAGAAGAACCCAATTCCACGTGTCTAGGCCGGCGCCTGAGCTTTGGGCTGGATGTTTTACTTCATGGGTTCATTTCTCAGATCACGACAGATGCTGTGAATCGGTGGGAGCGGTTGGAGGAGCTAGCTGATAATGGTGGAGGCATCACTTTCTGGTAATGCGATAACAGGGGCATTTCGGATAAAGCCAGGCCCCAATGTTCGTCACGGATTCCCGAGTAGAAAATGCTGTTGATCTGTAGTGCCTGAAATTAACATTTTGGTGCATTGTTGGGGCCCGTGCGTACTACACAAAAGGCAAGGAACAAGATGGATACAGAAGCAAACTTTCAGGAGGGAAAAACATTAACACCCATTCCATGGGCTGTGTGTTTTAGCCTAATTGTTGTTACGTTTCATCCATGATTTTCCTGTGATTCTGAACTTCCGAATACATTTTAGATCCTTCCGATACTTGTGTTACTTGTTTTATCTACTTTTGTCAAGTGTTGTTTTATCAGTATGATAAATTTGGTTTATACCCACCTGCCACTCCTCCTCCACTTTTCCCCATCCAGGAGCACTACCAGTTCCTGTACAAAGCTCTGCTGAGCTTAGTAGTGAGTCGTGAAACCCGGAATGGACTCAGCTTGGCCGAGAGGAACGGAGTAGCAATCCTTCCTGAAGACGGCAGTGTGGCCGAGAGCCTGCAGTCACTTGTGTGATGTCTCATGTCTTTCTCTCATCATTTTCTTTACCACAGAGACTGCGTACTCCCAGGCATGGAGTCGGGCCTTCTTTTTCATGCCCTTTGCCTTTGTAGACTTTCCAAATGAAAACCATATTGTTTTCATGCCTACACACGGGACAACTTTGGAGTCGGCTTCTCATTTCATTTTTTGAATCATCTCGAAGTGATATTTGTGGCTTTGGAAGCGGTGTCGTTGTCGGGTCTGCTTCATCCCTCGCATTGATCCAATGTCAAGAGTATACGGTCATGGACTTTACGCAACGATGAATGATGAAGATCTCGCAGATCGTGGAAGGAAAGACACGGCTTCTTTGCTTTGTGGAAAGTTCGTAAAAAATAAATAAAATAGTAATAAATTTGTTTTTCGCCGACAGTAGTCAGGTTTCTGCAGCAACATGAAATAGCTTTGTTTATGTCAGTGGCTTTGGAAGAGGTTTGTTCAACTTTCGTTTTAGCAGTGGGTCCCTCGTGATTCCAACACCTGTTTCCGTCCTTCCGTTCCCTTCATTAAGCTTAATATTTTTACACAGACTCTCTTGTTTCTTGACAGGTTGTTTAGTATGTGAAGGTTCAGGCTCAGCTGACAGTTCATTTAAGGGGTGAAAATTCAGCCGTACTTCAGCAACTGTGAAAAATAGCTCAGGACAGCAAAGTGAACGCCAGGCCTTGCTGCCAAACCTTCCCAAGGTTAGTATGATGCTGCACTGTTGGAGCATGCTGCTGCAAGTAAACCGCAGAAACTGATTTAAATTAGTAAGAATTTACCAGCATTTCTCAAAAACACCTTTTGTAAGACATCATGCCAAACCACCACCATATTGACAGATTGGTTCCATCCGAGAAAACCAGCATCGAGGCAGCTTTTGTTGTGCACGAGAACTGTGGGCACATCATCGTCGTCATCACCATCCGGGCTCCAACTCATACCTGGCTCTCACCACCTCACATTTTGCAAACTTCAAGCTTGTGTCCTGTCCTGGCAGAGGAAGCACTGGGAATACTGGGGGAAGAGGCATGGGGGAGGAGATGAGAGATTTTACTCTCTACGTGTCCTGTTGGGTATTTTTTTTTTTTTTGTAAATAGTCTATAGTTCACTATCGTTCAAATAGTTCCACTATCCCCCGTCATGTGTCCAACCTCTGGATTTTTTTTTTGTCGTTTTTGCGTTGTCTGCAAGATTGCCTTTTGTCCGATGTACCTGTCAAGTCAGGTATTTACCATCTCTGTGTTCCCAGCTTCTCGGTGCAGCGTGATATGCCACTTCTCCTTTGTCCACGTCATGATTGTACTTCGTGACTTGCCGACTTACCGTTTGCCAGCACCGATGCCTTTTGTCCCCTCCAGCTGGGATAGGGAATGGGTTGACGCACGAGGAGTTCACAGAGATTATGTTAAGGGAATTTTTCAGTCGGGTTTGTCACTGCAAAGTGTGCACGAAGTGGTGGCATCACTGTGGTAAAACTGGCAATGAGGGATTTGTGACTGAACAGCTTGTAGTTTAAACCCAAGCTCCGCTCTGGTGTACTTGGAGGAATTCAACACTCTTGGCATGAGATTTTGATCCAAATCCATTCGATATTTGAAACGTGAGATTGGAAACGTGGCACGACAGATGCTTTTGATCCGAAAGGCCCAAAGGCTGGAAGTTTATACTTTGGTAACCATGGGCAGCACCAGAGTGTCACCTCCGAATTCAGTTTGAGTAAGTCACACATTGTTGTGCTTTGTGCTTCACCATGAGACCCGGACCACAATTTGGAGGGGGAAGGGGTCGGGGATATTTGGCTTCTGAGAAATGAAGGGAGTTTGTGCTTTGTGGCTTTGAACAATGCGGTGATGAAGCGACAAACACCATTTTTACAGCCAATTATGTGGCCCTTGTGCCAAAAGCATGGAGGAAGATTTTCACTTGTGTATTTCCTTTGTTTGATATTTCAGGAAAAAAAAAAAAGCAAGTAGTTTGTCCCTAATGAGATTTCTATGCTGTACTGTAGGCATATTTATTAAATTGTAGATTATAACACAATAAATTAATGTTTATTTGGAAAACAAGGCCTGCTTCATGTGCTAATAAATTCGTGTGTGTGCAAAGTTGCCATTCATCACAGCAGTGGAGTCACCTCTGTGCCAAATAATAACGGTAGAGTTTGATATTAAATGTCCATGGAAACAGCACACATTCCGCTGTGTGCCGCCCAGTGCCGCGATGCATCGAGAGTGCAGTTCATATTCCGAGTGAATCAGAATATGCTCCTTCCATCTGCATTCGTGAACAAATATCCATGGGCGTCGAATGTTCTGATCGCACCGGTCCACAATGTGCTGCAAAACCGAGTTGTTGGAGTTCCTCCGTTGTTGGCAAACATTGGAAATTTCCCCTTTGGGAAATTCCCATAATTTTCATAGTATCTTCGTTGAGATGGTCTAACCAAGCTTAGCATCCACACCCACTTACAACTTACTTCCATTAACGATTTCATCTCGATGAAAATTTAACCCAGGTGCCGGCAATGTCACTTGCTCTTTTAGGGTCGAACCATGGGATCTTTTGACGGCCACGACCTAACACTCCCAGACAGGACGTCACTGGAACGGCAGATTTTAGTTAAATCTAACCATGTTCTAAGTGTGACAGGAGGGCACAGATGTAGCACACTTGCTTCTGACCTGTTTCCTGCATGGATTTGATTCCCAACCCGACTGTAAACTGTCAGATTGGTGCTTCGCGGGCAGGGTCTTTCTGTCTTTCCCAACCCGACTGTAAAGATTAAACTCACGAACTGAGCCAATGTTGTAACTCTGGTTTTTACAACACCTTCTATCAGAAAGTGCGTCGTCCCTCTGATGGACATTAATACAAGTGTCCAGTCTGTTCGCATTAGTTGGTAGATGTTAAGGTGCACAGTGGGGTAAAAAATAAAAACATTGTTGTTTTTCATGTCAAAGTGTTCTTTGAAGTATATATTTTCAGAATCAAACTGTTTTGATTGGTACTTATTTCCAAAGAAATAAGTTGAAATAACTTGAAAACTAATCATCCAAATTGAATGAAATTTGGCATTAATAATCATCTTAACATGTTGGATGAATTAATCATGGCTTTTTAAGATACCCCTACTACAAATTGAGTTATGAAAAAAATCCTTGTATTTTTCTTTAACAACAAATAACAAGTACAAAAAGTTTTAATTAAAACAAAAGCCGCGTCGATGTTACACAATGCCTAGATGCAGCTGTGCCTATAACGTCGATGTTATAGGCACAGGACATTCCTATTGATTCGATTACTTGATGTTATTTTTGTGCAAAGTGAAAATATATCTCGGCAATTTCCCGTGTGTGGCGACGAATTTTTAATATATCGGCATTTTCCCATCTGTTATTTCAGGCGGTGTATGACTGACCATGCCGCGATTTTAAAAAAATATATCTCGGCAATTTCCCGTGTGTGGCAACACGTGAACGAAGCTATGCTCCTCTCTCCACATTATTGTGACGACGTATAAATTAAATATTTCATCGTGACGATTGTCATCAAATGGACGAATTTTTAATATATCTCGGCATTTTCCCATCTGTTATTTCAGGCGGTGTATGACTGACCATGCCGTGATTGTAAAAAAATATATCTCGGCAATTTCCCGTGTGTAGCGACACGTGAACGAAGCTATGCTCCTCTCTCCACATTATTGTGACAACGTATAAATGAAATATTTCATCGTGACGATTGTCATCAAATGGACGAATTTTTAATATATCTCAGCATTTTCCCATCTGTTATTTCGGGCGGTGTATGACTGATCATGCCGCGATTAAAAAAAAAAATATCTCAATGGACTTGAAGTTACAGGCCTTTGAGAATTCATTTCGTTCTATAAAGGGCAACTTTCATCGGATTTTCTTCACGTTTTTTTTCAACCGAGTCTAAAACTATGTTAGCGACTGTGAAAAATGAAATGATATATCGAATTTGATTTGAAAGAAAACTGTGTGAGAGAGCAAGACACCACGGGCCTACAAAACAGGCCTCAAAGCTATGCGAGTTAATAAAATGGTGGATATTTGTTTATATGAAGCCTCTCCCACAATGGGTGGAGCTATGGTTCCCAGAATGGGTGGAGCTTTGAGGTTTTGTCTTCTCTGCAAGAACAACAACAACAAGAAGAAGAAGAACAACAACAACAGCAGAGGGCACTCTATGAGCAGCGTCTGCGACGCGGCTAAAAAACATTTTGTGTAATTATCATTACAATTTACTGAAAAGCCATCACTGGTCTCTTTGGATATACCCATACTAACTACCCAAAGGGGTAAATAACAGATTGACTGAGGCAGTTTGCAGTAGTTCCAGTTTCAATTATGTCAACCAAAAAAACATTTTTGCATGTGTCTAGAAAATTAAAGCTCACATGTTTATTTGTATCCGAAATTCACTTGTGTCTGTATTTTTGGATTCCTCATACTCTAAGCTTTCTAGCAGTATAGACTGATAATTTCAATTTATTGATGGCATGTGAAACGTGCTATTTTACCCCACCTTGCACCTTAAATGAAGAATAGTTTAGTTATCATCGACATCCTGAACAAATTCCTGCCTTGAATTGCTGCTGGGAAGGCAAAGGTAAAACATCCAGTGCAATCCTTGCTATGAAACTGCTTCAGCAGCGTGGGAGAGAGAAAGACAGAGGTAGAGAAAGTGCCGGATATTGCGGGGTGGATATAAATCGAAGCACAATCTCTTACCTCCTAACTTCATTTTGCTTTTCTCACTCTTCCCCCCACATTCCCATAACTTCTCCCCAATGATATGCAGGAGTTGTGAAATACACAACATGCATCATTGATGGATTTTCTTCTTTTTCTCTCTTTTCTTTCTTCCCTTTTCACTTTTTTTTTTTTTTTAAACTAGAGCAAACCTGTGTCACCAATATGCCTCTGCATAGTCCCACAACGGGTAAGTGCCCTCATTCACTGTCCTAAAAATAAACAAGTTTGATTGAAATCCCTTCAGCTGTTTTCAAGTATCACATTTTCACCAGCCATAACAGGTTTCACATCGATCAGTAAAGTGGTTTCAGACAAAAGATGTTTTTAAATATCGGCTTTCAAGCTAATATGGCTGCCACAGGCAACCTACCCGTTGCCTTTGACAACGTTGCCATATGGCAGCCAAAAACATTGCCTCAAACAGGGAACCATGATTGTCATGGGGCCCGCAAGGCTAACCCCCGCTCTAGCGGGGAAAATGGCCTTAAAACGATCATTCATTCAAGTTAATATGGCTGCCACACCATGTGACATATGACCTTTAAAATGCACACTCTGCATATGTTTGGGAAGGGAATCACCTTTGTGAAGTTTCGTGTTGATGGGATCAGGTTCGTTTTTCTATCCAAGATGGCTGCCAAACCACGTGACCTACGACATCATCATTTTCAAACTACATGCAACAATGATGTTAGATGATATTTGTAAAATTTCGCATCAATAGGGTAAGCACAGTTTCAGAGATATAATTATTCAATATTTTCCTTCAAACAAATATGGCTGCCACACACCAGATGACAAATTATGTATTCATGATCATCTTCTAATTACCATGCCCAGTCAATGACACACGTAAAGTTTCGAGTCAATCGATTTGGTGCTTTGGGAGAGTATTTTTTTTAAAGGTTTTAGGTTAAATCCAATATGGCTGCCAAACCATGTGACCTATGATGTCATAAATTTAATATTTCAATACAAAAGTGTCATAGATTATGTGCATGCAATTTCAGATTTTTAGGATAAGGAATTAGATTAAAACATTTTTGGCTGGTATACCACTTCACCTATGATGTCATCATTATAATGCTTTTGTTCCCCATTCAGAGTACTTGACAATCTTGCCAAGTTTCAAATTTTTCCATTCAGCGGTTTCCGAGAAATAATTTTTTAATTATTTGCATTTAATCCAAGATGGCTGCCATACCATGTGACCTATGACGTCACAATTATCACAAAAACATTCTGCATGGGTTTCGTCTCAATTGGACATGTGGTTGCTGAGAAAAACGAGGTTTAGCCCGAATGGACAGACAACCCGAAAACATAATGCCTCCGGCCACCTACAGGGGCCGAGGCATAAAAAAAAGTGCCTCTTTCTATTTCTACTTTTATTACCCGATGTGCGCAAAGTGAAAAGTTAGGATTAAGAATTGGTTCAGTTTGTCTGTCTGTCTACAAAGGTCAGTTTATGATCGAGGAACAACTCATTTAAATTGAATATTATACATTATTTTTAGCATGAATCGGAAAACAAACCTGCAGTTTAGCGGTACTTTGGCTCTGAATCTATTGGAGTGCGATCATATTTTATTGTGTCTGCCTGTCTGGCAGTCAAACAAAATTGAAAATCATTCCAAACAGGAAACTTACTGTTTTTAAGGATGTCATAAAGGACACAAACAACAGGCACCGATAACAAATGTAACGGATTAAACAAGGTGGTATAATCGACGCGGCATCAACGACAGTCAAAGAACATTTCCACAAACTTTAAAATATTCATTTTATTTCAATCCAGTTATATACTTGAACACTGTAGAACTCAAATTGCCTTTTTGACACTTTCAAAAACCTTCCATTTGGCAGTACTTGGACAAAATATGATGGCATTTTACATCATCTCGACCAATCAAATTTGCTGCTCACAGACTTCGCACGTGTTCTTTATATCTTTGAGCGGCTATGAGAAAGTTTATACCTTTACTTCTTTCCATCCATGACACTAAAGGTTTATGTAATTTTTGCGCCTTTTCTTTCATGACATCCTTCAGCTGCGGGTGTTGGAAAAATTGACTTTTGCAGAAGCTCTGGCTGCCGTTGAAACCTTGATGTAGAAACAGAGGACAAACTTAAAACAGGACCGATGTTGATGTTAACTTGGGAAAACCCTCAGGTCCATCGCACAGAGAAACATCATCACCTTTGGGTAGTAGTGCCCATGTAATACCTTGGGGCAACCTTTTCATTTTCCCCAAAATAATTGTTTCAAGATATTATTTATTTTAATCCCTCCTTTTCCCATGCATTCAGAATAAGCACATGAGCTCGTTTCAACATCGTTGTAGTTCTAAACAGTGGTTCCAAACGTTTTTCTGTCGTTTCCCCCTTCAACCAGTTCAACCGTCTGGATTGCCCCCCACCCTTCCCTTCCGCCCCCCCCCCCCCCCCACCCCCTATATCTATATATTGTTACGGTTTTGGAATAAAGGATAATCCCCCTCGTAGGTAGACGTACCACAACATATAGCCTCGCGATAGTTCAGTTATTTATTAGTAAATGTAAACGTAGTCCTTTCCTGTGTTAGTTTTGCGTTGAGCAGGCCCGTGAGTAGGGCGATCGTTTGGGCTGGAAATGCCACGTGGTAGGCCTTCAACAAGTCTGGCAAGGCCGAAGGGAGGCGCAGCAGAGGGAGTGGCCGGTAAGCACGAGCCGCCAATCAGGGCTCGATGGGAGTGGCTAACCACGGCGATGAGAGGTGGGGCTTGGAACATTCGAGTAAGGCCGGGGCGGAGCCATAAAACCCTGCTCCGAGCCCCCCACCTCAGTTGAGTTGAGAGTCGCACAGCCCATGAGTTGAGTCGGAGCCCCTGTGAGAGTGAGTGGAGTTCGATACCTCAGTTCAGTTGAGAGTTCGGAGTTCGCCTGAGTCGGAGTTGGAGTTCGGGTCGAGGCATTGATTGAGTCAGAGAGAGAGAATGCGCAAGAGAACGAGTCAATTGCATTGCCGGTTATCGTGATTGTACATGAACTTGCCCCGTGCCCTGCACTCTGCGCTGTATTAATCGTGCGTTCGAGAAGACGACCCGTGCCGGGCCACAGTCGCGCGATCTCCCCCTGCCTGCCTTCTCCTGCATACGTGCCGTGACCGCCAGAGAGCCATGCCGGGCGAGCTGCCCCGGAGCGACCGACGGCAAAGCGCGTTTGGCACGCGAACTTCTTCTCTTCTTCTCCCCATGTGCGTGAGTGGGCCCTGTGTCTGGGCTTAAGTTAACATTGTTAAGTGCCTGCTCTGTGTCTCTGCGAATCCTTGTACATTGTAATAAATTGTGTTATTCCTCTTATTTGACCGTTCCCGTCCCTTCCATTCATTGGCCTCGCATGGTACGAATAGAACCGCTCGAATCGGGTTCCATAAAAGTAACGGCACAAGTCACATGATACGCATACCGCTCGGGCGTACTCGATTAAGCGTGGCTTGTGCGAGGTCCGGTCCCCGCTTTCATGGCAGCGTGGGTTAAAGGTACGTGCGGCGTCGACCCGATACCCTTTTTCACGCTTGCTGTGGAAGTGGCGATTCGGCCTCGTGGACACGAAGACCCAGGGGGAAAAAGGGGTTTAATCCCCCCTTTGTAACATGGAACGGGCTTCGGGAGATCCGCAACAATATATATCTGTGCAGTGTCTTTCTTGTGTTGTGTTGTCTTGTCTTGTCTTGTCTTGTCTTGTCACTGAACTACTCCCTCAAACTTTTGTGAAATCCTACCAAACTTCTGGTATGCACATATCTCTCCCGTCGATATGTCCTAGGGGTATTTTATTTGAAAAAATTTCAATTTTTTTTTTCCCTTCAACTTCAATTGTTTATAAAATGTGATATCACGTATATTACAAATACATTTGTGCAAAATAATTGTTTGAATTATGATTGGTTTAAACCATGACAAAACGGCAACTCGGGTACAGTCATTTATCTATATATCTACACATCTGGGCAGTGTCTGTGTTGTCACTTAACGACTCCCTCAAACTTTTGTTTCCGTGGTTTCTCACATTGGCCTCATTTTTATTCTCACACAAACCCTTCCTCAGCCATTACATTGGTGTTTACACATAGAAAATTATTGTTTCTTCCTTTACGTGTTATTAGTTGTGATGTGGGCAATTTGAACCTGGATAAGCCGAAGGAACTCCACCAGGTGATTTTAAAAAATCTGACAAATGAAGCAAGATGAATGAAAAGATGTTTCTTGCTCTATTAAAATAATTCCTTGCACTGATAAAAACAAACATTTGTAGTACAGAATATTTGTTGGGCCTTGCACTCTTAATAAGCATTCTTTGGACTGAAAATCATTCCTCATGAGGAAACATGCCACACATGGGTGCAAACATTTTCCTCATTGTTAAAAACATTCCTTGGATGAAATAATAACATTCCTTGCATTGAAATATTCCTCACATAGTTGTAAACCTTCCTCGCACCATGAGAAACATTACTCCCACTGTTAAATACTGGCACGTGGACGACAACCACGTGGTAACCATGAACGCAGCGGGTGCCGAACATACTGGAGGATAGAATCAAGCGGTGACTTTTACTCAGAACAGACTGCGAGTGGTGATCATTGGTCGGTGCTTCAGCGCAGTCTGACAAAGGTTACAAATAAATGAGGAAAACTTCACTTTTAATCCTCCGGTAACTTCAAACCCCAAATGTCGGTGTGGAAAAATTACAGGAACACGAGGAAAGGTATTGTGTTGTATTGAGGTTGAAGAGTACGGAGATGACCGTGTAGTATAGAGGTTGAAGGGTACGGAGATTACCGTGTAGTATAGAGGGTAAAGGGTGCGGAGATTACCGTGTAAGTATAGAGGTTGAAGGGTACGGAGATTACCGTGTAGTATAGAGGGTAAAGGGTGCGGAGATTACCGTGTAAGTATAGAGGTTGAAGGGTACGGAGATTACCGTGTAGTATAGAGGGTAAAGGGTGCGGAGATTACCGTGTAAGTATAGAGGTTGAAGGGTACGGAGATTACCGTGTAGTATAGAGGGTAAAGGGTGCGGAGATTACCGTGTAGTATAGAGGGTAAAGGGTACAGACATTACCGTGTAAGTATTGAGGTTAAAGGGTATGGAGATGACCGTGTAGTATAGAGGTTAAAGGGTGCGGAGATTACCCTGTAGTATAGAGGGTAAAGGGTGCGGAGATTACCGTGTAAGTATTGAGGTTAAAGGGTACGGAGATTACCGTGTAGTATAGAGGGTAAAGGGTGCGGAGATTACCGTGTAAGTATTGAGGTTAAAGGGTACGGAGATTACCGTGTAGTATAGAGGTTGAAGGGTACGGAGATTACCGTGTAGTATAGAGGTTAAAGGGTTCGGAGATTACCGTGTAAGTATTGAGGTTAAAGGGTACGGAGATTCCCGTGTAAGTATTGAGGTTAAAGGGTACGGAGATTACCGTGTAATATGGAGGTTAAAGGGTACGGAGATTCCCGTGTAAGTATTGAGGTTAAAGTGTACAGAGATTACCGTGTAGTATAGAGGTTAAAGGGTACGGAGATTACCGTGTAAGTATTGAGGTTAAAGGGTACGGAGATTCCCGTGTAAGTATTGAGGTTAAAGGGTACGGAGATTACCGTGTAATATGGAGGTTAAAGGGTACGGAGATTCCCGTGTAAGTATTGAGGTTAAAGGGTACGGAGATTACCGTGTAGTATAGAGGTTAAAGGGTACGGAGATTACCGTGTAGTACAAAGGTTAACAGGTATGGATATTACTGTGTGGTATAGAGGTTAAAGGGCACGGAGATTACCGTGTAATATGGAGGTTAAAGGGTACAGAGATTACTGTGTAGTATAGAGGTTAAAGAGTACAGAGATTACCGTGTAGTATAGAGGTTAAAGTGTACAGAGATTACCATGTAGTATTGAGGTTAAAGTGTACAGAGATTACCGTGTAGTATTGAGGTTAAAGGGTACAGAGATTACCGTGTGGTATAGAGGTTAACGGGCACAGAGATTACCGTGTAGTATAGAGGTTAACGGGCACAGAGATTACCGTGTAGTATAGAGGTTAGAATGTACAGAGATTACCGTGTAGTAAAGAGCTTAAATGGTAAGATTACCGTGTAGTATAGAGGTTCAAGGGTACAGAGATTACCGTGTAGTATAGAGGTTAAAGGGTACGGAGATTACCATGTAGTATAGAGGTTAAACTTAAAGGGTACGGAGATTACCGTGTAGTATAGAGGTTAAAGGGTGCGGAGATTACCGTGTAGTATAGAGGTTAAAGGGTGCGGAGATACCGTGTAGTATAGAGGTTAAAGGGTGCGGAGATTACCGTGTAGTAACGAGGTTTAATGCGTACGGAGAGGTATTATGTTTTCGGGTTTTCCGTCCGTTCTTCCATACGGGATAAACCTCGTTTTTCTCAGCAACCATATGTCCGATTGAGACGAAACTTTCAGGGTAGTAGTGACACCCATGCAGAATGTTTTTATGATAAATGTGACGTCATAGGTCATGTGCTGTGGCAGCCATCTTGCATTAAAAGCAAACAAAAATATATATATTTCTCGGAAACCGCTGAATGGAAAAATTTGAAACTTGGCACATTGTCAAGTACTCCCAATGGGGAACAAAAGCATGATAATGATGACATCATAGGTGAAGTGGTATACCAGCCAAAAATGTTTTAATCGAATGCCTTATCCTAAACATCTGAAATTGCATGCACATGATCTATGACCCATTCGTATTGAAATATCAAATTTATGACATCAAAGGTCCCATGGTTTGGCAGCCATTTTGTATTGAAGGAAAATATTAAATAATTATATGTCTGAAACCACTCACCCTATCGATTTACAAATATCATCTAACACCACTGTTGCATGTAGTTTGAAAATGATGATGTCGTCGATCACGTGGTTTGGCAGCCATCTTGGTTTAAAAACTAGCCTTATCCGATTAACACGAAACTTCACAAACGTGATCCCCTACCCATACATATGCAGAGTGCACATTTTTAAAGGTCACATGTCATGTGGGATGGCAGCCATATTAGCTTGAAAACCGATATTTTAAAAAAATCCCTTCTCTGAAACCGCTTCACTGATCGATGTGAAACCTGTCATGTCTGGTAAAAACGTGATACTTGAAAACAACTGAAGGGATTTTAAATCAAACTTATTTATTTTAGGAAAGTGAAGCATGTACCCGTTGTGGGAGTTTGCGGAGGCATATTGTTGACACAGTCACATTGTTCTTGTTCTTCTTGTTTTTTTAGAGAATCTGATAAAAGAATCGAGGTATGGGCTCAAATCAGTGGAAAACAAGACAAAAATGACCACAGTGTGGTCACCAGCTGCGACGTGTAGAATCATGAGGATATCCGTTGCAATATGCGCTACCAAATTCGACCAGTCATTAAATTGTACGCATGCACTAGCGTCTTTTTGTCTTTCAGTTCTGGTCTTGTCCTTTGTTTTGCGATGCAACATGCTTCATCAACTGATTACATACAATGTATGGATGTGAATGTTATTTCTGTTAATGTTAATGTTAATTCATTAATGTTATTTATTAATGTTAATTCTGGGTGGCAGAGGGATCATTTGAAACGGGCTTGGTCGGTAGGGGAAGTCCGAGTGTATGCACATGCGCTATTCAATAATTAAACCTAATTTGTGTCAAGTTCTGTGAAACGAGATTGATATGAAAACATTCATGTTGTCTTTGTTGCTAAATTTATTCTGGTTTCTTCAAACAAATCGCGATTTTAGTCCACGATGTTCTTACCTCATACCAACGCTCGTCCGAGTGTATGCGCATGCGCTATTTAAAAAGGCACCCCAACAACAAGAACAACAACGCGGTCCTCCTATAGAGCTGCTCGTCGCAGCTAAAAACAAGCCAAGTGTGCCATTTAACGGTTAAGTTGGTTGTCTTCAGATCTTAGGGTCGAAAGTCTGAGTCCCTGTCAGCCGTTAAATAACACCAGGTGGGTTGACTCAGCCTGTCATCCTTACGAGGTCGTCAACATGAGTACCAGCTTATTGGTAACAGGGGGCACTGCATTAGTGGAACAACCGCACCCCCAGCAATGATGCAACCAGCAGCCACAGGCCGCACATCACCACCAAATAATAACTGAATCAGAAGGAATGGTGTTTATGAAAATGAGGTTACAAGACTATTATGGGAATGGGGACATGAGCTGCCTTCAGAATGTTTTATTGATCTCAAGGAGAGCGTTATTAACTATCGATAACTGATTGAGTATTATTCGTAGATCCCCCCCCCCCCCCCACAACATAACCTTCCCGCCCCTTACGTTGCATGGTTTTTTTTTGGGGGGGGGGGGGGGGAGTTTTGGTATACAACATCGAGGCTCGTGTAAGAGCTAGCACATTGAACATGAAAACATGCACAGACACATAAAACATGCACTGAAGGGAGCGGGAGACAAGATGGGGAGAGAGAGGGAAGCACACAAGCACAACATTTGAGAGCAAGGACATCGGGAGATCTGTGGGAGGAAGAGGGCTTGGGGAGAAGGAAGGGGGTTGGGGGTGGGATAGTTAAAAAAAAAAAACACATGGACACTGCAAGGACTTCCAGGACAGAAGTTGGTATTTCAAAAAAGTGGATCTGGGGTGAATTAGCAGGGGTAGAAAAGATCAAGGTTTTGGATGGGGGAAGATAAGAGATGGTGGTGAACAGCTGTTTTAAAGACCTGGATGGAGGAGTGGGATTGAAGGGAGTGGGGAAGTTTGTTCCAGAGGCGGGAGAAAAGAGGAATGAAAGAATGAAGGTGAGCAGAGAGTCTTGATTTTGGCAGTTTAACCATAAGAGGGTTGCAGGCAGATCTTGTGCGACCTGTAGGAATATTTGGGGGACAGAGCACAGAGAGAGCTGGGGGAGCTAGGCCGGAGAGGAGTCGGTAGAAGACAGAAAGACCACCAACCTGCCTGCGGTGAGTGAGTGAGTCAAAGGCCCTTGGAGTTAGCTTTATCGCAGGAGATTCCAATGATTCTGAAAGCTTTGGTTTCTACAGCGTGAAGACGAGCTAGATGTGAGGCAGGAGCACCAGCCCAGAGGGGAGAGCAGTATTCCATTGAGCTGTGGATGAAAACCTTGTATGTGGTGAGGAGCTCAGGTGTGCCAAGGAAGGACTTCGCACGACGGAGGATGCCCAGTCGGCGACTGGCTTTGGAGGCCAGCTTGGAAATGTGGTTTTCCCAGGAAAGATCATGGCAGATAGTGAGACCCAAACGATTGGGTGACAGAACTTCTTGGAGAGGATTGTTGAGAAAGTAGATGGGAGGGTTGTCCAGTCGGTCTTTTCGGAGAGACATCGTAAGAGTGTGAGATTTGTCAGGATTGAAAGACATGCTCCACTTGTTTGCCCAGTCTGTGATTTTGTCCAGGTCTGCAGAGAGTGAGGAGGCTGCAGACTGCTGATCTGAGGGATGAAGAATGGAGCGACAGAGAGTGGAGTCGTCAGCAAAAAGAAAGAGAGGATTTTCCAGAGAGTCAGAGAGATCATTGATGAAGACCAGAAAAACCACAGGGCCCAGAACACTGCCTTGGGGAACTCCAGCCTGAACAGGAAGGGGAGATGAGGTGGTTACCGGCATTCCCTCCATTATTACATTCATTCCTTGCAATGAAACATTCCTCACATTGTTGCAAACATTCCTCGTCTTGTCAGATTGAAGTACATTTACTCGCACTCGTCCATTTTTTTTTTTTTTTAATCCAAACCCCATTCACTGAAGGATTTTTAATCGTTAGCAGGACTAATGGGGCAGAAACCATCTCGTAGGCCTTTTAATGATGTCTGATATTGTGTTTAGTTGGAACAGTAAATGTTTATTCAAATTTTCCTCATAATTTGGGGCCTGCCATTAAAATTGCGAGCAGAAGCTAATTGATAATCAAATAATCGGTTTAGTTGAGGAAGAAGACAAGGCATAAAATAAACCACGAAAACAAGGCCAAGATGGAATGAAGGTCCAATTAGTGGAGTATATCTGATCATATAAACATCACTCTTAATGGAACTTTAACTTCAACATCGGAGGAGGCCATTAGGCCCCTTAGGCCTGCACAATCATAGCCCACGAACACCGCCCGGAGAGTTGTTTGGGGGTGGTGGGAGGAGTGTGAGGGGCTGAGGAGGATGTTGTCAGTCTTTGTACAAAGAGAGTCATGACATGGCGGTGTTCGTTCCTTTATTTAATTTCCGCACACGTTTTAAAATTTAAATGGGATACGCTGCACAAACTCTTAATCTGAACCGAATTTCAGAATGTAAACAGCTGAATTGACCTTAACACCAGTTCCAACGGCTAATAAAGCGTTAATTTGCTAAAATAAAATGTCTCCGGCCTTCTCCGGCTGGTGTTTAGTTTGACCCCTTTTGGGGTGCGGCAAATTTGTTTTGTTGCATCTCTCTTCCATCGACACTTCTGAGGACCGTTTTCCCAAGGAAACGCAACATAAGGGAGGAGTTGAACTGTGCAAGGGGCACCGCCCTGCGCTTGCTGACCAATGGTTGCAGCCAACGATATCCCGGAGAGAGGGTGTGGACAAAAAGTAGCGCGTGGCATGCTGGGAAACTAAACTCGAAGAAAAAGCAGTGAGGCGTTTGCAGTTCATTCCAGTTTCACCATTCCCGGTTCACTCCAGTTTCACCATTCCCGGTTCACTCCAGTTTCACCATTCGAGGTTCATTCCAGTTTCACCATTTGCGGTTCACTCCAGTTTCACCATTCGAGGTTCATTCCAGTTTCACCATTCCCGGTTCACTCCAGTTTCACCATTCCCGGTTCACTCCAGTTTCACCATTCGAGGTTCATTCCAGTTTCACCATTTGCGGTTCACTCCAGTTTCACCATTCGCGGTTCACTCCAGTTTCACCATTCCCGGTTCACTCCAGTTTCACCATTCGCGGTTCATTCCAGTTTCACCATTTGCGGTTCACTCCAGTTTCACCATTCGAGGTTCATTCCAGTTTCACCGTTTGCGGTTCACTCCAGTTTGACCGTTTGCAGTTCACTCCAGTTTCACCATTCGCGGTTCATTCCAGTTTCACCATTTGCGGTTCACTCCAGTTTCACCATTCGAGGTTCATTCCAGTTTCACCATTCCCGGTTCACTCCAGTTTCACCATTCCCGGTTCACTCCAGTTTCACCATTCGAGGTTCATTCCAGTTTCACCATTCGAGGTTCATTCCAGTTTCACCGTTTGCGGTTCACTCCAGTTTGACCGTTTGCAGTTCACTCCAGTTTCACCATTCACGGTTCATTCCAGTTTCACCATTTGCGGTTCACTCCAGTTTGACCGTTTGCAGTTCACTCCAGTTTCACCGTTCATGGTTCATTCCAGTTTCACCGTTCGCGGATCACTCCAGTTTGACCGTTTGCAGTTCACTCCAGTTCCACCATTTGCGGTTCACTCCAGTTTCACCATTCATGGCTCATTCCAGTTTCACCATTCCCGGTTCACTCCAGTTTCACCATTCGCGGTTCATTCCAGTTTCACCATTTGCGGTTCACTCCAGTTTGACCGATTGCAGTTCACTCCAGTTTCACCGTTCATGGTTCATTCCAGTTTCACCATTCCCGGTTCACTCCAGTTCCACCATTTGCGGTTCATTCCAGTTTCACCATTCCCGGTTCACTCCAGTTTCACCATTCCCGGTTCACTCCAGTTTCACCATTCGCGGTTCATTCCAGTTTCACCATTTGCGGTTCACTCCAGTTTGACCGTTTGCAGTTCACTCCAGTTTCACCGTTCATGGTTCATTCCAGTTTCACCGTTCGCGGATCACTCCAGTTTGACCATTTGCAGTTCACTCCAGTTTCACCATTCGCGGTTCATTCCAGTTTCACCATTCCCGGTTCACTCCAGTTTCACCATTCCCGGTTCACTCCAGTTTCACCATTCGAGGTTCATTCCAGTTTCACCGTTTGCGGTTCACTCCAGTTTGACCGTTTGCAGTTCACTCCAGTTTCACCATTCGAGGTTCATTCCAGTTTCACCGTTTGCGGTTCACTCCAGTTTGACCGTTTGCAGTTCACTCCAGTTTCACCATTCGCGGTTCATTCCAGTTTCACCATTTGCGGTTCACTCCAGTTTGACCGTTTGCAGTTCACTCCAGTTTCACCGTTCATGGTTCATTCCAGTTTCACCGTTCGCGGATCACTCCAGTTTGACCGTTTGCAGTTCACTCCAGTTCCACCATTTGCGGTTCACTCCAGTTTCACCATTCACGGCTCATTCCAGTTTCACCATTCGCGGCTCATTCCAGTTTCACCGTTTGCGATTCACTCCAGTTTGACCGATTGCAGTTCACTCCAGTTTCACCATTCGCGGTTCACTCCAGTTTCACCGTTTGCGATTCACTCCAGTTTGACCGATTGCAGTTCACTCCAGTTTCACCGTTCCTGGTCCATTCCAGTTTCAACGTTCGCAGATCATTCCAGTTTCACCGTTTGTGGCTCATTCCAGTTTCCCCGTTTGCGGGTCAATCCAGTTTGACCGTTTGCAGTTCACTCCAGTTCCACCATTTGCGGTTCACTCCAGTTTCACCATTCACGGCTCATTCCAGTTTCACCGTTTGTGGCTCATTCCAGTTTCCCCGTTTGCAGTTCACTCCAGTTTGACCGTTTGCAGTTCACTCCAGTTCCACCATTTGCGGTTCACTCCAGTTTCACCATTCACGGCTCATTCCAGTTTCACCATTCACGGCTCATTCCAGTTTCACCGTTTGCGATTCACTCCAGTTTGACCGATTGCAGTTCACTCCAGTTTCACCATTCACGGCTCATTCCAGTTTCACCATTCGCGTTTCATTCCAGTTCCACCATTTGCGGTTCACTCCAGTTTCACCATTCACGGCTCATTCCAGTTTCACCATTCACGGCTCATTCCAGTTTCACCGTTTGCGATTCACTCCAGTTTGACCGATTGCAGTTCACTCCAGTTTCACCGTTCCTGGTCCATTCCAGTTTCAACGTTCGCAGATCATTCCAGTTTCACCGTTTGTGGCTCATTCCAGTTTCCCCGTTTGCGGGTCAATCCAGTTTCACTGTTCGCATCTCATTCCTGAGCTGGGAAGGCCTAGTGTTAGCGGTAAGCATGTGTTTGTTTACACAACACTCATCAGCTGCTCCACCCAACCTTCGCGGTTTGACTTAGTCGTCATGGTCGCGACAAATCACGAAAGTATTTGATAAATCGCCCTTAAGCATCTTCCTGATGCTTTATCTTAAGCACGAGCATTTTGTGTACCGCACTATATAAAATGAAGGAGTTTCTACCACATAGCGTTTTGTTGGTCCTGGGAGACCAGCGGTGGTTCCATACGTAGCAGACGGACCAGCAGACAGTTCCAGACATAGCTGAGGGAAGGTATTCTGGAGGCCCTTGAGGAACATACTTTGTTTTGGGACCAATCCGAGTGACGGCCTTGCAGAAAGTTCCAGGTTACGGGTTCTACATTTGGGTGCGAGAATTTTAATTTCGTAAAGCATGGACGTGTTCGCAAAGTTTTCCAGCTCACCCGGAGCCCACAACGAGTCTCGGCCGAAATGGTCACGTAGACCGCAGATGTATATATGACCTCTGCCATTTGGGGGTACCTGGGAGCCTCCATGGGAGAGCTAGAACCCGATAAAGTAGGTCACCGGTTCGACTCTTCACTTCCGTGATCGCATTTATGACTTGCAGCGCTCGGTGCAAGTTCCAACTACGTAGCGCAGCTCATTCGGAGCCCTCAGCGTGGCTCGGTGGGAATTTTCGCGTACATCGTATGTTGGACCTCTGTAATTTGGGGGTACCACAAGACCCTTCATGGGGGCTCTACAGGCCACCAAAGTAGGTGTCACGTTCAACTTTTCCGCTCGTGCCACTCGGCGCAGTTTCCAACTATGTAGTATGACTCACCTGGGGCCCTCAGTGGGTTGGTGGATATCATCACGTCGTGTGGACACGAATGTACGGGTACCCCAGGACCCTCGGTGGGGGTACTGCAGGGCGGCAAAGTAGGTCTGCCAAATCACAACAACTGCACATTTAGTTCGGAAATGACAATTTAGAAAGGCAGAAAACAAAGGTGTACCGTAACTGTTTACTGGTAAATGTACTGTACTTAATTCGATTTGTAATAAAATTAATATTTCATTTGGCTTTGTGTTTAATTCATTTAAAATTGACAAATTTAATTAAACCAGGGAATTTATTTAAAATTGACAAATCTGGGAGTGACAAATTAAAAATTTCATTTGTAATTTTTCCTTGATACATCACTGCGACAAAGGGATTGCAGTGTTACGATTATATTCACTATATTATTATTGTTAACATTATTATTATTACAAAAACGATACCACTGTATTAAGAATCCTGGAATAATTTGTCTGAAGAGGCCTGAATGTGAGGCATGAAGGCATGAAGGCATGAAGCCTAAGGCCTATACGTACCGTATTGTTGGAAGATCCGTAACGCTGATGCTTTCGATATATTTTGATGGTCATTTTCACAATCGGTTTGTTTGTGTTTCACACTGAATTTAAAACGTCAAGGTAGGGCATGGCGATTGTGATGTATAACAGGTTCGACGATATGTTGTTTGGGATGTGAGGGGCCTCAGGGTGTTTGGGATATGGGGAAACTTAGGGAGTTTGGGATGTGTGGGGACTCAGGGTGTTTGGGATGTGGGGACACTCAGGGTGTTTGGGATGTGGGGCACTCAAGGTGTTTGGGATGTGGAGCACTCAGGGTGTTTGGGATGTGGGACACTCAGGGTGTTTGGGATGTGTGCGGCCTCAGGGTGTTTGGGATGTGGGGCACTCAGGGTGTTTGGGATGTGGGGCACTCAGGGTGTTTGGGATGTGGGACACTCAGGGTGTTTGGGATGTGTGGGGACTCAGGGTGTTTGGGATGTGGGGCACTCAGGGTGTTTGGGATGTGGGACACTCAGGGTGTTTGGGATCTGAGGGGCCTCGGGGTGTTTGGGATATGGGGAAACTTAGGGAGTTTGGGATGTGTGGGGACTCAGGGTGTTTGGGATGTTGGGCACTCGGGCTGTTTGGGATGTGGGGCACTCAGGGTGTTTGGGATGTGGGACACTCAGGGTGTTTGGGATGTGTGGGGACTCAGGGTGTTTGGGATGTGGGGCACTCAGGGTGTTTGGGATGTGGGACACTCAGGGTGGTTGGGATGTGAGGGGCCTCAGGGTGTTTGGGATATCGGGAAACTTAAGGAGTTTGGGATGTGTGGGGACTCAGGGTGTTTGGGATGTGGGGCACTCAAGGTGTTTGGGATGTGGGACACATCAAGGTGTTTGGGATGTGGGACACTCAGTGTTTTTGGGATGTGGGACACTCGGGCTTTTTGGGATGTGGGACACTCAGAGTGTTTAGGATGTGGAACACTCGGGATGTTTGGGATGTGGAACACTCAGGATGTTTGGGATGTGGAACACTCAGGGTGTTTGGGATGTGGAACACTGAGGATGTTTGAGATGTGGGACACTCAGGATGTTTGCGATGTGGGACGCTCAGGGTGTTTAGGATGTGGGGCACTCAGGGTGTTTGGGATGTAGGACACTCAGGATGTTTGGGATATGGGACAATCAGGGTGTTTGGGATGTGGGACACTCAGGGTGTTTGGGATGTGGGACACTCAGGATGTTTGAGATGTGGGACGCTCAGGGTGTTTGGGATGTGGGGCACTCAGGATGTTTGGGATGTGGGACACTCGGGCTTTTTGGGATGTGGGACACTCAGAGTGTTTGGGATGTGGAACACTCGGGATGTTTGGGATGTGGAACACTCAGGATGTTTGGGATGTGGAACACTCAGGGTGTTTGGGATGTGGAACACTCAGGATGTTTGAGATGTGGGACACTCAGGATGTTTGAGATGTGGGACGCTCAGGGTGTTTGGGATGTGGGGCACTCAGGGTGTTTGGGATGTAGGACACTCAGGATGTTTGGGATATGGGACAATCAGGGTGTTTGGGATGTGGGACACTCAGGGTGTTTGGGATGTGGGACACTCAGGATGTTTGAGATGTGGGACGCTCAGGGTGTTTGGGATGTGGGGCACTCAGGATGTTTGGGATATGGGACACTCAGGGTGTTTGGGATATGGGACACTCAGGATGTTTGGGATGTGGAACACTCAGGGTGTTTGGGATGTGGAACACTCAGGATGTTTGAGATGTGGGACACTCAGGATGTTTGAGATGTGGGACGCTCAGGGTGTTTGGGATGTGGGGCACTCAGGGTGTTTGGGATGTAGGACACTCAGGATGTTTGGGATATGGGACACTCAGGGTGTTTGGGATGTGGGACACTCAGGGTGTTTGGGATGTGGGACACTCAGGATGTTTGAGATGTGGGACGCTCAGGGTGTTTGGGATGTGGGGCACTCAGGATGTTTGGGATATGGGACACTCAGGGTGTTTGGGATATGGGACACTCAGGGTGTTTGGGATGTGGGGCACTCAGGATGTTTGGGATATGGGACACTCAGGATGTTTGGGATATGGGACACTCAGGGTGTTTGGGATATGGGACACTCAGGGTGTTTGGGATATGGGACACTCAGGGTGTTTGGGATATGGGACACTCAGGGTGTTTGGGATATGGGACACTCAGGGTGTGAGTTCGACGTCTTTTCGAAGCTGCTCCATGCGCTCACGCTCTCGAAGCTAAGTGATCTATCACAATCGTGTTTTTGTCGAGACTGTATCTATCTTTCGGTGTGTGTACCTACAGCGTATCTTTTGGAAAATTTTCGGTGCTAATTTTTCGTACATGTATACACAATCGTCGGTTAATGGTATCGAGTATTCTGCGGCCTAGTACTCGTAGTCGTAGGCTTAGACTACCGTACCGTCTCCGACCTTGTGGTTTCGTTTTTCTCTCAGCGATTCGTCGAATGTGCTGAAATTATTTTCGTTCTCTGTTTCGTCCCAGTCGTTCACCCCGTACCTCCTTGTTTAATATCTGTACTCACAAACAAAAACAAAAAAAACCCCAAAAAATATTTCCTTCCCAGGTCTTATTCGTTCATTTGTTGTTCTTTTTGTTCGTTCATTCTTCGTTCGCGATCACGCGGTTAGAAATGTATAATCTCTCCCCTGAACAACTATTTTCTCTCATATATTATAACACCCTTTTCTTCTTTTCCTACAAAAGGATGCTTTCGTCTTGCTCACCAAATCTATTCATTCCAAAAAATATATATAATACCATCTCTTACAGTTCCTCCTTTCTACATTCCCTAAACTATCCAGAACTCCACCCCTCCTCCAGTGTCCTCAAACGTATTTTTGACTCGAAGGTCTCAAACTCATTTTGCAAAAAATGTTCGTTTCCCATGAATCGTACACTTTTCAAAATCCAATCTCACCCCTCCCCTCCAAATCCTCCCCATCACCCATCCCTTTCAAATCTCCCCCCTTGCCCCTTCCCTCCCCTCCCTCCTAAACTCCCCCCATACCCCTCCCCTCCGAGACTCTCCCTCGCTCCTCCCTTCCTAGACTCCCCTCTCACCCCTCCTCCTCAAAGCATCCTCCCTGCTTCTTCCCCCTTCCAACTTTCACCTTCATCTCCCCAAACCTTCTGCCTCGCTCTTCCCCCTCCTCAAATAACACCTCACTGTGCCTCACCCAATCTCCATCAAACCTTTTGTCCGCCCCATTCTTCCCTTTCTCCAAGCTATTCTGAAATCTCTGAAATCTCTGACACACCTTCAACAGCTCTCCCTACCTCTTCCTCCTCTTCCACATCTTACCCTACCCCTCCCCCCCCCTGTTCTGGACCCGATGCTCCCCCTTCCTCTTCATTAACGGTATGGACCTCAAACATCCGGGGCCTTCGCTCAAACTTGACTGACCTCTCCATACAGGTTGCTTCTGACAAACCAGATGTGATCTGCTTAACAGAAACTTTCCTCCTTCATGATGTCTCTGATGCCTTGGTATTTCTCCCAGGTTACTCCCCCCTCCGGTATGATAGACCTGAGCCTCGTCCTGGAGGTGGGGTTGCTATCTTTATAAAAAACTCTCTTCCTCACTCGCCCTCCACTGCCCTCTCTCCACCTCATCCCCAGGAATACCTTTGGCTACGGCTTCCCCTTCGCTCCCACCTTTTGTTCATATGTGTGTTGTACCGTCCACCAAACAGCGATGACTCCATCTACATCTCACTGTCTGATAATATGGACCAACTTCTATCTACCCATCCCAACTCTCTCTTCCTCATATGTGGTGATTTCAATTGTCACCATGCCAGTTGGCTGGGTGTGGGTACCTCTTTCACCAGCCATGGCTCTTCAGCAAAGGACTTCTGCGACTCACTGGGACTGACACAATCTGTCAATTTCCCGACCCGGATCTCAGTCAACGGAGCATCTTCTCTTCTGGATTTGGTTATGACAAACTTCCCTGAAAATGTCTGCTGCTCTTCTTCTGCTCCAATCGGCTCATCTGATCATGTGCTTGTCAAAGTGGACATCTCTCTGACCATTCTCAGAGAGCCTCCTCAGCGTCGACGAGTCTGGCATTTCACTCAGGCCAACTGGCACGGTCTTCAAGCAGCCACCAATCATCTGGACTGGTCTCCCATCTCTACCGCCTCTGACATCAACTCATCCTGGGAATTCTTTCAAAGTAAATTGCTCTCTCTTATGCACAGATTTATACCATCTCGTCTTCAGTTGTCATACCCTTCCTCCCGTCCATGGTACACGGAATCTTGTGGTGAGGCTGTTGCCCTGAAACAACTTGCTTTCGTCTCCTGGAAAGCAAATCCAACGGAAGGAAATCTCATTTCCTTTCACAAAGCCCGAAACAAGTGTGTGTCCACCCTCAGGAGAGCCAGGAAACAATATCTCACCATTCTCAAGACCGAACTCTCTTATCTGTCTCACTCTTCCTAATCCTGGTGGCGTCTGGTCAAATCTGTTTCTGGTGTTTGTTCCCCCTCCATCCCCTCCCTCACCTCAAACGGCTTAACGGCTGACTCCGCACGTGAAAAAGCTGAATGCCTCAACTCTGTGTTTGCCTCTAAATCTTGTGTCCCAAACCCATCCCTCTCTGTACGCACCGTACCCAGTCGTACCCAGCTGCTCCTGGACTCTGTGTCCTTTCCTCCTGATAAGGTGGAAAAGTTTCTGTCAACCCTCGACTCTGATTCTGCAACTGGTCCTGACGGCATCAGCCCACGGGTCCTAAAATCATGTTCTTCTGCTCTTTCACTCCCTCTTTCTGTTCTCTTCACCCTCTCTTTTGCTCAAGGTCATCTGCCATCTGCTTGGAAATCAGCCAACATCACCGGTTTGCACAAAAAAGGTGCAAAAACAGATCCCAGCAACTACAGACCAATCAGCCTTCTCCCAATTATCAGCAAAGTCATGGAATCCATCATTGCTTCAGATATGAAATCTTTCCTCTTCTCCAATGGCTTGATCTCTGATCATCAATTTGGTTTCAGACCTGGTCACTCTACTCTGGACATGCTGCTTCTGCTTTCTCAACAATGGATGGAGGTCCTCAACACCAAACAGGAAATTAGAGCTGTCTCCCTTGACATTTCACGTGCCTTCGATACGGTCTGTCACCCTGCTCTGCTCACCAAACTCTCCTCCTTTGGTATCCATGGAAATCTCCACGCATGGCTGGCGGACTTCCTCTCTGGTCGTAGTCAACGTGTGGCCCTGAATGGGTTTCTCTCATCTCCTCTTCCTGTTCAGGCTGGAGTTCCCCAAGGTAGTGTTCTGGGCCCTGTGCTTTTTCTGGTCTTCATCAATGATCTCTCTGACTCTCTTGAAAATCCTCTCTATCTCTTTGCTGACGACTCTACTCTCTGTCACTCCATTCCTCATCCCTCAGATCGGCAGTCTGCAGCCTCCTCACTCTCTGCAGACCTGGACAAAATCACAGACTGGTCAAACAAGTGGAACATGTCTTTCAATCCTGACAAATCTCACACTCTTACAATGTCTCTCCGAAAGGACCGACTGGACAACCCTCCCATCTACTTTTTCAACAATCCTCTCCAAGAAGTTCTGTCGGTCAAGCTTTTGGGTCTCACTATCTGCCATGATCTTTCTTGGGAAAACCACATTTCCAAGCTGGCCTTCAAAGCCAGTCGCCGACTTGGCATCCTCCGTCGTGCGAAGTCCTTCCTTGGCACACCTGAGCTCCTCACCACATACAAGGCTTTCATCCGCAGCTCAATGGAATACTGTTCCCCCCTCTGGGCTGGTGCTCCTGCCTCACACCTTGCTCGGCTTCACGCTGTTGAGGCCAAAGCTTTCAGAATCATTGGAATCTCCTGCGATGTAGTCAACACCGAGGGCCTTTCACTCACTCACCGCAGGCAGGTTGGTGGTCTTTCTGTCTTCTACCGACTCCTCTCCGGCCTTGCTCCCCCAGCTCTCTCTGTGCTCTATCCCCCCAATATTCCTTCAGGTCGCACAAGATCTGCCTGCAACCCTCTTATGGTTAAACTGCCAAAGTCTAGGCTCTCTGCTCACCTTCACTCTTTCATTCCCCTTTTCTCCCGCCTCTGGAACAAACTCCCCCACTCCCTTCAATCCCACTCCTCCATCCAGGTCTTTAAAACAGCTGTTCACCACCATCTCTTATCTTCCCCCATCGAAAACCTTGATCTTTTCTACCCCCGGTAATTCACCCCAGAGTCCTTGCAGTGTTCATATGTTTTATTCCTCTCCCACCTCCCCCCAAGTCCTCCCGATGTCCCTGCTCTCAAATGTTGTGTTTGTGTCCTTCCCCCTCTTCCCCCTCTCTTTTGTGTCCTTCCCCCTCTCTCCCCATCTTGTCTGCCGCTCCCCTTGTTTTTTGTGTTTTGTGTGTCGGTTTGTCTTTTTGTGTGATTAATGTTAGCTCTTTCACGAGCCTCGATCTTGTATACAAAAAAAAAAACAAAAAAAAAACTCAGGATGTTTGAAATGTGGGACACTCGGGTTGTTTGAGATGTGGGACACTCAGGTTGTTTCGGATGTGGAGTAGAAGTTTTAAGAGTACAAACGAATTGGCAGTACGTACAGCTTAGGCAAGTGGAGACGTGCACTTCAGTACAAATATAGACGTCAGAGAGGTGAGCTGCATCACCCCGTTAATCGGCAAGCTGCTCCATTGCCATTATGGATTATATATTTTATTTTGGAGCAACGCATGAAGTGGTTGCCTTGTGTTGATCCATCCCCAGCTGGAGAAGCTTACGCCTGGGCCGGTGTTAGGGCCAGGCATAACAACTACCCAGGGAATGTTTTTTTAGGTTTGGGTGAAAGGGTGACGACCGGAACTCTGAGGTTTCTCTTTTGGAAACGTGTCAAAAGCAATGTTTTGAAAAATTGATTCTCTGGGAGTGACAAATTGGTCATGTGGAGTGTCTTTAAACCCAAAACAGAATTGTTGAGTAATGCTTGTAAGTAAAACCTCTTGGTTTAAAATCGATTCCAATAGCTATGTCCACCAATCCGGAGACGCCATTCCCTTACCCCAAACTCGGCACTTGGCACCCAAACGTACGGTAAATCATAAATGGGTCTTTTATGTTCTTTGGAGAACGATTGTTCGGAGAGAAGTTTTTTTTTAAAAAATCTTATAGGATCGAGGCTCAGGGAAGAGCCCTTGTTTCAGAATTTCACATTCTGGGGGTGCATGGGGGGCGCTTCGCAAAGACAAGACAGATAAGGTGGTGATGGATGGTCTGATGACAGACAATTCGCCTTTTGTCATTTCCTTTATCTCATGTAAAAGGAATTTTAAGGGTTATTCTTAAGCTTTTACCTCCTCAGAGGTTCAACCAGAGCTGGGATTGAGAGATGGAATTGTTTTTGGGGATGCCTCCCCCCCCCAAAGCCCTCTCCCTCCCACAGATCTCTCGATGTCTCCATGTCTCTCGGTCCCTGCTCTCAAATGTTGTGTTTGTGTCCTTCCCCCTCTCTCCCCATCTTGTCTACCGCTCCCGATGTTATATGTTTTATGTGTCGGTTTGTCTTTCTGTGTGATTAATGTTCGCTCTTTCACGAGCCTCGATCTTGTATACAAAAAAAAAAAAACAAACAAAAAAAACTTGTATTTGCTTTTGAGAATTAAAGCAAGATGCTGATCAGGATAGAGAAGTGAAGATAATTATTTAATTGTGTCGATGCAGAATGCATCCGGGTGGTGAATAATGATCACGTGACTTGTTGTTCAATCCTCGTGGGACAAATCACTCCGTCAATCCCTCCTCCTCCTCCACCTGTCGCAGTAGGCCACGCCCCTTCCCCGCCGCTGCCACCTCCCCCAATTGCATCACGTCTTGCCTCGTGTGTTATTCCCAAACCATTCATTGTTCTGTTTTGCCACATTTATGAAAGATCATGCATCAACTTAAAATGTCAAGCAGTACATGAGCAATTTGTTTTAATTAGAGCAAACTAACGATCGTGATATTGTGCCTCTGTTGCATTGCAGTGATATATAGGTATCGAAGGTATTTTTCACACACTCCAGAAGGGCTCACCCAAACAGCTTGGTATCGAGCTCCATTATCGGACGAGCAGCCATTTGTGGAGGACACGGTCGGTCTACGTCATGACGTCACGAGCAAATCCCAAAACCGAGTTCCCACCCCGCATATGATCAGACCTGTTTAAATTATACATTTAGTCACATTACCTTGATTAGACATAACATGGTGGATGCAAAACCCAGGAGGATGCAAAATTTGCGCAATTATCACGTCGGGGATGAAAACACAATCTGTCAGCAATGGCTTTGTGTGAAAGCCACTAAAATTGTTAATTTTTATCCGATTGATTTAAAATATGAAAAGGATTTACATATTTGGTCATTTAATTCAACAACCAATTTTTTTGACGTCAACATAGGCCAAAAGGTCAATTTAGGCAAAAGGACAAAAACAGGTGGAATTTCTAAAATCTTCAATCCTCATCCAATTGACTTGAAATTTGAAGAGGATTTGCATATTTGGTCATTGAATTCAACCACCAATTATTTTTGATGTCAACTTAAGCCAAAAGGTCAACATAGGCCACATTTATAAAATTGTCAATTTTTATCCGAATGACTTAAAATTTGAAGAGGATTTACATATTGGGTCATTTATTTCAACAACCAATTTTTTTGACGTCAACATAGGCCAAAAGGTCAAATATAGGCTAAAGGACAAAAACTTTGGTGAAATTTCTAAAATCCTAAATTTTCTTCCATTTGACTTGAAATTTGAAGAGGATTTGCATATTTGGTCATTGAATTCAACCATCAACTATTTTTGATGTCAACTTAGGCCAAAAGGTCGATATAGGCTAAAGGACAAAAACTTTGGTGAAATTTCTAAAATCGTAAATTTTCTTCCAATTGACTTGAAATTTGAAGAGGATTTGCATATTTGATCATTGAATTCAACCATCAACTATTTTTGAGGTCACATTTGTTTTTGGAATTCCGCAAGTATCGTGCGCTGCACGACGTCTCTCTTGTCCATTTATGTGTTTGTGAGCAGGATATCTGAAAAAGATGTGGACGGATTTGGCCGAAATTTGGTGGAGAGGTTGGGTTTGTGATGAAGCTGTAATGATTAGATTTTGCTGAAGATCCGGATCTGGATCCGGATACTATAATTTTTAAATTGATTCTTCACCATTGAGTGACAGGGTTAAAACCAATATACAGCAGGATATCTCAAAAAGTTGTGGACGGATTCGGACGAAACTTGGTGAACAGTTTGGGTAGATGACAACAACGAATTGATTCAATTTTGGTTCAGGTTAGAATCCAGATCCGGTCTATCGGTGGGATACAAAGCATACAAACGTTACGCCTATATAGGTCCCCCGTCGGTGAAGTGATGTGAGTTGACAAAGTGGAAGACGCAGAAAACATGGAAGAGTCGATAATATTTGAGAGTGGGTTGGAGACACACCCACACACCAGATTAGAAGTTGGTACTTCGCTTATTTTTCAAGATATTCCGCTCACAAGGTTCAGACATATATGGTGACGGCCATCTTGGATTTTGACGTGGCGACCCAATTTTCATTAGCGTTCTTCCTTATGCGTAGATACAGTCGTGCACCAGATTAGAAGTGAGTAGTTGGTTTATTTTTCAAGATATTCCGCTCACAAGGTTCAGACATATATGGTGACGGCCATCTTGGATTTTGACGTGGCGACCCAATTTTCAATAGCGTTCTTCCTTATGCCTAGACACACCCACACACCAGATTAGAAGTTGGTACTTCGCTTATTTTTCAAGATATTCCGCTCACAAGGTTCAGACATATATGGTGACAGCCATCTTGGATTTTGACGTGGCGACCCAATTTTCATTATCTTTCTTCCTTATGCGTAGATACAGTCGTGCACCAGATTAGAAGTGAGTAGTTGGTTTATTTTTCAAGATATCGCGCTCACAATGTTTAGATATGGTGAGAGCCATCTTGGATTTTGACGTGGCGACCTCATTTTCAATGGGGTTCTTCCATATGCCTAGTTGCACCCACACACCAAATTAGAATTCGGTCCTTCGCTTACTTTTATAAAGATATTGCAGTGCACGCACGCACGCACACACGGACGGAGGGTAAACCATAGTCCCCCTTTCGCTCCGCGGTGCGACGGGGGACAACAATGTTCAGTCTGGCAGATGGATGCGCTCTACAAACTGGGTTAAAAAGCAATCCTGGACTACATCTAGGAAATCCTCATCTGTCTCTGCCATTTCCCTGTTCCTGGACTCAATCTGTCCCTCGCAAGTTAACATCCCCCCATAATCAATATTCTTCCCTGAGCACATTCCATTCTGAATTGATCTTCTTGGACCATTCTTTCCTGGTCTTCCCTCACACCTGCCACTCTCTAAAAGAATCATACAGGTATCTTACTCTTCTTGCAATCTGGATCTCGATGCACACACAACCATCCGCATTAATTCTCTTCTTCATGTCATCCCCCTTTTTTCGATGAAATAATCATTTAACCAGATTGCATCATCTCCTCTACATTTCTCTTTGCTATCGATCACATCTATACATCTTAGAACCATCTAGTCCTGCCCTCCAATTTATTTCTCCAAGTCTCACAGACTGAAATTATATCATACTCCTCGTTTATCTGCTTTAGCTTCAAGCTCTTCCATCTTATAATTTAAGCTCCTGGCATTGGAACAGTATGTCATTTTTTAACCTTTCTCTTCCTGTAAGTTTTTCCTTTTTTTGCTGCCTGGCCTTACCAATTATGCTACCAATTGCTGTTCTTTCATTTACAGCCTGTCCCCTCCACCCGAAAAAACACCTTCATTCCTTCCTTGATAAAATTAATTTCCACTGCAAACCTTAACACTTCCCCCTTTCTCTCTGGCGTGGAGTCATCGTTCTGGCAACACTGCCTCTTGCCCTCCAAAATCATTCCCACTGCTTCCCAAACCCAACCCTTGCTGCTTACATCATTATTATAACCATAGGTTAACATACGTATGTCACTTTACCCATCAAGTCGGTTCACTTTCCTATTCTTGGACCTCACGACCTTTCCATTCAGTCAGCTACACAATATCATGGATATACTTTTCAAATCATCTTCGTAAACTTTCCCAATTGCTCCTGTGTGTATCATTCCCACAGTCTTCCTGCCATGACCCAACACGATGTAATTTAACCTTCCATCAACATCCCTTACTCCCACTCTTTAAAAAACAACACAAAGCTCTATCTATGTCTGTGATTGCTGAAGAATGAACAGTCTACATATTTCATAGTTTCATCACCAATAAAAACCATATCCCTGCTCTCATTCCGACATGTCTCCGTGATATTCACCTCAACTAGCACTTTCTCCAACCTCCCCTTTTCCTGCACTTGCTCCACTCACTCCCCTGCCTGCACTCATACCACCATGACCCATTCCTGCACTAAATACAATTTCTTCTGCCTGCACTCACTCCACCATGACCCATTCCTGCACTCAATCCAATCTCTTCTGCCTGCACTCACTCCACCATGACCCATTCCTGCACTAAATACAATTTCTTCTGCCTGCACTCACTCCACCATGACCCATTCCTGCACTAAATCCAATCTCCTCTGCCTGCACTCATTCCACCATGACCCATGACCCATGGTCACTGCATGACCCATGACCCAGACTGCATGGTCTTTCTGTCTTCTACCGACTCCTCTCCGGCCTTGCTCCCCCAGCTCTCTCTGTGCTCTGTCCCCCAAATATTCCTACAGGTCGCACAAGATCTGCCAGCAACCCTCTGATGGTTAAACTGCCGAAATCTCGGCTCTCTGCTCACCTTCACTCTTTCATTCCTCTTTTCTCCCGCCTGTGGAACAAACTCCCACACTCCCTTCAATCCCTCTCCTCCCTCCAGGTCTTTAAAACAGCTGTTCACCACCATCTCTTATCTTCCCCCATCCATAACCTTGATCTTTTCTACCCCCACTAATTCACCCCAGATCCACCTTGTTTGAAATTCCAACTTATTTCCTGGAAATCCTGGCAGTGTCCATAAGTTTATACCTCTCCCACCCCCCCCCTTCACATGCCTCCCCCCCTTCACATGCCTCCCCCCCTTCACATGCCTCCCCCCCAAAGCCCTCTCCCTCCCACAGATCTCTCGATGTCTCCATGTCTCTCGGTCCCTGCTCTCAAATGTTGTGTTTGTGTCCTTCCCCCTCTCTCCCCATCTTGTCTACCGCTCCCGATGTTATTTGTTTTATGTGTCTGTTTGTCTTTCTGTGTGATTAATGTTCGCTCTTTCACGAGCCTCGATCTTGTATACAAAAACAAAAAAATAAAAAAAATAAAAAAACTCAATCTAATCTCTCCTGCCTGCACTCTCTCCACCATGACCCATTCCTGCACTCAATCTGATCTCTTCTGCCTGCACTCACTCCACCATGACCCATTCCTGCACTAAATCTAATCTCTTCTGCCTGCACTCACTCCACCATGACCCATTCCTGCACTCAATCCAATCTCCTCTGCCTGCACTCATTCCACCATGACCCATTCCTGCACTCAATCTAATCTCTTCTGCCTGCACCCACTCCACCATGACCCATTGCTGCACTCAATCTAATCTCTTCTGCCTGCACCCACTCCACCATGACCCATTGCTGCACTCAATCTAATCTCTTCTGCCTGCACTCACTCCACCATGACCTATTCCTGCACTCAATCCAATCTCCTCTGCCTGCACTCATTCCACCATGACCCATTCCTGCACTCAATCTAATCTCCTCTGCCTGCACTCACTCCACCATGACCCATTCCTGCACTCAATCTAATCTCTTCTGCCTGCACCCACTCCACCATGACCCATTGCTGCACTCAATCTAATCTCTTCTGCCTGCACTCACTCCACCATGACCCATTCCTGCACTCAATCCAATCTCCCCTGCCTGCACTCATTCCACCATGACCCATTCCTGCACTCAATCTAATCTTGCATTCAATTCCTGTCATTCCTGCACTCATTCCACCATTAAAGCTGAATGCCTCAACTCTGTGTTTGCCTCTAAATCTTGTGTCCCAAACCCATCCCTCTCTGTACCCACCGTACCCAGTCGTACCCAGCTGCTCCTGGACTCCGTGTCCTTTCCTACTGACAAGGTGGAAAGGTTTCTGTCAGCCCTCGACTCTGATTCTGCAACTGGACCTGACGGCATCAGCCCACGGGTCCTAAAATCCTGTTCTTCCACTCTTTCACTCCCTCTCTCTGTTCTCTTCACCCTCTCTTTTGCTCAAGGTCATCTGCCATCTGCTTGGAAATCAGCCAACATCACCGCTTTGCACAAAAAAGGTGCAAAAACAGATCCTAGCAACTACAGACCAATCAGCCTTCTCCCAATTATCAGCAAAGTCATGGAATCCATCATTGCTTCGGATATGAAATCTTTCCTCTTCTCCAATGGCTTGATCTCTGATCATCAATTTGGTTTCAGACCAGGTCACTCTACTCTGGACATGCTGCTTCTGCTGTCTCAACAATGGATGGAGGTCCTCAATGCCAAACAGGAAATTAGAGCTGTCTCCCTCGATATGTCACGTGCCTTCGATACGGTCTGGTACCCCGCTATGCTCACCAAATTCTCCTCCTTTGGTATCCATGGAAATCTCCACACATGGCTGGCGGACTTCCTCTCTCGTCGTAGTCAACGTGTGGCCCTGAATGGGTTTCTCTCATCTCCTCTTCCTGTTCAGGCTGGAGTTCCCCATGGCAGTGTTCTGGGCCCTGTGCTTTTTCTGGTCTTCATCAATGATCTCTCTGACTCTCTTGAAAATCCTCTCAATCTCTTTGCTGATGACTCCACTCTCTGCCGCTCCATTCCTCATCCCTCAGATCGGCAGTCTGCAGCCTCCTCACTCTCTGCAGACCTGGACAAAATCACAGACTGGGCAAACAAGTGGAACATGTCTTTCAATCCTGACAAATCTCACACTCTTACTGTGTCTCTCCGAAAAGACCGACTGGACAACCCTCCCATCTACTTTCTCAACAATCCTCTCCAAGAAGTTCTGTCACTCAAGCTTTTGGGTCTCACTATCTGCCATGATCTTTCCTGGGAAAACCACATTTCCAAGCTGGCCTCCAAAGCCAGTCGCCGACTGGGCATCCTCCGTCGTGCGAAGTCCTTCCTTGGCACACCTGAGCTCCTCACCACATACAAGGCTTTCATCCGCAGCTCAATGGAATACTGCTCTCCCCTCTGGGTTGGTGCTCCTGCCTCACCCCTAGCTCGTCTTCACGCTGTTGAAACCAAAGCGTTCAGAATCATTGGAATCTCCCGCGATGACGCTATCTCCGAGGGCCTTTCACTTAATCACCGCAGGCAGGTTGGTGGTCTTTCCGTCTTCTACCGACTCCTCTCCGGCCTTGCTCCCCCAGCTCTCTCTGGGCTCTGTCCCCCAAATATTCCTGCAGGTCGCACAAGATCTGCCTGCAACCCTCTTATGGTTAAACTGCCAAAATCAAGACTCTCTGCTCACCTTCACTCCTTCATTCCTCTTTTCTCCCGCCTCTGGAACAAACTCCCTCACTCTCTTCAATCCCACTCCTCCCTCCAGGTCTTTAAAACGGCTGTTCACCACCATCTCTTATCTTCCCCAATCCAAAACCCTGATCTTTTCTACCCCCGCTAATTTCACCCCAAATCCACTTTTTTTAGGTGACTTTTGTCTTCCTTCCTGGAAGTCCTTGGTGTCCTTACGTTTTATACCTATCCTGCCTCCCCCCAGGCCCTCTGCCTCCCACACATCTCCCAATGTCCCTGCCCTCAAATGTTGTGTTTGTGTGCTTCCTCCCCTTCTCTCCCCATCTTGTCGACCGCTCCCATTTTTATATACTTTGTTTACATGTTTGTTTGATAAATGTTAGCTCTTTCACGAGCCTCGACTCTGTATACAAAAAAAATAAAAAAAATTATAAATCGCTTCTGCCTGCACTCACTCCACCATGACCTAATCCTGAACTCAATCCAATCGCCTCTGCATGCACTAAATTCAACCTCACCCCTGCATGCACCACCTTCAACCTCACCCCTGCATGCACTACCTTCAACCTCACCCCTGCATGCACTACCTTCAACCTCACCCCTGCATGCACCACCTTCAACCTCACCCCTGCCTGCAATACCTTCAACCTCACCCCTGCCTGCACCACCTTCAACCTCAACCCTGCCTTCACTTGCGACAACCTCACCCCTGCCTTCACTTGCTACAACCTCACGCCTGCCTTCACTCACTACAACCTCACCCCTGCCTTCACTCACTACAACCTCACCCCTGCCTTCACTCACTACAA
The DNA here is from genome assembly GCF_964187855.1 of Myxine glutinosa. NCBI lineage: Eukaryota > Metazoa > Chordata > Myxini > Myxiniformes > Myxinidae > Myxine > Myxine glutinosa. The sequence continues at coordinate 191,940,380 of NC_136264.1, read as the reverse complement.
CCTCACCCCTGCATGCACTACCTTCAACCTCACCCCTGCATGCACTACCTTCAACCTCACCCCTGCATGCACTACCTTCAACCTCACCCCTGCATGCACCACCTTCAACCTCACCCCTGCCTGCAATACCTTCAACCTCACCCCTGCCTGCACCACCTTCAACCTCAACCCTGCCTTCACTTGCGACAACCTCACCCCTGCCTTCACTTGCTACAACCTCACGCCTGCCTTCACTCACTACAACCTCACCCCTGCCTTCACTCACTACAACCTCACCCCTGCCTTCACTTGCTACAACCCACGTCGTGATTATTTACCTGTAACTCGCCATTACGTCCTCGGTTATATGAATGTCATGGAAAGTCTTCGGTGCTATGATAAACTTTATAAAGAAAAGAAGAGGCAGAACAGCAAGCAGTCAAACATTCATGTTTTCTTTTCTTTCGGGGTGGGGGGGGGGGGGGGGGGAGAGGGGGGGGAGGATAACGGTCATCTCAACATAGAAAACTTCATGCGACAGCAGGGGGAGAATCCTCCGAGATGTCAGTGACTCACCACCCTCCCACTCACCACCCTCCCACTCACCACCCTCCAGCATCCACCAGTACATTGTTTTATTGTACTAAACTACTAATGGGGGACTTTTGTAATTACCCTCGCCAGAGGAGAGGTTATTGCATTTGAGTCCGTTTGTCTGTTTGTCCGTTTGTCTGTTTATTTGTTTGTCTGCACAGAATAAATATGATTTTTTTCCTGCAACTGTTGGTCCGATTAACAAGAAATTTTCACCTTAGGTGCAACTCCACCTGCAGAATATTTTAATGATAATTATGACGTCAAAGGTCACGTGTTTCGGCCGCCATCTCGGAAAAATCGAAAAACTTTGCACCTCGATATACTCGGAAAGTGCTGAATAGAGAAAATTGAGACATGGCTCATTGTAAAGAACTCTCCATTGGGAATAAAAGATGTCAATGATGATGTCATAGGTGCCTCATTTATGACGTCATAATTCGATAAGTACAAAACTTCATCCTATCAAGATGAAATTTCCTGAGCGCCATGTCGGCATAAACTGGTGTAAAAAAAATATAATGATGACGTCATCAGTCACGTGGTTCGGCCGCCATCTTGGAAAAACCGAAAAATTTTGTACCTCTATATCTCTGAAACTGCTTAATAGAAAAAATTGAGACATGACTCATTGTAAAGAACTCTCCATGGGGAATAAAATATGTTAATGATGATGTCATAGGTGCCTCCATTATGACGTCATAATTCAACAAGTACAAAACTTAATCCGATCAAGATCAAATTTCTTGAGCGTCATGTCGGCATAAATTGGCAGAGAAAAAAAAATGATGACGTCATCGGTCACGTGGTTCGGCCGCCATATTTGTTTTAACACAAGAGCCTTAAAAACCACTGAAAATACATCCTGGCGAGGGTTTGCAATCTCTGATTGCTCTTTTTCTTGTTTATTTTGCATTTATTTACAGTACTGTATTTACAGTACAACTCGGTACAATGCAGAATATATAAACAATGAAAACTATGTGAATTGACTTAAATGTGAAACATTTAATGTGGGAAAAGGAGCCGAACCCCCCCCCCCCCCTATTTACATTCATTATTATGACCAATCAATATATGTGGGAAAAGTATGCGCCCACACCAGGAATCAACCCCAGGTCCTCAGGTGAACCACACCAGTGCTTTGCCATTTGAGCAATCTGGACAACCCCTAACAACAACAACAACAACAGGCATTTTAAGGCCATTTTCCCTACTAGAGCGGGGGCTAGCCTTGCGGTCCCCATGACAATGGTCTCCATTTTGCCCTATTTTCTGCATCTCCCCTTGTTAACCCCCTTGCGCGCATTTCTTCTTCGACCATCTTTAGCCAAGTCTTTCTCGGTCTTCCCCATCCTCTACTTCTTTCTACATTCATTTCCATCACTCTTCTCACCCAGTCACTTTCATCCTTCCTCAACACATGACCAAACCATCTCAACCTGTTTCTCTTCACAGCATCAATCACAGGCTCTATTCCCATCATCTTTCGCAATTCATCATTTGTCTTCCTCTCTCTCAACGATACTCCTAACATCCACCGAACCATTCGCATTTCCACCCTTTCCAGCCTTCGTTGCTGCTCTACGTTCATTACCCATGTCTCGCTCCCATAAATCATAACACTTCTCACACATGCAGCATACACCTTTCCCTTCAGCTTCAACGACACTCCCCTCCTCGTCAGCATGCCACTCAGTTCCCGAAACTTCTTCCATGCACATCTCACTCGAGCAACCGTTGCCGAGACTGATCCACCTTCTCCATTCAGCATGTCTCCTAGGTAACAAAATGTTTTCTCACCTTCCAGCTTCACGCCGCCTCCAAGATCCAACTCAACATTTCCTCCATCTGCAGCTCCCTCTGTGCACACCTTGCACTTGAATGTAGCTGCCACACTGGTTAATGACCCTCTCAAACCACTACATTTTTGATGAACCCACTCAGCACACATTGGACATTGAATGGAATTCACTCCGACACCCTTCCTGCACACAGCACACGGCCACTTCCCAGTTCTTTCCACCTCACCACATGCTTTACCAATTGCCATCACCTTCGTTTTTCCGATATTCACCTTCAGACCTTTTGTCTCCATACATTCCTCCCACTTGTTCATCTTCTCCTTCAGTCCATCCATATTTTCTGCAATCAACACCAGATCATCTGCATACAACAACTCCCATGTTAAACCCTCCTTTACGTTCTGAGCCAGCACATCCATGACAGCTACAAATAGTAGTGGACTTAGTACCGACCCCTGATGCACTCCCACCTTCACCTCAAACTCACCACTGTTCCCGTCCTTCGTCCTTACAGCTGTGCGCGCTCTTTTGTACATTGCCTTCACAACTCTGATCAACCATTCCTCCACTCCTAACTTCCTCAATGCCCATGTCACTACTTCACGTGGAACCCTATCGAATGCTTTCTCCAGATCAACAAACCCAAGCAACAACTTCTTCCTCTTCTCCATATACTTCTCCTGCAACTGCCTCACAATAAAAAGCGCGTCTGTCGAACCTCTTCCTTGCATAAATCCAAACTGCATTTCGTCAATCTTCACTTTCTTCCTTATCCTCCTCTCCAACAACCTTTCCAATTCCTTCATTCCATGCTCCAATAACTTTATCGCTCGATACGAGCCACAGTCCAGAGGGTCACCTTTCCCCTTGTATAGAGGGACGAGGGTACTCAGTTCCCAATCCACTGGAATGCAGCCTTCTTTCACCACCAGATTGCAGATCTCTGTCATTCTCTTCACACCCCAATTTCCCGCTGCCTTCAACATATCTCCCACAACTCCCGTTGGCCCTCCCGCTTTTCTACTCTTCATTGCTTTTATCGCTTCCTGAACTTCCTTCTCGGTTATCTTCTCTGCCGGTCCTAAAACTGGGTTACTCTCTATGTTGCCATCCCATTCATTCTCTGTATTCAACAGCATTTCCATATATCTTTTCCATCTTCCTTTAATTCCATCTGGGTCCACAACGATTTGTCCCACTTCATCCTTCAAGCAACTCACCCCCACCACATCACACCTCTCTTTCGCTATCTGCTTTGCAATCCTGAATACCGCTCCCTGACCCTCTTCCAAATCCAAGCGTTCTGCGAACTTTTTCCTACATGCCTCCTGTGCCTTTGCTACCTCTTTCTTTGCAGCCTTCTTGGCTGCCTTATAACTTTCATGTTCTGCTTTTTCTGCTCCCGTACCCTTCGCCTTCTGCCACTCCTTGAACTTCTTCCTCTTCTCATCAATCTTCTTTCCAACTTCATCATCCCACCACCATGTTTCCGAGTGCCTCGGTGGTCCTTTTGTCCATCCACATACCTCACCAACGGCTCCCAACAGACTAGCTTTCATTGACATCCAACCACTTTCAAGCTCAACCACATCATCCTCTACCATATTCAGCCTCTCTTTTAATGCCTCCCTCACTGTCACCTCTTTCAACCTCCACACCTTCATTCTCGGTTGGTACTTCACCCGCCGAGCTCTCCGCGCACCTTTCACCCTAATGTCGCAGACAACCAAGTGGTGCTGTGAAACAGACTCCTTCCCCAGGATCACCTTTGTGTCCCGGAGGTGCCCCCTATCTCGCCTACGCACCATCAGGTAGTCAACGGTTGTCGTCGACCCACCTGACGTGTATGTAACAAGCTTATTATTGTAGCGGCTACCGCTGGGTTTTCACAATCGCCTTGCACCTATCAAGGACGCGGAGCGATCACCATGCCGGGCTCGTCCAGGACGCCCGGGCAGGCTCGCCCTCAACTTGCCAGGCCACAGCAAGGACGCTGGGCCACGCCCCCTCTCGCCTTTCCTGGGCAATCGCTCCGGGATAATATGTATATATATTGCTGCCCGATAAACGGGCTTTTCAGAGTGCCTGAGTGTTTGGTTTGAATAAAGCAACTCGGATGAATTCCAGCTTTTTTGTCGCGTCCATTCTTCCGATCGACGTGGGAGCCCCAGCTCCTTCATTGGTGACCTACCGACATGGACACGGCAGTCGCCCTTAAACTGCCTACCTTCTGGGAGGCTCACGCGGCGGTTTGGTTCGCACAGGCGGATTCCCTGTTCGCCCTGCGAGGCATCACGGCCGACGACACCCGCTTCCACCATGTGGTAGCAGCGCTCGGTTCGGCCACCGCGGCCCGCGCCCTGAGCCTCCTCGAGAGCCCGCCAGCCGCTGACAAATACGGCGCGATTAAGAAGCTTCTCCTCGACGCTTTCGCCCTCCCATCGGCGGAACGCGCACGGCGCCTGCTCGACCTGCCCGAGCTCGGCGACACGCGCCCTTCCGAGCGAATGGACTACATGCTTTCACTGCTCGGCGAGCACTCTCCGGCATACCTGTTCCGGGAGCTGTTCCTCCGTCAGCTGCCTAACCCGGTACGCCTCGCCCTGGCAAGCACGACGATCACAGATCCCCGGGCCCTTGCCAGAGAAGCCGACAAGATCTCCGCCGCAGGTCAGCGCATCGCAGCGGCGACATGGGACTCACCGCCGTCCGACGCAACACCCATGGCGCCCGAGCACCCGGCACGGTCGACGACCGAACTGCCGACGCAATTGGCGGCCGCTACACCGAGCCGACCACCTCCAGCACGACGACCGGGGCCTCCACCTGACCAAGCGTGGTGTTACTATCATGCCAGGTTCAGACAGAAGGCCCGGACATGCCGACCCCCGTGCACATTCGGCAGGCCGGGAAACGGCCGGGCCGGCGTTCATTACCAGCCATGAGCGCCGGCCACACGGGCAACTTACTGTTCATCACGGATAAAGCGTCCAGACGGCGCTTCCTGTGCGACACCGGCGCCCAACTGAGCGTCATACCCGCCTCTGACCAGGACAGGCAATCCACGGTTTGCGGCCCCTCCTTGGTTGCGGCCAAGGGATCGACCATCCGCACCTTCGGCCCGCGCAACGTCAGCCTCTGCTTCGGCGGCCAACGCTTTGCTTGGACGTTTGTAACCGCAAACGTGCCCATGGCTCTGCTAGGCGCCGACTTCCTTTGCGCACACGGACTGCTGGTGGACATCCAACGGCGTCGTTTAATCAACGCCGAAACCTTCAGCTCCCTGGTATGCACATTGAGCAGCTCCGCGCCGACTGAGCTGGCATGCGCCGTCCCGGCGGCGAACGAGTTTGCTCACCTGCTCACGGAGTTCCCGGCCCTCACGCGGCTGACGTTTTCGGCCGTCGCAGTACGGCATGGGATCGAGCACCACATACCAACCACGGGCCCGCCGGTCTATGCCAGGGCCCGCCGCCTCGACCCAGCCAAGCTCGCCGTGGCGAAGGCCGAATTCGACGCGTTGGAGCACCTCGGCATCGTGCGGCGCTCCGATAGCACGTGGGCCTCGCCACTGCACATCGTGCCAAAGCCGGGGGGTGGATGGCGCCCGTGTGGTGACTACCGCCGTCTCAATGACGCTACCACCCCCGACAGGTACCCGATCCCGCATATCCAAGACTTCTCCGCCCGTCTGGCGGGAAGGGTCATTTTTTCGAAAATTGATCTCATACGGGGATATCACCAGGTACCTGTCAGGGCGGCCGACGTCCCTAAAACGGCAGTCATCACGCCGTTCGGCTTATTCGAATTCTTGCGGATGCCGTTTGGTCTCAAGAACGCGGCTCAGGCGTTCCAGCGCTTGATGGACGGCGTGCTGCATGACCTGCCATTCCTTTTCGTTTACCTGGACGACATCCTCGTCGCCAGCACGTCCTGGGCCGAGCACCTCCTCCACCTCCGAACACTGTTCGGGCGCCTCAGCGAGCATGGCCTCATCGTCAACCCGGCCAAATGCCACTTCGGCACGATGGCCGTTGATTTTTTGGGCCAACACATCACCAAGAACGGGGCCGTGCCGCTGCCAACCAAGGTCGAGGCCATCACCACGTTCCCGCGTCCCCGCACCATAAAGGCCCTGCAGGAATTCCTGGGAATGGCGAATTTTTATCACCGCTTTGTGCCCCGCACTGCTCAACTCATGCGGCCCCTCTACGAAGCCCTCCGGGGCAAGCCGGCCAAGCACGACATCGCCTGGTCCGCAGCAATGGATGCGGCCTTCCAAAGCTCAAAGCGGGCCCTCGCCGACGCAACACTGCTCGCTCACCCGGTGCTCAACGCTCCCATCGCCCTCACCACGGACGCCTCCGACTATGCGGTGGGCGCCGTACATGAGCAATGGGTGAACGGGGTTTGGCAGCCACTCGCTTTTTTCAGCCGGCAGCTCCGGCCGAACGAGCTCAAATACAGCACGTTTGACCGGGAGCTCCTCGGTCTACACCTGGCCGTCCGCCATTTCCGCCACCTCCTGGAGGGCCGACCTTTCACGGCGTTCGTCGACCACAAGCCGTTGGTTTACGCCATGGCCAAGGTCACGGAGCCGTGGTCGGCCCGCCAACAGCGCCACCTCTCCGCCGTGTCGGAGTTTACCACGGACATCCGGCACGTCGCCGGCAAAAACAATGCCGTGGCCGACTGTCTTTCCCGGGCCAGCGCGAACGCGGTCCACCTGGGCGTGGACTTTGCACTTATGGCGGCGGACCAAACCACCGACACCACGGTGCAAGCCCTCCGGGCGGCGGACACGGGCCTCCGCCTGGCCGACATCCCCTTCGCGGACACTGTCCTGCTCTGCGACGTCTCCCAAGGCCAGCCTCGCCCCATCGTGCCCGTCACCTGGCAACGCCGCATCTTCGCCTCCCTCCACGGCCTTTCCCACCCGGGCCGGAAAGCTTCCCAGAAGCTGGTGTCGGCGCGATTCGTCTGGCACGGCCTTCGTCGGGACATCCGCGATTGGACCAGCACCTGCACGGCCTGCCAACGGGCCAAGGTCCACCGACACACCCAGGCCCCGCTGGCACCTTTCACCGTGCCCGAACGACGTTTCGACCACGTCAACGTGGATCTGGTGGGCCCCCTCCCCCCGTCACGGGGGTTCACACACCTGCTCACCATGGTGGACAGGACCACCAGGTGGCCGGAGGCCGTTCCCCTCGTCTCCACCACCACCGCCGACGTGGCGCAGGCTTTCATCGCCACCTGGGTCGCCCGCTTCGGCGCACCGGCGGACATCTCGTCAGACCGCGGACCACAGTTCACCTCCGAGCTGTGGGGCGCGGTCGCCCGCAACCTGGGGGTCAAGCTCCACCGTACTACGGCCTACCACCCCCAAGCAAACGGGTTGTGCGAGCGATTCCATCGCTCCATGAAGGCCGCGCTCATGGCCGGCCTTCAAGACGGCGGTTGGGCCGACCGGCTGCCGTGGGTCCTTTTGGGCCTCCGCACGGCCCCCAAGGAGGACCTCCAGGCATCCACCGCCAAGCTTGTCTATGGCCAGGCGCTACGCGTCCCGGGCGAATTCGTGCCCGACGCTCCCAGTCCCTGGTCCGCAGCTCACCAGTGCTCGGACCTCCAGGAGGCCGCCCGACGGTTTGCCCCCGTGCCAACATCCCACCACGGTGACCCCCAGTCCTACGTCCCCCCAGCACTTCGCACAGCGGAGTATGTTTTTGTGCGTCACGACGCACATCGGGGGCCACTCCGGCCGCCGTACGACGGGCCCTTCCGGGTGCTGCGACGGGACGACAAGTCGTTCGTCATCGACATCGGCGGCAGGTCGGACCGGATTGCGGTGGACCGCCTCAAGCCGGCGCACGTGGACGTCGACCACCCACCACGGGTGGCCCTTCCGCCGCGGCGAGGCCGCCCCCCGTCCACGGTGCCCCCCACTCGACCGCCCACCACCACACCGGACCCCCTCCCACGACCCGCCAGGGGTCGCTTCGGCCGGGTCATCAGGACCCCCCTCAAATTGACCCTGCCGGTGCAAGTCGATTCTGGGGGGACGTGTGTAGCGGCTACCACTGGGTTTTCACAATCGCCTTGCACCTATCAAGGACGCGGAGCGATCACCATGCCGGGCTCGTCCAGGACGCCTGGGCAGGCCCGCGCTCAACTTGCCAGGCCTCGGTCGGGACGCTGGGCCACGCCCCCTCTCGCCTTTCCTGGGCAAACGCTCCGGGATAATATGTATATATATTGCTGCCCGATAAACGGGCTTTTCAGAGTGCCTGAGTGTTTGGTTTGAATAAAGCAACTCGGATGAATTCCAGCTTTTTTGTCGCGTCCATTCTTCCGATCGACGTGGGAGCCCCAGCTCCTTCATTATCCTCTTTCTGGAACTGAGTATTACAAATCAACAAATCAGCTCCATCAGCAAACTCCAAAATCCTTTCACCTTCTCCATTTCTCACACCATATCCATAACCCCCATGAACTCCCTCAAAACCGGCCATACTCCTTCCCACATGTCCATTTACGTCTCCTCCTACCACAACAACTTCCTCGTCTTTCACGTTTTCCATCAGCTTCTCTATCGCACACCAGAACTTGTCCTTCTCTTCATCGCTCCGACCAACCTGCGGAGCATATCCCGAGATGACGTTCACCAAGAGCTTTCCAATCATCATTTTCACCATCATCAACCTATCACTCACTCTCGTCACACTCACCACACTGTCTCCAAACTCCTCAGAAAACAGGACACCAACACCATTCACACCTTCTGGGAACCCTTGCCACACAAACTTGTATTTCTGTCCCTGCCTACCCTTCACCATTCTCACACCACTTCCCTTCAATCTCGTCTCCTGCACACAACATATGTCCACTCTTCTTCTGACCAATACTTCCACCACTTCTCCTGATCTCCCTGTCATTGGGCAACCCCTAACCAAGCACACAATTTCCCCAAATATAGGGTGCCGGGCTGGGCACGTAATTTTATCATATATATATCACTTTGCCTTGTCGAACGCGGTCGGTTTTTCAAGCTCCACGGATTGTTTACGGGTCCACCTTTTTGATGACCTTGCAACAGATTATTTGACCAATTTGCGTTGCTGACAAATGGTTGATGGCCTTCCAGTTCTTGGAATATCTTTTATGTTGCCTGCTGCAAAAGTTTACGCGCTCAACGCAGAAGTGTCTTTTTATAGGGAACTTATTGGTGGTGGAATTGTTACTGGAAGTTGATGCACACCTCTTCCATTGTTTTCCTTATTTATGGATGTTTGTGAACCCAGACACTGCCAACAACACGTTGTTCAATGGTGTAATTGCTTCTATCACCCATGGTTAGGTTCACTCAATCTGAAAAAGGGAAAGAGGAAAGGAATTAACAATCTGCACACAAAGGCGATCTTACAATTTTTACAAGGGGTGACAAGACATTGTGGCCACCCTGTACAAGATTGAGCTTCATCCTCCAATTTGAAAATTTACCCAAGGTGTTTTGGCTGGTTCCACTTGACACTGCTTTTTAACAACAATATTCTGAAAAACATTTAGAATATACTTAAATTACAAACTTTATTAGGAATAACTCATCAATTATGCAAACAACTAGTAAACTATAGTATTGAAAGAGGAGCCGCATTCTTCGTTCAAGAGTAATCTTTTGGGTTGTTTTTTTTTCAAAAAGTTTAGTCAAATACGTGATTAACATCGATAAAAATCTACATGAAGGACATTATTTCAGAACAACCGATGAATCGCATCATATGGACTGAAGTTCTGAAACACAAAACTCCGCTCACACTCCATATTAGGCAATGCAGGATTCGGTGCTCGATGACATCATCTCAGAAAAATACCCCCAGCAATTATGAAATAAATCATACACTTCAATTCTGGATTATCTAGCTATGTGAAAAACACCTAGGATGTGTATTAAAACAAAATAATTAAGAACAGGTTAATTACCTCTGCCACCTAAGGTGGACAGAGGTTGTGTTTTTACCCCTGTCTGTCTGTGAGCAGGATATCTCAAAAAGTTGTGGATTCGGACAAAAATTGGTGGACAGGTTGGGTGTGCGACAAGGAAAAATTGGTTATATTTTGGTCAAGATCTGGATTTGGATCTGAGAATTTTGGAACTTCAAGTGATTCTTCACCATTGAGTACAACAACAACAACAACAACAACAACAACAACATGCATTTTAAGGCCATTTTCCCTGCTAGAGCGGGGGTTAGCCTTTACTTCACCATTGAGTGATGGGTCCAAAATCGATATATAGCATGATATCTCAAAAAGTTCTGGATGGATTATGACAAAGCTTGCTGGATGATTTGGGAAAGTGACAAGAACAGGCCAATTCGATTTTGGTTAAGGTCGATGGGATATTGGCCCAACGATGGGATACAAAAGGTAAACTGTTCAGGTTGATGGATGTATGCGTTCTGCCGAGTTCCATTCTCGCGACACAGTAAATGTCACAAATATCAATTCAAAGATTCTGACCAATATACTGTTTTGTTAAGCACGAATTGTGAACATTGACAAGTTTATAACTCAATTACGCAAAAAAGTCCGCAAGGTGTTTGCCCCGATACATTGTTCGTACAATATTTGTACATGTGGGCTCATGATGCAGCCTACTCCGCTCTTACGAAGGTCATTTTCATGTTACATAACCTAATATTATCATCTTTTATCACAGGCAATCATTTGTTTTTTGGCTTTTAAAGGTCACAACAGAAGATTTTTTGCCACCAGTGGCCGTTGTCCAGTTAAAAAGCGAGCAATGAAGACATTGCATTAAAATGAGGAATAGTGGCAATTTATGATCTTTGGTGTGGTCGGTAGTGTAGACCAACCTTGGGTACGCAGATCAAATGCACAACACTTCCTTACCGTGCTCCAAAGGGCCTCGTTTATTACAAAATCGTATTCTCAGCTTTTCCGAGAATTATATTCACAACATTATTAATTTGGGGGCAATAAAGAGAGAACCAGCAGCGGCAGCGCCTTCAATCCGTGTGTGTTTACGAAGACACAGACCGAGAACTTAATTAAAAGAGTTTCCAATGATCTAGTGAGTTTTTGTCTATAAGCGCTCACAGTGGACTATATACAAAGCTGTAAAATACTAATGTGAGACGGATTTAAAACATCGTGAAAATGTCTCACTGTACATCCAGGCATCCTTCTTCATGCTCCATCACTCTCTGGTCTCTGTTCCTGCTGTTCTTTTCTTCTCCATATCACTTTGTCTGCCGATGGGACGACTTTGTCTTCTTCCTCTTTCTCACAACTACTAAATACATTTTCCTTTTGTGAATGAATTATGGTTTTTAAGGCCATTTTCCCTGCTGGAGCGGGGGTTAGCCTTTCGGGCCTCATGACAATCATCATGGTTTCCTTTTGAGACAATGTTTTTTATGGCCCTTCCTGACGCCAACCCGTTTAGTCGCATCTTACGATACGCGGGGATACGGTGTACCTATTCCAAGTTGAGGTGCACACCTGGATCATTCATCCCAGCAAGCTCTTACTCAATTAGCCGACCTCCGAAGGATGACACACTGAGTCAACCCCCTGGCATTAATTCAGCGATCGACCGGGATTCGAACCCAGGGTCCTAGGATCCCAAGCCTGCACCCGAACCGCTAAGCCAACACCAGGCTTGAATGAATTATGGTGTCAGTGAAGTATTTTGCACAATGCCATGTATATCCCCACCCCACACCACCCTTATAATTGGTCTGCTCCCCACTCTCAGGAGAAAAGGTGTCCATTTTAATTGTGCACATGACCAGCTCACAGGTACTTCTGCACATGTGCAAGATTTAGTGGAGATCAGCCAAGCTGTTTCGACTCATAAAGCTACATACATACGTACATACATACATACATACATACATACATACATACATACATACTGTCGTGTTGACGGGCCTGCTAACTCAGATTCACTGCACCAAAGCGATGTGTTTTGCGAATGTCCAAGTCAAAGGGGATCGCGTTTTAGTGGATAACGTGGCTTTCAGCCCCGTTCAGGATTCAACTTCCGCCCGTCTCTTAAAGCAAACGTTTAACAAATGTTGTCTCTCCCAGGAATTAACCAGACCATGCGGAAGCAGTCTGGGCACGTGTGTGAATAATGGCCAGTTATCAGGTGACACGTGTACCTATGGAATAACAGTTTATTCAAAGGAGACCCAGGACAACAAAAACGGAGAATCCTGACATGAAAGGCAGACTGAAACAATGTATAAAGATAAATAAATAAATGCACACTCCAATAAGCCGATATTCACTGAACACAAAATATTGCAACTTGGGTGCAATGAGCACACAGTCGTTTACTGACAATGAGGGTGAGGATGGGCAGGAAATGTCTTTCAAAGGATATGGGGATCAAAATAGCTCGAAGGCAAGCAGGTCTCTCCTCAGCAGTACAAACCAGCCCACAGTTACGCGGCACCCATAAAAGAGGTGAAGAAGCATCCAGCGCAGCGAAGGAAGAGAGGTGGATGGCAAAGAGGGGAGCAGGCCAGCAAGCTCCTGGCTAACTGCATCGTCGGCCGCAGGGAGGTCTTCAAAGTCACGCACATCCAAAATTCATTCTGGTTGCTCTGTCTGGTTCACAGAGAGGGCACATGAATGACACTTTCCTACTTAATGCCAATGTTAAATGAACCGCCCCTCACAGTATACACAAGAACAGGCCAACTTCATTCGAACGGGTCCCTGGTCAAAGAAAATGTTATAACCTACGCAAACACACATAGCACGTTAACTTAACATACAAGCAAATACATACCCTCTCCAATATAACAGAGCTCACCTCCCTTTGGACTTTTGTCTCTTGACAAGGTCACTGAAAGGGGCCACAATCTAAGCATTAGCACTTATACAAACATTCGCAACTACCTTACCCAGCAAATCAGGAGGGACTGGAAGGCGAGACTGCACCTACCTTACCTAATCTAACCTTAGCATTCTAACCCCTTAATTTTTTCGAATTCAGATTTCAACAAATGTTTAAAATGCCAGCACATTCCGAGGGAAATTTCATTCTCCGCCCTCTGAATGTCCTCACCAGGTTTTTCTCTGGTAAGGAGAGAGGATAGCAAAAAACAAAACAACTAGCCCTACCTTAACCTCAATTTTACTTTTCAAAACGGAAACCACTCTAAGTGGCAATGCCCCCCAGTGGATGTCACCTGTTCCAGCTGGTCAGCTGAGCCATAACCCAATTTAAATTCTATCCTATCCAATGTCACAGGCTATATGCTCTCCTGAGCTCATGTGGAGTGGTACATGACCTCCTGGAGCATTCAGACAAACATTTTCCATCCTACCAAGGCCATGGCTTCACAATTCACTGTATGGTGTGCTCATCTAACTGGGCAGCAGTGTGTGCTCTCCACATTGTAAAAATAAAGTCCCATCTCGAGGAGAATCCCTGGCTCTCCATCCATCTCACCCCTCATTCCAAAGCACTCCCTTTTTCTAGGTTATCGTGATTATTCCCCCTCTCCCTCACCTCTTTCCATTGGTTAGTTGTCGGTTGGTTTGTTCCTTTTCTGTGTAATGAATGCCATGACGATCCAACTATTAGCCTTTGAATTGGTGCTTCGCAGGCAGGGAGTCACATCACAAAGTGCATCGTCCCTCGGATGAGCATTACGCTTGGTGTCCTCTCTGTTAGAATTAGCTGGTGGATGCTAAAGATCCCATGATGCCTTTCCCCAAGGTTATGTGAGTTACCCCTGGCACCCCGAGCAAATTACAAATTCCTGCTCAAATCACCTACTGTCGAACGCTAGGCCTGGCCAAGAGCCAGCTTGTGAAGTACTTGTGCCAAGATCTACCCCTTACCCAAAAATGGTTACTAGACAGAAGGATGAAGATATGTGAGAAACTGCTTTTGTCTTTCTTTTTTTCGTTTGTATACATGATCGAGGCTCGTGGAAGAGCTAGAGCAGAAATGACGAGAATAAAACGGAATGGGGGCATCCCAATAGCAGAGCAAAGTGAGAGTGAGATCAAGGAGAGGGGGGCTGAGAGACATGGGGGTGAACAAGCTGAATACAGGAAGAAGAGAAAGTGGACAAAGTGGGGCTGCCACAGAAAAGGAACAAACCAACCGACAACTAACCAATGGAAAGAGGTGAGGGAGAGGGGGAATAATCACAATAACCGAGAAAAAGGGAGTGCTTTGGAATGGGGTCATTTGGGGTAGAAGAGATCATGAGTACGGGTGAGGAATGACCAGAGGAAGTGGCAAACATCTGCTTTAAAGCCCTGTAGGGAAGACCGGGACTGAAAAGATTGGGGAATTTGGTTCTGTAGGTGAAAGAAAAGATGAACTAATGAGTGACAATAAGTTTAACAAGAAGTGTGTACCCTCTAGAAACATGGGAAGGACAGAGACAAGAGAATGCAGAAGGTGACGGACCAAAAAGGAGGTGGTAGAATAAAGATAGGCCACCAACCTGTCTGCAATGTGAGAGTAACAGGCCTAGACACTCAGCTTTGGCATAAGAGAGCCCAGTTGTTCTTTATATCTCCCTCCGTTACCCTCATTAGCCTCCTCTTTCTCCCTTCCCAACCAAAATCTCTTTATCTGTGGATATAATTCCTTTTGCAGAAGATCCTCCAAATGTCAGTGGCTGTACTTCACTTACATGTGTTGACATCGTGAATTAATTGGTTGAGTGCTTTCTGTATCTCGTATCTGTCAAGGAAGTATCTGTCAACATCACCAAAAGTATGTACGAACATCGAACATCTCATTCCAAAATCATGGGCATTAATATGGAGTTGGTCCGCATTTGCTGCTATAACAGCCTCCACTCTTCTGGGAAGGCTTTCCACGAGATGTTGGAACATTGCTGCGGGGATTTGCTTCCATTCAGCCACAAGAGCATTAGTGAGGATGGGTACTGATGTTGGGTGATTAGGCCTGGCTCGCAGTCGGCATCCCAATTCATCCCAAAGGTGTTCGATGGGGTTGAGATCAGGGATCTGTGCAGGTCATTCAAGTTCTTCCACACCGATCTCGACAAACCATTTTTATATGGACGTCGCTTAGTGCACGGGGCCATTGTCATGCTAAAACAGGAAGGGCCTTCCCAAAACTGTTGCCACAAAGTTGGAAGCACACAATCATCTAGAATGTCATTGTATGCTGTAGCGTTAAGATTTCCCTTCACTGGAACTAAGGGGCCCAACCCCAAACCATGAAAAAACAGCCCCAGACCATTATTCCTCCTCTACCAAACTTTACAGTTGGCACTATGCATTGGGGCAGGTAGCATTCTCCTGGCATCCGCCAAACCCAGATTCAACCGTCAGACTGCCAAATAGTGAAGCGTGGTTCATCACTCCAGAGAACGCGTTTCCACTGCTCCAGCGTCCAATGGTGGCGAGCTTTATACCTCTTCAGCCGACGCTTGACATTGCGCATGGTGATCTTAGGCTTGTGTGCGGCTGCTCGGCCATGGAAACCCATTTCATGAAGCTCGCAACGAACAGTTATTGTGCTGACGTTGCTTCCAGAGGCAGTTTAGAACTCAGTAGTGAGTGTTGCAACCGAGGACAGACGATTTTTACATGCTATGCGCTTCAGCACTCTGTGGTACCGTTCTGTGAGCTTGTGTGGCCTACCACTTCGTGGCTGAGCTGTTGTTGCTCCTAGACGTTTCCACTTCACAATAACAGCACTTACAGTTGACCGGGGCAGGTCTTGCTAGGCCGAAATTTGACAAACTGACTTGTTGGAAAGGTGGCATCCTATGACGGTGCCACGTTGAAAGTCACTGAGCTCTTCAGTATGGCCGGTTCTACTGCCAATGTTTGTCTGTGAAGATTGCATGGCTGTGTGCTTGATTATATATACCTGTCAGCAATGGGTGTGGCTGAAATAGCCGAATCCACTAATTAGAAGGGGTGTCCGCATACTTTTGGTCATGTAGTGTACTTTATAAAAGGCTAAAGGTCACTACGCAATGTCATGCTCCAATATTTATTTTCCTTTCAGTGATCTATAAGAATCACAGAGAAGCTTGTGCATATATATTGTATATAGGACAAGCACATCATGAGACAATAAACAAATCAACAGTACTATATGGGATTTGAATCTGGGATCCCAACATCATGATCCCTAAGTGCTCAGATCGGAACGACAAACAGCCAATTGCCACCTGAGACATTTACAAGACAGAATGCTTGGATCTCCAACACAAGAGGTTGCCATCATCATTCAGCATTGGTGTATATATAGAGTATAAATAATTGTCTCTACACATCAGATCTAAAGCCATGGACAACCCAGGTGCTGATATTCCCAAGTTATACACCAGTGGCTGGAACAACAATGCTTGGATTTTCACTGTGTTGTCCTGATCCATGAGATTCGCATCTTCAAGTGCCTGCATGAACCATGGGAATCTTCACATCCTTGTTGCTATTGTTGGCCGGGCAGGAGTGCAAGTGCATTTATGATTTGCCATCACTTACTTTATTTCCAGACAATGTCATGTCCTAGTGCTTGCACGATCTCTTTTTGGCCAGAAAGAATTGTTTTAATTGTGACGTCACAGGCCATAGGTGACTGCAAAACGATGGGTTTTTTCTGTATGAAAAGGCCTTCCTTTCCACGAAACACAAACTTCGGGCAAGGTAAAAGGTCGGGAATAATGGTGCAGAGAACAAACAAAGCCAAAACCCAGAGGCACTGCCAACTGCAGGTCTTTGTTTGAAGACAAAGGCTGAGGCTGAAGGTGGTCAGTGGTCAGCACCGTGTCGAGATATCAAGAGCTGCGTGATGTTTTGTGTAGAACTCTTTTCGATCCTGAGGGTTCTTAAGAGCTAGTGAAGCAAGGAATTATCGATTGTGAAGATAAGCACTTGAATACCTTGTTCAATACAACACTTGGATGTTGACTGCAGCAACCTCAATGCAACACCCTCATGCACGACTCCTGTACCGAGAAAGATCTCGTTTCTTTAGGTTATGAAGTTGGAATGCAGCATTAGGGGGTGGACATTGTGCTTTCCTTGTTGCCCTGCGCTCGCGAAGCGAAAAGCGAGGTTCGGCATTCAGGTACGTACGTGTGCATTGTCTGCATTAAAAAAATTCATTTTCTCGGCAACCGTTGGTCCGATTGACATAAAATTTTCACCATAGGAGGGCCTCCTCCTATAGAATATTTTAATGAATATGATGACGTCATAGGTCACGTGGTACAGGCGCCATCTTGGAAAAACTTCGCAACTCTATATCTCTGAAACCACTCCATGGAAAAAATTGAGACCTGGCTCATTGTCAACTACTCCCCATGGGGAATAAGATGTGTTAATGATGATGTAATCGGTGCCTTAGTTATGACGTCATAATTCGACAAATACAACACTTATCCATCCGAACATTACTAATTTTTTTTCAGCAACTGTTGGTCTGATGGACACGAAATGTTCACCATAGGAGCGCCTCCACCTTTAGAATATTTTAATGATAATCATGACGTCATAGGTCATGTGTTACAGGCGCCATCTTGGAAAAACCGAAAAATGTTGCACCTCTATATCTCCAAAACCGCTGCATGGAAAAAATTGAAACATGGCTCATTGTAAAGAACTCCATATGGGGAATAGATGTTGTAAACGATGACGTCATATGTGCCATAATTATGACGTCATAATTCGACAGGGCAACGCTTCGTCTGATCAGTTTGAAATGTATTGAGCATGATCTATGCAACAATTATATTAGAGAATATAAATTTATGATGTCATCGCTCACGTGGTCTGGCAGCCATATTGGATCAAATTTTTTAAATGTTCAAAAAGAGAAGAGTTGGCTCGCAACAAGTTGACTGCACAGGGTAAGTATTGTATGAATACTATCTAGTTTTTAAATGTTTCTTTATTTTGAATTCTTTATATATTTTTACCCTCGACATAGGAGAGGGTATTGCATTTGAGTCCGTTTGTTACTTGGCAAAAATCCAAAATTTTTTTGCATTTATGTTGCTCACTCCGGTTTGTGTGTTTGTTTGTGTGTTTGTGTGTGTGTTTGTGTGTTTTTGGTCCGCTCACTTATACTTGCCTAAAGGACACGATTTTAAACAGATCTTCACAAAACTTTACCAAACGGTAGAGTTCGTGGTCCGACAAAATCCTATATATGTTTGGGGTCAAAAGGTCAAATGGTCAACATGGGACAAAGGTCAACCACTTTTTTCAAATTTCTAAAATCCTCAATTTTCATCCGATTGACTTGAAATTTGAATAGGATATACATATCGGCAAACTGAATTCAACCACCAACTATTTTTGACATCAGCGTAGGCCAAAAGGTCAACCACATTTTTTTGAATTTCTAAAATCCTCAATTTTCATCCGATTAACTTGAAATTTCAAGAAGATTTGCATATCGGCTCACTGAATTCAACCTCCAAATATTTTTGAGATTCGCTTCGGCCAAAAGGTCAACATAGGCCAAAGGTCAACCACTTTTTCAAATTTCTAAAATCCTCAATTTTCATCCGATTGACTTGAAATTTGAATGCGATTTACATATCGGCAAAATGAATTCAACCACCAACTATTTTTGAGATCAGCATAGGCCAAAAGGTCAACCACATTTTTTTAATTTCTAAAATCCTCAATTTTCATCCGATTCACTTGAAATTTGAAGAGGATTTACATATCAGCTAACTGAATTCAACCAACAACTATTTTAGAGATCAGCATAGGCCAAAAGGTCAAAATAGGCCAAAGGTCAACCACTTTTTTCAAATTTCTAAAATCCTCAATTTTCATCCGATTGACTTGAAATTTGAATAGGATTTACATATCGGCAAAATGAATTCAAACACCAACTATTTTTGAGATCAGCATAGGCCAAAAGGTTAATGTAGGCCAAAGGTCAACCACTTTTTTTTGAATTTCTAAAATCCTTAATTTTCATCCGATTGACTTGATATTTGAAGAGGATTTACATATCAGCTAACTGAATTCAAACAACAACTATTTTGGAGATCAGCATAGGCCAAAAGGTCAAAATAGGCCAAAGGTCAACCACTTTTTTCACAATTCTAAAATCCTCAATTTTCATCCGATTGACTTGAAATTTGAATAGGATTTACATATCGGCGAAATGAATTCAACCACCAACTATTTTTGAAATCAGCATAGGCCAAAAGGTCAACGTAGGCCAAAGGTCAACCACTTTTTTTTGAATTTATAAAATCCTCAATTCTCATCCGATTGACTTGAAATTTGAATAGGATTTACATATCGGCAAAATTAATTCAACCACCAACTATTTTTGAGATCAACGTTGGCTAAAAGGTCAACATAGGCCAAAGGTCAACCACATTTTTGAATTTCTAAAAGCCTCAAATTTCATCCGATTGACTTGAAATTTGAATTTGATTTTCATATCAGCTAACTGAATTCAGCCACCAATTATTTGTGAGGTCAAAAGGTTTCTCTATTGAGTGCCATTCTGCTTTGTTCTCTTTTGCCAAGGGTCGCTCTCTGAGTGATTTTTCATTTGTTTGTTTGTCTGTTGTCCGCACAGAATAAATATGATTTTCTCTGCAACCGTTGGTTCGATTGACAGGAAATTTTCACCATAGGTGCAGCTGCACCTGTAGAATTTTTTTATGATCATTATGACGTCATACGCCACGTGGTTCGGCCGCCATCTTGGAAAAAACGAAAAAACCTTGCACCTCTATATCTCCAAAAGCGCTGAATAGAAAAAATGGAGACATGGCTCATTGTAAAGAACTCTCCATGAGGAATAAAATATGTCAATGATGATGTCATAGGTCCCTCCATTATGACGTCATAATTCGATAAGTACAAAACTTCATCCTATCAAGATGAAATTTATGGAGCGCCATGTCGGCATAAACTGGTGGAGAAAAAAATAATAATGATGACGTCATCGGTCACGTGGTTCGGCCGCCATCTTGTAAAAACCGAAAAAATTTGCACCTATATATCTCCGAAAGCGCTGAATATAAAAAATTGAGACATGGCTCATTGTAAAGAACTCTCCATGGGGAATAAAATATGTTAATGATGATGTCATCGGTGCCTCCATTATGACGTCATAATTCGTCAAGTACATACTTCATCCGATGAGGATGAAATTTCTTGAGCGTTATGTCGGCATAAATTGGCAAAGAAAAAAATAATGATGACGTCATCGGTCACGTGGTTCGGCCACCATATTTGTTTTAACACAAAAGCCTTAAAAACCACTGAAAATACATCCTGGTGAGGGTTTGCAATCTCTGATTGGTCTTTTTCTTGTTTTTTAATGCTTCTTTATTTTGAATTCTTTGTATAATTTTTTGCTGTATTGCTTTGTGGTACAATTCTTGTCTCTTGCTTTGAATTCCTATCCCTTTTGTCTTTATGTCCCATAAACCAGTTGAGACTGGTGGAGACTTGAGAGTTAATGGGGTAAAACTGCTTACACAGCCGGTACCTAGTGGGAATGTTTGAGGTCAATTCAGCTCTCCCGAATGGGAACTCATTATAACGATCACTTACTTACTCAACAGAATATTTTTGGGATTTCTTCCCTTTCTGGAATGTTTACTCATCGATAAAATGTGCACCCCAGGCTGTCTCTTTTAGCTCTTCAAATAACACAGGCTCACCCATGTGTATCTCTTTGATAGTTGATTTTTTTTTCCCATTATATTCCTCTCCAGGACATTGTTACTCGGTTTCGTGTTATTTTTCATTTCCTTCTGTTTGTCCATCTCCTATAGCCTTTGGTCGTTTGTGAACCTGCTGCCCTTATCGTTTAGCTCTTCCATGAGCCTAGACCCTTGTATGTATAGAAAGTGCCTATGGAAGGTCTACAACTCCTTTCAAAAATTTCACCTTTTATTTCCTTATAAACTGGAATTAAAATGCATTAAATGATACTTTTTTCACCTTTATTTACACATCGTAACCCACAATTTCCAAGTGAAAAACAAATTCTACAAGTTTCAGAAAATTAATTCAAAATACAAAACTAGTTTATCTTGGTTGGATGACTGTCCACCCCCCTGAGTTAATATTTGGTGGAAGCACCTTTGACAGCAATTACAGCTGTGAGTCTGTTGGGATAGGTCTTTACCAACTATACACACCTTGATTGGGCAATATTTGCCCATTCTTCTGTAAAAAAAAGCAAACTGTTCAAGCTCAGTTAAGTTGCATAGACAGAAATCTTCAAGTCATGCCACAGATTTTCGATGACTGGGACTCTGACTGGGCCACTCAAGGACGTTCATCTTTTTGTCCCTTAGCCACTCCAGTGTATCTCTGGCAATGTGCTTCGAGTTGTTGTCATGCTGAAAGGTGAACTTCCATCCCAATTTCAGCTTTCTTTCAGAGGGCAGCAGGTATTCCTCTAGTATTTTTCTGTATTTTGCTCCATCCATTTTCCCTTCTATCCTGCCAAGTGCCTAATCCCTGCTGATAAGAAACATCCCCATGACATGATGCTGCTCTGCCATCACCATGCTTCACAGTAGGGATGGTGTTCCTTGGGTGATGTGCTGTGTTGGGTTTGCACCAAACGTAACGTTTTGCATTTAGACCAAAGACCACAAAGCGTTTTGCCACATGGCTTCAGAATCTCCAGAGTGGTTTTTTGCATACCTCAAAACGGACTCAAGGTGGCTTTTTTGAGTAATGGCTTCCTTCTTGCCACCCTGCCATACAGGCCAGACTTGTGGAGTGCTTGGGATATTGTTGTTACATGCACACATTGACCAATCTTTGCCATAAAGGCCTGCAGCTCTTCCAAAGGTGCCATTGGCCTCTTGGTCGCCTCTCTGATCAATATCCCCCTTGCTTGGTCATCCAGTTTGGAGGACAGCCTGTTCTAGGCAAGGTCTTGGTGATACCATACACTCACACTTCTTAATGATTGTCTTGACTGTGCTCCAAGGGATATTCGAGGCCTTTGAATTTTTTTATACCCATCCCTTGATCTGTGCCTTTCCACAGTTTTATCCCGGAGATCTTTTGAAAGCTTATTGGTGCTCCTGGTTGAGTCTTTGCTGTGAAATGCACTACCCAGCAGAGGAAATCTACAGGAACAGCTGATTTTATTCTGAAATAATCAAAATCACTACAATTTAACACAAGTGGAGGCCATTTAACTTGGTGTGTGATTTTGAAAGTGATTGCTTTCACCTGAGCTCATTTACAATTGCTATTGTCCTGTCCGTGGCTGATGAATACCGGCCTCAGACAAATAACCGAAAGGAGCTTAAACTCGGAGACGTACTCTGAACCTTGGTGGGATGGTCTTTGACAAGTGCGGGAATGCCCGATCCTTATCTAATCGGGAACACATGCAGGGGTTATCCATAACCCACAAACCAAGAAATAAATGCAAGTAACAATGAAAGGTGAGGTAAAAACTAAAATTCCTTATTGAGACGTCTCCACTCAGACTCGTATATAAACAAGGGGAGAATAAAGTAAAAATAAATGATGTTTTGTTTCAAACCTGCCGGCACTTAGCATTGTGTCCCCAAATGTCTGGTACAGCTGGCTGGTCATCGCCTCGAACCACTGCGCGGGAAACGCACAAGATGGTGCGGAATCACACCCGTAGCCAGCCGCTGGCATGGGCAAGCAGGCAGGATCCTTCTTTGCTAACACGGCTCCGACGATCTCTCCGGCGCTCACTGACAAGCACCCGTCATCCTCCCACGCAAAACAACCAAGCGACCACCGCGATCAAGATTAGGACCAGAAGAGAAGACTGCGACCGTCAACAACGAACTCCAGCACCAGACAAGAGCAAGACGGCGAGACAGCTTCTCCTTCCTCTGGCTCTCAAATGTTCCACGCTGATGTCACCCTCTGTCCAATCACCGAGCTCTGTTCATCATTCCATGGCTTCTCCGCCAATTACGAAAGCCGGGGCACGGCCTTCCTGCCATGAGTTGAAGGGGGGGCAGAGTCCAATCTCTGTTCGGGAATGTTCCGATGACATTGAAGGCCATGAGGCGGGGCTTGCCTGGCCCGATCGACAAATGTGCTGGGTGTTGGTTAGCCCTGGTGGTGTTGTGAGCGAATGGAGTCATTTGTTATAGTTGTTGTTTGGCGGGATTTTTAATTGTAATAAAGATGGAGGGAAGACCACGGGAGGCAAATTACACACTGGGGAATTAATCTTTAAGCCCTATAATTAATTAGCACAAAGCCACACCCCTTCTGGCGACATGTAAACGCTCTTACGCAGACAGGCGGCCTACTACAGACGGCCTAGATGGACATCGAGATGGGTTCCTCGCGACATACGGAGCATGCTAATCTACACGATTCTAACTTTCCTATGAGGTATTTCATGCCCACCCCCACAAACGTAACACTATTATGAGGGGGGGGGGGGTGGACACTTATCCAACCAAGATAATCTAGTTTTGTATTTTTAATGAATTCTCTGAAATTTGTAGAATTTGTTTTTCACTTGGAAGTTGTTGGTTAAGATGTGTAAATAAGGGTTGAAAAAGTCTGATTTCATGCATTTTAATTCAAGGGTACATGGCAACAAAGGGTGAAAAATTTGAAAGGGTGTGTAGACTTTCTATCGGCACTGTTTATCTGTTATGGAAATGATTTCATGGGGTTAAAGATATTTAAGATGGCGTAGATATTTTCTCCGTGAATGTTTGGCATCGGCGTTAAGTAATTAGTTGTGAGTAGCCGAAACCCGTGGAACATCCACGGAAGGGAGGATGTGGTGTATGGATAGAGTGTACCATTATGGATGGCATAGGGGATTTGCTTGTCCGAGTAAGAGTTAGGAAGAAAGATGAGAATGAAGAGTGCGTATATGAACAACGATCGCCGACACCGGCACAAATGCATGTTCTGGATTGTCCACTCAGTGGACGGCTTGCTTTCGCCTTCGCCTGTCCAATCAGCGGACGGCTTGCTTCACCTTCGCCCAGCAGACGCCAATACGATGGCGTCGTAAGATGGCGTCGTATCGGCAGTTAATCGGATGCTTTTGGGCCCCAACGTCGGCTAATTCAGATTTTTCGAGTATGGCTGTACATGATAAACAAAGAGCGCGGTTCGTAGATCGTAAATCCATTAGTGCCGTGGGCATCGGGTTACTGGGTGCGGCATAAAAGGGATAACAAAGTCGAGTCCTTACGCTATTATTATATAGACTAGCCGAAACCCGTGGAACATCCACGGAAGGGAGGATGTGGTGTATGGATAGAGTGTACCATTATGGATGGCATAGGGGATTTGCTTGTCCGAGTAAGAGTTAGGAAGAAAGATGAGAATGAAGAGTGCGTATATGAACAACGTATTTATTGCAATCTACTTAAATGACAACGCTACGATATACTTTTGAAAAATGAATGGATTCGTAATAGGAATCGGCATAGCACCACTGGGATTGTCCACTCAGTGGATGGCTTGCTGTCACCTTCGACTGTCCAATCAGCGGACGGCTTGCTTCGCCTTCGCCCAGCAGACGCCAATACGATGGCGTCGTAAGATGGCGTCGTATCGGCAGTTAATCGCATGCTTTTGGGCTCCAACGTCGGCTAATTCCGATTTTTCGAGTGTGGTAAACAAAGATAAACGTGATAAACAAAGAGCGCGGTTCGTAGATCGTAAATCCATTCGTGCCGTGGGCATCGGGTCACTGGGTGCGGCGTAAAAGGGATAACAAAGTCGAGTCCTTACACTATTATTATATAGATGGTAGATATGGGTTGCTCATGTAATAGAGAGACGCCGTCTTCCCATCCTAACATTTGAGAACAGGATTAGTTGGGGAGGTAACTAGAAAAAGCCGATTTGATTTTGCTAAAGGTAACGATGTAGATCCAGCCTGTTCAGTCTGGCGGAGGTATGTGCTCTCCCGAGTGCAGGAGTCGTTCTTTTTGTTACTGATCATAATTGTTATTTCTTCTTGTAAATTCCCTCCCCGTGCCGTTATTGCTTCCCAAACATACTTGGACTCTGGTGAATTCTGGATGTCCTGATGGCTTTATTTGGCGGTTTGAATAAGTCCCGTTAAAGGTGATTCATCGCGCTCCACACCTCTAGATGATCGCGCGTCACGTGGCCTTCAGGTTTGCTCGGCCTATTAAGATCAAGGCACGTGACATCTATCAGTGCAACACTCGCTCGATTTGGGGACCCTAATCTGTATGATAACGTGACTTTGAACGAGAGTATCTGGCAGAGGCTCTTCACAACGAGCGGCTGGCACGCCTGGCACGGTTACTTTGAGATGATCCACTGGATTTGAACCCGGTAACCGGAGCGACCGGCAGCTGCAAACTTGCAGCTTTCGGTTGCTCTATTTCGACTTTCCAGTTCACATCATCAGTTTCACTTTTGTGTTTATATTTTTGGATCATAGCCTGGTGTTGGCTTAGCGGTTAGGGTGCCGGTTTGGGATTCTAGGATCCTGGGTTCGAATCCCGGTCGATCGCTACATTAACGCCAGGGGGCTTGAGTCAGCCTGTCATCCTTCCAAGGTCGGCAAATTTTGAGCACCAGTCCACTGGTAATTCCCTGTGTTGCAAGAGGCGACTAACAGGGTTGGTGGCAGGAAGGGCATCCGGCTGTAAAACATTACTTCAAAAAGGGGACCATGGTGCCCCAAAAAGGCCAACCCCTGTTCTGCGGGGAAAAATGGCCTCTAAAGGTGGTTCATTTTGAATTTGGATCATTTGTGCCAAAAAATCCATTATGTTAATTTATCTTCCAAAGTCATGATGATGTCGAGTCTCCTTGGGCTATGATGGCATGTGCCATCATATTGCCTTTCTATGGCTGGCACACGGGTAAGTGTGTCCTATAGACGGTGGGGGGGGGGGGGGTTGCCACTCCTCTGATTGCCGTAGGGGAATTCACCCTCTTCTGCCCGTGCTGTTGGAGTCGACTGGACTCTCATCCATCAGATGTGCAGAGCCTTCTGCCATTTAAACTGCATGGCTGCGGACCACGACCCTGGTAAGGGGGGCTGACAGGTACTACACCTTGCCCACAGGTGACCTGGGATTATGCAAGGCAGGGGCATCCACCCCCCTGAGGTATAAGAAGACACCCGCATACCAAGACAAGACTTGGTTGGTAAGTCATAAGCCATTACTGTTTGGCCCTTTTGCAACTGGACCACACCAGAAATGTCCTCTGGACCAGCACGGGGTCCCTTGCGGTGTATAATGCTTGATGTGAATTATTTGCACCAAAAATTCGGTAAAAAAAAAAAAACTGCCCCCATCCATCTGTCCCTCCTCACATCATGTGAAGATATGTGTACAACTTTGGTTTATTTCGACATCACAATGAACTATCAAATGAAAGTTGTGAGGTGTCGGATTTACATGTAGATAAGTAAGTGATAAAAGCAAGATTGCTGAAAATCCCATTTTCTGCGTGCGATGATTTGTACAAGGACCGAGGTAAGTTAAAAGCTCGAGTAATTCATAAGTAGTGCAGCATCGCCCCCAGGTGGCAAGGTATGTGACACAACAAATACAAACGAGAGCTTGCACAACACACCTGCGGTCGATTGACTTTTATTATCATCCACATCCATTTCATGAACATTGTCAAAAATTTTGCAATTACAAAATGTGACCATTCATGACTCCTGCCTGCCTCCCTCCCTCCATAATCTGTTCAATCTAATTATTCCTCCAGCCGGCGCTTTGAGTTGGCAATGTACTACTACTTGCATCTCAGGTCATCCTCTATCCCAACCTGCCATCTTTGAAGGCCAGTGTTCTGTGTCAGCAGAGAGATAGAATAACAGATGGAATGAACAGGATGTTGATTGAAATATGTGAACACGAAGATTCCTCCAGGAAGCAAAGAGAAGCTGATGTTCTGGTTGTCAAGCCTTCGTGGTCATGTGTTTGTCTGGTGTATGTCTGGTGTATGTCTGGTGTATGTCTGGTGTATGTCTGGTGTATGTCTGGTGTATTCCTGGTAAATTATTTTGCTCCGACAGTGGATTAATTCCCGAAACGTCAACTTCTTGCTTCCCACGTCGTGTAGCATACTCCGGTAATGTTCTGTTTATTAGTCCCCTACCGGTGTACACCGGAGGGGACTATAGGTTTGCACTCCGTCCCTCCGTTTGTCCGTCTGTCAGTCCGTCAGTCTGTCAGTCCGTCACGCAAAGAACAGCTTTCAGGACTTTTTTCCTAAAACCTTAATGCTAATGATTTCAAACTTGGTACATGATTTCCTCATGATAAGTTACAGATCAAGTTTGAACTTCACGACGTTTCGATCATTTTTGACAAAGTTATGGCACTTTGAACTTTGGAAATTTCCCCAACAGTTTCCCGGACTATAATTTGGAGTGCGGTAAGTCAAAGCTGTTAATATTCCTTGTTTTAACTCCAATTTACATTCTGTTTCCACTTTTAGTGAGAAGTAGGGGTCTGTGCAACCATTCATAAACTTTATTTGGTGCTAATTGGATAATTTTTAGCCGAGTTACCTCAGACCGTGAGTTGGTAATTATATAATTCACACACAGTGCAATACGTGCAGGCCGCTCCACGGAGCGACCTTGCGGGCTTATTTTAACTCCGATTTACATTCTTTTTCCCCTTTTAGTGAGAAGT
This sequence comes from Myxine glutinosa, assembly GCF_964187855.1. Classification (NCBI taxonomy): domain Eukaryota; kingdom Metazoa; phylum Chordata; class Myxini; order Myxiniformes; family Myxinidae; genus Myxine; species Myxine glutinosa. The sequence continues at coordinate 191,912,332 of NC_136264.1, read as the reverse complement.
AGGGGTCTGTGCAACCATTCATGAACTTTATTTGGTGCTAATTGGATAATCTTTAGCCGAGTTACCTCAGACCGTGAGTTGGTAATTATATAATTCACACAGTGCAATACGTGTAATTTCCCCAACAGTTTTCCGGACGACAGACTGCCGGTAGGGGACATGTATTGCAGCGCAATACTCAGAATGCTTGTTCCATCTTGAGTTCATTGCTAGTTTGCTCACTGGCATGATAAGCTTGTGGCATGCCTCTTACAGAGATGTTAGGCCCATGGAGGAGAATTCCCCATAGAATTTCATAGAAGCCAGACACTTTAATAGATATAAGGATACTTTTATGTGAATGACAAAAGACATTTGTAGACAAGAGGTAAACACTTCTGGTTTATGGAATTTGAACCTGGATTACCTGCATCATGAGTTCCCTGCATTCAAATTCTCCTGGTACTTGTTATTCCTGTGCTCTTTTGTGCAATGCCCCATCCTGTTTTTGTATTTCTACACTGGCGCATAACACTCTTTTATCCTTACACAGGCTCACACCAAATGGAAGATACCGGAGACCCGCAGACCGAAAGAACAGCATGCATGCTTCCTCCCTGCCCACTCATCTCAGCAATCTCTTATTTATTTATTTTATCTCCAGGTCCATAGATATTCTTTTCATTTCGACTTTAGAAGTTCCTTCTTCTCCTATGACTTTGTGAGTATCAACATTTTCGAAATTTCAACATTGGGGGACACATGACATATACAGTCACGTGAAAAAGTAAGTACACCCCATGTAAAGTTTTGATTTTTTCAACATATTTCAACATACAGCTATTTGATCTTCATTTCAACAATATTGACAGATCAAGGTGATATAATATAACAAATATCATGAAACATTTACATTTTGTAGTCCTATAATTTAAATAAACATAAATGCAAATTTCGCATGTGGAAAAAGTAAGTACACCCTTGGCTCTAATCGGTGGTATTGCCCCCTTTGGCAGAAACAACCTCAAGTAGGCGTTTCTTATAACTGTCTACCAGTCTCTGACATCGACTGGGAGAAATTTTTGCCCATTCCTCTGAGCATGCACAGCTCGTTTCAAATCTCCCCCACAACATCTCGATGGGATTTAGATCTGGGCTTTGACTTGGACATTCCAGAACCCTCCATTTCTTTATTTTCAGCCATTCCTTTGTGGATTTACTGGTATGTTTAGGGTCATTGTCATGTTGCAAGGTCCAACTTCGGTTGAGCTTCACCTTTCTGACCGATGGCCTCACATTATCCTCAAGCACCCTCTGGTACAATGAAGAATTCATAGTGGATTCTATGATGGTGAGCTGCCCAGGCCCTGATGCAGCAAAGCTGCCCCAAACCATAATATTTCCACCAGTTGGTATCAGGTTCTTGTGGTCAAATGCTGTCTTTGGTTTTCGCCAAACATGTCTTCTGGTACTGTGGCCAAATAGCTCTACCTTTGACTCATCTGTCCAGAGCACATTGTTCCAGAAGTGCTGGTCTTTGCCTCGGTGTTCATTGGCAAACTTTAGTCTTGCCCTGATGTTCTTTCTGGAGAGCAAAGGTTGCCTCCTGGCACACCTCCCATGTAGATCAAATTACTGCAGCCTCTTTCTAATCGTAGACTCGTGCACTTTGACACCAACAGTGGCAAGAGCTACCTGTAGGTCCCGTGATGACATTCTGGGGTTCTTAGAGACTTCTTTCAGCATCTTGCGGTCTGCTCTCGGGCTGAACTTGCTGGGGCGGCCTGGCCTGAACAAGTTGGCAGTTGTTTGGAATCTTCTCCACTGTCTTGTAGATGATCTTCCGGACAGTCGAATGCTTGATTTCAAATCGTTTGGAGATCTTTTTAAATCCCTTCCCAGACTCGTAGGCATCTATAACCTTCTTTCTGAAGGCATCAGAGAGCTCTTTTGATCTAGGCATGGTGACGCCACACACTTCAACAACAAAGAGCAAATCAAACGAAATGTCTGAGGTTTAAATAAGACAGGTTCCTCCAAGATCCTCTCTAACGATGTTCTAATCATTTGCACCTGAGATGGTGCACCTGATTCTAATTTTAGGGATTTGAAGTCGTGATAAATGTGGGCGTGTACTTACTTTTTCCACATGCGAAATTTGCATTTATGTTTATTTAAATTATACAATGGACTACAAAATGTAAATGTTTCATGATATTTGTTATATTATATCACCTTGATCTGTCAATATTGTTGAAATGAAGATCAAATAGCTGTATGTTGAAATATGTTGAAAAAGTCAAAACTTTACATGGGGTGTACTTACTTTTTCACATGACTGTATGTTCCTTTTTGTTTTTTCATTTGACCAGTTCATACCTTGAGGGCGTGGGGACTTAGAGTCGCAGGTGTCAAAATGTGGAAAAAAAAAATTAACTCAAAATTTAATATTGGGTTATTCCTGTTGGCAACTTTGGATATGAAATCTCAGCTAACAGAGGAATGAGGTGAAGGAGTTTAAAAGGCAACACAACGGCAGGTGGACACAACAAGCAAGATAATGAAGGAAGAGGGAAAGAAGCGTAATAACCTGCAAGTAAAAGGGAAGGACAAGGGAGGTAATGGGGGTAGAAAAGATCACGATGAGGAAGTGAGGATGATCTGAGTTGGTGGGACACCACCAACATTGAAGCTGTGGAGTGAAGAGTGAGATTGAACAGACTTGAGAAGGCGCATTTCCACAAGCAGAGGAACAACGGATTGGAGTGGAGCAGTGAGGCTGGATTCTGGAAATTGAATAGGGAAGTGGTTCCTGGAAGAGCACATGCATTCTGGATCAACTGGGGAACGATGGAGGGGTGAAAGTGAAGACCAGAAAACGAAGGGAAACCTGTCTCTGCTTCTTTGTTGGGATTGCCAATGATGTCAAGAGCCTCGCTGCAGATTATGGCAGGAACTTGTGAACTGAATGCACGTGCTCTTCCAGTCACCAATTCCTTCATACAAAACTTGGAGCTTGGCCAAAAAGCCAGCGCACAATGGCCTACTCTTTTAGAAAGGTAGCACATGATATTTTACATCCACCAGCTAATGCCAGCAGACTGGATACCCGGCTTAATATCTCTTCCAAGGATGTAATGCCCTGCTTGCTAAGTCCCAATCCGACAGCAAGATTATAGTCCGGTTGGGAATTGAACACAGACGAGTCAACTCAAAGGTGAGTTCGCTCGCTCTGTGCCATTCTGTCAGTAACTCCATTAAAGTAACTCGTATTTTCGTGATGTATATGATCAGCATCCGTTTCAAGATTTTATATTTCATACTATTACATTCATACAAACGATTTATGAGAGCAGAAAGTCGATGCACGGAGACAAACGGTATGTAATATATAGAACAGAGAGGTCGGTGTCATGTGTGTCTGTTTGTCTGATAACTACGCCGATACGCTTGGGCTGATCGACACCAAATTTTCAGGGTATACTCAAGGGGTCCTTACTCAGGTTTTCCGTGAAATATATATATTTTTTAATGAACATTATTTTTATTTTTCTGATTTCTCATAGGCCTTATTATTACTTGCAAAATCGAAGATTTTTCAAGTATATTGGTCGGTTGCGTATGTGGTTCTGTCTGCCTGTTTGTCTGTTTATCTGTTTGTTTGTCACCAGCCTACAGGTCACAATTCGAAGCCGATCGTCACGAAACTTCACCAAGTCGTATAGGTCGTCCCAATTGACAAGCCTATTGTTTTTGGGGTCAAAAGGTCAAAAGGTCAACGTATGCCAAATTTCTAAAATCCCCAATTTTCATCCGATTGACTTGAAATTTGAAGATGACTTGCATATCTGGTCACTTAAATCAACCACCAAGTATATTTGAGGTCAACATCGGCCAAAAGGTCAACATAGGCCAAATTTCTAAAATCACCAATTTTCATCCAATTGACTTGAAATTTGAAGAGAACTTGCATATCTGGTCACTGAATTCAACCACCAAGTATTTTGAGGTCAACATAGGCCAAAAGGTCAACATAGGCCAAATTTCTAAAATCCTCAATTTCCATCCGATTGACTTGAAATTTGAAGATGACTTGCATATCTGGTCACTGAATTCAACCACAAATTATATTTTCGGTGAACATAGGCCAAAAGGTCAACATAAGCCGAATTTCTAAAATCACCAATTTTCATTTGATTGACTTGAAATTCTAAGAGGATTTTTATATATGGTCACTTAAATCAACCACCAAGTATATTTGAGGTCAACATAGGCCAAAAGGTCAACATAGGCCAAATTTCTAAAATCCTCAATTTTCATCCGATTGACTTGAAATTTGCAGAGAACTTGCATATCTGGTCACTGAATTCAACCACCAAGTATTTTTGAGGTCACCATAGGCCAAAAGGTCAACATAGGCGAAAAGGTCAACATAGGCCAAATTTTTAAATTCCTCAATTTTCATCCAATTGACTTGAAATTTGAAGATGATTTGCATATCTGCTCACTGTATTCAACCACAAATTATATTTTGGATGAACATAGGCCAAAAGGTCAACATAGGCCGAATTTCTAAAATCACCAATTTTCATTTGATTGACTTGAAATTCTAAGAGGATTTACATATATGGTCACTTAAATCAACCACCAACTATATTTGAGGTCAACATAGGCCAAAAGGTCAACATACGCCAAATTTCTAAAATCCTCAATTTTCATTCGATTGACTTGAAATTTGAAGAGAACTTGCATATCTGGTCACTGAATTCAACCACCAGCTATATTTGAGGTCAACATAGGCCAAAAGGTCAACATAGACCAAGATTTTAAAATCCTCAATTTTCCTCCGATTGACTTGAAAATTGAACAGCATTTGCACGTTGTCACTAAATAGGGAAACTAACTATTTTCGAGGTCAAAAGGTCAAAGGTCAACTCAAGGTCAACCTTCCAAAATCATCATTTTTCATCGGAAAATCGTCACTTTTCTTCCTGTTGACCCGAGCTTTCATCAAGATTGTCAATTTTAATCTTGATGAAATGAACAATTTGCTGTATCAATGGAATTTTTTTTTCTTGGGGGTGTGGGGCGGATTTTGCATGTATCGTGCTCCGCATGACGTCTTCTTGTTTAGATTTATTTGTCTCACAGCACATTGCCCACAGAGAGTGGCCCAAGAAGGGCGCTCCCACCTAGAGTTGGAAATAAAATAAATGTACAATTGAGACACTGATACAGCAAACAAATGTCAACTTGATTGTGAATGCATTATTGGTGCAATAGATTATCAAGAATATACGGAAAAAGTTGAAAAGTTTCATTATGTTCTCCATGTTGGGTCATTTGCTGTCTTCATTATCATCATCAATATGGCATGTTCTTTACAGAGCATCGGTGCTACCGAAGCAGTTCCAGGGCAAGGGTTATGCTGGGTGATTTGGCGTTGCATTCCCAGCGATCAGGGCAGAAATTTGGCCAGAGTGCCAGCGATAATTTGCCTCCTCTTCACGAAGATTCCATGGGATAGTTTACATCCACCATTGCTAGCAGACGGTTCCTCCGGTTTAGCGTTCTTCCGGTGGACGATACACACCTTGTTTCATCGCCCCCACATGAGAAACACCAGAGTGACAGTTTACAGCTGGGTCGTGATTTAAACTCAGACTACACTCAAAGGTGATTGTCCATACCACATAGGCTATGCTGTCGGCCCATCCGATTTCCATGACGTCGCCCATTATACCCTGTTTTCCAGCTGCCCTACAGTTTATCAAGGTATAATTGTGGAATATTGTTTCCAAATGCATCCCCAAACTTGTATTGATCCTCCGCCATGCTTCACTGTACATGTTCTGCATTCACGATGATATTGTGGCGGACACAAAAGCCCACTGGCGTGGTGACATCATTCCACGCACCGAGTGGGCGGTGGCCACGCCCGAGGGGTAGGCGTGGCCTCATGATATACCCCGGGCGACCAGCCCGGAGGAGTTCAGCTTCAGTGTTACAGACTACAGTGTAGTCTTACAATAAAGACGTTTATATGTTACCGCTTGTCCGCTTCCTCCTTGCTCACAAGCAGCGCGCGTAACGCCGCGCCTTACTGGTGACCCTCGACGTTGGATCTGCCGGAGCGATCCTTCCACACGCGACGCCATCGCCATGGCCGCCTTCGTCAAACTTCCGGAATTTTGGGAGGCTCAGGCCGAAGTCTGGTTCGTCCAGGCCGAAGCCCAATTTCAGCTTCGGCACCTCACCGGCGATGACACGCGCTACTGCCACGTCGTCGCCTCCCTCGGGCCCGGCACGGCCGCTCGAGTTGTGTCCGTCCTTCGCCACCCACCGGACGGCCACAAGTACGAGGCACTCAACTCAAGCGGCTACTCCTAGCCACGTTCAGCCTCACGGACGACGCACGGGCCGACCGCCTCCTGGATCTCCCCGAGCTCGGTGAGACGCGCCCGTCGGTCCGAATGGACCATATGCTGTCACTGTTGGGCGACGAAGCCCCCGGTTCGCTATTCCGGGCGCTTTTCCGTCGCCAACTTCCAGCGCAGGTTCGCCTCGCGTTGGCCGGGACCGGGCTAACGGAACCCCGAGCATTGGCGGCCGAGGCGGACAAGTACTTCGCCGCTTCGGACACGCGGGCGAGCGTTGGCGTGGCCGTCACGTCACGGCCTTCGACGCTGATGTTCCACAGCATCATCTTCTACAGCACGCTGATGTTCCACAGCATCATCTTCGACAGCACGCTGATGTTCCACAGCATCATCTTCTACAGCACGCTGATGTTCCACAGCATCATCTTCTACAGCACGCTGATGTTCCACAGCATCATCTTCTACAGCACGCTGTGGTTCAGCAGCATGCTGATACGCACCTCGTGAACGCCGCCACGCCCCGCCCACCGCCGCGGCGAAAACCGCCACCGCGGGGAAACCCGTCGACTCCACCGGCCTGGCGGAGCCAGCCGCACTCCTCCAGCTCCACCACCTGGTGCTGGTTCCACGCCAAGTTCGGCCACGAAGCTCGGCGGTGTCATCCGCCGTGCTCCTTCAACGGGTCGGGAAACGCCCGGGCCGGTGCTCAATTGTGGCGATGAGCGCCGGCCGTTCGAGCAGCCTGCTGATCATAACGGACACCTTCTCCGGGCGCCGTTACCTGTGCGACACGGGAGCACAGGTGAGTGTCATTCCCGCCGGCACGTCAGACAAGCACGCCGCGGGTGGGGGCCCCGCGCTGCTTGCCGCGAACGGGACGCCCATCCGTACGTACGGAAAACGCTGCCTCTCTCTGCGGTTTGGAGGGCAGGTTTTCCGATGGACGTTCGTCACCGCCGACGTGCCCATGGCACTGCTTGGCGCGGACTTCCTGTGCGCTAATGGGCTCCTGGTCGACGTCAAGCGCAGACGGCTTGTCCAGGCCGAGACGTTCAGCTCGCTCGCATGTGCGTTGCCCAGCTCAACGAGCGGCTTGCCAAGCGGCTTGCCGAACGATTCGGTTCCGGCCACGTTGGTCTGTACGCTTCCGGCAGCGGACGCATTCACCCGCCTCCTCGCCGGCTTCCCGGCCCTCACGCGGCCCACCTTCTCGGCGGGGGCCGTCAAGCACGGGGTGGCCCATCACATCCCCACCGTCGGGCCACCGGTCTACGCCCGGGCACACCGCCTCGAGCCGACGAAGCTGGCGGTGGCAAAAGCGGAGTTCGCTACCCTGGAGCGACTCGGCATCGTTCGGCGCTCAGAGAGCGCTTGGGCGTCGCCGCTGCACATCGTGCCGAAGCCCGGCGGGGGATGGCGACCGTGCGGGGACTATCGCCGTCTCAATGACGCCACGATTCCCGACCGCTACCCCGTCCCCCACATTCAGGACTTTTCCGCCCGTTTGGCGGACAGGTCCTTCTTCTCGAAGGTGGACCTCATACGCGGCTACCATCAGGTCCCCGTCAGGCCGGAGGACGTCCCGAAGACGGCGGTCATCACGCCACTCGGACTCTTCGAGTTCCTGCGCATGCCCTTCGGTCTGAAGAATGCGGCTCAGGCGTTCCAGCGACTGATGGACAGCGTCCTGCGCGACTTGGATTTTGTCTACGTCTACCTGGACGATATCCTCGTCGCCAGCGCGTCCCGCGAAGAGCACCTACGCCACCTCCGCACGCTCTTCGAACGCCTGGGCCAGCATGGCCTGATTGTGAACCCCGCAAAGTGCCGGTTCGGCGCCGCCACAATCGATTTTCTGGGGCACCGTGTCACCAGGCACGGCGCCGTCCCCCTGCCGGCCAAGGTGGAGGCGGTGAAGGGGTTTCCGCGCCCCCGCACGATCAGAGGGCTGCAGGAGTTCCTGGGCATGGTGAACTTTTACCATCGGTTCCTGCCCCGTATCGCCCAGCTCCTGCGCCCCCTGCACGAAGCTCTCCGAGGTAAGCCGGGCAAAGGCGACGTTACCTGGACCGAGCAGATGGACACGGCGTTCACGGGCGCGAAGCTCGCCTTGGCTAACGCCACCATGCTCGCGCACCCGGCGCCCGATGCACCGATCGCCCTCACCACCGATGCCTCGGACTACGCGGTGGGCGCGGTGCACGAGCAATGGGTGCGTGGAGCTTGGCAACCGCTGGCGTTCTTTAGCCGGCAGCTTCGCCCGCCCGAACGCCGTTACAGTACCTTCGACCGCGAGTTGCTCGGACTTCACTTGGCGGTCAGGCACTTCCGCCATCTGCTCGAGGGTCGGGCGTTCACTGCCTTCGTCGACCACAAGCCGCTGATCTTCGCGATGGGCAAGGTCACCGAGCCGTGGTCGGCCCGGCAGCAGCGTCACCTCTCGGCCGTGTCCGAGTACACGACGGACATCCAGCACGTCGCGGGGAAGGACAACCCGGTGGCGGATTGCCTTTCCCGGGCCGTCGCCCACGCAGTCCACCTCGGCATCGACTATGCCCGGATGGCAGCGGACCAGGCCGCTGACCCCGACGTCCAGGCCTTGCGGACCGCCGTCACGGGCCTCCGCGTCACCGAGGTGCCGTTCGACGGCGCGGGCGCGGCTCTCTTGTGCGACGTCTCCCTCGGGCGTCCTCGCCCCATTGTGCCCGCGGGCTGGCAGCGCCAGGTGTTTGACGCCATCCACGGCCTGTCCCACCCGGGCGCGAGGGCCTCCCAAAGGCTGATCGCCGACAAGTTCGTCTGGCATGGCCTCCGGAAGGCCGTCCGCGGCTGGGCCAGGACGTGCCTCGCGTGCCAGCGCGCCAAGGTGCACCGGCACACCCAGGCCCCGTTGGCCCCGTTCACGGTGCCGGAACGCCGGTTTGACCACGTCCACGTGGACCTGGTGGGACCTCTGCCCCCCTCGCGGGGTTTCACCTACGTCCTCACCATGGTGGACCGCACCACCCGGTGGCCGGAGGCCGTGCCCTTGGCGTCGACAACGGCAGCCGATGTCGCGCAGGCTTTCATCGCCACCTGGGTCGCCCGGTTCGGCGCCCCCTCAGACATCTCATCCGACCGCGGCCCCCAGTTCACCTCGGAGCTCTGGGGGGCGGTTGCGCAGGGGCTCGGGGTCCGGCTGCACCGAACCACGGCCTACCACCCCCAGGCTAACGGCCTGTGTGAGCGATTTCACCGCTCATTGAAGGCCGCGCTCCGGGCCACCCTCCGCGACGGCGGCTGGGTCGACAGGCTCCCCTGGGTCCTGCTGGGCCTCCGGACGGCGCCCAAGGAGGACCTGCGCGCATCCGCGGCGGAGTTGGTCTTCGGGCAACCGCTGCGGGTGCCGGGCGAGTTCCTCCCCGACTCCACGGCACCATGGTCCGCGGCACAGCAGCGCTCCGCTCTGCAAGAGACCGCCCAGAGGTTCGCCCCGGTGCCAACGGCATGCCACGGGCACCCACCGACGCACGTCGCCCCGGAGCTTCGCACGGCGGAGTACGTCTTCGTCCGCCACGATGCCCATCGGACACCACTGCGGCCCCCGTACGACGGGCCTTTCCGCGTGCTGGAGACCGGGGCGAAGCACTTCACCCTGGACATCGGCGGTACTCCTGACCGCGTTTCGGTAGACCGCCTCAAGCCGGCCCACCTCGATGTGGACCATCCACCGCCAGTGGCCCGACCCCCACGTCGGGGCCGCCCTCCTGCGGGCGGACCCCCGGCACCGCCCAGCCCCGCCGCCACGGCGCCCCCCGGTCCTGCACCCATCCCAGGGGCAGCCAGGGGCATCCCACCTGGTATCCCTGCACCCCGGACGCCGCCGATCGCCAGGGGGCGCTTCGGCCGGGTCATTCGTCTGCCCCGCAAACTGGCCCTCCAGGTGCGCGGGAATTCTGGGGGGGCGCGTGTGGCGGACACAAAAGCCCACTGGCGTGGTGACATCATTCCACGCACCGAGTGGGCGGTGGCCACGCCCGAGGGGTAGGCGTGGCCTCATGATATACCCCGGGCGACCAGCCCGGAGGAGTTCAGTGTTACAGTGTAGTCTTACAATAAAGCCGTTTATATGTTACCGCTTGTCCGCTTCCTCCTTGCTCACAAGCAGCGCGCGTAACGCCGCGCCTTAATATCATCAGCCAGCTTTTGAACAAATTATCATTGATTATAGCCAAACTTTAATTAATCTAAATAGTCTAGTAGGAAGACTAGGTCCCCCTGCACCCCCCGGAGATATACTTCTAATCAGTGTTTCTAGATTGGAAAAAATGTGTAGAAAATGACTAGCTATGGCCCCAAGCTGAAAAAATGTCCCACATACCATTTTTATGCAAATTACTGCTGCAAATTTTATGCAAAATTATGCAAATTTTATGCAAATTTTTGATGAGGAGTAGAGTTGAGGGGTCTTTGAGGGCTTCATCGAGGTGCTCTCGGTTGCAAGACTGGGTCATTCTGAGAAGCACAGCAGGGTCAGAGATCATGATGTTCTCCTCCTCAGTGAATCTCTCCATCAACAGCCTCTCCATTGCCTCACACACTGTTTTGAGGCAAAAGAGGGACTTTGCGTAGGCCTTTCCACTGAGAACACCTTTGAGAGATCCACTTGTTACTAGTTGTGCCTCAAAGAGAATCTCTGCATATCCAGAACCACGCATCTTGTGTCCAGTGAGCATCCCGATGTAGTTCATGGATGTGTGGAAGGGTCCAATCGTTACTACATGACTAGCAAATTCATTTGGCCAGCGCCAGATGATGGGAAGGGCTTTCATGCAGACACCCAGATCAAATGTATTCAGGACCCATCTCTGACCCACCTCAGCAGTTGCTGCCTCGGAACGCTTCAGTAGCTCACGAACAACTGCGTTGTCTGTGATCGGTTGGTGGATAGGCGTGCAGTAGTCGACTGTTGATTTGCTGGGTGGGGGAGAACCAGTTGCAGAGGTGAAACCCCCTAGCCCAGGCACAGGCTGCAGGCCATTGCCATGCCATGCAGGCACCAGGCACAGACCGATCACAGACAACGCAGTTGTTCGTGAGCTACTGAAGCGTTCCGAGGCAGCAACTGCTGAGGTGGGTCAGAGATGGGTCCTGAATACATTTGATCTGGGTGTCTGCATGAAAGCCCTTCCCATCATCTGGCGCTGGCCAAATGAATTTGCTAGTCATGTAGTAACGATTGGACCCTTCCACACATCCATGAACTACATCGGGATGCTCACTGGACACAAGATGCGTGGTTCTGGATATGCAGAGATTCTCTTTGAGGCACAACTAGTAACAAGTGGATCTCTCAAAGGTGTTCTCAGTGGAAAGGCCTACGCAAAGTCCCTCTTTTGCCTCAAAACAGTGTGTGAGGCAATGGAGAGGCTGTTGATGGAGAGATTCACTGAGGAGGAGAACATCATGATCTCTGACCCTGCTGTGCTTCTCAGAATGACCCAGTCTTGCAACCGAGAGCACCTCGATGAAGCCCTCAAAGACCCCTCAACTCTACTCCTCATCAAAAATTTGCATAAAATTTGCATAATTTTGCATAAAATTTGCAGCAGTAATTTGCATAAAAATGGTATGTGGGACATTTTTTCAGCTTGGGGCCATAGCTAGTCATTTTCTACACATTTTTTCCAATCTAGAAACACTGATTAGAAGTATATCTCCGGGGGGTGCAGGGGGACCTAGTCTTCCTACTAGACTAAAAGAGAACCAATATATCTCTATGTTTTTAGTCTGACTTACTACGTTTCAACAGTTTTGATTTGGTTATACCACTTCTCAGCAACGTTTTTTGATCAGATACACATTGTGACAATTTCATCCCATTGTTAACTCCGACATCGACTGATGGTTATGTTTTCACCCCTGTCTGTCTGTCTGTGGGCACGATTTCTCAAAACATTATGGGCAGATTCCAACAAAACTTGGAGGAGAGTTTGAGAGTGTGACAGACAAATTGATTAGATTTTGTTGAAGATCCGGATCCGATCCGGAATTTTAAAGTGATTATTCACCATTTATAGATAGGGCCAACAACGATATATTGCACGAAATGTCAAAAGGTTGTGGACGGATTAGGACAAAACCGGGTGGTCAGGTTGGTTAGATGACAAAAACAGATTTGGTCAAATTTTGGTGAAGGTCTGGATGCAGATCCGGCCTATCAGTCGGATACAAAACGTAAACGGTTCAGCCTGGCGGAGATGTGCGCTCCAAAGAGTGCCGCTGTCGTTTTTTTTGTTCTCAAGGTAACATTCACACCGATGTTTGCAGCAAGGTCGTTGGCAAGATCTGATATTAACCACCTTTCATCATATATGACAAACACCCCCTGATATATGCTTAAAATCACTCTTAGAAAGTTTTACTTTTTTCTTCCACCACTTTTATTTATAACTAGCAAAGGTACCAGGGTCCCTCCTCCCACCCCACCCCTTTCCCTGCCTCCTCCCACCCCACCCCTTTCCCTGCCTCTTCCCACCCCACCCCTTTCCCTGCCTCCTCCCACCCCACCCTTTTCCCTGCCTCCTCCCACACCACCCCTTTCCCTACCTCCTCCCACGCCACCCCTTTCCCTGCCTCCTCCTCCCACCCCACCCCTTTCCCTGCCTCCTCCCACCCCACCCCTTTCCCTGCCTCCTCCCACCTCACCCCATTCCCTGCCTCCTCCCACCCCACCCCTTTCCCTGCCTCCTCCCACCCCACCCCTGTCCCTGACTCCTCCCACCCCTTTCCCTGCCTCCTCCCACCCCGCCCCTTTCTCTGCCTCCTCCCACCCCTTTACCTGCCTCCTCCCAACCCACCTCTTTCCCTGCCTCCTCCCACCCCTTTCCCTGCCTCCTCCCACCCCACGCTTGTCCCTGCCTCCTCCCACCCCACCCCTGTCCCTGACTCCTCCCACCCCTTTCCCTGCCTCCTCCCACCCCACCCCTTTCTCTGCCTCCTCCCACCCCTTTCCCTGCCTCCTCCCACCCCACCCCTTTCCCTGCCTCCTCCCACCCCACCCCTTTCCCGGCAATCTCCCACCCCACCCTTTTCCCTGCCCCCTCCCACCCCACCCCTTTCCTTGCCTCCTCCCATCCCACCCCTTTCCCTGCCTCCTCCCACTCCACCCCTTTCCCTGCCACCTCCCACCCCACCCTTTTCCCTGCCTCCTCCAACCCCACCCCTTTCCATGCCTCCTCCCACCCCACCCCTTTCCCTGCCTCCTCCCACCCCACCCCTGTCCCTGCCTCCTCCAACCCCACCCCTTTCCCTGCCCCCTCCCACCCCCCTTTCCCTCCCTCCTCCCACCCCACCCCTTTCCCTGCCTCATCCCACCCCACCCCTTTCCCTGCCTCCTCCCACCCCACCCCTTTCCCTGCCTCTTCCCACCCCACCCCTTTCCCTGCCTCCTCCCACCCCACCCCTTTCCCTGCCTCCTCCCACCCCACCCTTTTCCTTGCCTCCTCCCACACCACCCCTTTCCCTACCTCCTCCCACCCCACCCCTTTCCCTGCCTCCTCCCACCCCACCCCTTTCCCTGCCTCCTCCCATCCCACCCCTTTCCCTGCCTCCTCCCACCCCACCCCTTTCCCTGCCTCCTCCCACCCCACCACTTTCCCTGCCTCTTCCCACCCCACCCCTTTCCCTGCCTCCTCCCACCCCACCAATTTCCCTGCCTCCTCCCATCCCACCCCTTTCCCTGCCTCCTCCCACCCCACCCCTTTCCCTGCCTCCTCCCACCCCACCCCTTTCCCTGCCTCTTCCCACCCCACCCCTTTCCCTGCCTCCTCCCACCCCACCCTTTTCCCTGCCTCCTCCCACACCACCCCTTTCCCTACCTCCTCCCACGCCACCCCTTTCCCTGCCTCCTCCTCCCACCCCACACCTTTCCCTGCCTCCTCCTCCCACCCCACCCCTTTCCCTGCCTCCTCCCACCCCACCCCTTTCCCTGCCTCCTCCCACCTCACCCCATTCCCTGCCTCCTCCCACCCCTTTACCTGCCTCCTTCCAACCCACCTCTTTCCCTGCCTCCTCCCACCCCTTTCCCTGCCTCCTCCCACCCCACGCTTGTCCCTGCCTCCTCCCACCCCACCCCTGTCCCTGACTTCTCCCACCCCTTTCCCTGCCTCCTCCCACCCCACCCCTTTCTCTGCCTCCTCCCACCCCTTTCCCTGCCTCCTCCCACCCCACCCCTTTCCCTGCCTCCACCCACCCCTTTCCCTGCCTCCTCCCACCCCACCCCTTTCCCGGCAATCTCCCACCCCACCCTTTTCCCTGCCCCCTCCCACCCCACCCCTTTCCTTGCCTCCTCCCATCCCACCCCTTTCCCTGCCTCCTCCCACTCCACCCCTTTCCCTCCCACCTCCCACCCCACCCTTTACCCTGCCTCCTCCAACCCCACCCCTTTCCATGCCTCCTCCCACCCCACCCCTTTCCCTGCCTCCTCCCACCCCACCCCTTTCCCTGCCTCCTCCAACCCCACCCCTTTCCCTGCCCCCTCCCACCCCCCTTTCCCTCCCTCCTCCCACCCCACCCCTTTCCCTGCCTCCTCCCACCCCACCCCTTTCCCTGCCTCCTCCCACCCCACCCCTTTCCCTGCCTCCTCCCACCCCACCACTTTCCCTGCCTCCTCCCACTCCACCCCTTTCCCTCCCTTCAACTCCTCCCATCCACCCCTTTCCCTGCCTCCTCCCACCCCACCCCTTTCCCTGCTTCCTCCCACCCCACCCTTTTCCCTGCCTCCTCCCACACCACCCCTTTCCCTACCTCCTCCCACACCACCCCTTTCCCTACCTCCTCCCACCCCACCCCTTTCCCTGCCCCCCCCCACCCCACCCCTTTCCCTGCCTCCTCCCATCCCACCCCTTTCCCTGCCTCCTCCCACCCCACCCCTTTCCCTGCCTCCTCCCACCCCACCCCTTTCCCTGCCTCCTCCAACCCCACCCCTTTCCCTGCCTCCTCCCACCCCCCCTTTCCCTCCCTCCTCCCACCCCACCCCTTTCCCTGCCTCCTCCCACCCCACCCCTTTCCCTGCCTCCTCCCACCCCACCCCTTTCCCTGCCTCCTCCCACCCCACCCCTTTCCGTGCCTCCTCCCACCCCACCCCTTTCCCTGCCTCCTCCCACCCCACCACTTTCCCTGCCTCTTCCCACTCCACCCCTTTCCCTGCCTCTTCCCACTCCACCCCTTTCCCTCCCTTCAACTCCACCCACTCCTCCTCCTGCCTCCTCCCATCCACCCCTTTCCCTGCCTCCTCCCACCCCACCCCTTTCCCTGCCTCCTCCCACCCCACCCTTTTCCCTGCCTCCTCCCACACCACCCCTTTCCCTACCTCCTCCCACCCCACCCCTTTCCCTGCCTCCTCCCACCCCACCCCTTTCCCTGCCTCCTCCCATCCCACCCCTTTCCCTGCCACTTCCCACCCCACCCCTTTCCCTGCCTCCTCCCACCCCACCCCTTTCCCTGCCTCTTCCCACACCACCCATTTCCCTACCTCTTCCCACACCACCCCTTTCCCTACCTCCTCCCACGCCACCCCTTTCCCTGCCGCCTCCCACCCCACCCCTTTCCCTGCCTCCTCCCACCCCACCCCTTTCCCTGCCTCCTCCCACCCCACCCCATTCCCTGCCTCCTCCCACCCCACCCCATTCCCTGCCTCCTCCCACCCCACCCCTGTCCCTGACTCCTCCCACCCCTTTCCCTTCCTCCTCCCACCCCACCCCTTTCTCTGCCTCCTCCCACCCCTTTACCTGCCTCCTCCCAACCCACCTCTTTCCCTGCCTCCTCCCACCCCTTTCCCTGCCTCCTCCCACCCCACGCCTGTCCCTGCCTCCTCCCACCCCTTTCCCTGCCTCCTCCCACCCCACCCCTTTCCCTGCCTCCTCCCACCCCACCCCTTTCCCTGCCTCCTCCCACCCCACCCATTTCCCTGCTCCTCCCACCCCACCCCTTTCCCTGCCTCCTCCCACCCCACCCCTGTCCCTGACTCCTCCCACCCCTTTCCCTGCCTCCTCCCACCCCACCCCTTTCTCTGCCTCCTCCCACCCCTTTACCTGCCTCCTCCCAACCCACCTCTTTCCCTGCCTCCTCCCACCCCTTTCCCTGCCTCCTCCCACCCCACCCCATTCCCTGCCTCCTCCCACCCCTTTCCCTGCCTCCTCCCACCCCACCACTTTCCCTGCCTCCTCCCACTCCACCCCTTTCCCTCCCTTCAACTCCTCCCATCCACCCCTTTCCCTGCCTCCTCCCACCCCACCCCTTTCCCTGCTTCCTCCCACCCCACCCTTTTCCCTGCCTCCTCCCACACCACCCCTTTCCCTACCTCCTCCCACACCACCCCTTTCCCTGCCTCCTCCCACCCCACCCCTTTCCCTGCTTCCTCCCACCCCTTTCCCTGCCTCCTCCCACCCCACCACTTTCCCTGCCTCCTCCCACTCCACCCCTTTCCCTCCCTTCAACTCCTCCCATCCACCCCTTTCCCTGCCTCCTCCCACCCCACCCCTTTCCCTGCTTCCTCCCACCCCACCCTTTTCCCTGCCTCCTCCCACACCACCCCTTTCCCTACCTCCTCCCACACCACCCCTTTCCCTACCTCCTCCCACCCCATGCCTGTCCCTGCCTCCTCCCACCCCTTTCCCTGCCTCCTCCCACCCCACCCCTTTCCCTGCCTCCTCCCACCCCACCCCTTTCCCTGCCTCCTCCCACCCCACCCATTTCCCTGCTCCTCCCACCCCACCCCCTTTCCCTGCCTCCTCCCACCCCACCCCTGTCCCTGACTCCTCCCACCCCTTTCCCTGCCTCCTCCCACCCCACCCCTTTCTCTGCCTCCTCCCACCCCTTTACCTGCCTCCTCCCAACCCACCTCTTTCCCTGCCTCCTCCCACCCCTTTCCCTGCCTCCTCCCACCTCACCCCATTCCCTGCCTCCTCCCACCCCTTTACCTGCCTCCTTCCAACCCACCTCTTTCCCTGCCTCCTCCCACCCCTTTCCCTGCCTCCTCCCACCCCACGCTTGTCCCTGCCTCCTCCCACCCCACCCCTGTCCCTGACTTCTCCCACCCCTTTCCCTGCCTCCTCCCACCCCACCCCTTTCTCTGCCTCCTCCCACCCCTTTCCCTGCCTCCTCCCACCCCACCCCTTTCCCTGCCTCCACCCACCCCTTTCCCTGCCTCCTCCCACCCCACCCCTTTCCCGGCAATCTCCCACCCCACCCTTTTCCCTGCCCCCTCCCACCCCACCCCTTTCCTTGCCTCCTCCCATCCCACCCCTTTCCCTGCCTCCTCCCACTCCACCCCTTTCCCTGCCACCTCCCACCCCACCCTTTACCCTGCCTCCTCCAACCCCACCCCTTTCCATGCCTCCTCCCACCCCACCTCTTTCCCTGCCTCCTCCCACCCCACCCCTTTCCCTGCCTCCTCCAACCCCACCCCTTTCCCTGCCCCCTCCCACCCCCCTTTCCCTCCCTCCTCCCACCCCACCCCTTTCCCTGCCTCCTCCCACCCCACCCCTTTCCCTGCCTCCTCCCACCCCACCCCTTTCCCTGCCTCCTCCCACCCCACCACTTTCCCTGCCTCCTCCCACTCCACCCCTTTCCCTCCCTTCAACTCTCCCATCCACCCCTTTCCCTGCCTCCTCCCACCCCACCCCTTTCCCTGCTTCCTCCCACCCCACCCTTTTCCCTGCCTCCTCCCACACCACCCCTTTCCCTACCTCCTCCCACACCACCCCTTTCCCTACCTCCTCCCACCCCACCCCTTTCCCTGCCTCCCCCCACCCCACCCCCTTTCCCTGCCTCCTCCCATCCCACCCCTTTCCCTGCTCCTCCCACCCCACCCCTTTCCCTGCCTCCTCCCACCCCACCCCTTTCCCTGCCTCCTCCAACCCCACCCCTTTCCCTGCCTCCTCCAACCCCACCCCTTTCCCTGCCTCCTCCCACCCCCCCCTTTCCCTCCCTCCTCCCACCCCACCCCTTTCCCTGCCTCCTCCCACCCCACCCCTTTCCCTGCCTCCTCCCACCCCACCCCTTTCCCTGCCTCCTCCCACCCCACCCCTTTCCGTGCCTCCTCCCACCCCACCCCTTTCCCTGCCTCCTCCCACCCCACCACTTTCCCTGCCTCTTCCCACTCCACCCCTTTCCCTGCCTCTTCCCACTCCACCCCTTTCCCTCCCTTCAACTCCACCCACTCCTCCTCCTGCCTCCTCCCATCCACCCCTTTCCCTGCCTCCTCCCACCCCACCCCTTTCCCTGCCTCCTCCCACCCCACCCTTTTCCCTGCCTCCTCCCACACCACCCCTTTCCCTACCTCCTCCCACCCCACCCCTTTCCCTGCCTCCTCCCACCCCACCCCTTTCCCTGCCTCCTCCCACCCCACCCCTTTCCCTGCCTCCTCCCACCCCACCCCTTTCCCTGCCTCTTCCCACCCCACCCCTTTCCCTGCCTCCTCCCACCCCACCCTTTTCCCTGCCTCTTCCCACACCACCCCTCTCCCTACCTCCTCCCACGCCACCCCTTTCCCTGCCGCCTCCCACCCCACCCCTTTCCCTGCCTCCTCCCACCCCACCCCTTTCCCTGCCTCCTCCCACCCCACCCCTGTCCCTGACTCCTCCCACCCCTTTCCCTTCCTCCTCCCACCCCACCCCTTTCTCTGCCTCCTCCCACCCCACCCCTTTCTCTGCCTCCTCCCACCCCTTTACCTGCCTCCTCCCAACCCACCTCTTTCCCTGCCTCCTCCCACCCCTTTCCCTGCCTCCTCCCACCCCACGCCTGTCCCTGCCTCCTCCCACCCCTTTCCCTGCCTCCTCCCACCCCTTTCCCTGCCTCCTCCCACCCCACCCCTTTCCCTGCCTCCTCCCACCCCACCCCTTTCCCTGC
>NC_136264.1:191586948-191892882 GCF_964187855.1 Myxine glutinosa | reverse complement strand
TGTCGACCCCCGTGCACGTTCGGCAAGTCGGGAAATGGTCGAGCCGGCGCTCACTACCAGCCATGAGCGCCGGCCATTCCGGAAACCTGCTATTCATCGCGGACCAAGCGTCGGGGGTGGCGTTTTCTCTGCGACACCGGCGCTCAGCTGAGTGTCATTCCCGCTTCGGCAGAGGACAGGCGGGCCGCCATTT
The DNA here is from genome assembly GCF_964187855.1 of Myxine glutinosa. Lineage (NCBI taxonomy): Eukaryota > Metazoa > Chordata > Myxini > Myxiniformes > Myxinidae > Myxine > Myxine glutinosa. The sequence continues at coordinate 191,892,689 of NC_136264.1, read as the reverse complement.
GCGGCCCCTCCTTAATCGCGGCCAACGGCTCCGCCATCCGCACCTTCGGCCCACGCACCGTCGCCCTCCGCTTCAGCAGCCAGCTCTTTCGCTGGGAGTTCGTGACGGCGGACGTCCCCATGGCTTTGCTCGGGGCTGATTTCCTTTGCGCCCATGGGCTGCTGGTCGACGTTAAACGTCGGCGTCTTGCCAACGCCGAAACTTTCAGCTCGCTGGCGTGTGCCTTGAGCCGTTCCGCGCCCACCGAGCTTTCCTGCGTCCTCCCGTTGGCAGACGACTTCGCGCATCTCCTCGCGGTGTTCCCGGCCCTCACAGCGACCGACGTTTTCGGCCGTTGCGGTGCGTCACGGCATCGAGCATCACATTCCCACTACGGGCCCGCCGGTGTACGCCCGAGCTCGCCGTCTCGACCCAGCCAAACTCGCCGTCGCCAAGGCCGAGTTCGCCGCGCTGGAGCGCCTCGGCATCGTGCGGCGCTCCGACAGTGCCTGGGCCTCGCCGCTGCACATCGTCCCGTAGCCGGGGGCGGATGGCGGCCATGCGGCGACTACCGCCGCCTCAACGACGCCACTACCCCCGACAGGTACACCGTCCCGCACATCCAGGATTTTTCCGTCCAGTTGGCGGGGCGGACCATTTTTTCAAAAGTGGACCTGATTCGGGGGTACCACCAGGTGCCCGTCCGCCCGGCCGACTTCCCGAAGACGGCCGTTATTACACCTTTCGGCCTCTTCGAATTCCTCCGGATGCCCTTCGGCCTCAAAAACGCGGCACAGGCGTTCCAGCGCCTGATGGACGGCGTGCTGCGCGACTTGCCGTTCCTCTTTACCTACCTGGACGACATCCTCATCGCCAGCACGTCCAGAGCCGAGCACCTCCTCCACCTACGGACGCTGTTCGGCCGCCTCAGCGAGCACGGCTTGATCGTCAACCGGCCAAATGTCACTTTGGTGCAGCGACGATCGACTTTTTGGGCCACCACATCACCTGGAACGGCGCCGTACCGCTACCGGCCAAAGTCGAGGCCATCGCCGCTTTCCCCGCGCCCCCGCTCCGTCAAGGCGCTGCAGGAGTTCCTCGGGATGGTGAACTTTTACCACCGCTTCGTGCCCCGAGCTGCGCAACTCATGCGGCCCTTGTACACCGCCCTCCGCGGCCAGCCGGCGAAGCGCGATGTTGTCTGGTCCACGGACATGGACGCTGCTTTCACCGGCACGAAGCTGGCCCTCGCCAACGCCACGCTGCTGGCCCACCCGGTACCCCATTCTCCCATCGCCCTCACCACGGACGCCTCCGACTACGCCATGGGCGCGGTTCATGAGCAATGGGTAAACGGGGCCTGGCAGCCGCTCGCGTTCTTCAGCCGGCAACTCCTGCCCAACGAGTTGAAGTACAGCACTTTCGACCACGAGCTCCTCGGGCTGTACCTGGCCGTCCGCCATTTTCGCCACCTCCTGGACGGCCGCCCCGTTCACGGCCTTTGTCGACCACAAGCCATTGATTTTCGCCATGGCCAAGGTCACGGAGCCGTGGTCGGCCCGCCAGCAGCGCCACCTCTCCGCCGTGTAGGAATACACCACGGACATCCGGCACGTCGCCGGAAAGGACAACGCCGTGGCCGACTGCCTTTCTCGAGCCGGCGCCAACGCCGTCCACCTCGGCGTCGATTTCGCCCTGATGGCGATGGACCAGGCCACCGACGGCACGGTGCAGGTGCTCCGGGTGGCGGACACGGGCCTCCGCTTGGCTGACGTCCCCTTCGCGGACACGGTCCTGCTTTGTTACGTCTCCCAAGGCCGACCTCGCCCCGTTGTGCCGGTCACCTGGCGGCGTCGCATTTTTGCTTCGCTCCACGGCCTCTCACACACCCGGGCCGGAAGGCGTCCCAGAGGCTGGTGTCGGCACGTTTCGTCTGGCACGGGTTTGCGACGGGACATCCGTGACTGGGCCAACGCCTGCACACCCTGCCCAGCGGGCCAAGGTCCACCGTCACACCCAGGCTCCGCTGGCTCCTTTCACCGTGCCCGAGCGACGTTTCGACCACGTCCACGTGGACCTGGTGGGTCCCCTGCCCCCCATCGCAGGGGTTCACCCACCTGCTTACCATGGTGGACAGGACCACCAGGTGGCCGGAGGCCGTGCCCCTCGCCTCCACCACCACCGCCGACGTGGCCCAGGCGTTCATCGCCACCTGGGTCGCGCGTTTCGGCGCACCGGCGGACATCTCGTCGGACCGTGGCCCACAGTTCACATCCGAACTGTGGGGCGCGGTCGCCCCGCACGTTGGGCGTTACCCTGCACCGCACCACGGCCTACCACCCCCCAGGCCAATGGGTTGTGCGAGCGGTTCCACCACTCCATGAAGGCCGCACTCATGGCCGGCCTCCAGGACGACGGCTGGGCCGACCGGCTCCCGTGGGTCCTTTTGGGCCTCCGCACGGCTCCAAAGGAGGACCTCCAGGCGTCCACTGCCGAGCTGGTGTACGGCCAGGCCCTCCGCGTCCCGGGCGAGTTCGTGCCCGACGCCACCAGCCCCTGGTCCGCCGCGCGCCAGCGCATGGACTTCCAGGAGGCCGCCCAACGTTTCGCCCCGGTGCCCACGTCCCGCCACGGCGACCCTCAATCCTACGTCCCCCCCAGCACTCCGCATGGCGGAGTATGTCTTTGTGTGCCACGACGCGCACCGGGGGCCGCTCCGGCCACCATACGACGGACCCTTCCGGGTCCTACGACGGGACAACAAGTCCTTCGTCGTCAGCATCGGCGGCCGGGCGGACCGGATTTCGGTGGACCGCCTCAAGCTGGCCCACATGGGCGTCGGCCAGCCGCCACCCGCTGGCTCTCCCACCGTGGCGCGGCCGCCCCCCGTCCACTGCACCCCCCGTCCGGCCACCCGCCACCACACCGGACCCCCCCCCCCCCAGCGACCAGCCAGGGGTCGTTTCGGTCGGGTCATCCGGACCCCCCTCAGGTTGACCTTCCTGCACCAAGTCGATTCTGGGGGGGGGGGGGCATGTGTAGCGACCCATGGGTCCCCCAAAGCTCGAGACCAGCAACAGAATCTCCTGGCCCAAGCCGGTGACGTAACCGGCGGCCAAACCGCGGCGCCGAGGTTATAATCCTTTGCACCTGTCGGTCACATGACCACCAAAGCGTGCCTCGCCTGAGAGGCGTGGCTTTGGTTAGGATGTATGCTTTTTGGCTTGGATATATATATGCGAACCCGATAAACGGGCTTGCAGAGTTCCCGAGATGATTATACAATAAACATCTTCTCGGACGAGTTTGTGTCTTGTCCGTCACTTCGTCCGTCTCAAGCAGGAGCGCTGCTCCTTCACTAGCATATTAAACACACATTCGCACATAAAGCACAGCAAACTTAAACAGACACATAAAACATGATAAAGGGAGGGGGAGACAAGATGGGGAGAGAGAGGGAAGCACACAAGCACAACAGAAGAGAACAGCGACATCGCGAGATCTGTGGCAGGGAGAGGGCTGGGGAGTGGGGGGGGCGGGGGGGGGGGGGGAGGAAGGTAAGCGGTACATGGTATAAAACAAATTGACACAACGAGGAATTTCAGGAATGAAGTCGGAGATTGAAAGAGGTGAATTTGGGGTGTATTAACAGGGGTAGAAAAGATCAAGGTTTTGGATAGGGGAAGATAAGAGATGGTGGTGAACAGATGTTTTAAAGACCTGGAGGGAGGAGTGGGATTGACGAGAGTGAGGGAGTTTGTTCCAGAAGCTTTTTTTCTGTTCTTTTTTTTTTCCTGATTTTGGGCCTTGTGCTTTTTCTGGTCTTCATCAATGATCTCTCCGACCCTGGAAAATCCTCTCTGTCTCTCTGCTGATGACTCCACTCTCTGCCGCTCCATTCCTCATCCCTCAGATCGGCAGTCTGCAGCCTCCTCACTCTCTGCAGACCTGGACAAAATCACAGACTGGGCAAACAAGTGGAACATGTCTTTCAATCCTGACAAATCTTACACTCTTACTATGTCTCTCCGAAAAGATCGACTGGACAACCCTCCCATCTACTTTCTCAACAATCCTCTCCAATAAGTTCTGCTACACAAGCTTTTGCGTCTCACTATGTGTCATGATCTTTCCTGGGAAAACCATATTTCCAATCTGGCCTCCAAAGCCAGTCACCGACTGGGCATCCTCCGTCGTGCGAAGTCCTTCCTTGGCACACCTGAGCTCCTCACCACATACAAGGCTTTCATCCACAGCTCAATGGAATACTGCTCTCCCCTATGGGCCGGTGCTCCTGCCTCACACCTAGCTCGTCTTCACGCTGTTGAAACCAAAGCTTTCAGAATCATCGGAATCTCCCGCGATGAAGCTAACTCTGAGGGCCTTTCACTCACTCACCGCAGGCAGGTTGGTGGTCTTTCTGTCTTAGACAGTCTCCCCCCCCCCCCTCTCTCTCTCTCTCTCTTTCTTTCTTTCTCTCTCTCTCTCTCTCTCTCTCTCTCTCTCTCTCCCTCTCTCTCTCCCTCTTTCTCTCTCTCCCCCCCTCTCTCTCCCTCTCTCCCTCCCTCTCTCCCTCTCTCCCTCCCTCTCTCCCTCTCTCTCTCCCTCTTTCTCTCTATCTCTCTCTCTCCCTCTCTCTCTCTCTCTCTCCCTGCAACACAGTGCCCTGCAAAGGTATTCACCCCCCACTAATAATGGCACGTTTACATGAATTACAAATTATGTAGAAACAATTTTTCCAAATGAACTTTTTATTCATAACTGGTTGAAGAGATCAGACTATATACTGTTATAAATGAAGGTGGTTATACAGTATATCAGGAATACCCCCAAAAAAACATGTACAATTCAAATTTCACTATTACTTGGTGGAAGCACCTTTTGCAGCAATGACTGCTGAGTCTTTTTGGGTCGGTCTCTACCAGCTTTGCAGTGAGATGGTGAAATCTTTGTGCATTCTTCAGGTGAAAATTGCTCTAGTTCTGCCAAGTTTGACGGGGATCGTCGATGGACTGAAATCTTCAAGTGTCGCCTTAGTAAAGGCGGGAGTAAAGAGGAATGAAGGAGTGAACGTGAGCAGAGAGTCTTGATTTTGGCGGTTTAACCATAAGAGGGTTGCAGGCAGATCTTGTGCGACCTGTGGGAATATTTGGGGGACAGAGCCCAGAGAGAGCAGGGGAAGCAAGGCCGGAGAGGAGTCGGTAGAAGAGAGAAAGACCACCAACCTGCCTGCCGTGAGTAAGTGGCAGGCCCTCGGAGATAGCGTCATCGCGGGAGATTCCAATGATTCTGCAAGGTGTGAGGCAGGAGCACCAGCCCAGAGGGGAGAGTGGTATTCCATCAAGCTGCGGATCAAAGACTTGTATGTGGTGAGGAGCTCAGGTGTGCCGAGGAAGGACTTCGCACGACGGAGGATGCCCAGTCGGTGACTGGCTTTGGAGCTCAGCTTGGAAATGTGGTTTTCCCAGGAAAGATCATGGCAGATAGTGAGACCCAAAAGTTTGAGCGACAGAACTTCTTTGAGAGGATTGTTCAGAAAGTAGATGGGAGGGTTTTCCAGACAGTCTTTTCGGAGACATAGTGAGAGTGTGCGATTTGTCTGCATTGAAAGACATGCTCCACTTGTCTGTGATTTTGTCCAGGTCTGCAGAGAGTGAAGAGGCTGCTGCCCGCCAATCTGAGGGTTGAGATATGGATGTGTTGTGTTGTGGCGTGGATGTAGTTTGTCGTTTGGTGGTGGTTAAACTGTGGTTGAGGTGCTGTTGTGGTGGTAGTAATAGTTTTGTCTGATGCGCGGATTAGAATGAGGTTTTGGCACACATATGCAAATGAAGGCACTGCACACAAAGTCCATAGATTATCAAGAGAGAAGGAAAGCACCTCCACAAAATGCAGATATAATATGAGGAAAATAAAGGGAAGAGACGGGGAAGAACTTAACTAATGCCTCACAATGCATATTCCCTTTGAAACCCACCAGACACAAGGGAGGACTATGTGGAACTTTGAATAAATAACTAACTAACTGGGGAGCCTTATGTTGTCTGCCATTGCAGGGGGTGTCGGTTCACAGAACCATAACACTATACACACACGCACACATACATGAATTGTGATGATTGCACACAGGAGAGGGGGGAGAAGGGAGACAGTGGTGAGAGAGTGACACTTCTACCTTGACTTGAGAGAAGGGAGGGTGGAGAACCTATCTTGACTGACTTACTTCTGTTGTTCATTTTTAAACTTGAAAGCATCAAATACACTTCACTTAACAAATTAATAATTGATTAAAACCACACGCTATTTTAAATAAATATTGCATTCCACAGTTCGTCCACATGTACACATACAAGGTTTTTTGAAGTATTGTTTAATTACACAACTGGAAAAGAATTATATAAACTTTTCGAGACCAAGTAATGCTCTATAAAAGTTCGTATAAAGGAGTAAATAAAATATATTTACTTCTTCAGGCAGGTGTATGAATAAAATTGGCGTCAGTTTACATGAACTTTTCTAGAGCATTACTTGGTTTCTCCTAAGAACACAAGGGTAGTCCAGCATGCACACGAGAATATTTTGAATGTCCCTTCTTTTCTATAGTTTGCCACATGGCACATGCAATATAAAGGGGCCTTTTCTCTGCCCCTGGCATTTTCCCAAAGAATTACTACCAGGGTCGAAATTTTCTATGTCCAACTTCTTGGGGATCGTCCCTATATGAGCCAAGCAAAAATAGGACCACAGGTCCTGAAGCTCACCAGGATCAGGTGCAACAGTCACTTACCCCCCCCCTCCCCCCCTACAGACCCTCTCAAACCCAGATATTTTAATACTGTGAACAAACTTTGGTACATCACGGGTGATGAAGATTGTGTGTGTAGTTTCGGAAAGGAGAGCAAATACCTATTTTGGGGGGTCAACCTCCCCTCCCCCGTAAACCCCTTCAATGTGCTCAGAGTTTGATGCGGTCAATACACCTTCGTTAGGCATCAGATATGAAGCATTTGGCCAAGTTTCATCAAAAGTGTGTGTAGTTTCGGAAAAGAGATCAAATACCTGTTTTGGGGGGTCAAACCATCACCCTCCCCCATTCAACCCTCAGTAATGAGCGCAGATTTTGAATTTGTTTTGAAAGCCATTAATTAGACCTGTTGGCCGATGTATATTCCAAGTTCCAGCTAGTTTCAATGTGTAGTCTTTGAGATATGAGCACCAACACATTTTGGGCGGACGGACGGAGGGACGGACAGACACCAACGTGATTTCGAGGGTTTTCTAAATATAACTCACGAATGCATAAACGGGCGTTGCTGAAATTTGGAACATATTACCTCAACGTACAAAGTTTTTACTTCTGAAACTTGCAGCCGATTTCGACCAGTAGAAGCCGAGAAACGAATTTTCAGTCGCCATGTTAAAGCTGCATGCAGAGAAAGGATCCCACCTAAAGGGATGTATGGGGTGTATGGGGTGCTTTGGTGTGTGGGTCTAGTATGGGGTGTATGGGGAGCTTTGCGACCTCCCTTCATTGGTATGTGTGCGAATCGCTTGGAGTTTGGAATCTCGTTCGTGAAATGGTGACGTATTGACGAATGAGTATTCGTCATTAACATCTGCAACCTAAATGAGGCCACATAGGTGCCTGTATATTTACTGGTTATATTATAGGCAACTTATTATTGCCCTCATTCATCTAACACGTGCAAACTCGATTGTTTATTGAGACTTTGGCCTATTCGCTGCCACCTCGTCACACGTCTGTCGTGACGTGTTACATGTATGACTTATGACCTTAGGTTCAAATCCCACACATATATTGCCTACTCTTTGTGTTTCTCCTTTGTTTTAAAAAATGGCCTTACAATTAGTCGCTGCATATTGTATTTGGATGTTTCCTAATCAGCGGAGATTATATTGGGCGGTGTATAGGTCCAATCTCTTGTCGTTGTCCTCGCGTTTTGACTGTGATGATCAGTGCTTCTTGAGAAATTAATAATTTTGCAGCTGTGCATTACTTACACTATATTTCAGCGTATGAGAGAAAGATTTCGAAGATACAGTATTATTGACAGTAATAAAATCCTTCAAGGTCCGTTTTAATGATTAAATATCGTAAAACTCTGCGAACAAATAATAGACAATTCCATTTTGGTTTTTAAATTCATCTTGACAAAAAACACCAAATAACCAACGATAACCGCAGCGCAGGGTGACGCTACCTCCTCTGAATACGTTACACCCTTCTCGGGTTCTCATTGGTTCGTTCCGTAACCACGTGCTCCTGCAGGAAGGCGCCATTTTAAGGCATCCTTAAGATTTCTAAAGGAGACTCCTGGAGTTTGATTCTTCATCTCGGCTTCATCAGGAAAAAGTTCCGACTCCAACCTTCGCTTTGTCTCTGTGCTTGTGAGGTCCTTTTGTTGAGTTTTTATTCCTTTGTATCTTTTCCTATTTTTCCTCATCGTGTCTGGGCGCTGGTTGCGTCGTTATTATTGAACCACGACTACCTTATTTTATTCCCATGTTTTGTGTAATTGTTTGCAATGATAACCTTGTGCACCACATTGTCATCGCTGCTACCTATCTCGTTAGTGATATGCAGGTTGTACATATTTTAGGCTTTATTATTTTGAGTCTTGTAATGGATGCAAAGTCTGGTTGCTCCGCGATACGTCATCCTTGGGAGGATCAAGGAGGTTGTCTTGATGGTGATGCTTGAAATGGACATGCAGGTTGTCTTGGTGCTGATGCTTGACATGGACATGCAGGTTGTCTTGATGCTCTGGTTGAGATGGACAGGCAGGTTGTCTTGGTGCTGATGCTTGACATGGACATGTAGGTTTTCTTGGTGCTTATGCTTGAAATGGACATGCAGGTTGTCTTGGTGCTGATGCTTGACATGGACATGCAGGTTGTCTTGATGCTCTGGTTGAGATGGACAGGCAGGTTGTCTTGGTGCTGATGCTTGACATGGACATGTAGGTTTTCTTGGTGCTGATGCTTGAAATGGACATGCAGGTTGTCTTGATGCTCTGGTTGAGATGGACAGGCAGGTTGTCTTGGTGCTGATGCTTGACATGGACATGTAGGTTTTCTTGGTGCTTATGCTTGAAATGGACATGCAGTTGTCTTGGTGCTTATGCTTGACATGGACATGTAGGTTTTCTTGGTGCTGATGCTTGACATGGACATGCAGGTTGTCTTTATGCTCTGGTTGAGATGGACAGGCAGGTTGTCTTGGTGCTGATGCTTGACATGGACATGTAGGTTTTCTTGGTGCTTATGCTTGAAATGGACATGCAGGTTGTCTTGGTGCTGATGCTTGACATGGACATGCAGGTTGTCTTGATGCTCTGGTTGAGATGGACAGGCAGGTTGTCTTGGTGCTGATGCTTGACATGGACAGGCAAGTTTTATTGGTCTCGATGCTTGAGATGGACAGGCAGGTTGGTCTCAGTGCTGATGTTTGAGATGGATAGGTGGGTTGTCTTGGTGCTCTGGTTGAGATGGACATGCCTTTTCTTCTATTGATGTTGAGAGCTCTGATGGACAGGCTGTTTGATGCCGATACCTGGGATTATGGACAGGCAGGTTGTCCAGGTGATCAATGCTGGTGCCCTTGATATAAAGGCTGGTGGTCCTGCTGGTTGGTGCTGTTACCTCGGATGGATGGTCGCTGGTCGGGTTATCCTTACTTTGAATTTGAGATGTTTAATACTGTCATTCCTTCATTTTGTTCCAATATACAATGAAATAAATAATTTGTGTTCAATTTTATCAACCTTTCCAGGTTGATGAATGGAGTTGAAGTTTTACTTTGTGGCTCACATCATACCTGCATCTTGGAATTTGGCGAACCTTTTTTTTGGGTTGCATCCCTCGTGGTGTACGATTTATAGCTCCTGGAGCCCAGTATGATGCAAGATGAATGGTCAAGGTAGTATTATGTGCCCTCAAAATGTTGATGTTTAGGAAACTGATAAATCTCACTGGTCGTGAGGAAAGAGGACTCCTTGATACGTCTATCTTTGTTGCTTGGGTCTAGCTTGGGGCGTGGTTCACCGCTGCTCGTGCCATTTCTCCTCATAATGACATTCCACAGCATCTTGTGTATGAGAAGGTGCAAACTTTGCAAACTCCCATTTCAATATCTGCATATTCTAAATTTTCTGGACATCTCTGGTATGTTAATGAGGAGCTCATTGGATTAGGCTGATTCAGCTGTGTTCAGAGTCGAAACGAGCAATGGAAAATGAGCATGTGGATAAAGCTCCAAAGTCTAAACGGCGAAATATCAGGAAGTCTGAGGAGTGAGGGGCGGGGGGGATGTTAGAGATTACCTTAGAAGAGGTAGAATTGTATAGAATAGTATGGACCGTGTACAAGTACGAAGCAAATCTTGATGTAAGGATGTAGCAGCCTGTTTGCTTAAGGATTGTGTCTGAATGTGCACTATATGGAGGGTCGTGTTTGTGATAAGTTGGAGAGGGTTTAAAGCTGAACGTTTGTAAAATCTCTTGTAAACAACCAATGGGCCTGCCGGGTTACATCTCTGAAGAACAGATTTCGCACCGGCCCAGAGGAACGAAGCAAGAAAGCCATGGGATTCTGCCAGGCCAGGAGAGAGGTGGGCGGAGCTATGATCATAAGCGAGAAGGGGGCGGAAGCCCAATGCCTGGAGGGCCAGAAGAGGGAGGAGCCTGGAGGAGTGGGAAGAGAGTGCTAAGGAGGAGAATTGACAGTGCTTTGAGGAGCTCGCATGTTATTGCATGTTATTTCGTTAGTCTTGATTGATTGATAAATTTTTGGGTAAATATACATTTTTAATAACTTTGTCTTTCCCACCATTTTCAGTACACCTGTGGTGTGTAGTAGAATCTATGGATTGTGTCAGAGGTGTTGATGTGGAGAGGATTTTTGCTTCCTGATATCCCTGATCTGCATCGCACTGTTTTCCTTACCTCGTGTTACAGGCTGGGGTGTTGTGAGAAGACCTGCTGACGATGTCTGTGCATCGATATTTTGATCCTGAAGACCACGAACTGGACAAGAGCTTCCGGCTGACCAAATTCTCCGATCTGAAAGGATGAGGGTGTAAGGTCCCCCAGGAGTCTCTGCTCAAGCTCCTGGAGGGACTGGAGCAGGACAGTCCGTTCCAAGATGAACACCAACAATTCATGGGAGCGGTTATGCCTCGTCTCGGTAAGAACTGTTGTGGTGTGCGAGTGTTCTCACGATCGTGTGATTTGCAAATCGGAATATGTTTTGTATCCCAGTGCTTGAGAGTTGCACCTCTTTTGCTTTGAACTTTCAACAATGTTACTTGGCCCGTGACTCCACTCTGGCCCCACATTGATCCACACTCTGCCTGGGCCCCATATTGATCCACACCCTCCCTGGACCCCACACTGATCCACACCCTCCCTGGGCCCCACACTGATCCACACTCTCACTGGACCCCACATTGATCCACACTCTCCCTGGACTCCACATTGATCCACACTCTCCCTGGACCCCACATTGATCCACACTCTCCCTGGACCCCACATTGATCCACACTCTCCCTGGACCCCACATTGATCCACACTCTCCCTGGACCCCACATTGATCCACACTCTCCCTGGACCCCACATTGATCCACACTCTCCCTGGACCCCACATTGATCCACACAATCCCTGGACCCCACATTGATCCACACAATCTCTGGACCCCACACTGATCCACACAATCTCTGGACCCCACACTGATCCACACTCTCCCTGGACCCCACATTGAGCCACACAATCTCTGGACCCCACATTGATCCACACTCTCCCTGGACCCCACATTGATCCACACAATCTCTGGACCCCACATTGATCCACACAATCTCTGGACCCCACATTGATGCACACAATCTCTGGACCCCACATTGATCCACACTCTCCCTGGACCCCACATTGATCCACACAATCTCTGGACCCCACATTGATCCACACAATCTCTGGACCCCACATTGATGCACACAATCTCTGGACCCCACATTGATCCACACTCTCCCTGGACTCCACATTGATCCACACAATCTCTGGACCCCACATTGATCCACACAATCCCTGGACCCCACATTGATCCACACAATCTCTGGACCCCACATTGATCCACACAATCTCTGGACCCCACATTGATCCACACAATCTCTGGACCCCACATTGATCCACACAATCTCTGGACCCCACATTGATCCACACAATCTCTGGACCCCACATTGATCCACACAATCTCTGGACCCCACATTGATCCACACTCTCCCTGGACCCCACATTGATCCACACAATCTCTGGACCCCACATTGATCCACACTCTCCCTGGACTCCACATTGATCCACACAATCTCTGGACCCCACATTGATCCACACTCTCCCTGGACTCCACATTGATCCACACTCTCCCTGGACCCCACATTGATCCACACTCTCCCTGGACCCCACATTGAACCACACAATCTCTGGACCCCACATTGAACCACACTCTCCCTGGACCCCACATTGATCCACACTCTCCCTGGACCCCACATTGATCCACACAATCTCTGGACCCCACATTGATCCACACAATCCCTGGACCCCACATTGATCCACACAATCCCTGGACCCCACATTGATCCACACAATCTCTGGACCCCACATTTATCCACACTCTCCCTGGACTCCACATTGATCCACACTCTCCCTGGACCCCACATTGATCCACACTCTCCCTGGACCCCACATTGATCCACACTCTCCCTGGACCCCACATTGATCCACACAATCTCTGGACCCCACATTGATCCACACTCTCCCTGGACCCCACATTGATCCACACTCTCCCTGGACCCCACATTGATCCACACTCTCCCTGGACCCCACATTGATCCACACTCTCCCTGGACTCCACATTGATCCACACTCTCCCTGGACCCCACATTGATCCACACTCTCCCTGGACTCCACATTGATCCACACAATCTCTGGACCCCACATTGATCCACACAATCTCTGGACCCCACATTGATCCACACTCCCTGGACCCCACATTGATCCACACAATCTCTGGACCCCACATTGATCCACACTCCCTGGACCCCACATTGATCCACACTCTCCCTGGACCCCACATTGATCCACACTCTCCCTGGACCCCACATTGATCCACACTCTCCCTGGACCCCACATTGATCCACACTCTCCCTGGACTCCACATTGATCCACACTCTCCCTGGACCCCACATTGATCCACACTCTCCCTGGACTCCACATTGATCCACACTCTCCCTGGACCCCACATTGATCCACACAATCTCTGGACTCCACATTGATCCACACAATCTCTGGACCCCACATTGATCCACACAATCTCTGGACCCCACATTGATCCACACTCTCCCTGGACCCCACATTGATCCACACAATCTCTGGACCCCACATTGATCCACACAATCCCTGGCCTCCACATTGATCCACACAATCTCTGGACTCCACATTGATCCACACAATCTCTGGACCCCACATTGATCCACACAATCTCTGGACCCCACATTGATCCACACAATCTCTGGACTCCACATTGATCCACACAATCTCTGGACCCCACATTGATCCACACAATCTCTGGACCCCACATTGATCCACACAATCTCTGGACCCCACATTGATCCACACAATCTCTGGACCCCACATTGATCCACACTCTCCCTGGACCCCACATTGATCCACACTCTCCCTGGACCCCACATTGATCCACACTCTCCCTGGACACCACATTGACCCACACTCTCCCTGGACCCCACATTGATCCACACTCTCCCTGGACCCCACATTGATCCACACTCTCCCTGGACCCCACATTGATCCACACTCTCCCTGGACCCCACATTGATCCACACAATCTCTGGACCCCACATTGATCCACACAATCACTGGACCCCACACTGATCCACACAATCTCTGGACCCCACACTGATCCACACTCTCCCTGGACCCCACATTGATCCACACAATCTCTGGACCCCACATTGATCCACACTCTCCCTGGACCCCACATTGATCCACACAATCTCTGGACCCCACATTGATCCACACAATCCCTGGACCCCACATTGATCCACACAATCTCTGGACCCCACATTGATCCACACAATCTCTGGACCCCACATTGATCCACACAATCTCTGGACACCACATTGATCCACACTCTCCCTGGACCCCACATTGATCCACACAATCTCTGGACCCCACATTGATCCACACAATCTCTGGACCCCACATTGATCCACACTCTCCCTGGACCCCACATTGATCCACACTTTCCCTGGACCCCACATTGATCCACACTCTCCCTGGACCCCACATTGATCCACACTCTCCCTGGACCCCACATTGATCCACACAATCTCTGGACCCCACATTGATCCACACAATCTCTGGACCCCACATTGATCCACACAATCTCTGGACCCCACATTGATCCACACAATCTCTGGACACCACATTGATCCACACTCTCCCTGGACCCCACATTGATCCACACTCTCCCTGGACTCCACATTGATCCACACAATCTCTGGACCCCACATTGATCCACACAATCTCTGGACACCACATTGATCCACACTCTCCCTGGACCCCACATTGATCCACACTCTCCCTGGACTCCACATTGATCCACACTCTCCCTGGACTCCACTGAGCCACACTCTCCCTGGACCCCACATTGATCCACACAATCTCTGGACCCCACATTGATCCACACTCCTTGGACCCCACATTGATCCACACAATCTCTGGACCCCACATTGATCCACACTCTACCTGGACCCCACATTGATCCACACTCTCCCTGGACCCCACATTGATCCACACTCTCCCTGGACCCCACATTGATCCACACTCTCCCTGGACCCCACATTGATCCACACAATCTCTGGACCCCACATTGATCCACACTCTCCCTGGACCCCACATTGATCCACACTCTCCCTGGACCCCACATTGATCCACACTCTCCCTGGACCCCACATTGATCCACACTCTCCCTGGACCCCACATTGATCCACACTCTCCCTGGACCCCACATTGATCCACACTCCCTGGACCCCACATTGATCCACACTCTCCCTGGACCCCACATTGAGCCACACTCTCCCTGGACCCCACATTGATCCACACTCTCCCTGGACCCCACATTGATCCACACTCTCCCTGGACCCCACATTGATCCACACAATCTCTGGACCCCACATTGATCCACACAATCTCTGGACCCCACATTGATCCACACTCCCTGGACCCCACATTGATCCACACAATCTCTGGACCCCACATTGATCCACACAATCCCTGGACTCCACATTGATCCACACAATCCCTGGACCCCACATTGATCCACACAATCTCTGGACTCCACATTGATCCACACAATCTCTGGACTCCACATTGATCCACACTCTCCCTGGACCCCACATTGATCCACACAATCTCTGGACCCCACATTGATCCACACTCTCCCTGGACCCCACATTGATCCACACTCTCCCTGGACCCCACATTGATCCACACAATCTCTGGACCCCACATTGATCCACACAATCTCTGGACTCCACATTGATCCACACTCTCCCTGGACCCCACATTGATCCACACTCTCCCTGGACCCCACATTGATCCACACAATCTCTGGACCCCACATTGATCCACACTCTCCCTGGACCCCACATTGATCCACACTCTCCCTGGACCCCACATTGATCCACACTCTCCCTGGACCCCACATTGATCCACACTCTCCCTTGACCCCACATTGATCCACACAATCTCTGGACTGCACATTGATCCACACAATCTCGACCCCACATTGATCCACACTCTCCCTGGACCCCACATTGATCCACACAATCTCTGGACTGCACATTGATCCACACAATCTCGACCCCACATTGATCCACACTCTCCCTGGACCCCACATTGATCCACACTCTCCCTGGACCCCACATTGGTCCACACAATCTCTGGACCCCACACTGATCCACACAATCTCTGGACCCCACATTGATCCACACTCTCCCTGGACCTCACATTGATCCACACTCTCCCTGGACCCCACATTGATCCACACAATCTCTGGACCCCACTGATCCACACAATCTCTGGACCCCACACTGATCCACACAATCTCTGGACCCCACACTGAGCCACACTCTCCCTGGACCCCACATTGATCCACACAATCTCTGGACCCCACACTGATCCACACTCTCCCTGGACCCCACATTGATCCACACAATCTCTGGACCCCACATTGATCCACACTCTCCCTGGACCCCGCATTGATCCACACTCTCCCTCGACCCCACATTGATCCACACTCTCCCTGGACCCCACATTGATCCACACTCTCCCTGGACCCCACATTGATCTACACTCTCCCTGGACCCCACATTGATCCACACTCTCCCTGGACCCCACATTGATCCACACTCTCCCTGGACCCCACATTGATCCACACTCTCCCTGGACCCCACATTGATCCACACTCTCCCTGGACCCCACATTGATCCACACTCTCCCTGGACTCCACATTGATCCACACTCTCCCTGGACCCCACATTGATCCACACTCTCCCTGGACCCCACATTGATCCACACTCTCCCTGGACCCCACATTGATCCACACTCTCCCTTGACACCACATTGATCCACACTCTCCCTGGACTCCACATTGATCCACACTCTACCTGGACTCCACATTGATCCACACAATCTCTGGACCCCACATTGATCCACTCTCCCTGGACCCCACATTGATCCACACTCTCCCTGGACCCCACATTGATCCACACTCTCCCTGGACCCCACATTGATCCACACAATCTCTGGACCCCACATTGATCCACACTCTCCCTGGACTCCACATTGATCCACACAATCTCTGGACCCCACATTGATCCACACTCTCCCTGGACTCCACATTGATCCACACAATCTCTGGACCCCACATTGATCCACACTCTCCCTGGACCCCACATTGATCCACACTCTCCCTGGACCCCACATAGATCCACACAATCTCTGGACTCCACATTGATCCACACAATCTCTGGATACACATTGATCCACACAATCTCTGGACACCACATTGATCCACACAATCTCTGGACCCCACATTGATCCACACTCTCCCTGGACCCCACATTGATCCACACAATCTCTGGACTCCACATTGATCCACACAATCTCTGGACCCCACATTGATCCACACTCTCCCTGGACACCGCATTGATCCACACAATCTCTGGACCCCACATTGATCCACACTCTCCCTGGACCCCACATTGAACCACACAATCTCGACCCCACATTGATCCACACTCTCCCTGGACTCCACATTGATCCACACTCTTCCTGGATGCCACATTGATCCACACTCTCCCTGGACCCCACATTGATCCACACAATCTCTGGACCCCACATTGATCCACACAATCTCTGGACCCCACGTTGATCCACACTCTCCCTGGACCCCACATTGATCCACACAATCTCTGGACTCCACATTGATCCACACTCTCCCTGGACACCACATTGATCCACACTCTCCCTGGACACCACATTGATCCACACTCTCCCTGGACCCCACATTGATCCACACAATCTCTGGACTCCACATTGATCCCCACTCTCCCTGGACCCCACATTGATCCACACTCTCCCTGGACCCCACATTGATCCACACTCTCCCTGGACCCCACATTGATCCACACAATCTCTGGACCCCACATTGATCCACACTCTCCCTGGACCCCACATTGATCCACACTCTCCCTGGACTCCACATTGATCCACACTCTCCCTGGACCCCACATTGATCCACACAATCTCTGGACTCCACATTGATCCACACTCTCCCTGGACCCCACATTGATCCACACTCTCCCTGGACCCCACATTGATCCACACTCTCCCTGGACCCCACATTGATCCACACTCTCCCTGGACCCCACATTGATCCACACTCTCCCTGGACCCCACATTGATCCACACAATCTCTGGACCCCACATTGATCCACACAATCTCTGGACCCCACATTGATCCACACTCTCCCTGGACCCCACATTGATCCACACAATCTCTGGACCCCACATTGATCTACACAATCCCTGGACCCCACATTGATCCACACAATCCCTGGACTCCACATTGATCCACACAATCTCTGGACCCCACATTGATCCACACAATCTCTGGACCCCACATTGATCCACACAATCTCTGGACCCCACATTGATCCACACAATCTCTGGACCCCACATTGATCCACACTCTCCCTGGACTCCACATTGATCCACACAATCTCTGGATCCCACATTGATCCACACTCTCCCTGGACCCCACATTGATCCACACTCTCCCTGGACCCACATTGATCCACACAATCTCTGGACCCCACATTGATCCACACAATCTCTGGACCCCACATTGATCCACACTCTCCCTGGACCCCACATTGATCCACACTCTCCCTGGACCCCACATTGATCCACACAATCTCTGGACCCCACATTGATCCACACTCCCTGGACCCCACATTGATCCACACTCTCCCTGGACCCCACATTGATCCACACTCTCCCTGGACCCCACATTGATCCACACTCTCCCTGGACCCCACATTGATCCACACTCTCCCTGGACCCCACATTGATCCACACTCTCCCTGGACCCCACATTGATCCACACAATCTCTGGACCCCACATTGATCCACACAATCTCTGGACCCCACATTGATCCACACAATCTCTGGACCCCACATTGATCCACACTCTCCCTGGACCCCACATTGATCCACAATATCCCTGGACCCCACATTGATCCACACTCTCCCTGGACCCCACATTGATCCACACTCTCCCTGGACCCCACATTGATCCACACAATCTCTGGACTCCACATTGATCCACACTCTCCCTGGACCCCACATTGATCCACACAATCTCTGGACCCCACATTGATCCACACAATCTCTGGACCCCACATTGATGCACACAATCTCTGGACCCCACACTGATCCACACAATCTCTGGACCCCACACTGATCCACACAATCTCTGGACCCCACACTGATCCACACAATCTCTGGACCCCACACTGATCCACACAATCTCTGGACCCCACACTGATCCACACAATCTCTGGACTCCACATTGATCCACACAATCTCTGGACCCCACACTGATCCACACAATCTCTGGACCCCACACTGATCCACACAATCTCTGGACCCCACACTGATCCACACTCTCCCTGGACCCCACATTGATCCACACAATCTCTGGACTCCACATTGATCCACACAATCTCTGGACCCCACATTGATCCACACTCTCCCTGGACCCCACATTGATCCACACTCTCCCTGGACCCCACATTGATCCACACTCTCCCTGGACCCCACATTGATCCACACTCTCCCTGGACCCCACATTGATCCACACTCTCCCTGGACCCCACATTGATCCACACTCTCCCTGGACCCCACATTGATCCACACTCTCCCTGGACCCCACATTGATCCACACTCTCCCTGGACCCCACATTGATCCACACTCTCCCTGGACCCCACATTGATCCACACTCTCCCTGGACCCCACATTGATCCACACTCTCCCTGGACCCCACATTGATCCACACTCTCCCTGGACCCCACATTGAGCCACACTCTCCCTGGACCCCACATTGATCCACACTCTCCCTGGACCCCACATTGATCCACACTCTCCCTGGACCCCACATTGATCCACACTCTCCCTGGACCCCACATTGATCCACACTCTCCCTGGACCCCACATTGATCCACACTCTCCCTGGACCCCACATTGATCCACACTCTCCCTGGACCCCACATTGATCCACACTCTCCCTGGACCCCACATTGATCCACACTCTCCCTGGACTTCACATTGATCCACACTCTCCCTGGACCCCACATTGATCCACACTCTCCCTGGACTCCACATTGATCCACACAATCTCTGGACCCCACATTGATCCACACTCTCCCTGGACCCCACATTGATCCACACTCTCCCTGGACCCCACATTGATCCACACAATCTCTGGACCCCACATTGATCCACACTCTCCCTGGACCCCACATTGATCCACACAATCTCTGGACCCCACATAGATCCACACTCTCCCTGGACCCCACATTGATCCACACAATCTCTGGACCCCACATTGATCCACACTCTCCCTGGACCCCACATTGATCCACACAATCTCTGGACCCCACATTGATCCACACAATCTCTGGACCCCACATTAATCCACACAATCTCTGGACCCCACATTGATCCACACAATCTCTGGACCCCACACTGATCCACACAATCTCTGGACCCCACATTGATCCACACTCTCCCTGGACCCCACATTGATCCACACAATCTCTGTACTCCACATTGATCCACACAATCTCTGGACCCCGCATTGATCCACTCTCCCTGGTCCCCGCATTGATCCACACAATCTCTGGACCCCACATTGATCCACACTCTCCCTGGACCCCCACATTGATCCACACAATCTCGACCCCACATTGATCCACACTCTCCCTGGACCCCACATTGATCCACACTCTCCCTGGACCCCACATTGATCCACACTCTCCCTGGACCCCACATTGATCCACACAATCTCTGGACCCCACATTGATCCACACTCTCCCTGGACCCCACATTGATCCACACAATCTCTGGACTCCACACTGATCCACACAATCTCTGGACCCCACACTGATCCACACAATCTCTGGACCCCACACTGATCCACACAATCTCTGGACCCCACACTGATCCACACTCTCCCTGGACCCCACATTGATCCACACAATCTCTGGACCCCACATTGATCCACACAATCTCTAGACCCCACATTGATCCACACTCTCCCTGGACTCCACATTGATCCACACTCTCCCTGGACCCCACATTGATCCACACTCTCGCTGGACCCCACAT
This sequence comes from Myxine glutinosa, assembly GCF_964187855.1. Classification (NCBI taxonomy): domain Eukaryota; kingdom Metazoa; phylum Chordata; class Myxini; order Myxiniformes; family Myxinidae; genus Myxine; species Myxine glutinosa. Next base: position 191,871,667 of record NC_136264.1, on the reverse strand, counting down.
TGATCCACACTCTCCCTGGACCCCACATTGATCCACACTCTCCCTGGACCCCACATTGATCCACACTCTCCCTGGACCCCACATTGATCCACACTCTCCCTGGACCCCACATTGATCCACACTCTCCCTGGACCCCACATTGATCCACACTCTCCCTGGACCCCACATTGATCCACACTCTCCCTGGACCCCACATTGATCCACACAATCTCTGGACCCCACATTGATCCACACTCTCCCTGGGCCCCACATTGATCCACACTCTCCCTGGACCCCACATTGATCCACACAATCTCTGGACCCCACATTGATCCACACAATCTCTGGACCCCACATTGATCCACACAATCTCTGGACCCCACATTGATCCACACAATCTCTGGACCCCACATTGATCCACACAATCTCTGGACCCCACATTGATCCACACTCTCCCTGGACCCCACATTGATCCACACTCTCCCTGGACCCCACATTGATCCACACAATCTCTGGACTCCACATTGATCCACACAATCTCTGGACCCCACATTGATCCACACTCTCCCTGGACCCCACATTGATCCACACAATCTCTGGACCCACATTGATCCACACTCTCCCTGGACCCCACATTGATCCATACAATCTCTGGACCCCACATTGATCCACACTCTCCCTGGACTCCACATTGATCCACACAATCTCTGGACCCCACATTGATCCACACTCTCCCTGGACCCCACATTGATCCACACTCTCCCTGGACCCCACATTGATCCACACAATCTCTGGACCCCACATTGATCCACACTCTCCCTGGACCCCACATTGATCCACACAATCTCTGGACCCCACATTGATCCACACTCTCCCTGGACCCCACATTGATCCACACAATCTCTGGACCCCACATTGATCCACACTCTCCCTGGACCCCACATTGATCCACACAATCTCTGGACCCCACATTGATCCACACAATCTCTGGACCCCACATTGATCCACACTCTCCCTGGACCCCACATTGATCCACACTCTCCCTGGACCCCACATTGATCCACACAATCTCTGGACCCCACATTGATCCACACTCTCCCTGGACCCCACATTGATCCACACAATCTCTGGACCCCACATTGATCCACACTCTCCCTGGACCCCACATTGATCCACACTCTCCCTGGACCCCACATTGATCCACACAATCTCGACCCCACATTGATCCACACAATCTCGACCCCACATTGATCCACACAATCTCTGGACCCCACACTGATCCACACAATCTCTGGACCCCACACTGATCCACACAATCTCTGGACCCCACACTGATCCACACAATCTCTGGACCCCACACTGATCCACACAATCTCTGGACCCCACACTGATCCACACAATCTCTGGACCCCACACTGATCCACACAATCTCTGGACCCCACACTGATCCACACAATCTCTGGACCCCACACTGATCCACACAATCTCTGGACCCCACACTGATCCACACTCTCCCTGGACCCCACATTGATCCACACAATCTCTGGACCCCACATTGATCCACACTCTCCCTGGACCCCACATTGATCCACACAATCTCTGGACCCCACATTGATCCACACTCTCCCTGGACCCCACATTGATCCACACAATCTCTGGACCCCACATTGATCCACACTCTCCCTGGACCCCACATTGATCCACACAATCTCTGGACCCCACACTGATCCACACAATCTCTGGACCCCACACTGACCCACACAATCTCTGGACCCCACACTGATCCACACTCTGTCCCACACTGATCCACACTCTGTCCCACACTGATCCACACTCTGTCCCACACTGATCCGCACACTGTCCCACACTGATCCGCACACTGTCCCACACTGATCCGCACACTGTCCCACACTGATCCGCACACTGTCCCACACTGATATGCACACTGTCCCACACTGATCCGCACACTGTCCCACACTGATCCGCACACTGTCCCACACTGATCCGCACACTGTCCCACACTGATCCGCACACTGTCCCACACTGATCCGCACACTGTCCCACACTGATCCGCACACTGTCCCACACTGATCCGCACACTGTCCCACACTGATCCGCACACTGTCCCACACTGATCCGCACTCTGTCCCACACTGATCCGCACTCTGTCCCACACTGATCCACACTCTGTCCCACACTGATCCACACTCTGTCCCACACTGATCCACACTCTGTCCCACACTGATCCACACTCTGTCCCACACTGATCCACACTCTGTCCCACACTGATCCACACTCTGTCCCACACTGATCCACACTCTGTCCCACACTGATCCACACTCTGTTCCACTCTCTTGGTCTCATTGATGTCGCCAGTTTTCATCCGCATTCACTTTGAACCATGACCACCATCGTAGTGTATAACGTCATGCGATTCTTCTTGTGATCAAGATGAATTGACCACCACTGTTTTTCAGACCTGTTGAATCCCCGCTGTTTCTGATATTTTGTTTAAAAACTGATTTGCTGCACTTGTGCAAATGGAGGTTCTTCTCTTTAAATGGGCACCAATGCTTTGATATGGCAAGTTCTGAGTTATTATTGTGCTGGTTTTGAAAGAATGCGAAAAAAAAAAACATTGGGGTTTAAAAAAAACTGATATTCATTAATTGTTTTGATAACGATTGAATGATTTCAAACACGTTGCATGATTTTGGGATTTTTTCCCCCCTGTTTGCATCTGCTGTCTGGCTATTTTTATTTATTTATTTATTTTCCTTCAAGTGTGATTATTGGGACGATTCCCTGTGTTAATAATATCGTACAGCTTGCTCCAACAATTATATAAAGAAAAACTCAATTAAACACCACTGATTTGACAATGAAAGGCTTTATTTGCAGTTTTTATTTTTATTTTTTATAAACGTTTTTCTCTTTAGCTGTAGCATCGATACACTCGCCCCTCCATAATATGTGACTTTTACCCTTTAAAATCAATAAAACTGCATTGGAGCCTTTATGGTGTGCAACATCCTGGGTGTATTGGCATGACTGCACTACATGAATACCGTCGAATGACCCATTAAGGGAGTGCATGCTATGTAGCTTAATCTATCTATAATTCCAGTAATCTCTGTACGTCTGTACGTCTGTACGTTTGTCTGTGACCGCTGTTTCTCGACAACCACGGGTCCGATATACTTTTAACTTGCCAGGTATATTGCTGGGGACCCGAGGATGTGCCTTTTCAAGGTTTCATATTAATCGGACAATTACTTACCGAGCTATGTCCAAAAAACGATTCAACCAATCAGAGAGCAGCGAACGATCGCGGGTGCCGAACGTGGCGGACACACTCTGCCTCGGATGGCACATTTGAGAGCGTATTCATTTATTTCACGTTTGCAAACTATGTTGGCGCTATGTTGGCGTTAAACGATGTTTTAAAACTAATAAAAACGAATTTGCGATTCATTCGCTTTCCTGCGCGTTTGTGTACGCGATGGCGATTTCTTTACCAAACTCCGGAAGCCGTTCGCTTTGGACCGAACCATTTCATGTAAATAGAGGGGGGGGATTGTCACCACTCGCAAGCCGTTCGCTTTGGACCAAACCATTTCATGTAAATAGAGGGGGGGGATATAATTTTAGATATATATATATATAGTACGGGCATGCCCTAGTAATAATAATTATTATTATTTTTTGCTTCACGGCCAGATATTCCAATAACTGCAAACATCAAATGTGATATTTTGATTTTTCATATATGACGTATGTGCCGGAACTTGCTGCAGGAATTGGCATGGACTCATGCGTCATCCCCTTGCGACACGGTGGCCTGTCCCTTGTACAAACCACAGATTTTTTCTACCCTCTGGTTGATGACCCCTACATGATGGTGAGATATTTGATGATGTACCTTATATAGAATTTTTTTTTTTTGACCCTTTGCCTTTCCTCTTTTGGTCAATCTGTTTCTATGTAGTTTATGTTGCATTTATAAGCATCACTAGTCTTTGTGGCAAGCTCTTGAACTAATATAATTACGTTTATTTTAAAAATGCTGACTACTTCAGATTAAATGTACTGGCTGACCCCGGCATTCACGGGGGATACGTTCCTGAAAAGTTCCGTGAATTTTGGGGCATTGTTTCAATAGGAAAAGGGCGGATAGGTTCCCGGCAGTTCATGATTCACAAGGGAAAAATCAAACATCCCGTGAAAAACTGTAAATACGTAAAGTACAAGGCCGCAAATGTTGAAGCAGGTCAGAAAAACTGCGAATGTGCCCGCGAAAGGAATGTCAAATCGCGTGGTTGCACATGTACAGCGGCTTTGTGTGACGTGTGGAAGATGCTTTTAGAACTAATGTGCATAGCTTGTGGGAAATGGTTTATGTGTGCCTCGAAGTGGTTTGTTTTATTCATCGCTTGGAAGATATGCTTTTAAAAGTGTCGTGTGTACGGCTGGTGGGAGATTTTTATTTATTATATATACTAGGACGTGCCCGTACGTGGGTGCCCGTTCCGTGGCCAAAAAAAAAAAAAAAAAAAATTTCCAAATTTAAATCAAGTGTACCTCCCTGTCTTTGCTAGCCATGACATTCGATGCCATTGACCATTGCCACTCCTACGCCACGGTGAGGCGACAGGGTAGGATTTGTAGGAGACCTGAAAGTGCAGTGTCAGTATGTATTCCATGTTCGAATTGTTTTAGTTTTAAAATAGTTAAAAAAAAAAAAGGTTTGCAAAGCATATCACCAAATTGAAACAGAATTGAAACAGAGCAGAATTCGTTATTATTATTATATTACTACAAATTATTACAAATTATTACATTACAAATTTTATTCGTTAATGTTAATTCCCTGCCATCACCCACTGCCATCACCCTCTGCCATCACCCTCCCATCACCCTCCCATCACCCTGCCATCACCCTGCCCCATCACCCTGCCCCATCACCCTGCCCCATCACCCTGCCCCATCACCCTCCCATCTCCCCCCCATCACCCTCACATCACCCTCCCATCACCCTGCCATCTCCCTCCCACCACCCTCTGCCATCACCCTCTGCCATAACCCTCTGCCATCACCCTCCCATCACCCTGCCATCACCCTCTGCCATCACCCTCTGCCATCACCCTCTGCAATCACCCTCTGCCATCACCCTCTGCCATCACCCTTCCATCACCCTGCCATCACCCTCCCATCACCCTGCCATCACCCTGCCCCATCACCCTGCCCCATCACCCTCCCATCTCCCCCCCCATCACCCTCCCATCACCCTCCCATCACCCTCCCATCACCCTGCCATCACCCTGCCATCACCCTCTGCCATCACCCTGACATCACCCTGCCATCACCCTGCCATCACCCTGCCATCACCCTCTGCCATCACCCTGCCATCACCCTCTGCCATCACCCTCCCATCACCCTCTGCCATCACCCTGCCATCACCCTGCCATCACCCTCTGCCATCACCCTCTGCCATCACCCTCCCATCACCCTCTGCCATCACCCTTCCATCACCCTGCCATCACCCTGCCATCACCCTGCCCCATCACCCTGCCCCATCACCCTCCCATCTCCCCCCCATCACCCTCCCATCACCCTGCCATCTCCCTCCCACCACCCTCTGCCATCACCCTCTGCCATCACCCTGCCATCACCCTGCCATCACCCTGCCATCACCCTCTGCCATCACCCTCTGCCATCACCCTCTGCCATCACCCTCTGCCATCACCCTGCCATCACCCTCTGCCATCACCCTGCCATCACCCTCTGCCATCACCCTCTGCCATCACCCTCCCATCACCCTCTGCCATCACCCTCCCATCACCCTCTGCCATCACCCTCCCATCACCCTGCCATCACCCTCCCATCACCCTGCCCCATCACCCTGCCCCATCACCCTCCCATCTCCCTCCCAAACAAAGAATAATAAAAATTGTCTACATGTACATTGTACACACCTTTATGTCGTTAGCACCACTTCATAAACAACATTGCAGAGGAAACGGCGCTTCTTCTTTGTTTCCTCGTCCTGGGCAAGAATGCGGAGGCTGCTGGATCTGCCAACCCTACAGGTTGCCACGTAGAACTGGCAATGGCTGAAGAAGTCTCTTGGGCAGAAGATCCCAACATGGTGTAGCGACTGCCAAAAGAAGTTGTGCACTTATTTTGATGAAATCTTTTCGTAACAATTTTTCTTCAATCAATAAATAAATAATAAGAATTGTCCACATGTACACACCTGTATGTCGTTAGCACTCTATAGATAAGATAGAAAAGATAGATCTAACAATAAGACAGTGGGAAGATACAATCGAGACAGTAAGTCGGCACTTTCGTAAGGCCGGAAGTGACGTCTTCACTGTCCGGAAGTTCGCATATCGCATATCTATCTATCTATCTATTAATGCCCAATTATTCAATTTTCGCCAACGTATTTTGGCTTTTTGCAATTTAATCGCAAGGAAAAGGAGAAAGAGAAGAGGGAAAAAAATGAAAAGGAAAAACATTCCAAACCGCGAGGGAAAACAACACGGCACGTCGACACAACAACGTGTCCTGTGATTGGCCGTACGTGGCTGCCAGTAGCTGCCCCCAAAAAAAAGCTTTCACCGTCCGGCGACTGAATTTTAGGGGAAAAATAAAACGCTCTTCGCTTAAAACAACGCCCTTCGCTCTGACTGAATTGGGACAATGTTTTTATGTTTTTAATTGAATTACTATCCGTAATGGCGCACGCTCTCACGGGAGCTCCGGAAGGTCGTATATCGCAGTTACGATGAATCGCAAATTAGTTTTTATTAGTTTTAAAACATAGTTTAACGCCAACATAGCGCCAACATAGTTTGCCGACGGGAAATAAATGAATACGCTCTCAAATGTGCCATCCGAGGCAGAGTCTGTTCGCCACGTTCGGCACACGTGATAGCTCGCTGCTCTCTGATTGGTTGAATCGTTTTTTGGACATAGCTCGGTAACTGCTTCTCCGATTAATATGAAACCTTGAAAAGGCACATCCTCGGGTCCCCAGCAATATACCTGGCAAGTTAAAAGTATATCGGACCCGTGGTTGTCGAGAAACAGCGGTCACAGACAAACAGACACACAGACACACACACACACACACAGAGATTGCTGGAATTATAGATAGATATATATACATATATATATATATATTTTTTTTTTTCACCCGCCAAAAACTGCAAATGCATTCGGCACAGGAACGTGAATGCAGATGCAGGTCACATTTTATCAACCGTGAATAAGCAGGGTCCGTGAATGTTGGGACTGTGAATGTCGAGGTCCGACAGTATTTAATGGTGGGATGAAGTTTAACCCCAGAGAAGAAGCGGGAGCTTTTACCTGTCGGTCCCGGGTGCAGTCTTCAACCCTGCAAATGGATAAATCAAACCGAATAAAAGAACCGCTCCGTGTCTGTGCGTGCTGCGGCTTATCGCTGTCTGCAGTGTGTCAGGGATCGTCAGGCTCTGAGCGCAGTCGTCCGACGCGGCTCTGGTTGGTGGGGAGTAGGCCTCGACGCGCCCTTGTTCACTAGGCCTCGATAAGGCCTCCCGCGCGAAGCGAGCAAGCGGGCGTGCAACCCGCCTCCTCAGCCGTGCAATGTCCTCCCGGATTCGGCACGGAACTGCGATGCACCCAATGTTCGGATCACAAAGGATGTAGGGCCGCGGGTGAAGGAAGGCGTGAGGGCAAGAAGTCGGAGCAGAGGAAATGTGAGGGCAAGAGCGAATGAGGTCCAGGCACCACTGTCGATTGCAACGAGCAGGGACGAGAGAGAGAACATGTCTCTCTCCCGAGAGACGAGAGAGATCTGGTCACATGACTTTATCAACCCCTCTTGACGTCGTCTCTCTCTGCCAATCCCTGCCAGCCAACATCACAGGCTCAATTCCCCACCAATGGCCGTGTCACTTCTCTCTCATCCCATCGGTCCGTGGCTAATCAGTGTCGCTTCTTTTCACCTTCCTTCCACCAATCTCAGGGAAGCTTCTTGCCCCGCCCCTGGCCAATCACAAGTCCTTCCCTACTCTGCCAATCGGCGGCCTTTGTCCTGCCTTTGCGTCTTTCTTCCACCCATCAGTGGCCAGCTTCTTGCCCCTCCCCCAACCAATCGCAAGTCATTCTGGGCGTGGCTCTTGCCTGGCTTGCTCGATGTGTGTTGTTGGGCCAGCTGTTGATGTGGCTGGCTGTGGCTCCATCGGCAGTCCCCTGAACTGGCTTCCGGTGAGTTTTATTGTTATTGTGGTGGAGAGGAATTTAAGTAGTGTGTGTGTGGTGTAACTAATGAGCCTAACTAATGTCTATGGTGCGTTGCCATACGGGACAAAGGAATGATCACCAGGTCTGACACACTGGGGAATTAGCGTAATCCCTATTCTACTTATAAAGCCATCCTTGTATGACCACAAATATACACTTAATCCGACATCCGGGCTACAAAACTTATTACATCGAGATTCCCTATCATGACAACCGGAGCATGATACCGACACAGATCTACCTGGATCGATATATATCACTACCCCATCGACATAACATTATGTATGTACGTCCCCTCAAACGTATACCAATCAGAGCTGAGGATCTGGTCACATGACAGGGTGATGTGATTACGACTGATGTCATTACGGCAGTATGGCGGCTGACTTTCCACACACTGACATTTTGCTTCAAATTTCGTTCAGGCCGAACGTATTGTTGCGGATCTCAAACGTCGGCCTTCCCCTTACCAAGGGGGGATTAATCCCCTTGTCTGTTATCTAGCCAACGCGATCCGGGGCTATGACGTTCCTTCCTGACGACGTTAGGTAGGGTCGTAAGCCGAATTCTTATTACCTAATTACTAACGCCGGCCATGAAGCAAGGAAATAAACCTGCCCGAACCACGGTTTTAGTGGACACGCCGAGCGATAGCGAGCCTCGATTCGGGCCGTTAACAGGTACTAAACCCGATTTGAGCGGTTGTGATCGTGCCATGCTTACCCAATTGAGAAATCGCTAAAACGGTCAAATTAAGAGGAAACAAGAATAACAAGGAATTTATTACACTTTGTACAATGAAGAGGAAGAAGCAATGTACAGTGAAGAAGAAGAAGCAGATACACAGGGCAGCCTTACACGGTCTTAACTTATCCCTGGACACGGGCCCGTTCACACAGACTCACACGGGGTTTGTAGATGGTCAGGCGATGGTCCAAAGGATTGCGTCCACAGCTCGCTCCGGTCCCCGACTCGTACCACGAAGAAGATGGTAGACGGCAGGCAAGCTCTCCGCGTGTCGTTGGCGTGGATCGGACAATTATATGGGGGGGATCGGTGAGCTGGGCTAGCGGTTACTTCGTGGCTCACGGCCGCGTACGTAACAGAAATATCGGCGCTTTATATGCGCTCCCCGCAAGCCCACAGCCAAATCCTCGATGAGTCCTTGCAATCAATCAGGATAACAGCACCTCTGTCATAATAATAACAATAATAATTCATTTATTTTGTATAGCGCTTTTCCAGAAGCCCAAAGGCGCTTTGACAGAGTGGCAAACATAATGCATAACAATACATGAAAACAACAATTGCAAAAAGACAAGAATCAATAGGGAAATATTTAAAGCAAAAGGAGGGAGAAGGAGAAGAGATAGTCAGGGGTTAAATGCTGTGGGTTGAATGTTGAATGCAGTGTTGAACAGGTGGGTCTTTAGTGATGTTTTGAATGTGGTGAGTGAGGAGGAGTCTCTGATGGTGTGAGGTAGTGAGTTCCAGAGGGTGGGAGCAGCGATGGAGAAGGCCCTGTCCCCCCAGGATCTGAATTTGGTCCGGATGGAGGGGGTCAGGAGGTTGGTACCAGCAGAGCGGAGGTTGCGGGTGGGAGTGTGTCTGGAGAGGAGGTCAGCCAGGTAGGATGGGGCCAGGTTATGGAGGGCTTTGTATGTCAAGAGGAGGATTTTGTACTGGATTCTCTGGGGGATGGGGAGCCAGTGAAGCTTGTAAAGGACGGGGGTGATGTGGTCACGGGTCCGGGAATGGGTGAGTAGACGGGCAGCGGAGTTCTGAATGTATTGGAGTTTATTGGTGATTTTTGAGGGTGAACCATAGAGGAGGCTATTGCAGTAGTCCAGACGGGAGGTGATGAAGGCGTGGATGAGGGTTTCTGCAGCCGTGGAGGAGAGGGATGGAAGGAGACGGGCAATGTTTTTCAGGTGAAAGAGGGCTGACTTTGTGATCTGTTTAGTGTATTTGTCGAAGGAAAGGGTTTGGTCAAAGATGACGCCAAGATTCCGGATGTGAGGGGAGGTGGATACTGGGATACCGTCGATGTTGAGGGCAAAGTTATGGGTGGATTTTGTGAGCGTTTTTGGGCCAATGATGATTATTTCAGATTTATCACAGTTAAGCTTGAGGAAGTTGATTTGAAGCCAGGATTTTATTTCAGTGATGCAGTTTGTCAGGATAGAGTGGGTGTCGGTGGAGACGGACTCGGTGGAGATGAAAAGCTGGATGTCATCGGCGAAGCAGTGGAATTGGAGACCATGACGGCGGATTAAGTGACCGAGGGGGGACAGGTAAAGGATGAAGAGGAGGGGGCCAAGAACTGAACCTTGGGGGACACCTTGGGGGAGGGGAGCAGTGGGGGATTTGCAGTTATTGATGGAGATGAACTGGCATCTGTCAGAGAGGTATGATTTAATCCAAGAGAGGGCAGTGCCGGTAACGTTAAAGGTGGATTCAAGTCGGGTGAGGAGGATAGTGTGATCGATGGTGTCAAAGGCAGCGCTGAGGTCGAGGAGGACGAGAATGTTGAGGTTGCCAGCGTCAGAGGAGAGGAGAAGGTCGTTGGTGATTTTGAGGAGAGCAGTTTCAGTACTGTGGTTGGAGCGGAATCCGGATTGGAATGTTTCATACAGGTTATTGGCAGAGAGATGATGTTTGAGTTGAGTGGCTACAGCGCGTTCCAAAACTTTTGACAGAAAGGGTAGGTTGGAGATGGGTCTGAAGTTGTTTAGGGTGTCAGGGTTTAGACCAGGTTTTTTTAGAATGGGGGTAACAGCAGCAATTTTGAGGGAAGGTGGGACGATGCCTGTAGACAGGGAGGAGTTTATTGTTGCAATGATAAGTGGAGAGAGAGCAGGGAGGGAGGCTTTGACAAAGCTGGAGGGGATGGGGTCAAGAGTGCAGGTGGCAGTTTTCATTCCTATGAGGAGTTCAGAGAGGTCAGTAGGGGAGATTGGGGAGAACCGAGACAGGGGATGGCAGGACAAGGGGGGGGCAGGTGGTTGGAGGGGGAGCAGGTGCAGCGGTGGTCAAGCTGTTGTAGATGTTGTCAATTTTGCGTTGGAAGAAAGAGAGGAAGGAGATGCAGTTGTCTACTGTGAATGACTGGGTGGTGGTGTTCAGGGGGCGGAGGAGTTTGTTTATTGTCGAGAAGAGTGCTTTTGGGTTTCCGGAGCCAGAGTGGATAATTTGAGAGTAGTAGGCAGAGCGGGTGCGGGAGAGGGCATCTTTGTAGTGTTGTAGGTGGTCCTTGTAGGCTTGGGAGTGAACTGTGAGACCCGTTTTATTGCGGAGTCTTTCAAGTTGGCGAGCACGAGTTTTCATCAGGCGGAGTTCAGGGGTAAACCAGGGAGCAGAATGGGTGAAAGAAACTGTTTTGGTTTTTACAGGTGCAAGCTGGTCAAGGCAGGAGGAGAGAGTGTGGTTGTAGTAGTCAGTGAGGTCGGAAGGGGTGTGGAGGTCAATGAAGGGAGAAGTGGACATTTTTTCAGAGAGGGTGGATGAGAATGAGGTAGGTGAAAGAGCGTTTAGCTTACGGAAGTTGATTGTGCGATAATGCCTTGGTGTTGGGGCGGGGATGTTGATGGTCAGAGTGATGGCTAAGTGGTCAGAGAGGGTGAGGTCGGAGCCAGAGAGATGGTGCAAATTTAATCCAGTGGAGCAGACAAGGTCCAAAATGTGACCACGGATATGGGTAGGAAAGTCGACATGTTGAGTGAGGTTAAAGCAGGTGAGTAAATCAGTGAAGTCAGTGGTTATTGTGGAGTCAGTGGAGTCAATGTGGATATTGAAATCAGCAAGGAGGAGGATTGAGGGGGAGAGGGAACATAGCTGGGTCAGAAAGTAGGAGAAGTCAGACAGGAATGATGGGTGTGGTTTGGGAGGGCGGTAGACGACAGCCATGACTGACTGCGTGCGACCAGAGAGTTTAAAAGCCAGGTGTTCAAATGATGGAGCAGATGAGATGGAGATGAGGTTGGTCTTGATGTCTTGACGGTGGATAACGGCAATTCCACCACCTCGGCCCTCCGAGCGTGGTTTATTGACGTAGGAATATCCATTGGGTGTGGTGAGGTTGAGCGTGTCGTAGTCCAGAGGTTGTTGCCAGGTTTCGGTGAGACAGAGAAAGTCCAGTTTGTTATCCAGGATGTATTCGTTCAGGATGAGGCATTTGTTGTTGAGGGACCGGGTGTTGAACAGGGTGAGCTTGATGTTGTTTTGAACAGCAGGGATGAATTCAGGTGATTTAGCCAGGGTTCGTAGGCAGGACGTGCGATCGTGTGCGTTGCTGTGACCAGGTGCGCTGGGACGAAGAGTGAGAGTGCGCTGAGCCGACCAGAGGACGGGGATGGAGTGACCTGATTGCAAATAAACAAACTTACGACCGGAGCCACGGTGAATGTACCTGGGTTGTCGGAGGAGTCCATTTGATTTGATGGCAGAGATGCATGATGGGGTGGAGCGGGTATTGAGCAGAAGAAGCCTTGCGGCGGAGTACTGCAGAGCCATGCCAGGCAGGAGCGAAGGGACGAGTACGAGGCCAAGGTCGAGGAGGCAAAGCGGCAAACGCAGCGGCAAACGACTGCAGCCGCTAATCAAGACCACAGCGGCAAACAGCCACCGCCGCAAACAACGGCCACAAACAACGGGAGCGGGCCTGAGGAAACAGTGGAGGAGCCGGGCAGGCGAAGCCAGGAGCAGAGCCGGGAATGAGCAGAGGGCAGACCCAACGGTCAAAAATCCGCCACGACCACCAGAAAAGCAAACTATGTACAATGGCCCAGTCGGAGAAGCGGCGAACAAGTAACGCCAGCGTCCTCTCCAGACCGGTCATGCGCCAATCTTACGAGTCCTCCCCGCTATGCAATGCGCTCCCAACAAGTCCTTGTACAATTCGTAACGCCAGCCAGTCCTTTACAGCAAAAGCGCCTCTCCCAATAGTCCTTCACAGTCCTTATCACGCGAGTCCTGATAAACCGCATAAGTCCTTTCACAAAGCTCCTCGCTCATCAGTCCCGTTCATGCGAGCTCGCTCAGTCCTCTGAAGGGCTTTGCGTGCACGATTATATAGTGCCGCCCAGCGAACCCTCTCGAATGTCCCAGCCGCGCTCTGACCACGCCCCTTATGCCATGCCCACGGAGCCCTGGTTGGTTGTTGGGGTCTTACCGGTGTTACGGGGTCCTCACCGATCTCCTGGTCTCGGTAAACCTCCGAACCCCGCGAGGAGCCCCGGCAGAAAAAAAATGTTATCCTGTGTCAAAAACAAATCAATAGTGGAACCACACCCAAAGATTATAAATGAACAGATTGTATCAAAAGCACACAGGAAACCATACAACAATGAAAGCAATCAGTCATACAATTAATCTCAAGATGGTACCACCTTATGAAGTAACGTAAACTCACAGATCCCAGTCCCAGCTCAGCAGCAGCTCGGCAGTGATCCGCGCTCCCAGTGAATGGAGCCCAACCCTTCAATGTCTCTATAACTCAACGGAGATGAGGCGAAGACGCGAAGAGGCGAGTATGGCGGTGTAGGTAAGGCATGGACCGTCACGTGGTCTAATCCAACAGCAACCTGACCGTGGACAGGGAATCCCAAATAAGCAATCCGGATGTGCACCTTCCCCATTCAGTCAATGAACCGCAGGGCAATCTTCCGACGCCGCTTTAGTGCACACACCTATTTCGGTAAATCACTGGATGGCGGGACCCGCGGATGCGGCTAACCAAGGTTCCGCAAACGACGCGCGAGGTCCTGGTAATGGCGGCTGGCTCGTCCTCGAGCCGTCGCTGCTAGGCGAAGATTCTCCGGAATCACACCTGCACCTGGCTTCGCAGGCTTTTCCACAATTCCAGAATCGCTCAAGATTCCCTTCCCGGACTCAAAGTTCTCTCGCCATGTAAGCTCGCCCACGCCAGGTGCGGAGCTTCGTCAGAACACCTCCTTTTGCCTTTTTCTCCCGTCCTCTTCCCTCGTCCTCTTCCGGCCCACTATGCCATTTCCGGTATTATTTTATCATGAGCGCTTTTAAACCTTTTAACTATAATAACCCTTTCCCTTCAACCACAATCACCAGAATATTAGAACCAACAACAATATAATCATAACAACAATCATTAGGGCCGAATCCGTAACACCGGCTCCGCCCTTGACGTCTGCTTGACGTGGCCAATGGCCACACCCCCGACCTCGTGCTCCGCCCCTTTTCCAGGCCTTACTTCGTGGCACTTGGGTTGGTTAGAGCATCCTAATGCGAGGGGCAATGGGGCGCAGACTGGATGGTGCGCAATGGGGAATGGGGTGCAGACTGGATGGTGCCCAACGAGGTCGATTGGAGGGCGGGCCACAAAATGAATAGGACCTACTCTTATTTATTTTACACAACGCAGGTATCACTATTGGAAATGGCCTTATCTCACATATACTAAGAAATAACTAACGTTCTAAGGTGACCTACGTGTTGCATGTGGACTAACTATGGGGGCAAAACCTTTAACCTTTATTAATCAAATATTTACACTTCGCAGAACCGCAACAGTATCGTCGAACCTGTCATATATCACAATCGCCATGCTTTACCTTTATGTTTTTCATTGTGTGAAACACAAACAAACCGATTGTTATAATGACCATCAAATGTCGAAAGCATCGGCGTTACGGGTTTTGCAACAAAACGATACGTATAGGCCTTAGGATTTATGCCTACCCTTTGGACCGCTTTGGACAAATTAAGCCCAGGTTTCTTAATACAGTAGTGCAGCGTTTCAGTAGTATCATTTTCGTAATAGTAATAATAACAAGCGTTACGCCTTGGTCCCCCGTCGGTGAAGTGATGCGAGTTGACAAAGTGGAAGATGCAAGGCGGCCATCTTGGATTTTGACGTGCCGACCCAATTTTCAATAGCGTTCTTCCTTATGCCTAGATACACCCACACACCAGATTAGAAGTTAGTACTTCACTTATTTTTCAAGATATTTCGCTCACAAGGTTCAGACATATATATGGTGGTGGCCATCTTGGATTTTGACATGGCGACCCAATTTTCAATAGCGTTCTTCCTTATGCCTAGATATACCCACACACCAGATTAGAAGTGAGTAGTTCATTTATTTTTCAAGATATTCCGCTCACAAGGTTCAGACATACATGGCGGTGGCCATCTTGGATTTTGACGTGGCGACCTAATTTTCAATAGAGTTCTTGCATATGCCTAGTTGCACCCACACACCAAATTAGAATTCGGTCCTTCACTTACGCACGCACGCACTCACCGACGCACACAGGGACGGACGCGAACACGGACGGACGGACGCACACACGGACGGAGGGGAAAACCGTAGTCCCCCTTTCGCTCCGCGGTGTGACGGGGGACGATAATGTAGTAAATATGACCATAACACTGGAATCACGGTCGTGAATACAAAGTTGATGGATTGAAGCGGTGTATGGTTCATGGATGGATGACAAGCGGTGTACGGACTAATAGCCACGGAAGTAAGGAAGTCGCCTTGGTTTTTTGATACCATGTTATTAACCCAACCCTTGTGAAGTATATAGATTACTGTAGATCTTCCCTCAGTTCTGTAAGTAAAACTTACCTTACGGATGTCCTCCAAATTTATTTGTTAAATGTTATAAACAGCATTAGCGACTGTTTAAACAAAGCTAACCATATGTTTTTGTGGTTTATAATATATTACAAGTGCTGCTACGCTGCTGTTAGACTTTTGTTGTTGTTTTTATAATGGAGCATTTGGTGTGTGAGTGGTGGTGGAGATTACAGTGATAAGTTTGTGCAGAAGAATATAATTACAACAACAGCGGCATTTGATAGAGATCATACCTCCGCCAGGCTGACCAGTTTATGTTTTTAAGCCCACTGATAGGTTGGATCTGCAGCCAGAACTGAACCAAAATCGAATCGGCGGCTTCTTGTCACCTACTCAATCAAACGGAAAACCAAATACTGCGTTGGGGTCATCAGAAGGACCCGTAGAGGTTAAGAGCAAATATGGAGTCATCAGGAGGAATCTGAATAGGGTTTGAGTTTCAGCCGCTACTCCAACTCTTCCAGAAAGATTTGGCATAACTAGTCAACAACATTTTGAGATATCTTGCTGTCTATTACTTTTAGCCATATCTCTCAATGGTGAAGAATCGCTTTAAAAAAAAAAAAATCTTGTTTCCCAATCTGAATCTTCACCAAAATCGGATCGATTCTTCCTTATCAAACACACCCAACCTGTCCACCAGGTTTTGTCCAAATCCGTCCACAACTTTTTGAGATATCCTCGTCACAGACAGACGAAACCTTGATCACCTTTGGTGGTGGAGGTAATGCGTTCTCTCTTTTATTGCTACTGCCGTTACTAACTTTTGCTGTGTATGTATCTGAGGTTGGATTGTTGCTTGTTTAAAAAAAAAAAAAAAAAAAAACTTCCCTTTTTTTTTTTTTTTTTTTTGAGTGTGGAGGTGTTGGAGGGGCTGGGGCATGGCCTAAGTTTTGACTCATTAATCTACTGATTGTTTCTGGCAGGGTAAAATAGCATGTGCCAATGTGCTGAGTGACCTGTACGCCATGGGAGTTACGGACTGTGATAATATGCTCATGCTGCTTGGAATTAGCCAGAAGCTCAGTGAAAAGGTGAGTTATTTGAGTCTAAAAATTGTTGGAGGGGTCAGGGTGTCGGTTTTTATCTTATCTTATTTTTTTAATTATTTTTTTAAAACAATTAAATAATTCAAACTGCAGGTGTCCATGTCATGGATGTGATTGTTTCTGCCTTTCCTGCCAGGAAAGAGACAAGGTGGTTCCATTGATGGTGCGTGGGTTCAAAGATGCTGCGGAGGAAGCCGGCACTACTGTGACCGGGGGGCAGACCGTGATGAACCCGTGGATCATTATCGGTGGGGTCGCCTCCACTGTGTGTCAGCCCAACGAGTTCATCATGTCAGTGCTACATTGCCAAGTTGGCTCTTTGCACGTCTATCTTTAATCATCGTGGAGATGTTTCTCTGTGGAAAACATTCTACTTTTAAAACCTGTTCAAGTTGTCACTGCCTAAACATGTCACTCACTATATAGGCCACTATCCTTTATGTTCTATTTTTGGATTTAAAATATTAATTCCACGTAACCCTCGGTGGTGGCATTCTGTTTCATGTATGTGTGCACGCCAGGCCTGATAATGCTGTTCCAGGCGATGTTTTGGTTCTCACGAAGCCCCTTGGGACACAGGTGGCTGTAAACGCCCATCAATGGCTTGACATCGTGAGTTATTGGATACGAGATAAAGTTCATTTAAATATATATATATTGCTTATACGGTACTTATTTGTTGATTGAGATTGGCATTGGCAGTGAAATTGGAAATGGGTTTATGGTTGAATATCTTTATTGGCTTAGCCTGATAATATGAATGGCGATTCCTCTTTGGCCTGTTTGTTGGACCAAATGCTCTGTTGATCCACAGCCAGAGAAGTGGAACAAAATAAAGTTGGTGGTCACGCAGGAGGATGTGGAGTTGGCTTACCAGGAAGCAATGTTCAATATGGCACGTCTCAACCGCACAGGTACCGACCGGATCGCTACCACAGACGTCCTATGGTAGCTTTGCCCGAGTGCGTGTCTCAAGTCTGTATGGCCTTTTGTACTTGATCCGCCATCTGACTGTAGTGACTGCATGGTCGGCCCCATGCTCGGAATATTGGTTTAGTGTACACTAGCGGTCAAAAGTTTGAGAACACCTCAATTTTTCCAGTTTTTATTGAAATTTGAGCAATTCAAGTCCAGTGAATAACCTGAAATGGCACAAAGGTAAGCAGTAAACTGCTCGAGGTAAAAAAAAAAAGTTTAGGTTCGCAAAAACGGGAAAATAATGTAAATTGCACAGTTATATTGTAAAAAAAAAAAAAAAAAGGCCTTCTTCAGGGAACAAGTAATGGGTTAACAACTTACAGCTGTTCTGCAGCAATGCAAGTAAATTAAGCCTTGAAAGTTGATGCAAACAATTCCTACAAGTGTCCCAACCTCTGCTGATTACTTGATTACAAACCCCCTGTCTGTATAAAAGCGGTATTGGAATACTGTTATTATACCCTCTGAAGCATTATTTGGACAATATTGCACTGCAGGAAGTAGTATATTGGAAACTGACAGGAAGAGGTCTGGCAGACCCAAAGCCACAACAGAATCAGAAGACAAGTTTCTGAAAGTCAACAGCTTGCATGATAGGTGGCTCACAAGACAACAGCTTCAAGCACAGCTTAACACTGGTTAAAGTAAGCAAGTCTCACTTTCAACTGTGATGAGAAGACTTCGAGCTGCAGGTTTAACAGGTCGAGTGGCAGTAAGAAAGGCATTGCTGAGATGGCAAAATAAGAAAAAGAGGCTTGCCTGGTCCATGAAGCACCGCCAGTGGACTACTGAAGACTGGAAGAAGGTCTTATGGACCGATGAATCAAAATTTGAAATCTTTGGTTCATCATGCAGGGTTTTTGTACGCCATCGAGTAGGCAAAAGGATGGTTCCTCAGTGTGTGACACTGTTACGGTTTGTGACCTTTTTGTTCTTCCTTCCCCCCACACCCCCCTGTGAATTAGACCAAGTGGTTTGGTCCATGTGTATAAAGCCTATGATTGGCTATGGGGCAGGGGAGTGGCCAGGAAGGTGATTCAGAGAAGTGAGTGGCCATTTTGGAGGAGGGCTTATGGCAGAGTGCTTTTTCGGGGGTTGTGCAGTGTCCAGCTGCAATCTCTCTACCTGAAGGGTGACGTTGATCGAACTCTTGCTGCCTACCACTGGGGCCTGCCTTGGGGCCTACTCGTGGACTTGCCTACTCCTACCCTCTCGTGCTGGGCCTGCACTGGGACCTACCACTGGGCCTGCCCTGGGGTCTACTTTTGGGCCTGCCATGGGGCCCTACTACAGGGGCCTGCCCTGGGACCTATTGTTGGGCCTACCTTGGGGCCTACTGTTGGGCCTGCCGTGGGGCCTACTACGGGGCCTGCCCTGGGACCTATTGTTGGACCGGCCTACTCTTGTACCGGCCTACTCTTGGACCGGCCTACTCTTGGACCGGCCTACTCTTGGACCGGCCTACTCTTGGACCGGCCTACTCTTGGACCGGCCTACTCTTGGACCGGCCTACTCTTGGACCGGCCTACTCTTGGACCTGCCTACTCTTGGACCTGCCTACTCTTGGACCTGCCTACTCTTGGACCTGCCTACTCTTGGACCTGCCTACTCTTGGACCTGCCTACTCTTGGACCTGCCTACTCTTGGACCTGCCTACTCTTGGACCTGCCTACTCTTGGACCTGCCTACTCTTGGACCTGCCTACTCTTGGACCTGCCTACTCTTGGACCTGCATACTCTTGGACCTGCATACTCTTGGACCTGCATACTCTTGGACCTGCATACTCTTGGACCTGCATACTCTTGGACCTGCATACTCTTGGACCTGCATACTCTTGGACCTGCATACTCTTGGACCTGCATACTCTTGGACCTGCATACTCTTGGACCTGCATACTCTTGGACCTGCATACTCTTGGACCTGCATACTCTTGGACCTGCATACTCTTGGACCTGCATACTCTTGGACCTGCATACTCTTGGACCGGCCTACTCTTGGACCTGCATACTCTTGGACCGGCCTACTCTTGGACTGGCCTATTCGGGTTTTTCCCTCTTTTCTCCCTTCCTGGTTTTATGTGTGGGAAGAGATTTTCGTGTGATAATCCATAAATAAAGGCAGTGTGATTGAAGGCTTGGCTTGGTGTGCTTCAGGCCGTAACAAATTGGGGGCTTGTCCGGGAACTGGATTCCATGATACCTGTCTTGGATTTTTGTTTTTTTTGGCAGTAGTAAGTTTCCTCATTGGCAGATAAATTGACTTTTGTTTACGGTGCTGATACTTCTATATTTACTGCAGTCGTACACCATGGCTGAGGAGATGGATTTTGAAGTGAAGGAATTTGTGGAGAAGAAGGGGCTATCAGTGCAAGATGTAGAACTATTACGTAAAGTAGAGTTACGAGCTGTAGCTGATCATCTTGGGGTTAGTGGGACATCTCGTATGAAAAAGGCGGAGATTGTTTCGGCTATTGTCGGTCACATGGGTTTAGAACCAGGGGTAAGATTGAGGAGTGAAGCCTTGGAATTGGCCCGGATCGAATCAAAAGAAAGACAGCTCAGACTAGTAGTTAGAAGACAAGGAACGGCAATGAGTTTGAAAGAGAAAAGGAAGAAATGGAAAGAGTTTGAAAGAGAAAAAGAAGAACGACAACGAGAGTTTGAGTTAAGAAAATTAGAAATTCAGGTGGGACAGGCCCAACCGGTTTCCATCGATTCAGGTGGGGGTCAAAATGATCTCCCCCGTTCCTTTGATGTGGCTCGGAACATTAGGCTTGTTCCCAAGTTTAACGAGGAGGAGGTGGAAACGTTTTTTCTGTCTTTTGAAAAGATAGCAAAACATCTTCAGTGGCCCGTACAATACTAGACCCTGCTACAACAAAGTGGGTTCTTAGGGAGAGCCCAGGAAGTGTATTCATCTCTGTCGGAGGATCAGTCAGAGAATTATGAGGTGGTTAAAAAGGCTGTGTTGTCAGCCTATGAGCAAGTTCCGGAAGCATACCGGCAGAAGTTCCGAACCTTAAAAAGACAGGCTGGGCAGACATTTGTTGAATTTGCGAGGGAGAAGGAAATGAGGTTTGATCGGTGGTATCGTTCTCTACAAGTGGATAGGACCTATGGTAATCTAAGGGAGGTTATCTTGATGGAAGAGTTCAGGAACAGTATCCCCTTGGACATTAGGACACACCTTACGGATCATAAGGTTGGTGGGTTGAAAAAAGCTGCTGTTGGTGCAGATGATTATGAACTCACCCATAAGAGAGGCCTTGGTTTTCCTCATTACGGTACTACCTGGGATAACAAGAAGGGGGTTAGTGAGGACCGGTCAGAGCGGAAGTGGACAGACCATAGGGGTCCATTGGTGCGGCCGTCTCTGGGTAGAGAGTTTGAGTGGTCGAGTCAGGCATCTCGCCGGGGACCGGCCCCCACGTGTTATTACTGTAAACAGAGGGGACATCTGAAGTCGAATTGTTGGAAATTGCAAAGGGAGGAGAAGCAGGGAGACTCCGTTAGACCTATTGCATTGGTTCGAACCAAAGTGGACAGCCACAGGGATCATGCCCTTACAGTTAAGGCTGAGTATACTGCGGTCCTTCCGAGCCCTGTACAGGACCATTATAAACCCTTTGTGTCAAAGGGCCAAGTGTCTTGGGACGGGAAAGTCAAGTCCGTAGTTATTCTGAGGGATACTGGGGCTGCCCAGTCGTTGATGTTGTCTACCGTTTTACCATTGACTTTGAGTAGTTCGGGGAAAGCGAGTGCCTTAATCCAGGGCATTGCAGGTCGTTATGTCCCAGTCCCCTTACATAGGGTGAACCTGAAGTCTGATTTGGTCATAGGACCCGTGATGGTAGGAATAGTCCCCACTCTCCCCATAGAGGGTATTAGTTTCGTATTGGGAAATTATTTGGCTAGCAATAGGGTTTGTGTTTCCCCAGTAGTGAAAGAGAGATTCCTCGAAGAGACGGAGAACCCTAACCTTCGGGACTATGTAGGTACTTTCTGGGAAAGACTTACCACCGCCTGCAATGTTGCCAAGGAACATTTGAATACCTCAGCGAGTAATGAAGGCCCGTTTTGACCTGAATACGACAGCTCGTAATTTTAGGCCTGGAGACAAAGTGCTAGTTTCACTACGTCTGCCTGGGGAGCCACGATTGGTGAAGTTTAGCGGTCCCTACTGGTTCGGAAAAAAAAAACAGTGAGGTGAACTACGTGGTGCGAACCCATGACAGATGGAAACCCCGCCGGGTGTGCCACGTTACTATGCTTAAAAGGTATTATGAGCTATGATACCTGTAAATGTCACAAGGAGAGATGGCTGTTTGTTTATTGCACTGTTTATGCTGGGTTAAGTTTATGCTTACACTGTTTATCCTGCCTTTGTAAAAGAAAACTTTTCTTGGGGTAAAGTTTTCTTCTTTAAGGGGGGGGGAGGTGTTACGGTTTGTGACCTTTTTCTTCTTCCTTCCCCCCCACACCCCCCTGTGAGTTAGACCAAGTGGTTTGGTCCATGTGTATAAAGCCTATGATTGGCTATGGGGCAGGGGAGTGGCCAGGAAGGTGATTCAGAGGAGTGAGTGACCATTTTAGAGGACGGCTTATGGCAGAGTGCTTTTTCGGGGGTTGTGCAGTGTCCAGCTGCAATCTCTCTACCTGAAGGGTGACGTTGATCGAACTCTTGCTGCCTACCACTGGGGCCTGCCTTGGGGCCTACTCGTGGACTTGCCTACTCCTACCCTCTCGTGCTGGGCCTGCACTAGGGCCTACCACTGGGCCTGCCCTGGGGTCTACTTTTGGGCCTGCCGTGTGGCCTACTACGGGGGCCTGCCCTGGGGCCTATTGTTGGGCCTTCTTTGGGGCCTACTGTTGGGCCTGCCATGGGGACTACTACGGGGCCTGCCCTGGGGCTTATTGTTGGACCTGACTACTCTTGGACCCGGCCTACTCTTGGACCGGCCTACTCTTGGACCGGCCTACTCTTGGACCTGCCTACTCTTGGACCGGCCTACTCTTGGACCGGCCTACTCTTGGACCGGCCTACTCTTGGACCGGCCTACTCTTGGACCGGCCTACTCTTGGACCGGCCTACTCTTGGACCGGCCTACTCTTGGACCGGCCTACTCTTGGACCGGCCTACTCTTGGACCGGCCTACTCTTGGACCGGCCTATTTGGGGTTTTCCCTCTTTTCTCACTTGGTTTTATGTGTGGGAAGAGATTTTCGTGTGATAATCCATAAATAAAGACAGTGTGATTGAAGGCTTGGCTTGGTGTGCTTCAGGCCATAACAGACACCTACTGTCAAACATGGAGGAGGAAGCGTGATGGGCTGGGGCTCTTTTGCTGGATCCAGAGGTAGCGACTTGCACAGAGTTACTGACACCCTGAACCAAAAGGGCGACCACAGCATTTTGCAGCACCATGCAATACCCTCTGGTATACGCCTAGTTGGTCAGGGGTTCATCATACAGCAAGATAATGACCCTAAACACACCTCCAGGCTATGTCAAAACTACCTTCGAGGAAAAGAACAAGACGGTAGGCTTCAAATCATGGAATGGCCAGCACCAGTGCCGTATATTAACAGAGTCTGGCCAGCCTTTGATCTGCTCAACTACCGCCGTGATTGGTCGAGCCCGCGTCACGTGGTTTACAGGTGCCATTTTGCATACCACCTCAGCCGAGCAGCTTTCCCGCTGCACCCATTCCGTGCCATTGCTTCATATCGTTGCATATTTCATTTGAGTAATATTTCAATAAAATCAACCAATATGGTGTGTTGTGCCGCTTGGGGATGTTCTGTTAGACCAGGACAAGGTCGTATAATGCACAGATTTCCTCGAGACAAGGAACGAAGTGCTATTTGGGCGGTTAAAATATGCCGGTTAGTGAGATTCTTCACTGTCCGTTTGTATATTTTTGCAAGAGGACGACAAGCATACAGCCGTAAAACGCAACGTAAAGCTACGACTGGAGAGCATGGC
Organism: Myxine glutinosa; assembly: GCF_964187855.1. Classification (NCBI taxonomy): domain Eukaryota; kingdom Metazoa; phylum Chordata; class Myxini; order Myxiniformes; family Myxinidae; genus Myxine; species Myxine glutinosa. The sequence goes on along the minus strand of NC_136264.1, from coordinate 191,847,762 downwards.
AGCAAAAGTATGGCAATGCGAGCGCTTGTCAAGAAATTGAAATAGGATATATGTATATACTCGTACACATTTGATATATATATATATATATATATATATATATATATATATATATATATATATATATATATTTTTTTTTTAGCTAAATACATCAACAAGGTTATAATGTTTAATGGCGGATTTCTTCAAGAATAACAAATAAACAATGTACCTCTGAGTCTGTTTACTTTTTTATTGCTGATTATGGTGCGAGTCAAGTTATAACAACATTTGTGAACCCAAGCTAATGAATAAAATAATAGACATTGTACTTTCGTAGCATTATGGGAATATTGTATGTTACGTTTCCAGATAATAGATGAAAACTAGTATACAAGCTCCATTTTACAAATTACAATTTCATACCAAGAGAAATCAAATTTATCAGTATGCTGTATGCAGCTGACGCCGCGACAGGCAAACAATTTTTTGTGAATAAATGACGCCGCTTGCAGATTTTATTATTCCAATAACAAACAATACGTCACTTTAACTTGAATTAGTTGTTCCTCATTAAATCTGCGACCAAACAGTAATAACATCGATTCCCTCGTCACAGAACTACAGGATTGCCACAGCTGACATACATCTCGCAGTGCCAGCGCGCGAAGTTAGGTATGCAACATGGCACCAGTATTTCAGTTGGCCAGACTCTCAATATACACGGCACTGTCCAGCACGGTCTCCAGACTTTCTCCATAATTGTTGATTGTTCAACATCTCCCTCCTTCCCTATCGACAGCGGTATCCCTCAGGGTTCTTTCCTGTCTCCTACGCTATTCCTTCTTTTTATCAACTTGGACACCCGCTCACTGCAGGAGTGGCAGGAAGGGTCATTCATCTTTGGGGTATATAAGATTACAGTCTATCTATGGTCGGGTCTCTCGAACATTGGGTGTGTGTTCATTCACCAAGTTTCTTGTGGAGAGATCGCCATGTGGTTTCAGCCTTCGAGCAAGCACTCCATTCAAAACCGTTAAGGAACGGCTGGCTTGGCAAGCGCCAGCTAGCTGCTTGGTAAATGAGCACACCCTGGGGTTCCTCCCTTTAATTTTCATGTTAAACAGTAGGAAAAGTGGGTTTCATTGGTGGTTTTCAAAACAAAACTTTAATTGGTGGGTTGCAAAAGGCCGCTACAAAAAATGCCACTTTAGCGGCAGGAAGGGTCATGTTATTTACCCATCCCTTGTGGGGTATATAGATTACCGTAGATCTTTGCTCAGTTCTGTAACATAAAACTTACCTCACGGATGCCGGGATTCCTCCAAAGTTCTTTGTTTAGTGTTATAAACAGCATCAACGACTGTTTGAAAAGCTAATCATATATGTTTGTGGTTTATAATATTTTTCCTTCTGGTGGAGGCCGTTGCTCCCACAAAAATGCCATCGTAAGCTATTTATAAACGTTGACATGGCGTTTGTTCAAGGAGGAAAAACCCCTTGCCTTGGGGATGTGGGACATTATTAGTATTAATATTGTTTTGTAATAACATTAATATTATGCTATAATCATTCGTTTTGTTATTAGCAGCGGCCTTGGAAAAAGACTGCGATAAAGCTAATGTAACATGGATATACACCTCAACACGCACAGCAATTGGTGGCAATGGTGGGGAAAACCGGCTTGGGGGATAAAACTTCTTTGGGGAGGGGGTTTATCTTGGTCATTCTTAGTCATGTTATTTTCTTCGTCATCCTAGTCATTGTTACACTTGGTCATCTTGTCAAGTTTGGTTGAGATTGAATAAGTAACGACGGAATGTATCGTGGTCAAAAAAATCATCAGACAGACAGATGGACGGATGCCAAATTGCATACTTTAGTATGACCTTCTTTATTTTACAAATAACCAAATGCACTCGTATACTGATGACTCGACATTACATTCCTCCTTGTTTTTCCCATTGCCCCCTCTTTAAATTCGGATTTGGACAAGATTTCCCAGTGGGGTTAATGTAATCAGGTTAAATTTAATGCTTCCAAAACTCAATTTCTTCCCATCTCTCTCAAACTCTTTTCAACTCTCCAATCTCCTTTGAAAGCTCTACCATTACACCATGTGATTCAATAAACCTACAAGGTATTACCCTAACATCAAATTTATCCTGGAATCCACACATTACACAAATAGCTAAGTCTGCCTTGAAGAAACGAGGAGTCCTGTTCATATGTCGAAGATTCTTCTCCTCTCAACAGTTGTTTTAACTATATAAAGGATTGATTTGTCCTTGTTTTGAGTACTGCTCTCACATCTGGGGAGGTTCTAGCTCCACATACTTAATGGAAAGAATTGAATCCAAATAATCAGACTTATCAACTCTCCCAATCTGACCTCAAAACTCGACCCGTTTGAATTACACCGCAAAGTTAGCTCTTTCTCTTTTCTACAGATATTACTTCGGTTTCTGTTCCCAAGAACTTGCTGCTTGTATACCTCCACCATTAGCGATACTATGGCAAACTCGACAAGCCAATACATCTAATGATTATTTTGTGGCCATCGGAAACTCAAGGGTGGGCCGTTATGTTTTTCTTCCCCACCACTGCCAAGCTCTGGAACTCTTTGCCTTCCTATATATTTCCAAACACTTACGATCTTCCCCTTTTCAAAAAGCAAATTGTTTGCTTCCTCAAAAACTCTTACACTATTCTCTCTTTCTTCACTTTGCTATCAATGCATCTTTTATTTAAGGCCTGGCCTCGATGAGGACTATATAGTCCGTGACTGGAGCCTTCAACATAAAAAAAGACTTCAGGACATCCTTTTAGCACTTTCTTTGTCCACCAAGTGAGCGTTTACCAAATTTAAGTTCTGTAGAACAGCGCTCTTGGGATTTAAAATGGGTGGTGAGCAGGTGATCAGGTGAACTGGTGCCAATGAAGGGGAAAACCTGCACAGAGAAGCAATTAAAGTGATTGAGGTGTGTGCTATTCCTCTCCCACTCTCTTCCTAGGAGCATCGTTGGCTGCAGGGGAAGTCTGATGCACATAGGTGCAGCAGACTGGCCAGGTCATCGGTTATGATTATGGCTATCCTTGATGTCCAAAGTGGACACAGCTGTATGCAGATGCTGTGCAGTGATGCCTAAATTTGTGCCATCACTGACTTTACACGCATACACATACTCGCTCACATCCTGTTTCGATGGCTTTCATTGAATATTCAAACTTTGTTTTCTCTAAAATGCTGGTCTCCCCTTCATGTTCTCTGAATGACCTTGAGTCAATTTTTGCAACTTCATTGAAAAGAATATTTAAAAAATAAAAAAAACCTAATAGCGATAAACATTATGAGGCTGTTGCCTCTTTTCTTGATTGGGTTTGGGGATGTTGGCAATTGAAGTGACTTTTTTTTAAATTGGAAGAAAATGCTGACTTGTGTTTGACTTTCCTTGTCGCACATCCTGCAGCTGCTGGCTTGATGCACACCTTCAACGCGCACGCAGCCACGGATATCACGGGCTTTGGGATTCTTGGACACGCGCAGAATCTGGCACGTCAGCAGCGTAATGAGGTTGCTTTCGTAATCCACAACCTTCCCGTTGTTGCCAAGATGGCAGCTATCAGCAAAGCCTGTGGGAACCTGTTTGGCCTCCTCCAAGGAACTTCTGCTGAGACGTCTGGTTTGTTCACATGCAAACCCATCCTTATTTATTATCCCCTCACTTGTGCCCCCCGCCAACCCCCAAATGATTTTCTTTACCTCATTTGTTTTAATAATTTCGTTTGGACTTTTTGGGGATTTTTTTCTTTTATTCTCATTGACCTGAACAATGTCTATCTCTTTTCTAGGTGGCCTCCTTATCTGCCTACCCCGTGAACAAGCCGCTCGCTTCTGTGCGGAAATTAAGTCCCCCAAGTATGGAGAAGGTCATCAGGCGTGGATCATCGGCATCGTGGAGAAAGGTGCACGCACTGCACGCATCATCGACAAGCCACGAATCATTGAGGTTGCACCTCGTGGAGCTGGCCCACCACCAACCGTGACCACTCCCACGACCCCAACTGCACCACTGTCATAACCTCTTTCTGGAACATTGAAGGGTTTTGTCTTATTTTTATTTTGATCAAGAAATGCTACTTCTTTGATTAATGCACATCACAGCAGGTGTGCTCCCCCCTCCCGAATCTTCTTGATTCACTCTGAATTTATTTCTACTTTCTTGGTTTAATGCATTTGTTCCTCTTTTCCCACCTTTATCTTCATCCCCACACCAGTCTCGTCCTTTGGAAAACCTTTTCATCTCCAGTTTCAGAGTTTGATGTCATATAAATTTCATTCTAACTCTAAATCATGTTTTTGCCCTGCAAATCGGTCTTGAGTGGTTTTCTGCCCCCTTATTCTCCAGCTTTTCCCCATTCACAAAAAGTTCTTCATGTTTGGGTGTTGCCGAGGGATGTGAAAAGGTCACCCCAACCCTTGATGCATGAACCCCTCATCCTGACCTCGAGCACGGTTTGAGCAGCTTGTGTAGAGGTCAGAGTACACAACTTGCAGGGGCTGGGGGTTGCGGTGATTGAATTGGCCGGTTAATCGCACAGTCACTCCGATTATATGAAACTCCTTTCCATAAGGCTCGGTAGAGCCCGGGAAGATGTGGAATCCCATGCGGTTTAATTGTGTGGTTAATCTGTCCAGTGGGCTGTTTTCTCGGTCATATCTTTGGGTTGAATCAAGTGGTACAATAAATGGGCCTGTGGCGCTTTCATACTCTATTTTTTTTTTTTGTCTTTATTCTCACAACTCCCACTCCCTCCCTCTTAAACATGATTAATATTAGGTATCCACATTGTAAGTATTGATTTTAAACTTGCCCTGTGCTTTCACAAGCCCCAGATATGACCTTCCCATCACAGTTAAGCCCCCAAACCAGATGATGAATGTCTCCCTCAAGAGTCCACCTGATTCATCCTACTGTATAAGCATTCATACCTCATAGCTGGTACAAGCTTTGTCAAATAGTTTATAGCCATTGCTTTGCTATTAATGATGCATGGCATCATCTTTCCAATTGCAGACATCCATGAAATAAATCACACAGACTGCGACGTTCACAGGGGGCACTCCCGCAATATTCTAAGTTCATTCCCTGGTCACAATCTGTCCAGGGTTTGGGTAGAGTGTGCCCATCCACAGTTTAGGCCATGCACCTGCCCAATCAGTTTTTGCAGTGAGAGGAGCTGCAAGATCTCAACTATTTGGGTGAGCTGAGAAAGTTCTCCAACTCCTTCGTTGTGCAGAGGCGCACCCATTTCTCTCAGGTACGTTTCCGAGTATTTTTGGCTGCTTTTAGCAAGCTTGTGAGCCATTTTGGGTAAAAATCCTTCAACATGGCCCGATCACCATTGCTACGAAGGGATTCTGTGCATGTACAATGAGCATTCTGGGGTCGATTATGTTATTAAAAATCCTGTATTGTTAAACAGAAGGACACCACAATGGTTCTTTGCTTCATACCCAGCAGATTTTGTCTTTGTATACCAAGTTGAGGCTCATATGAGCTAACACATATAACATGTAAAAAAAGGGAGTGTGGGCAAGAGAGGGAAACACAACAAAAGTAGGCAACAGGTAGGGAAGAGGGACAGCAGGAGATCTGTGGAAGAGAGAGAGCTGGGGCGGGGTACACGGGATAAACAAACACGATGAGGACTTTCAGGAAAGATAACAGGGAATTTGAAGGAGGTGTGTTTGGTGTGGATTATTGAGGGTAGAAAAGATCAAGGTTTTGGATGGGGAAAGATGTGAGATGGCAGTGAACAGCTGTTTAAAGACATGGAGGGAAGAGTGGGATTGAAGAGAGTGTGGGCGTTTGTTCCAGAGGCGAGGGAACAAAAGAAAAAAAAAAAAGGGAATGAACGAGTGAAGAGCAGAGAGTCTTGATTTTGGCAGTTTCACCAGAAGAGTGTTACTGGCAGATCTTGTGCGTCCTGCAGGAATATTTGAGGGACAGAGCAGAGGAAGCAAGGCCGGAGAGGAGTCTGTGGAAGACAGAAAGACCACCAACCTGCCTGTGGTGAGTGAGTGAAAGGCCCTCAGAATCGGCTTCATCGCGGGAGATTCCAATGATTCTGCAAGGTGTGAGGCAGGAGCACCAACCCAGAGGGGAGAGGAGTACTCCATAAAGCTGCGGATAATAATAATACATTTATTTTATATAGCGCTTTTCAAGAAGCCCAAAGGCGCTTTGACAGAGTACAAAAAACAAGTGCAAAAAGACAAAAATCAATCGGTAAATAATCAAAGCAAAAGGAAGGAGAAGGAGAAGAGATAGTCAGAGGTTAAATGCTGTGGGTTAAATGTTGAATGCAGTGTTGAACAGGTGGGTCTTGAGTGATGTTTTGAATGTGGTGAGTGAGGAGAAGTCTCTGATGGTGTGAGGTAGTGAGTTCCAGAGGGTGGGAGCAGTGATGGAGAAGGCCCTGTCCCCCCCAGGATCTGAATTTGGTCCGGATGGGGGGGGGGGGGGGTTGGGGGGTCAGGAGGTTGGTACCAGCAGAGTGGAGGTTGCAGGTGTGAGTGTGTCTGGAGAGGAGGTCAGTCAGGTAGGATTGGGGCCAGGTTATGGAGGTCAAGAGGAGGATTTTGTACTGGATTCTCTGGGGGATGGGGAGCCAGTGAAGCTTATAAAGGACGGGGGTGATGTGGTCACGGGTCCGGGAATGGGTGAGTAGACGGGCAGCGGAGTTCTGAATGTATTGGAGTTTATTGGTGATTATTGAGGGTGAACCATAGAGGAGGCTGTTGCAGTAGTCCAGACGGGAGGTGATGAAGGCGTGGATGAGGGTTTCTGCAGCCGTGGAGGAGAGGGATGGACGGAGACGGGCGATGTTTTTCAAGTGAAAGAAGGCTGGCTGTCTTTGTGATCTGTTTAGTGTATTTGTCGAAGGAGAGGGTTCGGTCAAAGATGATGCCAAGATTCCGGATGTGAGGGGAGGTGGATACTGGGAAACCGTCGATTTTGAGGGCAAAGTTATGGGTGGATTTTGTGAGCGTTTTTGGGCCAATGATGATTATTTCAGATTTATCATAGTTAAGTTTGAGGAAGTTGATTTGAAGCCAGGATTTTATTTCAGTGATGCAGTTTGTCAGGATAGAGTGGGTGGCGGTGGAGATGGACTTGGTGGAGATGAAAAGGTGGATGTCATCGGCGAAGCAATGGAATTGGAGACCATGACGGCGGATTAAGTGACCAAGGGGGGACAGGTACAGGATCAAGAGGAGGGGCCAAGAACTGAACCTTGGGGGACACCTTGGGGGAGGGGAGCAGTGGGGGATTTGCAGTTATTGATGGAGATGAACTGGCGTCCGTCAGAGAGGTATGATTTGATCCAAGAGAGGGCAGTGCCGGTAATGTTAAAGGTGGTTTCAAGTCGGGAGAGGAGGATGGTGTGATTGATGGTGTCAAAGGCGGCGCTGAGTTCGAGGAGGATGAGAATGTTGAGGTTGCCGGCGTCGGAGGAGAGGAGAATGTCGTTGGTGATTTTGAGGAGAGCAGTTTCAGTACTGTGGTTGGAGCGGAATCTGGATTGGAATGTTTCATACAGGTTATTGGCAGAGAGGTGATGTTTGAGTTGAGTGGCTACAGCGCGTTCCAAAACTTTTGACAGAAAGGGTAGATTGGAGATGGGTCTGAAGTTGTTTAGGGTGTCAGGGTTTAGTCCAGGTTTTTTCAGAATGGGGGTAACAGCAGCAATTTTGAGGGATGGTGGGACGATGCCTGTAGACAGGGAGGAGTTTATTGTTGCAGTGATAAGTGGAGAGCAGGAAGGGAGGCCTTGACAAAGCTGGAGGGGATGGAGTCAAGAGTGCAGGTGGCAGTTTTCATTCCTATGAGGAGTTCAGAGAGGTCAGTAGGGGAGACTGGGGAGAACTGAGACAGGGGTTGGCAGGATAAGGGGGGGCAGTTGGTTTGAGGGGGAGCGGGTGTGGTGGTGGTTAAGCTGTTGTAGATGTTGTAAATTTTGCTTTGGAAGAATGAAAGGAAGGAGATGCAGTTTTCTACTGTGAATGACTGGGTGGTGGTGTTCAGGGGGCTGAGGAGTTTGTTTATTGTAGAGAAGAGTGCCTTTTGGGTTTCCAGAGCCAGAGTGGATAATTTGAGAGTAGTAGGCAGAGCGGGCGTGGGAGAGGGCATCTTTGTCGTGCTGTAGGTGGGCCTTGTAGGCTTGGGAGTGAATTGCGAGACATGTTTTATTGCGGAGTCTTTCAAGTTGGCGAGCACGAGTTTTCATCAGGCGGAGTTCAGGGGTAAACCAGGGAGCAGAATGGGTGAAAGAAACTGATTTGGTTTTTATAGGCGCAAGCTGGTCAAGGCAGGAGGAGAGAGTGTGGTTGTAGTCGTCAGTGAGCTCAGAAGGGGTGTGGAGGTCAACAAAGGGAGAAGTGGACATTTTTTCAGAGAGGGTGGATGAGAATGAGGTTGGTGAAAGAGCGTTTAGCTTACGGAAGTTGATAGTGCGATAATGCCTTGGTGCTGGGGTTGGGATGTTGATGGTCATAGTGATGGTCATAGTGATGGCTAAGTGGTCAGAGAGGGTGAGGTCGGAGCCAGAGAGATGGTGCAAAATTAATCCAGTAGAGCAGACAAGGTCCAGAATGTGCCCACGGTTATGGGTAGGAAAGTTGACATGTTGAGTCAGGTTAAAGCAGGGGAGTAAATCAGTGAAGTCAGTGGTTATTGTGGAGTCAGTGGAGTCCATGTGGATATTGAAATCATCGAGGAGGAGGATTGAGGGGGAGAGGGAACAGAGCTTGGTCAGAAAGTAGGAGAAGTCAGACAGGAATGATGGGTGTGGTTTGGGAGGGCGGTAGACGACAGCCATGACTGACTGCGTGTGACCAGAGAGTTTAAAATCCAGGTGTTCAAATGATGGAGCAGATGAGATGGAGATGAGGCTGGTCTTGTTGTCCTGTCGGTGTATTACGGCAATTCCACCACCTCGGCCCTCCGAGCGTGGTTTATTGATGTATGAATATCCATTGCGTGTAGTGAGGTTGAGTGAGAAGTAGTACAGAGGTTGTTGCCAGGTTTCAGTGAGACAGAGAAAGTCCAGTTTATTATCCAGAATGTAGTCGTTCAGGATGAGGCTTTTGTTGTTGAGGGACCGGGTATTGAACAGGGTGAGCTTCATGTTTGTTTGTACGGTGGGGATGAACTCAGGTGATTTAGCCAGGGTTTGCAGACAGGAGGTGCGATTGTGTGCGTTGCTGTGACCAGGTGCGCTGGGACGATGAGTGGGAGTGCGCTGAGCCGACCAGAGTACGGGAATGAAGTGACCTGTTTGTAAGTAAACAAACTTATGACCAGAGCCTCTATGAATATATCTGGGTCGTCGCAGGAGTCAGTGATATTTGATTGCAGTGATGCATGATGGGGTGGAGTAAGTGTTGAGCAGAAGTAGCCTTGCAGCGGAGTACCTTAGAGCCATGTCAGGCAGGAGCAAAGGGGACGAGGACAAGTCGGCCTTGCCAGTGGAAGCGGCGAGCAAGACAGTAAAGGCCGAAGCGGCAGACGAGGTGCAGGACAGTTCGGGAGCGGGCCTGAGGCAACGGTGGAAGAGCCGGGCAGGCGAAGCAAGGAGCAGAGCCGGGACCGAGCAGAGAGCAGACCAACGGCCAAAAAGCCGCCACAACCACCAGAAAAGCAGACTATGTACAATGACCCAGTCGGAGAGGCGGCGAGCAAGACAGTAAAGGCCGGAGCGGCAGACGAGGCGCAGGACAGTTCGGGAGCGGGCCTGAGGCAACGGTGGAAGAGCCGGGCAGGTGAAGCCAGGAGCAGAGCCGGGACCGAGCAGAGAGCAGATCCAACGGCCAAAAAGCCGCCACAACCACCAGAAAAGCAGACTATGTACAATGACCCAGTCGGAGAAGCGGCGAACAAGTAACGCCAGCGTCCTCTCCAGACCGGACCGGAAGCGCAATCGGATGCGGATTTTTGGCAACTTTTTTTTTTTGGCTTGAACAAGATTTCAAAAGGATGAAAGCTTTGTAAGTGTTTCGGATCTTAGTTGTGCTAAGGATGGACTTTGCACGATGGAGGATGCTCAGTTGGCGACTGGCTTTGGAGGCCAGCTTGGAAATGTAGTTTTCCCACGAGAGATCATGGCAGATAGTGAGATCCAAAAGCTTGAGTGGCAGAACTTATTTGAAAAGGGTTGTTGAGAAAGTAGATGGGAGGATTTTCCAGACAGTCTTTTTCAGAGAAACTTGGTGAGAGTGTGAGATTTGTCAGGATTGAAAGACATTTTCCAAGTGTGTGACCTTCTTGTGAATTATTTTCCAGGTCTGCGGAGAGTGAAGAGGCTGCTGCCTGCCAATCTGAGGGATGAGAGATGGAGCAGCAGAGGGTGGAGTCATCAGCAAAAAGATGGAGTATTTTCCAGAGAGTCGGAGAGATCATTAATGAAGAATGGAAAAAGTACAGGGCCCAGTTCCCTGCCTTGAGGAACTCTAACCTGGACAGGAAGAAATATGCAAGAATTCCATTTAGAGCCACACGTTGACCATCTCCATCCCATTCCTTCATTAATGCAAGAGCTACTGGGAGTTCCAGTTTTCCTTGGCCATAAGGTTTTGAGGTATATTTTGTGGAAAGTTTGAGGTATATTTTGAATTTCCAATAAAAGTGTGTAGAATAAGAAATAGTTCATAGTTGCACTGGCCTCGCCTTTTGCAGAATGTGCCTTAATGGTGGGCCGGGATATTTTTGTCATACAATAAATTTATACATGTGAAGTTGAAGGTTAAATTTCTATCAAAATTAATCATACCCTGCACGCATGGAGCTCAGCAGGGTGAAGCAATTTGTCTGCTGAAGCTGTCTATACGTCGTCACTCGAGAATCTAGATGATCGAGGAACTACTTAATTTCAATTGTATTATATATATATATATATATATATATATATATATATATATATATATATATATATATATATATATATATATATATATATATATATATATATATTGTTACGGATCGCGGATTAGATGTTATTTACCGAGCGGTGGTATTGCCGCGACCTAACAGTTCCCCCGATTCTTCCCCAACTCACCCGATTCCACCCGACGTTGACCAAATCGCGCTATGCTAAATCAATGATTGGAAAGGACACAACGACTGGGATAGATGAAACGACGCAAGGGGTACAGTTCTCAAGACCTCCGGAGGAGGATATAATTAGTGGTGGAGAAAAGGGGTAGATTACAAGGTAATGAGGTAAAGACACAGAAAAGATGGGCACTTAGTTACAGTCTTATCTTATCCCCGACAGACCACAGACAAACGGAACAAGACTGACTTACACAGGGATTGATGGCAGGGAAGGACAGTTCGGTTGATAGCACAAGGTGCACCTTGGCTCAGGGACAGGATAAAGCACGGTCCAAAAGATGCAGGGAGGTGTCACAGCGCTCGGAGGTGGCGTCCTTCTCTCTCCAAGCTCAGCGCGCATCTGACGTCACCTCCCTCTTCCTGCGCATGCTCAGCGGGGAGTGACACGCCCTCGGCTCGTTGGCTCCGCCCCAGATAGGATCGGTCCGCCGCTTCTATTGGGTGCGGGGGTTACCGGGCTCCGCCCTTGACGAGGAGCTGACAGCGAGCCCCTACTTGGTAACCCCGTCGAGCACATGCTCGATGGCGGCTCGTTGGAAAGGCATGGTGCCCTCCCAACACCCCCTACCAACCAAGCCGGAGTGAGGACGCGCACTCCCCGCGCCGCCGCCGTTGTTGTTGTTGTTGTTGTTGAACCGTGAGGAAGAGCTGCGGGGAGGTATTGGGAGGTCCTAAACTTCCTAACGGTGCCATACAATCACATTCTGGTGCAACGAAGAGTCAGAATCAATGGAAACGAGTCCTTAACTGACATAGACTAAGAATAACTAGCAAGATGTCCTATAGTTGTCTACGTGAGATGCGGTGGACCTGGATGCGACATTTAATGGGGGAAATAGGGGAAGGTCGGGTCTACAGAGTGTTGTTTACAGAAAATGGGACTAGGGAATGGGGGATTGGGGATAGTTGGGAAGTATGGAGGAAATAGGGGAATAATTACAAGCGGATATGGATGGATGCCAATCCCATATCCGCAACATTGCACCCTTCTCTACCTCGGGGCGTCCCGACCCGATAAATTTTTACCTACGTTAGTGTGGCACTCAGATGTAGTTCCCTCTACTATTAACTCAACCCTGAGTGCGACAGTTTTACAGATGTTCACAAATGAGTAAATATGTCCCCCTGCGACGTTGCACCCTTCTCCTAACAGAACCACACCCACAGGATAACCGAATCGCGGAAAGAATCCTCAAACTAAACATACAGCCGGTAGGGAGCATTATTTACACAAGACTGATATTTACACTACGATCCAGGACCTGTTCTTTGAGGAACACATGCAGATGTTATGCATAGAGAGAGAGCACGCATGCCAGCATCGATACACCAACCCACGAGTGCCCTGTGGCCCTACGGCCTTTAATAATGTGCAGAGCACCCCATCCAAGCACCAAAAGCACCACCCCATACACACAGTCAGCACCATCCGGTGCACCAATAAAGTGTTCATAAAAATGCACAATTAAGTGTCCATGGTCACCGGTGGTGTCGCAGCCGGCCGATGTTCTGCCGCTGGTCTTGTCTTCATGGAGTGCACTTGGCCTTCTGGCTTCTTTAAAAATAAAGAAAGGCGCCAACCGCGTCCATTTCTAAATTGTGGCCGTCAGGGGGGCCAACTAAAAGTGGTTCACCTGTATGGCATAGGTGCCACGTTGACCCATAGGTCCATCAACGGGTGGTGCTTGCCCGCAAAAGAACTGCGGTCCATGGTGGGCGGCCACAAAAATTGCGGTCCATATGGTGTATCGATCCAGGCAGCAAGCAGCGGAAGTACAGGCCCACAACTGCAGAGCCAGCACCTCTCTCTCCTCTCCTCTCTGCCCCAAAGCCAGATCCTCGGAGGTGGGAGACAAAAGAAAACAAGTGAGTAAGGTGGTAAGGGCGCAAAAGTGCACGCAATACAAGGTAATGCACACTGGGGGCACATGGGAACCAGGTGAGACAGGTACGTTCCTACCGTACGCCCCCCCCCCCCCACCAGGTAACCTACATTGCCCCTCCCTTACCCCTTACTGTATCCACAAAACACAACACTACCCATAAACATCTACTTTACACATCAACAAACGTCCCTACTGTCTTCCCCGTTCCTCCCATAAACCAAATTCGTCTTCTCTCCCTCCTAACCAATCAAATTTGCCATTTCCAACTCAACATCAAAATTTGCCATCACCAATTCATCATCAGTCCCTCCTAAGGAGGGAGAGATGGAATCACCCCAATGTCTCATCCACGTCATGATGCGTCTCACAAATCCACACAGCAATTCTCCTTTCCTGCAACACAGAACAAAGGAACACAGGTGTGGAGTCATTATCATCACCTCAGGTAAGTGGCTGCGTATGGTGCGACAGGTTCATCAATCCTAACTATTTCCTAAATGACTTTAACAACTTTACATTACCCGGGGTCTTTCCCTTCCAATCCATTGGCCAACTTACACTATGGGTTCTAAAAACCAATTCCCATTGACCAAACTGTGGTGCTTCTCAAGTTGGGGTCTCACTCCCCCGATTCATCACTCGGTGCTCCCGCACAATTTCGGTGGCTGGGTCGTGTGACGCTCCCAGCTGGTCCGCCCACCTGCACACCTCCACCACTGTTGTTGCCTACCGAGCTCACCTGCTCCTCACCCTAACCTAACTAACTGGGGAAGGCCCTCTCGCACTCTCACCCCCTCAGTGCCCTCTCTGGCACGGGCTGCCCGATCCACACCCGGGATCCTCAGGCACCCACTGACACTAACGGCTCCCAGAGCCCACCTGCGGCCTCACCTGGCCGACATCTAACAGTGGCGGAGTGCCCAACCATTCACACTCATACTAACAGGCCACACGACCAGCCAATTTCACCACACCAATGCACCCATCCACCATACCATTCTGCAACCGCACCACAAATGCCAATCTCCAACCACAATTTACCTATACCTTCTAACTATTCTTTAAACTACCCTCCCCGGGTACTCGTGAAAAGGGGTCCACTCTTCCCCCATCCACACCTTCGCACCATGCACACCACTCCGTACCACTTACTCCAACTCTCTCCACACCACTCATTCCAATACTCCATGTATTCCACACACCTATACTTGCACACCTGTGCTCTCATACTTGGTGCCGCCTGCACCCTTCTCTCCCCCAAGCGCATTCGCGCTGATCCACAACACTCACTACTCATACACTGCTCCACACACCTGTCCAGTTCTCACACAGCATCATCTCATCTAACTACTCCTCTCTGAAACTTGCGCTTCCCAGTCGTCCCTTTAAACTATTGCGCTCCCTCGTCATTATCAAACACTAAGCTACTACGTCCCCACTACAGGTATCAGTCACTATCTAAACCTTAACGTTACCTAATGTCATCTTCTAGGGCCCTACACACAATATCCTAACCCACCCGGGCTAGTTTTCACTGCCATACACCCCATAATCTATGCGCATTTGCCCCCATGTTTGTGAGGTATGACAGAGTTGCCATCCCACCACATCGGGCATCTCCCACTACCAATTTTGCACATCAAATTTCAACAAATTAAAAATTTGCCAATCATCAAATTTTGTTTTTCTAATTTCGGGGCCAAAACACTATCCTCGTCATTACAGTCTACTTACTAATGCCTCTCGGTGCGCCAATTTACTTCTAAAGCTCGGCTTCGTACAGCCAAGCCATGAACGCGGGTTGTTTTGTGCCAGCGGCTGGATACGTCCCGCATTCGGGGCAGGGACGGGGGCTTACCCGGCCCGAGACCCCACGCACCACCTTGGCGTGGAGCCATCCAATGTCCCGATCTCGACCTGCCGGCACGTCTCAACAAAAAGTGGTCGCCATGACGACCCTTCCTATCGGGCTGCCCGCTCCGCCTGGTGGAGCACGGACGCGGTCGTTCCAAGCGAGGCCCAGCGTGGATCGCGTACGGCGGTCCTTTCGAACCCGCCGTGGCTCGGATCCCCGCTGGTTCTCGCGGCACGCGAAGCCCGGCACGCACCGAGGGCCCGATTCGGTCAAAAGTCGCTCTAACCGCTAACCCGGTTACCGTCGATGCCTCACCTGCATGCTTACATGCATACGCTACCCCTTTCTTGCTCATACATCCAGCCGTTTCCATGCTCCTCGTCGTACCTTCTCTTACACACCCAGGTACACTCATTCCACTCCCAGCCTTGGTCACACACCTGACCACCGAACACTTTGGCACACATTCGTTGGTCGCACACCTCACCAACACACCTCTTCGCGCCCCTTCCTCGGTCACCTCCTCTGTGACAATCACAGGTGTGCTTTCACTCGCACACCCAACCACGTGCCTCACTACCAATTCCAGCGTGCATTCCCACACACGCTCTACCATTCTAGGTGTGCTTACTTTCTCACCTGTCACAACCAACTCACGCTCCGTGTCACTCTTACTACTCTCACCTCCACTCTTGACAACGCACTCACCCTTACTCTCGACAGCGCACTCTTTCCTCATGCACCCGTCCGTTACACACCTTTCTCGCGCACACTCTCCCGTTACACCCTCTGTAACACTCACCACAGGTGTACACTCTTCCTTACTTTTGACAGCGCACTCTTTCCCCATGCACCTGTCCGTCACACATCTTTCTCGCACACCCTCTCCCGTTACATCCTCTGTAACACTCACCACAGGCGTGCATTCTCCCTTTACACCCTCCGTAACACTCCTCACTACGCGCTTCCATGTGCTCCCTCGCACACGCGCTACGACCGACTCACTCTCGACAGCACCCTCACTCCTTGGCACGGACTTTTTCCTCACACACTCCAGAGTCGGACTTTCTCGCACACCTCTTTTTTCGCACACCAGACCTGTCGCACACTTCACCAACGGCCTCTCACGAACACCCGGGTCCATCTCGACCCCCAAGCTTATTAAATCACCTGGCGCATCATACGCATGACCATATTGGTCACCACTTACACCGGGTCCTCTTTCTCTTCGCTTCTCCTCCATCACCTGCGAATCCTTCATCCGGTTAATGAGCACATCATCACGATCCGAACACAGACTTTGGACCAATTCTTTTACTTCCTCCTTTATCTCTTTCTTATCCTCTCTCCGTCGCTTCTTAATTTCGCTCACCCCTTCTTCCACTTCTTCTAATTTCTGCTTCACCTCCTTTATCTCCTCGTGCGCCCCCTTAAGTTCTTCCTCTAACTCCACCTTATTTTTTTCTATGTGCTCCCGCACCTCCCGCTCTTTAACCTCCATCACCTCTACCACCTTGTTCATTTTCCTCGTCAGGTCCTCATGTACCGTCTGACACTCTTTTTTAATTACCCCTACGTCCTTTTTCATCTCCTTCTGTGTCGATTTTAAACCCTCTATTACCGCTGTGTTCTTCTTTACCTGGTCCCCCAACTCCTTTTGTCCCACTGTCAGTTGTTCTACTCCCAGCGTCAACTTCTCTATACCACCTTGCAATTTTACAGTCCCCTTTCTCACCTCCTTCTCCATGCGCTCCTTACAGTGCCTCACCTCCTCGCGCACTCCTCCGACCTCCTCACTCACACCTCTTCTGATCTCCTCTCCCATCACTTGCATCTCCTGCCCAGATGCCACCCTCATCTGCTCCATTTCCTCCCTGTGAGCATCCAATTTAGTTTCTACCCCCATTCTGACCCCCTCTATCTGCTGCCCCATTTTTTTAACTTCCCTTTCCGCTTGGTCCCTCATGTCCCTCAATTTGCCTTCCATACTGTTTTCTAACCCCTCTAACCCATTTTTCACTCCCTCTATCTGATTCTCCTGGGCAGCCATTCTATTTTCCACCCCCGTTAACCCCTCCTGTATTTCCCCTAATCTATTGTCTAATCCCTCTATTCTACTCCCTAACCCTCCGATCTGGGCCCCCATCCTTTGTTCTAACCGTTGGCTATTGGCCCCCATGTCCTCCCTCAATTTCTCGCTATTGGACCCCATGTCCTTCCTCAATTTCTCGTTATTGGACCCCATCCTTTGTTCTAACCGTTCGCTATTCTGGGCCATAAGGGCCTTCATTTGTATTTAAAAAAGGTTCAAATCCACCAGCGGCG
This sequence comes from Myxine glutinosa, assembly GCF_964187855.1. Classification (NCBI taxonomy): domain Eukaryota; kingdom Metazoa; phylum Chordata; class Myxini; order Myxiniformes; family Myxinidae; genus Myxine; species Myxine glutinosa. Next base: position 191,830,537 of record NC_136264.1, on the reverse strand, counting down.
CCGCTACGGTCGCGGGCGCGGTCGCCGTAGCCATCTGCGAGGCGCCATTTTGCGCGCCTGTAACCTCGTGCACGAGGACGCCATTTTGCGAACCTGCCGCCCTCACTGCTTCGCTCTCCTCTTGTCCCTCAATTTGGTCCTGGATCGACCCTGCCTCACTCTCCTCTACCGGAACCCAGCCGTCTTGATCTGCCATAGCGCGACTTTCAAAATTCGGGTTTTTATTTTAAAACAAAACAAATTTCACAGTTAATAATTTCGAGCGCGTGAAGCGCGCTTCGGGTCCAATCTCACTTCCCGACACCAATTGTTACGGATCGCGGATTAGATGTTATTTACCGAGCGGTGGTATTGCCGCGACCTAACAGTTCCCCCGATTCTTCCCCAACTCACCCGATTCCACCCGACGTTGACCAAATCGCGCTATGCTAAATCAATGATTGGAAAGGACACAACGACTGGGATAGATGAAACGACGCAAGGGGTACAGTTCTCAAGACCTCCAGAGGAGGATATAATTAGTGGTGGAGAAAAGGGGTAGATTACAAGGTAATGAGGTAAAGACACAGAAAAGATGGGCACTTAGTTACAGTCTTATCTTATTCCCGACAGACCACAGACAAACGGAACAAGACTGACTTACACAGGGATTGATGGCAGGGAAGGACAGGTCGGTTGATAGCACAAGGTGCACCTTGGCTCAGGGACAGGATAAAGCACGGTCCAAAAGATGCAGGGAGGTGTCACAGCGCTCGGAGGTGGCGTCCTTCTCTCTCCAAGCTCAGCGCGCATCTGACGTCACCTCCCTCTTACTGCGCATGCTCAGCGGGGAGTGACACGCCCTCGGCTCGTTGGCTCCGCCCCAGATGGGATCGGTCCGCCGCTTCTATTGGGTGCGGGGGTTACCGGGCTCCGCCCTTGACGAGGAGCTGACAGCGAGCCCCTACTTGGTAACCCCGGCGAGCACATGCTCGATGGCGGCTCGTTGGAAAGGCATGGTGCCCTCCCAACACCCCCTACCAACCAAGCCGGAGTGAGGACGCGCACTCCCCGCGCCGCCGCCGTTGTTGTTGTTGTTGTTGTTGAACCGTGAGGAAGAGCTGCGGGGAGGTATTGGGAGGTCCTAAACTTCCTAACGGTGCCATACAATCACATTCTGGTGCAACGAAGAGTCAGAATCAATGGAAACGAGTCCTTAACTGACATAGACTAAGAATAACTAGCAAGATGTCCTATGGTTGTCTTCGTGAGATGCGGTGGACCTGGATGCGACATTTAATGGGGGAAATAGGGGAAGGTCGGGTCTACAGAGTGTTGTTTACAGAAAATGGGACTAGGGAATGGGGGATTGGGGATAGTTGGGAAGTATGGAGGAAATAGGGGAATATTTACAAGCGGATATGGATGGATGCCAATCCCATATCCGCAACAATATATATATATACACAAAGAATTAAGTTAAGCACCCCTACACAACGAATTAAGGTAAGCACCCCCTAATATATATTCTTTGTGTATATGTATACATTGGCATATATTCTAAGGTATGTGAGATCAAATAATGATTGGTATGACATTAGCAATTATCCATTGATGAAATGCAGATGAGTGCACTCATCTGTGACGCCCATCGCTCGTGCAGCACGTGTTATCATCCACGTGGTCGTGATTTTCTGTAAATGCACTATCATCACGGGTTATTGCAAGTCACGCCTGAGCTCGTGTGGGGGTTACATGGTCATTTTCTCGTAATGGTGGCTCGTAGACGGTTGTCGGACGGAGAACGATGGCGGATAATAGGCATGATCGAGTCCGGAATGTCCAGAAAAGCTGTAGCTCGAACGTTTGGTTACCACCATTCGGTGATCAGTCGGTTGGTGCAGAAACACCAGGAAACAGATGTGGTGAAGGACCGCGCAAGATCTGGAAGACCTCGCGTGACAACAGTCCGCCAAGTTAGAGCGCTTTTGAGACTGGTGCGACGATATCCCTTCGCCTCGAGCCATTTCCTGAAGGACAACTGGCTGCCCAACAGAAGGCTATGTCACCGTACCGTGAGGAACCGCCTGAAATCGGCCGGTTTAAGGTCAAGACGAGTGATCAAGCGTCCAAGGCTACTCGAACGACATCAGAGGGAGCGTTTGGCATGGTGCCTAGCGCGACGTGGATGGAACATCCGGTCTTGGAGGCGAGTTCATTGGTCGGATGAAAGCCGGTTCTTGCTGTACGTGACAGATGGGCGTGTTCGGGTGTGGCGCCACAAAAACACCGCGTATGCACCTAAAAACATTCAACCAACGGTACCCTTTGGTGGTGGCTCGATTATGGTCTGGGGATGCTTCTCCCATGACTGTAAGTTGGACCTGATAACTGTGCGAGGTAACCTCAACGGAGAGCGATATGCCGAGGAAATCCTGAATACCACCGTAATCCCGCACTTCGATGACCACACCCTCGCCAGCAGACCCATCTTCATGGATGACAACGCCAGGCCTCACCATGCGAGACGCGTCCGAGCCTTGCTGGAGCAAGGTGCTGTGACAACCATCCCCTGGCCTGCGTACAGTCCTGACCTGAACCCCCTCGAGCACGTTTGGGACATGTTGGGACGACAAATTGCGAAGGTGGTCCCTCCAATAGCCAATCTGGATGAATTGGAACGTGCATTACATCGGGAATGGAACAACCTGCCACAGCAACGCATACGACGGCTTACAGGGTCTATGAGACGTAGGGTTGAGTCAGTGATCCGATCACGTGGGTCCTACACACGTTATTGACGCAAAGATCGCTAGAGGTCTTCTCAGAACAATGACTGTACGTTAGAAAACATAAACGTCATCCACACTGTCCGTGATGGACCTATAACTCCATACTTAAATTGAGGTGAAAATATGCCTAAAATTCCCAAAAATTTTCACCTTAAATTATTCAGAATAAAATATTGAAAACGGCATGATTGTTATGTTTTTATGTGACCATAATATCACTTCTCCAGAAAATATAGCAATATCATGGGTATATTACACTGTTTTGACGACAACAAACTTGTAATGTGCGAGGTTGTAAAAAAACGGGGGGGGGGGTGCTTAACTTAATTCTTTGTGTATATATATATATATATGTATATACAGACTTGGCATTTAATATGGAATATTTTTTTTTTTCTTGACTTGGGTTTACTTTCTTAACTCAGTATATCAATCTGGTGAGTTTCTTTTACACTTTGGTGATTTATTTGTTAAAAGAACCATTTCACTGATTGTCTGTCGCAGCAAGAAGTCAACAACAGGATTATATCACAGGTGGCATGGCAAAATGTTCGGACAGGTGCATTTGATGATTGGCTTCACAGTCGGGTATACAAGGGTTGTTGCGTTCTGTATTAGTGGAAAACAACTGCTGCACGTCTCCAAAAGTTATTGCCGCTTCCTCTGGAGATGGTCCGTCAACTCGACAATGCTGTTTCTCATGGAGTTGTGGCTTTACGAAATTATGGCATGAAACAGCGTGCTATTGCTCGGCAGTATGGCATCACTCAAGGTCAGGTGTCAAAGATCCTGAAACGAAATGCTCAGAGGGGTGTCCCTCCTCCAATACCGAGGCCAGGACGTCCCCACAGAACCACAAGGAGGGATGATCGCCAGCTGCACCGTTTAGCCCGCAATGGCCGTTCCAAGTCAGCTAATCGGCTTAGGGCTGAGTGGCAGCAACTGACAAATGTGCCTGTATCCAGAAGGCTAGTCAACCAACGACTGGTTCTCGCAGGCTATCGTGCCAGGCGTCCCCTGAGAAAGCCACGCCTGACCAGACAACACCGCCAGCGCCGATTGCAGTGGGCCAGAGTGCACCGTCAATGGCAGCCAGGACACTGGAATCACGTGATCTTCAGTGACGAGTCTAGATTTCTGGTCTATTGTCAAGATGGCCGCGTCCGAGTGCGCAGACAAGTGCATGAAGCCTACAACAAAGATTGTATAGTGCCAAAAGTCCAAGCCGGAGGTGGTGGGGTGACCGTTTGGGCTGCTTTTCATGCAGGGGGCAAAACTGACCTGGTTGTTCTGAATGGAAACCTGAACCAGTTCAAGTACAGGGCCATTCTGGAAGAAACATTGCTTCCATTTGCTTGTGCAGCCTTTCGAGGAAACTTTGTCTTCCAAGATGACAATGCTTGGCCTCATCGTGCTCGCATGATCCAACACTTTCTTGCTGACCGTGGTGTAGAGTATATGGAGTGGCCTGCCATGTCCCCGGATATGAATCCGATACAGAACTTGTGGGCAGAATTAACGTGTCAAATCGACCACTTGGACCAGCAGCCGACCTCTGTGCGTGAATTGCAGCAGACTATTGTCACTGCATGGCAAGCGATTCCTGTCCAAACCTTGGCAAATCTCGTGAACAGCATGCCTCGATGTGTACGTGCTCTCCTGAATGCTCGTGGGGTTTACACGAAGTACTGAACTGTAATTTTACTGTCCCTAATCCCAGTCGTAATTTCACTTTTGTTTTTGTTAAAAAAATTTTTGGCTAATGTGCAAAATAAAGAGATACTTCTGGAAAACGTACAGAAGTTTAACACAGTACTGTCCATGAATTGAGTTCGATATCAGTTTACATCACTTACAAGGATCAATTTATTTGTTTCGAAATGTCAAATGTGGTTTTTGTTTCTTTTAAAGGTCACATTAACAAAATCTAGAATAATTTCAACATAATTCCAATGAACTTTTGGTTCTAAGACATCTTGAAAAGTATGTTCACCCCCACAAAAAAAATATTCCATATTAAATGCCAAGTCTGTATATATATATATATATATATATATATATATATATATATATATATATATATATATATATATATATATATATATATATATATATATATATATATATATATATATGTTTGGAGACTAGACCACAAATTCGTCGTTTAGCAGTCCTTTGGCTCTGAATTTGGCAAATTGTATGGAATCTCGCCCCGATCGGGTATGCACACAGAGGAGTGATCTATTTATTTATTTTTAAACTCTTTCTGCCTGTCTGACAGTCAAACAAAATTGAAAATCATTCCAAACAGGAAACCTATGTTTTTAGGGACGTCATAAAGGACACAAACTCCAGGCACGAAGTAGTAACCTAACGTGTTAAATAATGTGGTGTAAAAGACAGTGCATCAACGGCCTTTTTCTTCTGCTCTTTTTTTTTCTGCAGCCTTTAAAACCTTTATTTAATTACCTCCACCACCAAAGGTGGATGGAGGTTATGTTTTCATCTGTCTGTGTGTCTGTTTGTTTGTTTGAACAATATATCTCAAAGTTGTGGACGGATTCAGACGAAATTTGACGGAGAGGTAGCATATGTGACAAGGACGAAAGGATTAGATTTTAGTGAAGATCCGTATTCGGATCCGGCTGCTATAATTTTTAGTCATTCTTCACCATTGGGAGATAGGGCCTAAACGATATATAGGATATCTCAAAGTTGTGGACGTATTCGGACAAAAGTTGGAGAAGTTGTGTGTGTGACGAGGACAAATGTATTCCATTTTGGTGAAGATCTGATTGTGGATTCGGATATGAGAATTATTTAATTCTTTAAGTTATTCTTCACCATTGAGAAATCGGCGAAAAGCGATAAAAAGTATATTTAAAAATAGTTGTGCACGAGTTATGACTAACCTTGGGGGGTGAGTTGGTTAGGTGTCAATAGCAAATTGATTAGATTTTCTTTCAGATTTGAATCGAGATCTGGCCCATTAGTGGGATACAAAACAAACCAGCCTGGCGGAGGTATGCGCTCTACTGAGTGCCATTCTAGTTTTCATGATTCCTTAGTATTATTGGCGCTGAGGAAGCGCCTTTAGCGATTGACTTCCAGCCAGTGTAACGCTAATTCCTGTCACAGGAATTCGGAGATCATATAAGTGGGCGTGGCAGTTCCTGATTGGTTCGTGTTGGGGAACGCCTTCTCGCTGCCGACGTGACGTAAATTCGCGCACGCGCACTGGTGATTGGCGCTGAGGAAGCGCCTTTAGCGATTGACTTCCAGCCAGTGTAACGCTAATTCCTGTCACAGGAATTCGGAGATCATATAAGTGGGCGTGGCAGTTCCTGATTGGTTCGTGTTGGGGAACGCCTTCTCGCTGCCGACGTGACGTAAATTCGCGCACGCGCACTGGTGAAGCTTACTCGATCTTACTCGATCCCATATTACATGTACTTTCATTGCATACAAATTATACTTCCTCCTAGAAATTCCAAGCCCGAACCTCAGCGCAATCCAAGAGGATTCACTTGTTTTGGTTAAGGTAGGCCTTTATTTCCTTACCCTTAGAGTTAGACCAAATTCCAAATTCCTTGTGTGGGTGGCATTTATCGCTTCTTGTTCGGATTCTTGCAAGTGTAAAACTGCAATAATGTCCCCATGAGTCCCAAAAATCAATGGTCATCCAAAGGGTGGATAGGGGTTGGGGGATCGGGTGATCAAATGATATCAAAACTTGTTGATCCTTTTCACCTCCAAGATTGGTCACTCCAACTTTAAACGGCAATAACTGTTCTGTTCCAGTTAGAAAACGGGTCATCTGATTTGAATGGTCTTCCCATCAGCTGCCAGAATGTTTTGAAACAATTAAATTATTCATATATTATTTTGTGATTTTTTTTTTTAGTATCGTAACCTGATTTAGGTCATTTATACCCTGGAAAGATTATGTTAAAATGGGTCGTCACGTTTGGATGTCCATCCGTCTGGTCGACTGTTAACTTTTTGCTATTTTTTTTCTACTCCTTCATTATCACCCAACTGGTTGTTCTGAAACTTGACACATGAACACAAGACAGTAGCCCGCCCAATTGCTCAGGCTGAGATTTTTCGATTTCGGATCATTGGAGCTCCCAGGGGGTTGTTACCCCCAAAACTTCGGATCCCTACTCGGCCCTTATTTTCCAACTGATTGATCTGAAACCGGATACAGCCCTTATACTCGATGTTCTGCAAGATCGGTCTTAGATTTTTCGTTTTCGTATCGGGAGGCCTCCCAGGGAGTCAGTGGGGCTCCCAGGGGGATTTTAGCTCACCTGGAATGAAGTTCAGGGGAGCTTATGCAATGGCGCGTCGTCCGTCAGTCCGTAAACACTTGAAACTTCTTCTCCGAAACCGCTGATGGGATTGTGACCAAATTTGGTACAAATGATATTTGTTGTGTGGTGACTAAAGTTTGTTCCCGGCATTTAAAAAAAAATCGGGGTCTAAGGTGGTGTATTGTAAGGGGGGGGGGAGGGTGAGGGGGGGGTGGGGGGGGGAGGTTGCTCCCATTTATAGGTGTTTGCTTTTTTCTAAGAACCTACACACAATTTAATTTTGATGAAACTTCACCACAACCTTCATCATCCGTTATGTACCAATCTTTGTTCAAGGCATTGGAAAAATTGGGGTCTGAGGAGGTACACGGAGTTTGGAGGGTGGGGGAGGGAGGGCTTACCCCCCAAAATAGTTTTTTTGTTTTGTTTGTTTGTTTTTAAGTCTTATGATTGATTATGTTAGTATGATTCTACATGCTGCCCTGTCTTCTAGCAAGCATTGCAATTGGTTTAACATTCCTTTAGTCAGTGTATACTGTTTACAGTGTATACTGTTTATTCTACCATGTGAGCACCAGGGGTATTGCCCCTATGTTTCCTCTTCTTGAATCGCCTGATCTCTAGAGGGTCTTCACTTGAGATTTCGTCCCGGCCACTCAACTGTGGATGTGTCGCTGCTTCTCTCTGAAAAATGGCTTGAGGGCCTGTATCTTAAATAAGGGGTCATGGCTGTTTCTGAGCATTTCAAGCATGAGCATATAACACTAGCTGGCAGCCTGCTCTACTCGCCAAGATTTTTACCTGTGGCATCCAAGGCCACCTTCATTTCTGACTCCCTAATATCCTATCCATATGCAATCAGTGCATATGTCTCAATGATGATCTTTTATCTCATCTCATCTCGTGATTAATGACTGCTCAAAGACAGCCCGTTTTGTTCCTCTTGTAAATCAATGACCTTCATGACACCTGAGGAAGCCCTCTTTTCCATTTTTCAGATGACTCCATGTTATGCCATAAGGTGACCAATCCCAATGACAGACTGGCAGTAACTACAAACCCTCTCAGCAGATCAGGAAAGAATCGGATGCTTTGCTGAGACAGAATATGTCGTTCAATTGGAGCAAGTCTTGAATTCTCACCTTGTCTACCTGGAAGGATGGTCTGGTGAAGCCATTGAGGTTTTTTTTTTGGCAAGCCACTGATAACAGTGGAGCCATGGAAACCTGTGGTGAGCTATTTTGTGAGGATCACGAGTTGTCTATCCAGAATAATGGCCTTGTTGACTGCACGGAGGTCCACACACAGGCCCAACTCCCCAGATTTTTTTCCATGCAATGACCAGTTTTGAAATCCAAGGGGACGATGGATGTTATTGATGTCAGAGTCAAGGAAGTGTTGTAGTTTGGCTGTGACCTGGTTCCAGAGGAACAGAGGCATCCTCCGCAGTGGTTGAATGGCCGGTATCATAGCAGGGTTGACTGTAGGCTGGTGTACAAAGCCAGTGATGCACCCCAGGCGTCGAAACAACGTAGGCAACGTGTGGTGCCAAGTGGTTGTGACACGCAGGATGTCCGTGCCACAAGAATCAGCCAGCTAAAAGTGAGAATGGTGGAATAGGTCCAGTCCCATTAGATTGGCACCAGTTGTGGTCCTGTAGAAAACTGAAGGGGCAGCAGTGTGGTTTTTGCACCGCACCGGTCAGCAGTGTTCAGCATGGTACTTTGGGTGTTGCCACAACCTGACAGGGCCACTGAGGTCTGTTACAGGGGAATTGTCATTGTGAAAAAGCAATTGTCACAAGTTGCCTTATTTAGAAGGGAGCCTATGGTGACTGTATCAACCAAAAGATGTCAAAATGTCCACAGCTTTTAAATAACGTGGCTGGCTGGGGCACCGACCGAGTTCCTTGCTATGGGTGACGGTGATGGAATTGCTGTGCCAGATGCAGTAGCAGGTCGGGTGGGTGCTCGGTGGCACCACCTGGCAAAATGGTGCAGTTTTTGGCATTTCCTCCTTCCAGCGCACTCTGGGTTTCATGTCTGAGTGATCCAGTTTGTGCAACGCCTGGAGGTATTTTATACTTTTGTACAGGCACTTGTGCTGTAGTATCCGAAGATGGCGCTGTTGAGGTTCCTGCAAGTGTACACGCTCCTGTTAATGTAACTTCAATTTGTTTCCCCAAACCCACTGCTTTCCCCAGTGATAAATCATCAGATTTTAATAACAGGCATTCCCTCAGCTGTACATAAGACGTTTTTTTTCAATTAACTGATCTATTATTAACTCGTCCTGCAGTGCTCCATATTTTCAGTGCTGTACTATCTCTCTCGGTGCAGATACAAATTGAATCATTGATTCACCCGGCCGTTTAGATTGCTGATGAAACTGAAAGCGATGGAGCAGAAGACTCTGCAGGGAACTGAAATGTACAGACAGGACATCAACAACTCTTTGAAACTGGTGTCGTTCACCAGTTCCAAAGTTGAAAAAAAAAACTGGCCATCCGTTCCGAAGCAGTGTAAAAAGGATGGCCCAATTCAGTGGTGCGGCCACATCTTGTGAATCCAATGCAAGTAAGTATGGGACGACTGATACCATCCGCGCCACGTAACTGTGGACCAGAAGGAATGTTGCAGACAGGTAACGAAAAATCAGCCATCCTCCTCGCCAATTATTACATGCCATAATGACGCAAGACTTGCTGGTAATTTCAACGTCGACTATTTATTAATTGCTTTAACAAGTAATCGTAGCAATCCTCGGACTGTCTCTCCAACATTTTATCTCAACCATAACAACCACATCCTCATTTCCGGCAGTTGACGGAACTTCTGTTTTCTAAACATGTGAATATCTAAACTTTGTAAAATATGCAGAAACCAGCGACCTGAGGATGGATGGTGAAGGCTATTATGATGTAGTTGCTGTGAGTGAGACGTGGTTTAGTGAGCAATATAACTGGAGGACATGGGTTCAAGACTACAGGGTTTATAGGTGTGATAGGAAAGAGAAAAGTGGAGGAGATGTGGCAATCTCATCATTCTCTCATCTCCTCTTCCTGGCCAGACTGCAGTTCCTCAAGGCAGTGTTCTGAGCGCTATGCTTTTTCTGGTCTTCATCAAGTAGTCGCCGTACGACTCTGTACGACCTAAAACTCGGAAATGAGGCCATTTGACCCTTCATTGCTGTGGTCCACTCTCGGGTTTATTTTTGCTGCAGCATTAAACATCAATCTTCTTGATGGTTTAATAAAGTCTAAATTGTTCTTCGCTCGTATGCAGCATCAGGCTGCGGGGTAGCATCATTGGCTGAGGGTGCGGCTGTACCTGTAAATATAGTGCTCTCTGCTGGTTAGGGCAGGAATCAGAATTTTTTTTGGCTTCAGGCAATGAAGCAGCCCATACCATTTTTAAAGTCTTTGGTATGACTCGTGGCCAAGGTTTTAACTGCTAACCCAAGACTCAGGACACGCGCTAACCATTCCGCTACCGAGTCTGGTATGAATAAACACTCTTTTTTTAAATTTCTGCCCAGATGTGAATTAATTGCAACTGATTGCAAAACTGAGCCTTGAATTGTAATGTGTGTTGGAGGGATCAAGGGAGAAATCGACTTCCAATTACAAATTTTTAATTAACTATACATGAGTTACAAATTGTAACATTTTATAGAGATATATACATTTGTTTGTGTCATAAATTTTCTATTACTGTAGAATTTTTTTTGTGCATTTCACATGAATTTTTGATCTTCTATTCAAATTTTCCCTGATTTTTTTCCCATAATGCCAATTTGTTTTTCAGATCATGCCATGCAATACGAGACTTTCAAAATGACGTATGAATGCTAAACGAGGCCTTTCGCGCATGCGCTCGGTTCGGTGTGTGTTTACACTGACTTGGTTCTGCTCGCCGGGCACTTTTAACCTGCCGTTAGACGCGCAACATCTCGAATTTAAATCGACTTTTAAACATAACTTTCAGCATTAAACGAAAGAGTAGCAATTTCGGAATAGTTAACGATAATTGTTCTTGTTATGAATGTAAATCGGAGGGTGCTGGCTTGGGATCCTAGGATCCCGGGTTCTGAATCCTGGTTGATCACTGAATTAACGCCAGGGGGGTTGACTCAGCCTGTCATCCTTCCGAGGTCGGCACAATAGAGTACCAGTTCACTGGTAATTCCGTGTGTGTTGCAAAACGTGACTAACAGGGTTTTTTTTTTTTTTTTTTTTTTTGTATACTGAATCGAGGCTCGTGAAAGAGCTAACATTTACTTCACAAACAAATCAACCAGACAAACAAAATATATAAAAAGAGGGAGCGGAAGACAAGATGGGGAGAGAAGGGGAAGCACACAAACACAACATTTGAGAGCAGGGAGATGTGTGGGAGGGAGAGGGCTTGGGGGGAGGAGGCCTGGGAAGGGGGGTGGGAGGCCTGGGAAGGGGGGTGGGAGAAGTATAAAACACAAGGACACCAAGGACTTCCCGGACAGAAGTTGGTATTTCAAAAAAGTGGAATTGGGGTGAAATTAGCAGGGGTAGAAAAGATCAAGGTTTTGGATGGGGGAAGATAAGAGATGGTGGTGAACAGCTGTTTTAAAGACCTGGAGGGAGGAGTGGGATTGAAGAGAGTGAGGGAGTTTGTTCCAGAGGCTGGAGAAAAGAGGAATGAAGGAGTGAAGGTGAGCAGAGAGTCTTGATTTTAAAGGTTGGTGGCAGGAAGGGCATCCGGCCATAAAACATTGCTTCAAAAAGGGAAACAAGGTGCCCAAAAAAGGCCAACCCCTGCTCTGCGGGGAAAAATGGCCTCGAAAGGTGTGGTTTTTTAAAAATGAATGTAAATCGGACACGAGAAGCATCTGTGGCTGAAACTGAGAGATGTCAAGTTCGTACCATTTCTTATTAGTACAAGGAAGTAGTGGCAGTGGATACAAAACACACACACACACACACACACACATAAGGATGCACACATGGAAGCGGATACTTTATGACCTGGGAGGGCACCGATCCACCATCTGAAGCTCATATATGAAGATATCCACCATCTGAAGCCCATATATGAAGACATCAACCAACAGAACACTTCTCCTTTTAGCAATAGATGCAAAAAATCGAGTAAATTTTCTCATGGCCCCAAAACAAAACGAGCTATATATTTATAACAGCCCTCACAAGTTCCGTAGCTCCAACCCCCCTCTCCCTCTTCGCTCCCTCCCATCATGATTAATAGTAAATATCATCATTTTAAACTTACCCTGTACATTCACAAGCCCCAGCCAGGTATACAGTGCCTTCAGAAAGTATTCACACCCCTTGACTTTTTCACATTTCGTTGTTTTACAGCCTGAGTTTAAAATTTATTAAATTGAGATTTTTTTTTTTTAGGTCAATGATCTACACATCATTCCTCATAATGTCAAAGTGGAATTTTGTTTTAGAAATTTTTACAAAATATTGAAATCAAAAGCTGAATTGTGTTCAGTCAATAAGTATGGCAAGCAGAAACGGGTTAGTCTAAACACACACACACACACACACACACACACACACACACACACACACACACACACACACACACACACACTGCATGCCAAAAGGCCTCGTTTAGCATTCATACATCATTTTGAAAGTCCCGTATTGGATGATATAGTCTCTCAACACTACAAACTCACCAAATAATCCCGTGTAAAATCTTTCCAAACGTGATTTTTTTTTCCATGAATGTTTTCTAAACGATCTCGGTAGACAGAAAAATATGGGTGGCAATTTTACTTTTCGTTTTTAATTTTTAAAAATGTTTCACACAAATAGTACCTTTGACAAATGCCTGTATTTTCACCTGAAACAGCCACAAGTGACATTAAAAATCGATTTTAAGCCTTAGATGCAGGATTAAGGCATTGAAGTTTCATTCGCCACTTATTACTCTCCCTACCATGTATCTCCTTTTGTTTACTTTCACAGGTCGACTTCATTGTTGACCCCATTATCCTCTATGTTGCCACAATCCACACACTTGCATAAGTCTGTGCGTGGCAATCCATTGTTGTGACACGAGCAGTTGGCCTTACCTCGACAGGACTCCTTACATCCACATTTGATAAGCTTAAGAACAGCAAGAGGAGCTTGTCAAGATATCTCATGGGCGCAAGATGGCTATCGGCATTTCGAGGGAATGCCCATTGGAGGGGAGCTCTGGTCTCGATTCTTTGTATGACTTGTCTCGTATTGATATGAAGTTGGCTCTGTCGATGTGAGGCTTGAGAGTATTGGGTGTTGGTGGTAGTTTTTCTCCTTCGAAGACATTGCACACAAACCTCTCAATGTGGTCGATGTCAGTTTCTCCTTGAATATCAAAATAACCAAATCTCTGCAAAGTTCTTATGATATCGTCCTCGGGTGCGGGTTCCAGAAACTTCAATGTCCAGGTCTTTTTTTGATATACAGTACTGAAGAATGTTCTACCCCAAGCTGCACCCGTGAAGTTATGGAGTCCGACCAATGCCTGATGAATGGCTGACATTCTATTCAGCATTGTATGGTATTCCCAAATCTCTAATGGCCAAAATAGAAATGATGCAAATGCCAGCTGAGGAAGAAGATGCAGACTGTGATGATGGTGATGGCACTTTGTCTGATGAAGAGGATAGGTGGACTGAAAAATCGGCATTCACAACTAAACTGTCATTTCCAGATGGCATATAACCATATTCACCACGGCCGAAGGAAAACACCACTACACACAATGCTAGGACAATATATATATATATATTGGAAGACACGCAGCATGGAGATGCTCACAACACTAAACAGGGTAGGGGTCTCTACCAGCTACAATGAAGTGAAGCGATCAAGAAATCTCATGTGTGCCTACACAGTACAGACATCAGAGGCCAATGGAGTGCCCATTCCAAGCCATTTTTCTGATGAGGGCTGGGCATTTGGTGCCTTTGATAATGAAGACTTCGAGGACAATTCCTCAGTTTCAGGTACCCACAGCAAACATTATACAGCACAAGTGCTCTACCAGGAGACCACTGCATTACCTAAGTCAAAACCTTCTGTATCAAGCATGAATCTCTCAAAAAAATTTGTGTCCCTCAAAAGAAAAACTTTCTTGTCAAGTTGTACCCTCTCTCCACAAACCCGTGGTGAAACCTACCTTGCCACCCAACTTTACGCTGGTAGAAAACATCCAAGTGGACATTTTCTCTGTTGCTGAGGAAGCTGTTGAGCAGTCAGCGAATACTGAGTTCCTCATCTCACTCATTCGCTGTGGACTCCTACACTCAGCTCCTGCTCCTGGCGAGTTACCCCCTTGGGGTGGCATTCATGCCCTGATCACGACGGCAAATGTGCCACTGATGAGAGTTGGTTTCCTTCCTATTATCCCTTCTCCTGTGACAGAATATGCCACTGTCCGTAAGGCACTAACCAACTTTCAGGCATCCCGGCAACAGTTGAATCAAGATAGTATGGCTATAGTTTGTGATGAGGATGTGTATCACATTGTGGTTGATATAGTGATGAATGAGCCTGACACTTTTGATGACCTGTTTCCAATGTTAGGAATGTTTCACTTTGCTAAGGTACTCCTACGATGTGCAGGAAGGTATCTAAGTGGCAGTGGTATGGGCGATGCTCTCATTGAAAGTGAGGTGTTTGGGCCAAAAACAGTTTCGACGGTGCTCTCTGGTGGGCTACTACGTCAGGTCATTGAAGGGAATGCTTATCGTATCAGAGGCCCTTGACTCTATCATGTGGAGTGCATTCTGGCTCTCCACTGATCATGCATCTGTTCCCTTTGTCCAGTCAGCCATTGAGCTCAAGAATGTGTTGCAAACCAAAAACCGTGAGGAGTGTGTCCCCAAGTTTGAGCAGGTATCTGCTGATGCTGCTGCTCTCCATCAACAATTTAACACATTTGTTCAAGAGTGCCAGGAGAAATCGGAATTGTGTCAATACTTCATGAACTTTCGGATGATCGTTGCTATCATCAAGCAGCTGATTGCTGCAGACCGTGATGGCAACTGGCCATTGCATGTCGGAACATTCCGTGGGGATCCGACGTGAGTTTGATGCCATCAACTATCTCCGGTATGCATCATGGTACTTGGAGAGGATTCAGGTTCTGGAAGTCACCTACCCCACACTCCACTGCCTGTTTTGTATGGGACATTTTGTTGTGAAGGACCGGGCTGGTGCGGTATTTGCTGGTGTGGCTGGGGACTTGAAGCTGGAGCAGTCACAGTACAGGTTCTCACAGGGTCCAGGTGGACACGTGATTGTTGGAAGCGCTGGAGATGCTGCTGTTGTGGTTGAGTTTGGACTTCTATTTCATGAGATCCTTACGATCAGTAATCTTCTCCAGTTACTCACCAATGCTCGACTCATGGATCACCTGGAAACATCAATACAACATGAGCTCGGGGGATGCAAGGGTCTGATCTTTGACCAAAATGTAGCACGGCTGCTAGACTTTGTGAAGGTGCGGGAAAACCCCTTCATTGTTCTGGCACCCAATGTGCCACTCTCCAACTTTGTCACAAAGCAAATTGTCAATGACATCATCAAGGCGAGACTCCTGAAGGCACTGGAGAATGGTGACGCAGCATATCAGAAATTCCGTAATGAGCGGTACATGGTCAGGTCCAAGAAGCTGAGCGTCACCATATCTAGGGGTGAATCATCCAGCCTTCGACTCACAGTGTACCATGAAGAAGACCAGCACAGACACAGCAGCAACCAAGGCTACCATTTCCACGACGGACATCGCATCTGCACAGAGGGAGGCAGAGATTGCTACACTACGTGGAATTTCGCCAGAAGAGCAATATGCACATGACCTTCTGCAGTCTAGCCCACTATTTGTCGGAGAAATCACAACAAAGCCTGACAAAGCACAATTGGTCACTGAGCTGGAAACCAATCTTGCCCCAGTTGACTACCAATTCAACTGGGATAATTCCCAAGCAACACATGTTTTGCTTGACTTTATGTCGAAAATACGACAATTCCCCAAACTCCGGTCTACATTTACAAACTTTGGTGGAGTAATTCAAGAAGTTTTCAAGAGTGCCCATCGAGTTTGTCCATCACTGGAAATGACTCACATAGTATTCGACAGCGACAATGAATTGAGCATCAAGGAGGATGAGCGGATCCGCAGAGCTGGTGAGAATAGCGCTGTTGACTTGGCCGTCGTGGACGAGTCTGTGCCTATTCCACACCAGTTGGACAAGTTCTGGGCCTCTAGTGTCAACAAACAGAACCTACAGCTGCTGGCGTGGGATGTGGGGGAACGAGATCTGCAGGACGTGGTTCTGAGTGGGATGGTGGTCAATGAAGAACTAATATCTGCAAGACTGAAGCTGACTGGATCACCTGCGAGTGATCTGTCACTTCTCAACAACTGGCAGGAGGAGGCAGACTGCCGCATAATATCTCACGTGCATTGGGCAGTTGGAAGGGGCTGTGAGAGAGTGGTTGTGGTGTCTAATGACACAGATACTGTTATCCTTCTCCTGCGCTACATTGGTTTGTTCAAAGAGGGTGGCTTGTGTTACGGATTTGTCACTTCTGTTGTGGTGGTTTTCATCCACTGTAAACATTTTCGATTCCATGTACTATTATTGTTGTCAAAAGGTTTATTGTTTATGAACTGTTTTCAAAAGGTGAAAAAGTTAGTTTTAAATGAAACCGGAACCGGACGATGAAGAGGAGGAGAAAAAAGAAGGCGGAGCGAGTGAGTCAGACAAGAAGGAGCCGAGATACTTGCGGTCTGGAGCGAACTTTGGCGAGCAAGAGTCACGAGTTAACTTTTGGTTTCCCGGGAAAGGGATTCCTGCGACAGAGTTGTTATCGCTATGACAGATCAACCTGCGTGTCAGGTTTTGCGGTGGATTCTGAAGAGAATCATCGTCATCATCGTCGTGCCATTGCGCCATGAGACTGGGCCATTGGCCATTTTGACTCGCGCAGGACTTGCGTTTCGCTCAACGTTTCGTCTCGTTTCGACCATTTTCACCGCATTCAGACGTCGATCTGGGGTGTGTGTGTGTGACGTAGCTCTTGAGTGGAAAGTCTGCGTGTCGCTGACTGTGAGCTGTGGAACGTCCATACCCGAGGGTATGATTTCCCAGTCGCTTGGAGGGCGCCTTTGGATTTCCCAGTCGCCTGGAGGGCACCTTTGCACAGCTTTGGCCGCGTGACTGTGACTGTCATTCGAACGGGATTCTGATCTTGATTGGACATCGTTCTGACGATCGCTGGAGCGAATCAACTTGAGTTTGAAGCCGGGAAAGAGACATTGGGAATGTTCTTGTTTCACTCACTTGGAGCACAGTGAGTTATATATTACGAAACTGATGGTACCATCATAGGATACATAGTGATTGTGCTGTTGATTAATATTATTGTTGTACTGTTGTTCTTGTGTGATCTTAATACAATATTTGCTTGTTGGTAACAATTGGTGTGGCTTCACCATTGATCTTTGACATACAGAATAACACTTTTTCTGCCGTGACTCCTCTCGGGGCTCGGAGGTACACCGTGACCAGGGGGTCAGGGTGGAGCATGTAACACTTGCACGAGCTTTGGGTTCAGTTCGGGACAGGAGAGAAGCGACGTATGATTCCACTTCATGTGCTGCACCTCAAGCTAGGAGACGAATTATGCCGTGTACTCATCAAGGCGCATGTCACGACTGGGGACGATGCACTGAGCAAGGTGGGCAGGGCACAAAACATGCAGCACTCGTATGCAGACCTGCAAGGTTTCTCTCCAGCTTTGGAGAGTCTCCTGTTCTCTCTGAAGTGGACATACATCAGGCGGGAACAATACCTCGTCCATGTATGGGCCGGTGCGAGAAGCAAACCCACTGCAACTGCATTTGACCACTTGAGACACGACGTCCACAGGCATTCAGTGGTAGGGCGAGAAGAACTACCACCCACATCCAGCGTCATCCGGGGACATTTGAGGAGGGCATTCTACGTGATCCGGAATGCCTTGGCCTTGCTAGCTGATGCCAGTCAGCTTGACCCTATTCATTATGGTTGGATCAACCAAGACGGCACGCTCCTGCCCCTTAAGTCTCTGAAGCCGATCCCCACCAAAATTCTGACCCTGTGTGGCCGTAGTGGGAAGTGTAACTCAAAGCGTTGTTCCTGCAAAGCAGCAGAAGTTATGTGAGTGATCGACTGCCATAAGAAGGTTGTTGAGCCCATCTGTGTGAATAAATAAACAAATGCCAAGTTCCCACCTTCGCTCTCTCGTCTGGGCATCTGACTCATATACCATTCATTTTTAGTCATAATTATAAGGAATATGGCTTATATGCAGGTATTATATGGCACTGTAATGTCGCTTTTTTAAAAAAATTTTCACATCTGAAGAATGATGAAAATGTTCCAATTCACAAGTGAACAATGTGTATGCCTACGATATTGTGAGCGAAATAAAATGAGAAGTTGTAAAATAAACAAGATTTGAAAAACTACAAGGCCTACACTTATTCCCACAGTCAGTTAAGTTGCAAAACATCAGTAATTGTATCACTCATCAAACTTTGATAGTTTGCTTCTCGATGTCTGTGAAACTGCGATTTTGGTCGTTTTTTGTGATTTCTGACCTTGACCTTGACCTTAGCATGTGACCTTGGCCATCAATCATGAAAATGATGTCACAAATGGATTCCCCACACCCAAAAACCCATAAACAAGGTATTACACATACTTCTATGGTGAGTGGTTCAAAATTTATATTTTCAATATGGCTACTGGTGGCCATCTAGGATTTTCACCCCTAGCGGCCATTTGCAGCCTGTTCCGAAGAAGCACCTGTGTGATTTTTAAAGGTAAATGGTCCAATAACTCAAATCAAGTTTCAAAATCTCTTGCGGATGAGTTGTATACGGGGTTATGAGCATGGCCTGGACTATATGGCAGAGTGGCCAGACGGAAGCCTCTCCTCAGTGAAAGACACATGAAAGCCCGCTTGGAGTTTGCATGAAAGCACCTAAAGGACTCTCAGACTGACAAACAAGATTCTGTGTTCTGATGAAACCAAGATTGAACTGTTTGGCTTCAATTCTAAGTGTCATGTCTGGAGGAAACCAGGCACCGCTCATCACCTGCCCAATACCATCCCAACGGTGAAGCATGGTGGTGGCAGCATCATGCTGTGGGGTTGTTTTTCAGCAGCAGGGACTGGGGGATTGGTCAGGGTTGAGAGAACAATGAACGGAGCAAAGTACAGAGATATCCTTAATGAAAACCTGAAACAGAGCGCTCAGGACCCGTATTCATTAACGTTCTTATGTTAAGTACACTTAAACTCCAAGTGTGACACTTACCGAGGACTAAGACTTATGTCGGTATTCATAAATGACCTTAAGTGTTACACCTCACTCAGTGTGACACCTAAATATAGGCATAACACCTAACCGTTTTGACTGGCCGTTGCTAGGGCTAATGATCACATTCTTGCACGATTGTGTTAGTTTCTGTGGTTTGGCTGAGTGCCATGACATAAGGACGGGACTACATAACTGGGTTCAAAACCAAATGCTATTATTTAATGCTGTTGTAAGTCGCTAGGAAGACCTTAGGCATTCTTTCCACCCTTCATCATGGCAGGGAACACTATGTCTACGAAGCGAAAGAAAAATTTCACTGATGCTGAAAAATTTCGGCTGTGCGAAGAGTATGAAAAGCATATTGGTGTCATGGTATCAAAGTTTTCTGCCGCCGTTTCGAACAGAAAGAAGCATGACGCATGGGTTAAGATAACCGAGGCCATGAATAGAAGAAATCCTACCGTGGTGAGGAGTGACAAGGACTACCAGAAAAAATGGCAGAACATGTGCTCAGTTATGAAGGATGAATACCGCGCGTACAGAAAAGAACTTGCTGAAACAGGTGAGAATGGTTTCAATCTTCTGTTATGCCATTTTTATTCAGGTGGTTTCTCTATTGTAGTTGATTTTACATTAATTGCAAAATATTTTTTTATTGTTACAAAATCATTTTCCCTTCTGTCTTCCCTTCTGTCTTTTCGTTCTCTTTGCTGTCTGGTCGAAAGTGGACAGAATATACAGTGTGTGGCACACTTACGTTCACTTAAGACACCCCTGGAGGTGTCTCAAATATAAGCATGACGTTGAGTGTAATACATTACGTAAGTAGCATATTGAATACCACTTGTTCATAAAACCTAATTTAGGAGGTACTTAAGTGTTATACTTAGACTTAAGTACGTTTATGAATATGGGCCCAGGACCTCAGACTGGGCCAAAGGTTCACCTTCCAACAGGACAATGACCCGAAGCACACAGCCAAGACAACGCAGGAGTGGCTTAGGGACAACTCTGTGAAGGTCCTTGAGTGGCCCAGCCAGAGCCCTGACTTGAACCCAATCGAACATCTCTGGAGGGACCTGAAAATGGCTGTCCACCAACCCCCATCCAACCTGACAGAGCTTGAGAGGATCTGCACAGAAGAATGGCAGAAAATCCCCAAATCCAGGTGTGCAAAGCTTGTTGCTCATACCCAAGAAGACTCGAGGCTGTAATCGTTGCCAAAGGTGCTTCAACTAAGTACTGAGTTAAGGGTCTGAATACTTATGTCAATGTGATATTTCAGTTTTTTCTTTTCAATAAATTTGCAAAACTTTCTAAAATCCTGTTTTCTCTTTGTCATTATGGGGTATTGAGTGTAGATTGATGAGGGAAAAAAATGAATTTAAACGATTTCAGCATAAGGCTGCAACATAACAAAATGTGAAAAAAGTGAAAGGGGTCTGAATACTTTCTGAATGCACTATATATTGTAACGGATTTGAGAATCCTGTCTTTGTAAATATGACCCTCTAGTAAATGGTTCTTGTAAATACCTCCATTTGTGGTAAAGGTCAAAGGTCGTCCCTTTAGCTAGTCCATCGCATACACATAGCAAATAATAGGCTTCTCTCTTTCGTTATTTCTTTATTCTATGTTAGTTTAAGGCTCTGTTTCCCATTAATTGACTCTGCATTGCACCAAATCAAATAAGATAGATCCCCTACAATATCGCCGTGGCCTCCAAAGCGCCAGCACGGCGGCGTTTCGCCACCGTTGCATTGGGTGGGGTTATTGGAATCATCATCGCCCCAAACTCCATTGAACATGAGGTCATCTCGGAGCAGAAGGTGGGAGGAGTCAGCCAAGCGCCAGGAACAAGGCGTGGCTTTGCCAACGCCTCATCAAGGGGTGGGATCGGTGAGCCCTCGTGACCAATCAAGGCCGAGGCGAGCTCACCGATGGGCGTTTCCAAAAGGCCGGCAGCTTGATCATAAACCACAGCGCCTCATAAAAGGAGGTTGGGAGGGACTGCTTAGGGAGATGAGTGAGGAGGACGCACTGAGCAGTTCAGTTGAGGAGGAGCTGAGTTTAGTTGGATTAACCTCAGTTGAGTTGAGTTATCAGAAGATTGAATGTTTGAAGAGAGGAGACACTGTTTGCAACCAGCCCCGGCGCGCGCGCAGCTTTGACGCGCAGTTTCGACCCGCTGCTACGCGGGAACCAGATTGCGGTGGCATCGGTGGCCGTCGACTTCCAGCCTGACGTCCAGTGCGGGATCAAGCTCCAGCCAGCGTCCAGCTGAACCTTCCTCCCCTTCCAGCCATTGATTCCTGCTTCATTCCCATTCGTGTAAGTCTGACTGTCGTCTGTTTGTCTGTGTTGTCTGGGGTTTACGTTAAGCCTGTAGATAAGCTAGAATTGCACTGTGTCTTCTTCTTATTCTTCAAGTTACTTTCGTTTTCTTTCCTTCTCCCTTGGTTTCTTTGATTTGTACATAATTAGTAATAAATTCCTGTTCTTCCTACCTTTGCCTTCTTTCATTCACATCAGTTCGTCTTTGTGATTTCCCCCATTGAGCACCTGTGGCACGATTTGGCCAACGCATATGAATCGGGTTAGTCCTCGCTAATGGTTTGAACCACGGGCTGCTAAAAACCGCTCGGCAAATACCATCTTGTCCATGGTTTCGAACGGAGTTGCCCACCTGCTTTGTGGAGGGATCGGCAGGGGTGTACGGGAATCCTTTGACCGATCGCCTCGGCCAATCCCACCCAACAAGGGAGCGGGGTAGCTTCAGGAGCGGAGACGGCCAGTACAAATAGAAGGGGGATTAACCCCCCCCCCCCCCCCGCTAAGGGGAGCACCGTACTCCGTTTCAGTAACAATATATTATTGTTGTGGATATGAGAATTGTGTTTTTTTTGTTGTTGTAAAATATCACCCTCCTTCCTCCATTTGGTGTATAAAGGTCAAAGGTCGTGCCTGTAGTTATTCCATATACAATCACGTAGCAAATCATAGATTTCCTCCTTGTTCAGTAGTTATCTCCTTATTATGTGTATTAGATTAAGGCTTTGTCTTCCATTAATTAACACTCCATTGCACCGAATTCAAACAAGGTAGATTCCCTTCACATTACCCTTTTGTCATGCCAACTGCATTGGGCGGTTTTCTGCAATCCGCTGCTGCCATGGGGTTGTGGTTTTTCGCTGCAAGACTCCATTACGCACGAGGTCATCTCGGAGCAGAAGGTGGGAGGAGTCAGCCCAGCGCCAGGAACAAGGCGTGGCCTTGCAAACGCCTCCTCTAGGCATGGGATCGGTGAGCCCTCGCGACCAATCAAGGCCGAGGCGAGCTCACCGATGGGTGTGTCGTGGAGGCCGGCGGCTTGATCGCCCCAGGGGCAATAAAAGCGTGCGCGGAAGCCCTTTGAGGGAGAGAGAGAACCCGTCACGCAACCCCCCCACGTCAGATGCGGCACACCACAGCAGCTTGAACAAAAGGAGCTTTGAAACCACCGCAGTTTTTGACCATGGCAGCTTTGAGCGGTGAACCAAGTTGCAGCCTCGAAGCAACGTCGCCGTACGAGAGACAGTTGAGGAGAGCCGGCGGCTGCCCAACTCGAGCCGCGATCATCCCAACCACCCGGATCCTTCCCGCCATTCGTTCCTGCCATCATCCCCCGTGTAAGTCTGATTGTTCGTCCGTCTTCTGTATTGTCCTGGGGTTTAAGTAAGACTGTTAATAGGTAAGCTAGAGTTGCACTGTGTCCTTCTGGTCCGTCCCTCTTTCTGTCTTTATTTTCTTATTCTTCCTTCTCCCTTGGTTTCTTTAATTGTGTACATAATAGATACAAATAAATCATATTCGTATTTCCTACCTTTTGCCTTCTTCTTCTTCACATCCGTTCGTCTTTGAGGTTTCCACATTGAATACCTGTGTGGCACGATTTGGCCAACGTTCAGGAATCGGGTCTAGTAATTGTTAATAGTTCGTGCCGCAGTTGCTAAAAACCGCTCGGCAATTAACATCTGTCCGCGGTACGAACGGGGCTGTGCACCTGCCTTTCCGGGGGTAGCTGGGCAGTGTCAGGGACCACGTCCGTCAGTTATAGAAGAGGGGATTAATCCCCCCTCTAAGGGGAACAGAGGCCGACGTTGGGTTCCGTAACATTTGATAGTCAGGAGTTGGGATTCGAACCTGGGACTAAATTTATTTAGCCCAAATTTTGGACACCAATTGTACTATTGGCCGTAACATTTGGTGTCAGGAGTGGGATTCGGACCTGAAGCGCTTAGCGCGCTCAAATTACGAGTGGCCCAAAATTTTGTTTTATAAAATCCTAAATTTAAAAATCGTGCCATGGATGGTCAAGGCGACGGGATGCCGGTGGGGGAATTAGAAGAGGGGTTAGGGGTAACCCAGGACCAGGGGGAAGAAATGGAGGAGGAGAACAATGAGGAGGTGGTTGAGGGGGTTTCAGGCGTGCAAGATGGCGCCCTCGCGCACGAGGTTTCAAGCGACAAAATGGCGCCTCACACGAGAGCGCCGTAGCCGCGCCCGCTGCACCAATGGGGGTGGCCCAAATGCAGGCCCTCATGGAGCAATTTATGGCGCAAATGCAGGCGTCCCTCAACCTGCAGAGGGACGAGACGAGGGCTCAGGGTGAGCGAATGGAAAACAGAATGAGGACTGATATTGAGCAATTGGGGGCAATGAGGGACGAAGCAAGGGGTACCAGTGAACAGCTGGGAAATAAATTGGAGGGACTCGGAAGCAAATTGGAAGGACTCAGAAGCAAATTGGAGGGACTCGGAAGCAAATTTAAGGGATTCGGAAGCAGATTAGGGGACAATTGGAGGGACTCCTGCCTCACACCTAGCTCGGCTTCACGCTGTTGAAACCAAAGCTTTCAGAATTATTGGAATCTCCCGCGATGAAGCTATCTCTGAGGGCCTTTCACTCACTCACCGCAGGCAGGTAGGTGGTCTTTCTGTCTTCTACCGACTCCTCTCCGGCCTTGCACCCCCAGCTTTCTCTGTGCTCTGTCCCCCAAATATTCCTACAGGTCGCACAAGATCTGCCAGCAACCCTCTGATGGTTAAACTGCCAAAATCTCGGCTCTCTGCTCACCTTCACTCTTTCATTCCTCTTTTCTCCCGCCTCTGGAACAAACTCCCTCACTCCCTTCAATCCCACTCCTCCCTCCAGGTCTTTAAAACAGCTGTTCACCACCATCTCTTATCTTCCCCCATCCAAAACCTTGATCTTTTCTACCCCCGCTAATTCACCCCAGATCCACCTTGTTTGAAATTCCAACTTCTTTCCTGGAAGTCCTGGCAGTGTCCATATGTTTTATACCTCTCCCACCGCCCCCTTCCCATGCCCCCCCCCCCAAAGCCCTCGCCCTCTCTCAGATCTCTCGATGTCTCCATGTCTCTCGGTCCCTGCTCTCAAATGTTGTGTTTGTGTCCTTCCCCCTCTCTCCCCATCTTGTCTACCGCTCCCGATGTTATATGTTTTATGTGTCGGTTTGTCTTTCTGTGTGATTAATGTTCGCTCTTTCACGAGCCTCGATCTTGTATACAAAAAAAACAAACAAAAAAACTGGGGGGCATGGTTGGCCAAGCCAAATAAATTAATGAGGGGTTGGAGAGGGACAACGACCGCAGGTTGGGCGAGCAGGTCCCACGGGTGCACAAAGAGGTAAAGCGGGTCGAGGAGCACTGGTTGGGCGAAGTGGAGAAAAGCACGGGTAAAATGACGGGTATAGAGATCGCGACCCGGGGTATGGGGAAGCCGGCGACCGCTGAGGTACAAGTGGGAATTTTAATAAAGCCAGCGGTCGTTGAGGTGAATAAAGAAAGAGCAATAGTTATGGTTGAAATTGAAAAGACGACGGAGGTAGCCCGGGAATTGAAGGGAGAGATGGATATTGCTCAAAGTCTGAATACACATCCTGATGCCGTACTTGCTAATCCTTATAAAGATTTGCAGGTGCGCGTGGAGAAAAGAATCCCCCAGGTGAGTCGTGCTGTATGTTGTGCGGGTAGATTTTGTAGAAAAGTGTTCGGCGCGAAGAGAATTGTCGCGCGATTGGGATCGATATGGCACCCGGGCGTTGGTGAAGGGTCCCGTGTGAGTGAAAATGGCGTGCGTGTGAGGAAAAAGTGTGCGTCAAAGAGCGAGCGTGTTATAAAGTGTGGGAGTGATACCGAGTGCGAGTGAGAATGCACGTCGGGGTGTACGGAGTGTGACAAAGGGAGTGAGAGCGATACGGAGTGTACGTGCGAAAATGAGGGTGACACGGAGAGTGAGTTGGTGGTGGAGCGGGTGCGAGAATGCACACCTGGAATGGACGGCGAGAGTGTGCGAGGAAGCACACCTGAGTTGGTTGTGGCGCGGGTGTGGGAGAGCCCATCGGAGCGCGTGAGTGGGTGGATGCAAGAGTGCACGCCCATGGTGAGTGGTACGGAGTACGTACCGAGGGAGAGTGCGCAAGACGGTGCGTGAGGTGTGTTAAAGGAGTGTGCGAACGGCGAGTGTGTGCGAGAGGTGTGGTGTGTAACAGGGAGGGCGGTGGTGGAATGGACGGAGTGTGGGGGATGCACTGGAAGCGCCGGGACGCCGGGTTTTGTGAGTGTGAAAAGGGTCGCGTGTGCGTGTGAGCATGTGAGTAAGGCGTCGACGTTGACCGGGGCAGCGTTTAGGGTGATGGATAGCCGATGCGAGCACTCGGGGCGCGGTGCGCTTTGCTGGATGCGAGGCCCGGCACGGGTCGGTGTTGCGTCGCTTCTCTTCGAAGCGTCGTTGCCGATTCGGGCTTGGCTCTGCCCAGCACGGTCGAGTCCGGGCCTAGCTGGGCAAGGCGACCGGTCCGGTTCAAGGGCGAGTAGGAGGAAGCGGAACGGTGCCCCCTGGTGGCGGGGACGGGGTTCCGACCGGGCGAGATTGAGCCATCGGGCCCGGGACCGCAAGGTGCCGCGCCGAGATGGTGCGTGGAATCTCGGCCCGACCAAGCCCCCCCCCCTGAACCGAATGCCGGACGGATTCAACCTGCAGGCGACCAAACCACCCGAATTCATTGCTCGGCTTTGCGAAGCCGAGTTTTAATGATGTAACGACGCACCGAGGCTCAGATATAGCGGACTGTAATGATGATAGTGTTTTGGATCCGAAATAGGAAATAGTGAATTTGAAAAGCAAAATTTGATGATTGGCAAAGGATTGGTAGAAGGATTGGTAGTGATTGGGGAATTTTTGATTGGCTGGAATTTGGTGAGCAAAATGTATAGTGAGAGATGCCCGATGTGGTGGGATGGCAACTCTGCCATCCCTCACAGCGGGGGCAAAGGAGCAATAGGTTTATGGGGTTTATGGCAGTGAAAACTAGCCCGGGAGGGTTAGGATAAAATGATAGGGATCTAGAGAAGATGACCATAGGTAACGGTAAGGTTAGGTAGCGACATTGGACAGGTAGTGGGGACATAGAGAGGGTAGTTGGATCATAATGACGAGGGAGTGCAATAGTTTAAAGGGGCGACTGGGAAGCGCGAGTTTCAGAGGGGAGTAGTTAGATCAGATGATGCCGAGTGTTTGAGGATCGAACAGGTGTATGGAGCAGTGTATGACTGAGTCGTAGTGATTGTGTGTTGTGTTGACCAAATGGTCCAGGGAGGAAGGAGGGTGCAGGAAGCACCAGGAGTGATTGCACAGGTGTGCAACTACAGGTGAATGGAGAATGGTTGTATGGAATAAATGGTCTGGAATACATGGAGTATGGAATATATGGAGTATGGAATGGATGGTATGGAGTGAGTATGGTGGAAACTGTGGAGTGGAGTGGATGGTGCGAAGGTGTGGATGGGGGAAAGGAGGATGGACCCCATCACGAATACCCGGGGAGGGTAGTTTAAGTGTTAGGTAGAGGGAACAGGTAAATTGTGGCTGGATATTGGCATCTGTGGTGCGTGTGGAAGAATGGTGTTTGGATGGGTGCATTAGTGTCGTGGAAATGGCTGGGCGTGTAGCCTGTTAGTGTGTGTAGTTGGTTGAGCACTCCGCCACTGTTAGGGTGTCGGCCAGGTGAGGCCACAGGTGGGCTCTGGGAGCCGGTAGAGTTGTTGTGGATGGGGCCCGAGGATCCGGAGGACGGACCCGGGTAGCCCAGTGCCAGAGAGGGCACCGAGTGGGGTAAGCACCAAGGAGGGCCTTCCCCAGTTATATAGGTTAGGTCAAGGAGCAGGTAAGCTCGGAAGCAACTGCAGTGATGGAGGTGTGCAGGTGGGTAGACCTGCTGGGAGAGCTACATGACTCAGCCCGGAAATTGTGCAAGGGCACAGGGAGTTGAACCGGGGGAGTGAGACCCCAAATTGATGAAGCACCACAGTTTGGTCAATGGGAATTTGGTTCTTAAAACTGCATAGAGTAAGTTGGCCAATGGATTGGCAGGGAAAGACCCTGGGTAGTGTAAAGTGTGTTAATGTCATTTAGAAGGTAGTTAGGGTTGAGATCTCCTCACACCATCTACATCCACTCACCTGAGGTGACAAAACTCCGCACCATGCCATGTTTTTTTTTTGTTATTTTATTGTGCAAATGTTTGGAATGTGAGATGCATCATGACGTGGGTGTGACATTGTGCTTGTTGTTCCATCTCTCCCTCCTTATGAGGATTGATGATGAATTGGTGATGGCAAATTTTGGTTAGAGGGATTGTGGGGACGAATTTGGTATAGGGGAGATATGGGGAGACGAGACAGTAGTGACGAATTTGTAAATGTGTAGATTTTTGTACATATGGGGCAAGGGTAAGGGTAGGGTAGGTAACAGGGGGGGGGGTGACGTACGGTAGGGACGAGCTTTCTCACTTCGCTCTCCATACGCACCTCGTCTTGCATTGCCTTGTTTGATGTGTACCCTTGTGACCTTACCCCTCGCTCACCTGTCTTCTCCCCCCCCCCCCCTTGTCTCCCACCCGAGGACTGTGCGCCCCTGGGCGCCGAGGGGAGCGTGCGGGAGTCCGCCATTGTGTGCCCAAAACTCCCGCAACCAGCTGTCTGCATCGATGCACCACTTATGGACCACATGTCTGTGGCTGAGCACCACTCATGGACCCTACGGGTTGGGGCATGGCCCCTCTGTTGGAACCGGCCATGATGGCCCGAGATCTTTCTTGCGGACCTCAGTCACGTGGCACCTATGCCCCACAGGTGAACCACCCATAGTCGGCCCCCTGTGGGCTATAAATATTTTAAAAATGGACACGTTTTGTGCTTTTTATTATGTCTAAATAGGCCACCAGCAAGAAGACGAAGTTGATAACATCTGGAAGAACGACAATGGCCAGCAGAGGGAGCCGAAGAGGAAGCCCGCCACCAGGGGTTTGTTGTTTTTAAAAAATTATTGAACTGTGGTGACTGTGCACCGATTGGTGCTTGATGGTGCTTTGGTGCGTTTTGGTGCTTTCTGGTGTGTCGATGCAGCACAGGCTGTCCCCCCACCCCCAAAAGAACAATCACAGGTCCTGGGTTGCGTTTTGTAAATACAAGTAGCGTCACTGTAAATAATGCTCCCCCATCGTTCATGTTGTAATTTGAAGACAATTCCGCAATTCGGTTAGCTGTGGGCGTGAGTCTGTTAGGCAGGGTGCAATGGAGCAGCGGGACATATTTATTTATGTTTTAAAACTGTCACACTCAGGGTCAGGTTAAATGTAGGGGGAACTACACCGACGTGCCACACTAAAGGTAAAAGTAATAGGCCCGGGACGTGCCTAAGAGGAGGAGGGTGCAGTGTTGTGGATATGAGAATTGTGTTTTTTTTGTTGTTGTAAAATATCACCCTCCTTCCTCCATTTGGTGTATAAAGGTCAATGGTCGTGCCCTTAGTTATTCCATATACAATCACGTAGCAAATCATAGATTTCCTTCTTGTTCAGTAGTTATCTCCTTATTATGTGTATTAGATTAAGGCTTTGTCTTCCATTAATTAACACTCCATTGCACCGAATTCAAACAAGGTAGATTCCCTTCACATTACCCTTTTGTCATGCCAACTGCATTGGGCGGTTTTCTGCAATCCGCTGCTGCCATGGGGTTGTGGTTTTTCGCTGCAAGACACCATTACGCACGAGGTCATCTCGGAGCAGAAGGTGGGAGGAGTCAGCCCAGCACCAGGAACAAGGCGTGGCCTTGCAAACGCCTCCTCTAGGGGCGGGATCGGTGAGCCCTCGCGACCAATCAAGGCCCAGGCGAGCTCACCGATGGGCGTGTCGTGGAGGCCGGCAGCTTGATCGCCCCAGGGGCAATAAAAGCGCGCGCGGAAGCCCTTTGAGGGAGAGAGAGAACCCGTCACGCAACCCCACCCCCCGCCCCCCCACGTCAGATGCAGCACACCACAGCAGCTTGAACAAAAGGAGCTTTGAAACCACCGCAGTTTTTGACCACGGCAGCTTTGAGCGGTGAACCAAGTTGCAGCCTCGAAGCAACGTCGCCGTACGAGAGACGGTTGAGGAGAGCCGGCGGCTGCCCAACTCGAGCCGCGATCATCCCAACCACCCGGATCCTTCCCGCCATTCGTTCCTGCCATCATCCCCCGTGTAAGTCTGATTGTTCGTCCGTCTTCTGTATTGTCCTGGGGTTTAAGTAAGACTGTTAATAGGTAAGCTAGAGTTGCACTGTGTCCTTCTGGTCCGTCCCTCTTTCTGTCTTTATTTTCTTATTCTTCCTTCTCCCTTGGTTTCTTTAATTGTGTACATAATAGATACAAATAAATCATATTCGTATTTCCTACCTTTTGCCTTCTTCTTCTTCACATCCGTTCGTCTTTGAGGTTTCCACATTGAATACCTGTGGCACGTTTTGGCCAACGTTCAGGAATCGGGTCTAGTAATTGTTAATAGTTCGTGCCGCGGTTGCTAAAAACCGCTCGGCAATTAACATCTGTCCGCGGTACGAACGGGGCTGTGCACCTGCCTTTCCGGTGGTAGCTGGGCAATGTCAGGGACCACGTCGGTCAGTTATAGAAGAGGGGATTAATCCCCCCTCTAAGGGGAACAGAGGCCGACGTTGGGTTCCGTAACAATATATATCACTTTTGGCAAAAACTATACAAGGAGTCATATTTTAGGTACATGGTACTAAAAGTTGGTCAAATTGAGTGGAATTATTTGTCAGGAATGATCTATGTCTTATTCATTCAATGTTGCCACACCTCTCTTGCAATGGACGTTTGCCCTGAAGCTCATACCAGGTCAGTATAATCAGTCTCCCCCAAAGGGGACGCGAGACTATTGCAACGCCGCTGTCTGCCTGTGTGTTTGTGAGTGTGTGTGTCCGCGTGTAGTCTGCGTCTACATATTTTCGCTTTAAAAATATTTTTCGCTGCAATTGTTTGTCCGATCGATGCAAAACTTGAAAAATCAAAGGAGTGACTCTCCATGGTAATATTTTTTATTATTAACTCTGACATCAGAGGTCACATGGTATGGCAACCATATTGGAATAAAGGGAAAAAATGCACATCGTTTTCTCTGAAACCACTTAACGAAAAAAATTGAAACTTGGCATATGTGTCAACTCCCCGTGGGATATAAAGGGTGATAATGATGACAACATCTGTGAAGTAGTATTCCAGCCATAAATGGTTGAATCGAAATCTTTATCCAATAAAAATCTTAAACTTCATTTATCTGATCTATAACTCGATGTGAGCGAATAATAAAATGTATTACGTTATCGGTCACGTGGTCTGGTGGCCATATTGGATTAAAAATAAAAACATAAAAAACCTTCTTCTCCAGAACCACTTAACAGATTGATGCGAAACTTTAGATATATGATCGACTGGTCATGGGGAATATAGTTTGAAAATTATTTAATATCCACCTTCATTGACGCAATTTAGCATTTATGTGCACAAAATGTTTGTTAAGTGTCATAATAATTAATCAACTAGAACGGCACTCAGTGGAGAGCATACCTCGGCCTGGTTGGTCATGCACACAATGGTGAAGAATCACTTTAAAAAGTAAATAATTCTCATATCCGAATCCATATTCAGATCTTCACCAAAATCGAATCACATCGTTCTTGTCAGACACCCAACCGGTCCACAAAGTTTTGTCCAAATCCGTCCACCACTTTTTGAGATATCCTGCTATGTATCGTTTTAGTCCTATCTCCCAATAATAATAATAATAATGCATTTATTTTATATAGCGCTTTTCAGGAAGCCCAAAGACGCTTTGACAGAGTGCAAAACATAACGCATAGCAAAACATAAAGACAATTGCAAAAAAAGAAGAATCAATAGGGAAATATTCAAAGCACAAAGGAGGGAGAAGGAGAGGAGATAGTCAGGGGTTAGATGCTGTGGGTTAAATGTTGAATGCAGTGTTGAACAGGTGGGTCTTGAGTGATGTTTTGAATGTGGTGAGTGAGGAGGAGTCTCTGATGGTGTGAGGTAGCGAGTTCCAGAGGGTGGGAGCAGCGATGGAGAAGGCCCTGTCCCCCCAGGATCTAAATTTGGTCCGGATGGGGGGGGTCAGGAGGTTGGTACCAGCAGAGCGGAGGTTGCGGGTGGGAGTGTGTCTGGAGAGGAGGTCAGCCAGGTAGGATGGGGCCAGGTTATGGAGGGCTTTGTAGGTCAAGAGGAGGATTTTGTACTGGATTCTCTGGGAGATGGGGAGCCAGTGAAGCTTGTAAAGGACGGGGGTGATGTGGTCACGGGTCCGGGAATGGGTGAGTAGACGGGCAGCGGAGTTCTGAATGTATTGGAGTTTATTGGTGATTGTTGAGGGTGAACCATAAAGGAGGCTATTGCAGTAGTGGTGAGGAATCACTAAAAATTCTAGTAGCCGGATCCGAATCCTCACCAAAATCTAATCATTTCCTCCTTGTCACATACGCTACATCTCTGCCAAATTTTGTCTGAATCCGTCAACAACTTTTTGAGATATTTTATTCACACCAGAACAGACAAACAAACAAAAGACACACGAACAAACGGAAAGGATTGAGACACAAAGTTCATCTATTTATTATGTATGCTCACGGTAAATATTTCCACCATATTTGCACACGTACTAAATGGAAAGTTTCCAAAATGGTTGCTGGCTTTTTAAATTTCGTAAATTCAGAACTCGAGGCTCATGGAGTCATGGGGAACTATTAAGGGACAGATCATTTGGAGGGCAGCAGTTTCACTTCTCAACTTCCCCCATCATTTTAATCACGTCCCTTTGGCTTAAACCCCTCCCCGAGAGGCGACTCGCGCAGAGGGAAAAGAAAAGACTCGACGAGAGGGAGGAGACTCACTGAGAGGGAGGAGAGTCAGCGAGAGGGAGGAGAGTCGCCGGGAGGGAGGAGACTCGCCGAATGGGAGGAGACTAGCAAAGAGAGAGAAGGAGGAGACTCGCCGAGAGGGAGGAGACTCGCCGAGAGGGAGGAGACTCACCGAGAGGGAGGAGACTCACCGAGAGGGAGGAGAGTCGCCGGGAGGGAGGAGACTCGCCGAATGGGAGGAGACTAGCAAAGAGAGAGAAGGAGGAGACTCGCGGAGGGGGAGGGGTTGACGCGCGCGCTCCGCGGGACGAACACGCCCCAAAAGGACGCGGAAAGATTAGTGGCAAAGAGCCGTCCCGAGTGGAACGAGAAGACAGCGAGAAAGGAGCGATGTTGGATCCATCGTCGAGCGAGGAAGAGTCTGACGACGCTCGTGAGACCGAGCACTCCTCGGCGGCTCCCCGGTCAGCTGCGTCCTCGGCGAGACTGCTCCCGCCGCAGTCCGGAGTCGCCCTCGCCGCTGCTCCAGGAGGTCGAACCGGGCAGAGCATCACTGGCTCAGGTCCTCTTCCTGGGGTCTCCACAGTCAGTCCGGCATGTGCGTCTCTGGCAGAGCCGGAGAGTCCCGCAGCGGAACCGGACGATCCTCACCGAACACAGGACGAGCACAAGCGGCGTCTCCAGCTGTACGTGTTCGTGCTGCGGTGCGTGGCGTACCCGTTCAACGCACGTCAACCCACCGACATGGCGCGCAGGCAGCTCAAGGTGGGTCCATCCCACACTCTGCACTGGTTATGCACCAACAAAGACCGTTATCAACGCACCCTCTCCTCTCTCTGCACCGGAACCGCACCACATCCTCCCCCTCCCATCCCCCTGCACCGGAACCGCACCGCATCCTTCCCATGCACCGGAACCGCACCGCACCCTCTCCCTGCACCGTAACCGCACCGCACCCTCTCCCTGCACCGTAACCGCACCGCACCCTCTCCCTGCACCGGAACCGCACCGCACCCTCTCCCTGCACCGGAACCGCACCGCACCCTCTCCCTGCACCGGAACCGCACCGCACCCTCTCCCTGCACCGGAACCGCACCGCACCCTCTCCCTGCACCGGAACCGCACCGCACCCTCTCCCTGCACCGGAACCGCACCGCACCCTCTCCCTGCACCGGAACCGCACCGCACCCTCTCCCTGCACCGGAACCGCACCGCACCCTCTCCCTGCACCGGAACCGCACCCTCCCCCTCCCCTCCTCCTCCCCCTGCACCGGAACCGCACCGCACCCTCCCCCTCCCCCTCCCCCTCCTCCTCCCCCTGCACCGGAACCGCACCGCACCGCAGCCTCCCCCTCCCCCTCCCACCCCCCTACCCCCTGCACCGGAACCGCACCGCATCCTTCCCATGCACCGGAACCGCACCGCATCCTCCACCTGCACCGGACCGCACCGCATCCTTCCCATGCACCGGAACCGCACCGCATCCTCCCCCTGCACTGTAACCGCACCGCACCCTCTCCCTGCACCGTAACCGCACCGCACCCTATCCCTGCACCGGAACCGCACCGCACCGCACCCTCTCCCTGCACCGTAACCGCACCGCACCCTCTCCCTGCACCGTAACCGCACCGCACCCTCTCCCTGCATCGTAATCGCACCGCACCCTCTCCCTGCACCGGAACCACACCGCATCCTCCCCCTGCACCGGAACCGCACCGCATCCTCCCCCTGCACCGGAACCGCACCGCATCCTCCCCCTGCACTGTAACCGCACCGCACCCTCTCCCTGCACCGTAACCGCACCACACCCTCTCCCTGCACCGTAACTGCACCGCACCCTCTCCCTGCACCGTAATCGCACCGCACCCTCCCCCTGCACCGGAACCGCACCGCATCCTCCCCCTGCACCGGAACCGCACCGCATCCTCCCCCTGCACCGGAACCGCACCGCATCCTCCCCCTGCACCGGAACCGCACCGCATCCTCTCCCTGCACCAGAATCGCACCGCACCCTCTCCCTGCACCGGAACCGCACCGCACCCTCTCCCTGCACCGGAACCGCACCGCACCCTCTCCCTGCACCGGAACCGCACAGCACCCTCTCCCTGCACCGGAACCGCACCGCATCCTCTCCCTGCATCGGAACCGCACCGCATCCTAACCCTGCACCGGAACCGCACCGCACCCTCTCCTTGCACCGGAACCGCACCACATCCTCCCCCTGCACCGGAACAGCACCGCACCCTCTCCCTGCACCGGGACCACACAGCGTCCTCCCTCTGCACCGGGACCACACAGCATCCTCCCTCTGCACCGGGACCACACAGCATCCTCTCCCTGCACCGGGACCACACAGCATCCTCTCCCTGCACCGGGACCGCACAGCATCCTCTGTCTGCACCGGGACCGCACAGCATCCTCTGTCTGCACCGGGACCGCACAGCATCCTCTGTCTGCACCGTGACCGCACAGCATCCTCTGTCTGCACCGTGACCACACAGCATCCTCTCCCTGCATCGGGACCACACAGCATCCTCTCCCTGCACCGGGACCACACAGCATCCTCTGTCTGCACCGGGACCACACAGCATCCTCTGTCTGCACCGGGACCACACAGCATCCTCTCCCTGCACCGGGACCACACAGCATCCTCTGTCTGCACCGGGACCACACAGCATCCTCTCCCTGCACCAGGACCACACAGCATCCTCTGTCTGCACCGGGACCACACAGCAGCCGCTCCCTGCACCGGGACCACACAGCATCCTCTGTCTGCACCGGGACCACACAGCATCCTCTCCCTGCACCGGGGCCACACAACATCCTCTCCCTGCACCGGGATCATACAGCATCCTCTCCCTGCACCGGGATCATACAGCATCCTCTCCCTGCACCGGGACCACACAGCATCCTCTCCCTGCACCGGGATCATACAGCATCCTCTCCCTGCACCGGGATCATACAGCATCCTCTCCCTGCACCGGGGCCACACAACATCCTCTCCCTGCACCGGGATCATACAGCATCCTCTCCCTGCACCGGGATCATACAGCATCCTCTCCCTGCACCGGGACCACACAGCATCCTCTCCCTGCACCGGGATCATACAGCATCCTCTCCCTGCACCGGGATCACACAGCATCCTCTCTCTCTGCACCGGGACCACAGAGCACCCTCTCTCTCTCCACCGGGACCACACAGCACCCTCTCTCTCTGCACCGGGACCACACAGCATCCTCCCTCTGCCCCGGGACCACACAGCATCCTCTCTCTCTGCACCGGGACCACACAGCATCCTCTCTCTCTGCACCGGGACCACAGAGCACCCTCTCTCTCTGCACCGGGACAACACAGCATCCTCTCTCTCTGCACCGGGACCACAGAGCATCCTCTCTCTCTGCACCGGGACCGCACAGCATCCTCTCTCTCTGCACCGGGACCGCACAGCATCCTCTGTCTGCACCAGGACCACACAGCATCCTCTCTCTCTGCACCGGGACCGCACAGCATCCTCTCTCTCTGCACCGGGACCACAGATCACCCTCTCTCTCTGCACCGGGACCGCACAGCACCCTCTCTCTCTGCACCGGGACCACAGAGCACCCTCTCTCTCTGCACCGGGACCACACAGCACCCTCTCTCTCTCCACCGGGACCACACAGCACCCTCTCTCTCTGCACCGGGACCACACAGCATCCTTCCTCTGCCCCGGGACCACACAGCATCATATCCTCTCTCTCTGCACCGGGACCACACAGCATCCTCTCTCTCTGCACCGGGACCACAGAGCACCCTCTCTCTCTGCACCGGGACCACAGAGCACCCTCCCTCTCTGCACCGGGACCACACAGCATCCTCCCTCTGCCCCGGGACCACACAGCATTCTCTCTCTGCACCGGAACCACCGCACGGGGTCCTGGTTCCTCCCCCCCCCCCCCTCCGCGAAGGTATCACAACACACGGGGTTCTTCCCCTCCTCCTCCCCGCCACCCCCCTCCCCCTCTCCCGAAGGTAATACGCGAGCCCTCCCTCCACGTCGAGACCGCACGGCATCATATTTTGTTTGCATGGACAACAGAACATCCTCACTCATCAACACAAAACTTAAACACTGCACACCTCGCGTGCTTATGCTGCTGCACCCGTGGGTAGCGCTTTCAGGATTCCCACTCTGCACCCCCGAGGTCCGTTAGATATTGTTATTGTAACAAACACAATTATTACATTTCGGTTTTATCTCGAAACTGTCGCTCGCTTCTTGTGAAGGGACATCTTGGTGCTTTTGGTTCTTATTGTTGTTGATTGTCCTCAACGTTCCTTTTGTTTTACCAACGTTTTAGTGTTATTGTAATTCTGCATTTTAGGTACGTCCTGTTGTGGTGAAATGTCATGGAACTTTGCATGTGTAATGGTGCTGTGGTTAGGTCATGCAGGTGAGGGTGGATAGTGTGTAATGGTGCTTAGTGGATAAGGGTGCATGTGTTGATGTGTAATGGTGCTGAGTGGGTAAGGGTGCATGTGTTGATGTGTAATGGTGCTTAGTGGGTAAGGGTGCATGTGTTGATGTGTAATGGTGCTTAGTGGGTAAGGGTGCATGTGTTGATGTGTAATGGTGCTTAGTGGATAAGGGTGCATGTGTTGATGTGTAATGGTGCTTAGTGGGTAAGGGTGCATGTGTTGATGTGTAATGGTGCTCAGTGGGTAAGGGTGCATGCGTTGATGTGTAATGGTGCTTAGTGGGTAAGGGTGCATGTGTTGATGTGTAATGGTGCTTAGTGGGTAAGGGTGCATGTGTTGATGTGTAATGGTGCTTAGTGGGTAAAGGTGCATGTGTTGATGTGTAATGGTGCTTAGTGGGTAAGGGTGCATGTGTTGATGTGTAATGGTGCTTAGTGGGTAAGGGTGCATGTGTTGATGTGTAATGGTGCTTAGTGGGTAAGGGTGCATGTGTTGATGTGTAATGGTGCTTCGTGGGTAAGGGTGCATGCGTTGATGTGTAATGGTGCTTAGTGGATAAGGGTGCATGTGTTGATGTGTAATGGTGCTTAGTGGGTAAGGGTGCATGTGTTGATGTGTACTGCTTTTGGTGGTGAGCTCGCTCGTTGAGTGATTGCTTTCAGTGGTGAGCTTGCTGGTTGAGTGAATGGTAGTGGTGGTGAGCTTGCTAGTTGAGTGATTGCTTTCAGTAGTGAGCTTGCTGGTTGAGTGAATGGTAGTGGTGGTGAGCTTGCTAGTTGAGTGAATGGTAGTGGTGGTGAGCTTGCTAGTTGAGTGAATGGTTTCAGTGGTGAGCTTGCTGGTTGAGTGAATGGTAGTGGTGGTGAGCTTGCTAGTTGAGTGAATGGTTTCAGTGGTGAGCTTGCTGGTTGAGTGAATGGTTTCAGTGGTGAGCTTGCTAGTTGAGTGAATGGTTTCAGTGGTGAGCTTGCTAGTTGAGTGAATGGTTTCAGTGGTGAGCTCGCTGGTTGAGTGAATGGTAGTGGTGGTGAGCTTGCTAGTTGAGTGAATGGTTTCAGTGGTGAGCTTGCTGGTTGAGTGAATGGTAGTGGTGGTGAGCTTGCTAGTTGAGTGAATGCTTTCAGTGGTGAGCTTGCTGGTTGAGTGAATGGTAGTGGTGGTGAGCTTGCTGTTTGAGTGAATGGTTTTGGTGGTGAGCTCGCTCGTTGAGTGATTGCTTTCAGTGCTGAGCTTGCTGGTTGAGTGAATGGTTTCAGTGGTGAGCTTGCTGGTTGAGTGAATGGTAGTGGTGGTGAGCTTGCTAGTTGAGTGAATGCTTTCAGTGGTGAGCTTGCTGGTTGAGTGAATGGTAGTGGTGGTGAGCTTGCTGGTTGAGTGAATGGTAGTGGTGGTGAGCTTGCTAGTTGAGTGAATGCTTTCAGTGGTGAGCTTGCTGGTTGAGTGAATGGTAGTGGTGGTGAGCTTGCTGTTTGAGTGAATGGTTTTGGTGGTGAGCTCGCTCGTTGAGTGATTGCTTCCAGTGCTGAGCTTGCTAGTTGAGTGAATGGTAGTGGTGGTGAGCTTGCTAGTTGAGT
The DNA here is from genome assembly GCF_964187855.1 of Myxine glutinosa. Taxonomy (NCBI): domain Eukaryota; kingdom Metazoa; phylum Chordata; class Myxini; order Myxiniformes; family Myxinidae; genus Myxine; species Myxine glutinosa. The sequence continues at coordinate 191,791,779 of NC_136264.1, read as the reverse complement.
GAATGCTTTCAGTGGTGAGCTTGCTGGTTGAGTGAATGGTAGTGGTGGTGAGCTTGCTGTTTGAGTGAATGGTTTTGGTGGTGAGCTCGCTCGTTGAGTGATTGCTTTCAGTGCTGAGCTTGCTAGTTGAGTGAATGCTTTCAGTGGTGAGCTTGCTGATTGAGTGAATGGTAGTGGTGGTGAGCTTGCTGTTTGAGTGAATGGTTTTGGTGGTGAGCTTGCTGGTTGAGTGAATGGTTTTGGTGGTGAGCTCGCGAGTTGAGTGAATGGTTTTGGTGGTGAGCTCGCTGGTTGAGTGAATTGTTTTGGTGGTGAGCTTGCTGGTTGAGTGAATGCTTTCAGTGGTGAGCTTGCTGGTTGAGTGAATGGTTTTGGTGGTGAGCTCGCTGGTTGAGTGAATGGTTTTGGTGGTGAGCTCGCCAGTTGAGTGAATGCTTTCAGTGGTGAGCTCGCTCGTTGAGTGAATGCTTTCAGTGGTGAGCTTGGTGGTTGAGTGAATGCTTTGTGGTGAGCTTGCTGGTTGAGTGAATGCTTTCAGTGGTGAGCTCGCTCGTTGAGTGAATGCTTTCAGTGGTGAGCTCGCTCGTTGAGTGAATGCTTTCAGTGGTGAGCTTGATAGTTGAGTGAATGGTTTTGGTGGTGAGCTTGCTGTTTGAGTGAATGGTTTTGGTTGTGAGCTTGCTCGTTGAGTGAATGCTTTCAGTGGTGAGCTCGCTCGTTGAGTGAATGCTTTCAGTGGTGAGCTCGCTCGTTGAGTGAATGCTTTCAGTGGTGAGCTTGCTGGTTGAGTGCTTTCAGTGGTGAGCTTGCTGGTTGAGTGAATGGTTTTGGTGGTGAGCTTGCTAGTTGAGTGAATGGTTTTGGTGGTGAGCTTGCTGGTTGAGTGAATGGTTTTGGTGGTGAGCTTGCTGGTTGAGTGAATGCTTTCAGTGGTGAGCTCGCTCGTTGAGTGAATGCTTTCAGTGGTGAGCTCGCTCGTTGAGTGAATGCTTTCAGTGGTGAGCTCGCTCGTTGAGTGAATGCTTTCAGTGGTGAGCTCGCTCGTTTAGTGAATGCTTTCGGTGGTGAGCTTGCTGGTTGAGTGAATGCTTTCAGTGGTGAGCTTGCTGGTTGAGTGAATGGTTTTGGTGGTGAGCTTGCTCGTTGAGTGAATGGTTTTGGTGGTGAGCTTGCTAGTTGAGTGAATGGTTTTGGTGGTGAGCTTGCTGGTTGAGTGAATGGTTTTGGTGGTGAGCTTGCTAGTTGAGTGAATGGTTTTTGTCGTGAGCTCACTCGTTGAGTGAATGGTTTTGGTGGTGAGCTTGCTGGTTGAGTGAATGGTTTTGGTGGTGAGCTTTCTCATTGAGTGAATGCTTTCAGTGGTGAGCTCGCTCGTTGAGTGAATGCTTTCAGTGGTGAGCTTGGTGGTTGAGTGAATGCTTTCAGTGGTGAGCTTGCTGGTTGAGTGAATGCTTTCAGTGGTGAGCTTGCTGGTTGAGTGAATGGTTTTGGTGGTGAGCTTGCTAGTTGAGTGAATGGTTTTGGTCGTGAGCTCGCTCGTTAAGTGAATGGTTTTGGTGGTGAGCTTGCTGGTTGAGTGAATGCTTGCAGTGGTGAGCTTGCTTGTTGAGTGAATGGTTTTGGTGGTGAGCTTGCTGGTTGAGTGAATGCTTTCAGTGGTGAGCTTGCTGGTTGAGTGAATGCTTTCAGTGGTGTGTTTGCTGGTTGAGTGAATGGTTTTGGTTGTGAGCTTGCTGGTTGAGTGAATGCTTTCAGTGGTGAGCTTGCTGGTTGAGTGAATGGTTTTGGTGGTTTGCTCGCTGGTTGAGTGAATGCTTTTGGTGGTGAGCTTGCTGGTTGAGTGAATGGTTTTGGTGGTGAGCTTGCTGGTTGAGTGAATGCTTTCAGTGGTGAGCTTGCTAGTTGAGTGAATGGTTTTGGTGGTGAGCTTGCTGGTTGAGTGAATGGTTTTGGTGGTGAGCTTGCTGGTTGAGTGAATGGTTTTGGTGGTGAGCTTGCTGGTTGAGTGAATGCTTTCAGTGGTGAGCTCGCTGGTTGAGTGAATGCTTTCAGTGGTGAGCTTGCTGGTTGAGTGAATGGTTTTGGTTGTGAGCTTTCTGGTTGAGTGAATGCTTTCAGTGGTGAGCTTGCTGGTTGAGTGAATGGTTTTGGTGGTTTGCTCGCTGGTTGAGTGAATGGTTTTGGTGGTGAGCTTGCTGGTTGAGTGAATGCTTTCAGTGGTGAGCTTGCTAGTTGAGTGAATGGTTTTGGTTGTGAGCTTGCTCGTTGAGTGAATGGTTTTGGTTGTGAGCTTGCTGGTTGAGTGAATTGTTTCAGTGGTGAGCTTGCTGGTTGAGTGAATGGTTTCAGTGGTGAGCTTGCTGGTTGAGTGAATGGTTTCAGTGGTGAGCTTGCTGGTTGAGTGAATGGTTTCAGTGGTGAGCTTGCTCGTTGAGTGAATGGTTTCAGTGGTGAGCTTTCTGGTTAAGTGAATGGTTTTAGTGGTGAGCTTGCTGGTTGAGTGAATGCTTTCAGTGGTGAGCTCACTGGTTGAGTGAATGGTTTTGTTTGTAAGCTCACCAATCAATCATCAATAATACACACTCACTAAACAATCCTCAAAAACACACATTCACCAATCAACCCTCAATAACAAATGCTCACCACTCAGTCCTCAAAAACACACACTCACCAATCAATCCTCAATAACACAAACCCATCAATCTTCAGTACATACTCACCAATCAATTCTCAATCACACACACTCATCAATCAATTCTCAGTAACACACCAATCATTTTTCAATAACACATACTCACCAATCAATTCTCAATAACACATACTCACCAATCAATTCTCAATAACACATACTCACCAATCAATTCTCAATAACACATACTCACCAATCAATTCTCAATAACACATGCTCACCAATCATTTCTCAATAACACACTCACCAATCAATTCTCAACAACACATCCTCAACAATCAATTCTCAATAACGCATACTCACCAATCAATTCTCAATAACACATACTCACCAAGCAATTCTCAATAACACATACTCACCAATCAATTCTCAATAACACATACTCACCAATCAATTCTCAATAACACATACTCACCAAACAATTCTCAGTAACACACACTCACCAATCAATTCTCAATAACACACAGTCATCAATCAATTCTCAATAACACATACTCACCAATCAATTCTCAATAACACATACTGACCAATCAATTCTCAATAACACATACTCACCAATCAATTCTCAGAAACACACACTCACCAATCAATTCTCAATAACACATGCTCATCAATCAATTCTCAATAACACATACTCATCAATCAATTCTCAATAACACATACTCACCAATCAATTCTCAATAACACCGACACACCCATCAATCCTCAATCGTACACACTCACCAATCTATTCTCAAGAACACATACTCAACAATCAATTCTCAATAACACAAACTCAACAATCAATTCTCAATAACACAAACTCACCAATCAATTCTCAATAACACACACTCACCAATCAAGTCTCAATAACACATAGTCATCAATCAATTCTCAATAACACATACTCACCAATCTATTCTCAACAACACATACTCACCAATCAATTCTCAATAACACAGACACACCCATCAATCCTCAATAGTACATACTCACCAATCCATCCTCAATAGCACATACTCACCAATCAATTCTCAATCACACACACTCACCAATGAATTCTCAATAAGACACACTCACCAATCTATTCTCAATAACACATACTCACCAATCTATTCTCAATAACACATACTCACCAATCAATTCTCAATAACACAGACACACCCATCAATCCTCAATAGTACATACTCACCAATCCATCCTCAATAGTACATACTCACTAATCAATTCTCAATCATACACACTCACCAATGAATTTTCGATAAGACACACTCACCAATCAATTCTAAATAACACACACTCACCCATCACACACACTCACCAATCTATTCTCAATAACACACACTCACCCATCACACACACTCACCAATCAATTCTCAATAAGACACACTCACCCATCACACACACTCACCAATCTATTCGCAAGAACACGTACTCAACAATCAATTCTCAAAAACACATACTCACCAATCAATTCTCAATAACACGCACTCATCAATCAATTCTCAGTAACACACACTCACCAATCAATTCTCAATAGTACATACTCACCAATCAATTCTCAATCATGCACACTCATCAATCAATTCTCAATAATAAGACACACTCACCAATCAATTCTCAATCACACACACTCACCAATCAAATCTCAATCATACATACTCACCAATCAATTCTCAATAACACATACTCACCAATCAATTCTCAATCACACATACTCACCAATCAATTCTCAATAACACATACTCACCAATCAATTCTCAATAACACATACTCACCAATCAATTCTCAATAACACAGACTCACCAATCAATTCCCAATAAGACACACTCACCAATCAATTCTCAATCACACACACTCACCAATCAATTCTCAATCACACACACTCATCAATCAATTCTCAGTAACACACCAATCATTTCTCAAAAACACATACTCACCAATCAATTCTCAATCACACATACTCACCAATCAATTCTCAATAACACATACTCACCAATCAATTCTCAATAACACAGATTCACCAATCAATTCCCAATAAGACACACTCACCAATCAATTCTCAATCGCACACACTCACCAATCAATTCTCAATCACACACACTCATCAATCAATTCTCAGTAACACACCAATCATTTCTCAATAACACATACTCACCAATCAATTCTCAATAACACATACTCACCAATCAATTCTCAATAACACATACTCACCAATCAATTCTCAATAACACATACTCAACAATAAATTCTCAATAACACATACTCACCAATCAATTCTCAATAATACACACTCACCAATAGATTCTCAATAACACATGCTCACCAATCATTTCTCAATAACACACTCACCAATCATTTCTCAACAACACATCCTCACCAATCAATTCTCAATAACGCATACTCACCAATCAATTCTCAATAATACATACTCACCAAGCAATTCTCAATAGCACATACTCACCAATCAATTCTCAATAACACATACTCACCAATCAATTCTCGATAACACATACTCACCAATCAATTCTCAGTAACACATAGTCATCAATCAATTCTCAATAACACATACTCACCAATCAATTCTCAATAACACATAGTCATCAATCAATTCTCAATAACACATACTCACCAATCAATTCTCAATAACACATACTGACCAATCAATTCTCAATAACACATACTCACCAATCAATATTCTCAGAAACACACACTCACCAATCAATTCTCAATAACACATACTCATCAATCAATTCTCAATAACACATACTCATCAATCAATTCTCAATCACACATACTCACCAATCAATTCTTAATAACACATACTCACCAAACAATTCTCAATAACACATACTCACCAATCAATTCTCAATAACACAGACTCACCAATCAATTCCCAATAAGACACTCACCAATCAATTCTCAATCACACACACTCACCAATCAATTCTCAATCACACACACTCACCAATCAATTCTCAATCACATACACTCATCAATCAATTCTCAGTAACACACCAATCATTTCTCAATAACACATACTCACCAATCAATTCTCAATAACACATACTCACCAATCAATTCTCAATAACACATACTCACCAATCAATTCTCAATAACACATACTCACCAATCAATTCTCAATAACACATACTCACCAATCAATTCTCAATAACACATACTCACCAATCAATTCTCAATAATACACACTCACCAATCAATTCTCAATAACACATGCTCACCAATCATTTCTCAATAACACACTCACCAATCAATTCTCAACAACACATCCTCACCAATCAATTCTCAATAATGCATACTCACCAATCAATTCTCAATAACACATACACACCAAGCAATTCTCAATAACACATACTCACCAATCAATTCTCAGTAACACACACTCACCAATCAATTCTCAATAACACATAGTCATCAATCAATTCTCAATAACACATACTCACCAATCAATTCTCAATAACACATACTGACCAATCAATTCTCAATAACACATACTCACCAATCAATTCTCAGAAACACACACTCACCAATCAATTCTCAATAACACATACTCATCAATCAATTCTCAATAACACATACTCATCAATCAATTCTCAATATCACATACTCACCAATCAATTCTCAATAACACAGACACACCCATCAATCCTCAATCGTACATACTCACCAATCAATTCTCAATCACACGCACTCACCAATGAATTCTCAATAAGACACTCACCAATCTATTCTCAAGAACACATACTCAACAATCAATTCTCAATAACACAAACTCAACAATCAATTCTCAATAACACAAACTCACCAATCAATTCTCAATAACACACACTCACCAATCAATTCTCAATAACACATCGTCATCAATCAATTCTCAATAACACATACTCACCAATCAATTCTCAACAACACAGACACACCCATCAATCCTCAATAGTACATACTCACCAATCCATCCTCAATAGTACATACTCACTAATCAATTCTCAATCATACACACTCACCAATGAATTATCGAAAAGACACACTCACCAATCAATTCTCAATAACACACACTCACCCATCACACACACTCACCAATCTATTCTCAATAACACACACTCACCCATCACACACACTCACCAATCAATTCTCAATAACACACACTCACCCATCACACACACTCACCAATCTATTCTCAAGAACACATACTCAACAATCAATTCTCAAAAACACACACTCATCAATCAATTCTCAGTAACACACACTCACCAATCAATTCTCAATAACACACACTCACCAATCAATTCTCAATAACACATAGTCATCAATCAATTATTCTCAACAACACATACTCACCAATCTATTCTCAATAACACATACTCACCAATCAATTCTCAATAACACAGATACACCCATCAATCCTCAATAGTACATACTCACCAATCCATCCTCAATAGTACATACTCACTAATCAATTCTCAATCATACACACTCACCAATGAATTCTCGATAAGACACACTCACCAATCAATTCTCAATAACACACACTCACCCATCACACACACTCACCAATCTATTCTCAATAACACACACTCACCCATCACACACACACTCACCAATCAATCTCAATAACACACACTCACCCATCACACACACTCACCAATCTATTCTCAAGAATACATACTCACCAATCAATTCTCAGTAACACACACTCACCAATCAATTCTCAATAACACATACTCATCAATTCTCAATAACACACACTCACCAATCATTTCTCACTCACACTGACCATTAAGTTATTCACCCATTTATGAGCATAATTCACTCCCCACCTAACTCATTCACCCACTCCCCTCTCTCACACGCAACTACAAAGTCTCACTCACATACTGATACCTCTCGCTCTCTCACAATGAGAATCCTCTTACACTCACTCACTTGCTCACTCTCATTTTTGAATCCACTCTCATCTCTTTGGGTTTTTCAAACGAAATCAGACATTCACTCGTTGTTAGCTCAGTGACGTCATGATGAAACCCGGTACACGATGAAAACAGCAGTTCTGTTTCAATTTGCACCCTCACGTCATTAAGATGAGTGATGATGCAAAACTGCTCGTCTGTATTGAATCATTATCCTCTAGTGTGCGTCACAGTGCCATCTTGCATCAGCCTAACGCTTTGAAACGAGCTTGTGATGAAAGTAATCTGGTTGTTCCAGCAGGTAAGATTCTCCACTCGGAGCATTCTATAAACAAACGTATATACTGTCGTACATCACACCTTCGCAACCAATTCTCAGATAATTATTCATTATTACCTACTGAAGGTGAATGGAGATTATGTTTTCACCCCTGTCTGTCTGTCGGTCTGTCTGTTTATCTGTCTGTCTGTGAGCAGGATATTTCAAAAAGTTATGGACAGATTTGGACAAAATTTGGTGGGCAGGTTGAATGTGTGACAAGGATGAAATGATTCGGTTTTGGTGAAGATCTGGATCCAGATACCAGAATTTTAAAAGTGATTCTTCCACATATAGAGATATGGCCAAAATCGATATACCGTACAGCATATTTCAAAAAGTTGGATACAGATGTTGACAAAATTTGGTGGGCAGTTTGAATGCGTGACAAGGATGAAATGATTCGGTTTTGGTGAAGATCTGGATCCAGATACCAGAATTTTTAAAGTGATTCTTCCCCATTGAGAGATATGGCCAAAACTGATATACCGTACAGCATGATATTTCAAACAAGTTGTGTACAGATGTTGACAAAATTTGGTGGGCAGGGTGAATGTGTGACAAGGATGAAATGATTCGGTTTTGGTGAAGATCTGGATCCAGATACCAGAATTTTTAAAGTGATTCTTCCCCATTGAGAGATATGGCCAAAACCGATATACCGTACAGCATGATATTTCAAACAAGTTGTGTACAGATGTTGACAAAATTTGGTGGGCAGGTTGAATGTGTGACAAGGATGAAATGATTCGGTTTTGGTGAAGATCTGGATCAAGATACGAGAATTTTAAAAGTGATTCTTCCCCATTGAGAGATATGGCCAAAATCGATGTACCGTACAGCATGATATTTCAAACAAGTTGTGTACAGATTTTGACCAAATTTTGTGGACAGGTTGAATGTGTGACAAGGATGAAATGATTCGGTTTTGGTGAAGATCTGGATCCAGATACCAGGATTTTTTAAGTGATTCTTCCCCATTGAGAGATATTGCCAAAATCGATATACCTACCATACAGCATGATATTTCAAAAGGTTGTGTACAGATTTTGACAAAACTTGTTGGATAAGTTGGGTAGGTGACAAGAACGAACCGATTCGATTTTGGTTCAGGTCCGAATCCAGATCCGGCTTATCGGTGAGATACAGAACGTAAACCGTTTAGCTTGGCGGAGGTATGCTCTCTACCGAGTGCCGTTCGAGTTTATTTATTTATTTAGAGAGCAATGTAAATGTCTCCAAGGAATCCAAGAAGCCATTAATCACAGAGGACCTCTTCTGCGTCTTTCGCAGGTGGCATTTACAGAACCTGGAGGCATCCGCATGCGAGAGTAATATTGCATCATCGTGTTTGTCGGTGTCTGTGTGCACCTGTGCACCCTTCATACAGGACGCGTGATTGGCGAACCAAAGATTTACCCGTTAAACTGCATCTCGTCTTGGCGGTAGTGACGTTGAAGTTCTCTTTTTATCGTCATCTCAGAATATCCTTTTCTGTAGGTGTCCTGCCCAAACTCTTCTTGGTCTGTGAGCACCGCTACTTGTTGGCGGTGTTCGTATGCAGCTAGTGGCTGCTGATTGCATCTTTTCCCTGGAAGCGCGTTTATGCCACTGATGCAGTGACCCAATTACCAGTGAGCTGGTACTCAATTTGCCGACCTCGGAAGGATGACAGGCTGAGTCAACCGCCCTGGCGTTAATTAAACGATCGACCGGGATTCGAACCCAGGATCCTAGGATCCCAAGCCAGCACCTTAACCGCTAAGCCAGCACCAGGCTAGCACCACCACCACTGATCCACAAGATCACAAGTGGCGATTCTTGTACGGGTCGCCAGCTCTGATCAGATTTTCTGCTTTAAAAATACCGTTTTTAATTCCTATAAATGACAACTTTGACGAGGCACCTGCCTTCTGCAAATATTCTTGGTGATCTCGGTTTTGAAAGAATCACCTGGCAGGTGATTATTGACGATGCTTTTGACTTGTTTAGTCGTTTGTGTAGCAGCAGATTGTATATGTTTCGATGATTTGATTCTGATTCTGATGTACTATCCTCTGCTTCAGAGCGTCGGTGCTGCCGAAGCAGCTTCCTGAGCAAGGGTTATCCTCGGTTGTTTGTCATTGCCTTCCCAGCAGTAGTCAGGGCAGGAATTTGGAATTTGTTCCATGGTGCCGGCGATAGCTCATCTACCCTTTGCGAAGGGGATCTTTACCGTCCACCAACTAATTCCGGCAGACAGGACACCCGGTTTAACGTTTGTCCGAGGGGCACCTGGATGAATCGCCCTGCCTTTAACACCTTAGACATTGAAACCCAAGCTGTACAGGTAAGAGGTGAGTGTGCATACCTCTTGGCCATCCTACCAGTCCTCAATGATTTGAATCAGCCACATTTCCTTTGATCCTCACTGTGGCAGAACAAGTAGTTGTACAAAGGCGATGTGACCGTGGTTTTGCGGATTGTGTGAGCTCGGGTTCTCCCACCGTGTGCGAGTCCGTGACGAATGATGTGCTTGTTTGAAACGCCACAAGCCCACGAGGTTTTATCCAATGCAACCACCAATTTCCTTTCCCTTCGTTTTGCACACTGTATCCTGCCCCCCTTAACACCCACGAGTGTAATTATTCCTGGAATTGCGTTAAAATGGGATCGAATCCTCGCCGCGTGTTGCCAACGGGGACAGTCATCGGCTGCTGGGAAGTACATGGTGGTTGGTGAGCAATCGGTGAAAGCAGTTGATGGACAATATTAGTACAACCATGAATTGTGTCGATGATTACCGATGTACTTGTGCTTGGACATCCAGGAGGTAGCGATCTGTCGGTGAAAAAACCGGGACAGAAATTTCCCTCTAGTCGAATACATCATGGCTTGAAATTGGGAAATGAGGATCCGGACTTGATTACATGTGACTCCATGCCTCCATTATTGTTGCTTTTAGTGTATGTTGCTGGTAATACAAGAACACTGATTAGAAATCAGCATCGAGGAAATGTATTCGGAACAAGCATCGACACGAGATATACCACGGCCGTTCCCAGCTTGACATGAAGAGGTATTCCTTGCCCGAAACCAGTTCATTTACCTACTTTGAAAACTAAAAAAAAAAAGCCATTTCTAAAATTTACCTGCGTGCAAGCTCCTCGTCTCCGTGCCCAATCCACAATGCAACAAGCTTATTTCAGTGCTACCTGTACAAATTCCAAATTCCTATTTTACCTCTCCCACCCCCCAACTTCCTTCCACGCCTCTTCCCACCAAGCCCTCTCCCTCCCACAGATCTCCCGATATCCCTGCTCTCAAATGTACTTGTGTGCTTCCCCCTCTCTCCCCATCTTGTCTCCCGCTCCCTTTATTTCGTCTTATGTGTTGTTTTTTGTTTTTTTTTGGTCATTGATGTTAACTTTTACACGAGCCTCGATCTTGTATACCCCCCCAAAAAACCCAAAAGATTTTAAAAAAAAATACAGGGGGCACTGACTGCATTAGTGTCACAACCGTGCTCCGAGCAATGATTCAACCAGGCTGCATATGAAACAAATGAATTGAAGTGTTGAACCCTGATGTTTTCTCAACATCCTACCCGTCGGATTGGCTGCCCAACTGACGCAAAACAGAGTGGGGCAGTGGCTGTACAGTCCCCAGCACTGATGGCGTGCTCGTATGGTGACCCGCCTGTACAGCGAGCGGAGCACGTACACGTGGGTGTGTAATTGCTGTGATGACTCCTGGGAAATGAGGCGTAAAGTGTCTGTTTTCACATTTGTGCTTCCGCAACCACCGATGCATTTCCTATCCAATGGAACTCACCTGGCTGTGTGTTCTTTGGAAGTTCTACATCAAAATTACTTTGAAGGAATGGGTAATTGATGTATGACAGGGAAAAGAGTAAGTTATTGCAAAATGTTTACATTTTTTTGTTAGGAAAGGTTCTCACAATGGGGTGGATTAGGTTTTATTAATTTTTTGTTGCAGAATCGCAAGGAGATCTCTTCCAATAATTATATGTTTGCTTTACCAGCTGCAGGACCTATGATCTTGTGCTTCATTTGAACTTCTGAAACACGCTCTTGGCCTTGGTGTTAAGGTTGCAGTCTTAAGATCTTAAGGTCTTTGGTTTGAGCCCCGGCCATTAAATAACACCACGTGGGTTGACTCGGTCTGACATCCTTCCAAAGTTGGCAAAATGAGTACCAGCTTGCTGGAAACAGGGGGCACTGCATCAGCGGCACAGCCACACTTCTAGAAATGATGAAACCAGCATACAAAATGATAATTAGAACTTCCAATGGCTACACAGTCACCTCTAAGTTGTCTATCTTGGGTTTGAATCCCGACCCAGCTATAAACTGCCATCCTGGTATTTCACAGGAAGGGTGATTCATCAATGTGTGTGCCGTTCCTCGGATGGACGTTACATTGGGCATCCCGTCTACCGGCATTAGTTGGTGGACGTTGTAGATCCCACTGTGTCCATGAAGAGTAGGCGAGCTATCGCCAACACCATGAACAAGTCAGAAATTCCTGCATTAACATAAAGGGGGCACTGTATCAGTGGCACAGTTGCTCCCCCAGGCAATAATGATACCCAAGCCACATGCTGCATACAAATAAAAATATGAAGAACTTTCACCTTGTTGAAAAAGGGTTCTCTTGTGCCACTGATTCAGATACCAGTAACCCCCACAATCAAACCATTGAACCCCCTTTCCTTTACTCTCTTTCAACTGTTGCTTTATTTAATACTTGCAAATACCGCCTGTCGCTTTGCTGATGGGAATTTTTTGCTGTTACACGAGCCTCGAGTTAGTATACATAAAAAGAGAGACAGACACAGAGAGAGAGAGACAGACACACACAGAGAGACAGGCATACACACACACACACACACACACACACACACACACACACACACACACACACACACACAGCGAGAGGCACACAGAGAGACACAGAGCGAGAGGCACACAGAGAGACACAGAGAGAGAGACACACAGAGAGAGAGAGACACAGAGAGAGAGACAGAGAGACTTGACTTTCATGTCCTTTTATTACAAAAGTACCAAAAAAACCCAATAAATGATGATTCAAAGAAAATAATCACAACAGTTGCACTGGTGTTGGCTTAGCGGTTAGGGTGCCGGCTTGGGATCCTAGGATCCTGGGTTCGAATCCCGGTCGATTGCTGAATTAACGCCAGGGGGGTTGACTCAGCCTGTCATCCTTCCGAGGTCGGCAAATTGAGTACCAGCTTGCTGGGATGAATGATCACGGTGTGTACCCCGATTTAGAATAGGTACACCGTATCCCTGCGCAGCCTAAGAGCGTGACTAAGGGTTGTCGTCAGGAAGGGCATCCGGCCGTAAAAACATTGCCGCTACAGCCTCAAACAGGGAACCATGATTGTCATGGGGCCCGCAAGGCTAACCCCTGCTCTAGCGGGGGAAATGGCCTTAAAACGATCATTCATTCATTCATTCAGTTGCACAAGCATTTACATAATAATAATAATAATAATAAATCTTTATTGTCCCATATTCAGGGAAATTACATGATAAATAAACAAATTATCAGCAAATAAACACGCAAGTATTAAGGAAAACAACTACATAGTAAATACTAACTGACCCTCAGATATTTTGCAAAATGCATCTCTCACACCACTGCTTCTCAAAGAGTTGTACCTCAGAATGCCCACGAGGGCCAAAAATAAAGGCAGGAAAATCAAAAACAAAGGAAAACCGTGCAAGTAACATTTTAAAGAAAACAAATAAAGGAGTTAACCGGTCACAGCGTACATACGCTTGGGGCAAGGTTTCAGTTTGTCCACAAAATGGACATTGCTCACTTATCGCTTGCGAGAAGCGGTGAATTAGGGAATTTGTGGGTAGGATCCAATGAGCAATTCTCCATTGAAGATCCCCAACACGTTTCGGCACAGGCTGTTTATAGTACCACCCCCAAATAGGGTAAAGGGGAGGGGTATTCGGCAGGACTGCAGGCCATCTACAGGGTACAGGGGAGGACAACGAAGGAAAAAGGATTTTAAAGCATTTCACATACAGGGTCTTCGATTGCTCCCAGAAAAGGATAGAGAGCGGCTAAAACGAATCGATTCCAAACTAAGAGAACCAGATAGACAAATATTGGGGAGGGTGGAGAAGATTCAGAGGTGGGTACGGGAGGGTTGCTTGCCCAGCCATTTGAGGCACAGTAGATGCAAAGCACCATTTTCAAAAAGCTGTCAACTCTGCGACATGATCTAATGCCAACCGTCGAAGCCAGAGCGGTAGCACTGATCCCCCTGTCATTGGTGGCGTTTCTCAAGTGATACACTTTTGTTACTGAGGCATTTATAATTTTTGAATGAAGGTGCTTTCATTCACCCACTCACCAAATACAGAGTTGTGAAATAATGGTTCGTTGAAGAACATGGATCGCACATAAGTCGAGAAGTCACAGAGACAGGTAAAGGCTTGCCACACATTCAGTAGGCTTTGGTGAAAGGCAGGTAGAATCGATCGGTCTATCTTGGTCGAGTCCATCAGGAACAGCTCCTGTGCAAGGTCCAACTTCCCCGCTTGACATAAGATGCAGCTGGTAAGCTGTCTCCAGGCCAAACATGGTTCAAACAAGAAACGCCATGTTGTTCGTAGGCAGAAAGCCATGATGTGGCACTTGACATTGACCAGCCCTCGGCCACCCTCTGCAGTTGGTATGTTTAGAATCTCTGGTCTCAGCCAACGCTTTCCGGACCAGAAGAAATGGGTGATGCATTTTTGTATGTCCTCCACCAGAGTTTTGGGTGGCTGCAGGGAAAGAACTTTGTACCATAACTTAGTGGTGACCCAGACTGTTGATGACTAGTACCCTACCTCGGTAGGACAGTTGGCAGAGCAAGTTCTTCCATTTCAGTAACAGTACTTCAATGTGTGCCAACAGGCCTTCCCAGTTATGCCTCACAAAATTCCCACGGCCAAGGAACACCCCGAGGAACTTAATCCCATCTCTTCTCCACGAAAGAGTGGCAGGGAGAGGAGGAGGGAGAGGAAATAGGGGGGGCAGGTAGGGGGTAGGTAGAGGGTTGAAGCCACAGCGCTTGTTTTTGTCTAATTTATCTTGGCCATTGATGCCCTGCTGAAGAGATCCAATGCACTCATCATCAAATCAACGTCTTCTGACTGTCGGATGCAGACACAGATGTCATCTGCATAAGCAATGCTTTTTAAGGGGTGGGTTCCAAAAGTAACACCAGACAAGGACTTCCGAAAGGTATTTAAGAGGGGTTCAAGGGATAAAGCGTAAAAAAATTCCTGACATTGGGCAGCCCTGCCTCACCCCTCTCCCAACACAAAAGGGGGCTACAAGTTCATTGTGTATCTTTAAGATAGCCGATATGTTTGAATAACATAATTGTACATGGGATAGAAAGAGAGGTCCAAAACCAAAACATTTCAGCACTTCAAAAATATATGTATGAGAAACACAATCAAAAGCTTTCTCCTGGTCGAGGAAGATCAAGCCACAACTTTCATAATGAATCTCACAGATTTCAATGACATCTCGGACAACAGAGATATTATCCTGAATATTGGGACCAGGAACACAATAAGTCTGGTCCATGTGTATAATGTCTCCTCGTAGGGGTGAGAGACGCAAGGCCAAAGCTTTTGAGAAAAATTTATAGTCCGTACACAATAAGGACACTGGCCTCCACTGTGATATGAGCAATAAATTTCCTTTTTTAGGAAGCAAAGTAAGCATGGCTCTCCTGCAGCTCATTGGAAGTTCACCCTTCTTCAAGCTCTCCAGGAAAACCAGAAGCAAATCAGGTCCAATGAAGTCCCAAAATTTCTCGAAGAACTCCACTGGCAGACCATCCAGGCCAGGTGATTTCCCTCTGTCCAGGCTTTTAAGGGCAACAGAAAGTTCCTCAAGGGTGAGCGGTGACTCCAGATCCGTTCTTTGTTTTGTTGTTAGTGTACCGATACCATCAAACAAGTTCGGAAGAAGTTCTGCATCGACATCTGTTGCCTGGTAAAGTGTAGAGAAGAGAAGAGTCTTGCATCCTTCTTATTTTCTACAGGGTTGGTCGTGATTGAATTATCAGGACGTTTCAAAGCAGTAACTTGGGAATGAGGAAATTTTGTTTCAAAATCAAAGAAAAACCGGGTCGGATAATCCAGGAGGTAAAGGTGCTGAAAGCGTAGTCTCTTTATCGCTCCTTGGGTTTGATTAGAAATTATATTATTAAGAAGAGACTTCTTCTCACATAGTCTTAGTTTATTTTGGCAGGTAGGATGGGTTTTTTAATTTGTTTGAATCTGGAGAATCTCCTTCTCCAGCTCCACTTTCAGTCTGTGTTCTACCTGTGTTTAGAAAACAAAACTGCTGAAAGAAACTTCTAATTTGGACCTTTGTGTTGTCCCACCACAATCGCTGGTCCTTACAACTGGATTTGGAGCCTCTCAGATTGGACCACACCCTCTCAAAGGCATTCCTAAAGGAGGGGTTATCTAATATGGAAATGTTTAGTTTCCAAAAAGAGTGGCGATTTGGAGATAACCCTACACGCTAACTCATGGTATTGAGGTGATGGTCAGAGAAACCAGACGGAGAAATTTCAGTGGTGGGGGAGAGGTTGGCAAATGGCAAATTTATATAAAATCGATCAAGTCTGGCAAGGGCCACTTCATTATTGGCAACCTTACACCAGGTAAATTGATAGGTGCCTGGATTTTGTATCCGCCAGATATCTTGAAAACCAAAATCTCTTATTATTTTAGATAACAGTTCTGGTCCGGGGTGAGGTTCTGCACCATTTCGATCCACTCAGGTTGCAGGGTGCAATTAAAATCACCGCCTATTATAATGCGCTTCTGCAAGTCCAAATGCATCATGTGGAGTCGTAACCTGTCATAGAAGGTTTGTCGGACTGTGCCCTTTGAAGGGGCATAGACATTTATAAAAGTAAAATTTATGTCTTCATCAACAAAATCCAGTGAAGCTAAGTGACCTGGGATTATTTGCTGAAATGAGAGTTGGAGCGGGCAAAAATGGGGATTAATTAGAAAGGCAACTCCTGCTGTACGAGAGGTTGAATCGCTAAAGTAGCCGGCCTTTTTCATCATTCGATTCCACATAGCATGAGACTATGGAGTAGAGTGGGTTTCTTGTAAGAAAGCCACATCTAGTTTCCGTTGCCTTACAAGGTTGACCACTTGGAGCATCCGAGACTGGCTCGCACCACCATTTACAGTCACGTGAAAAAGTAAGTACACCCCATGTAAAGTTTTGACTTTTTCAACATATTTCAACATACAGCTATTTGATCTTCATTTCAACAATATTGATAGATAAAGGTGCTATACTATAACAAATATCATGCAACATTTACATTTTGTAGTCCATTGTATAATTTAAATAAACATAAATGCAAATTTCGCATGTGGAAAAACTAAGTACACCCTTGGCTCTAACAGGTGGTATTGCCCCCTTTGGCAGAAACAACCTCAAGTAGGCGTTTCTTATAACTGTCTACCAGTCTCTGACCGACTGGGAGAAATTTTTGCCCACTCCTCCATGCAGAATTCCTTCAGCTGTGCGATGTTTGAGGGGTTTCTTGCATGCACAGCTCGTTTCAAATCCCCCCACAACATCTCGATGGGATTTAGATCCGGGCTTTGACTTGGCCATTCCAGAACCCTCCATTTCTTTCTTTTCAGCCATTCCTTGGTGGATTTACTGGTATGTTTAGGGTCATTGTCATGTTGCAAGGTCCACCTTCGGTTGAGCTTCAACTTTCCGAAAGATGGCCTCACATTATCCTCAAGTACCCTCTGGTACAATGCAGAATTCATAGTGGATTCTATGATGGTGAGCTGCCCAGGCCCTGATGCAGCAAAGCTGCCCCAAACCATAATATTTCCACCACCGTGCTTTACAGTTGGTATCAGGTTCTTGTGGTCAAATGCTGTCTTTGGTTTTCGCCAAACATGTCTTCTGGTACTGTGGCCAAATAGCTCTACCTTTGACTCATCTGTCCAGAGCACATTGTTCCAGAAGTGCTGGTCTTTGCCAAGGTGTTCATTGGCAAACTTTAGTCTTGCCCTGATGTTCTTTCTGGACAGCAAAGGTTTCCTCCTGGCACACCTCCCATGTAGATCAAATTTGTGCAGCCTCTTTCTAATGGGAGTCTCGTGCACTTTGAGATCAACAGTGGCAAGAGCTACCTGTAGGTCCTGTGATGACATTCTGGGGGTTCTTAGAGACTTCTTTCAGCATCTTGCGGTCTACTCTCGGGCTGAGCTTGCTGGGGCGGCCTGGCCTGAACAAGTTGGCAGTTGTTTGGAATCTTCTCCACTTGTAGATGATCTTCCGGACAGTCGAATGATTGATTTCAAATTGTTTGGAGATATTTTTAAATCCCTTCCCAGACTCGTAGGCATCTACAACCTTCTTTCTGAAGGCCTCAGAGAGCTCTTTTGATGTAGGCATGGTGACGCCGCACACTTCAGCAACAAAGAGCAAACCAAACGAAATGTCTGAGGTTTAAATAAGACAGGTTACTCCAAGATCCTCTCTAACGATGTTCTATTCATTTGCACCTGAGCTGGTGCACCTGATTCTAATTTTAGGTATTTGAAGTAGTGATAAATGTAGGGGTGTACTTACATTTTCCACATGCAAAATTTGCATTTATGTTTATTTAAATTATACAATGGACTACAAAATGTCAATGTTTCATGATATTTGTTATATTATATCACCTTTATCTATCAATATTGTTGAAGTGAAGATCAAATAGCTGTATGTTGAAATATGTGAAAAAGTCAAAACTTTACATGGTGTGTACTTACTTTTTCACGTGACTGTATATATATATATATATATATATATAAATATATATATATATATATATATATATATGTGTATATACACGCAGTAAAAAATCTTCAACACTTTCTTCTCAACATGCTAGGTTATATGAATACATTGGGGGCTATCACGTAACGAACAGCTTGTGTTGTTGAATATTAAAATAAATGATATATTATTTGTGATAATAGTCATTTGGGACAATTTTATCTATGTTTGCCAAAATGGACGAATTTTAATTAACTCCCTTTTGCTTCTATTGTCACTTCCTCCATTCCAACTCTACCGTTTTATCATCTGTCTTCAAATGTCATCATAATCTAAAATTGATCTGTCCTTGTATCCCCCACCTCAGCCTGGTGTTGGCTTAGCGGTTAGGGTGCCGGCTTGGGATCCTGGGATCCTGGGTTCGAATCCCGGTCGATCGCTCAATTAATGCCAGGGGGGTTGACTCAACCAGTCATCCTTCCGAGGTCGGCAAATTGAGTACCAGTTCACTGGTAATTCCCTGTGTGTCGCAAGAGGCGACTAACAGGTTTGGCGGCAGGAAGGGCATCCGACCATAAAACATTGCTTCAAAAAGGGGACCACGGTGCCCGAAAAAGGCCAATCTCCGCCCTGCGGGGAAAAATGGCCTCCAAAGGTGGTTCTTGTATCCCCCACCTTCCTCGTCCACCTTCACATACCTCTTATGCCGTCTTAGCAGAAATACAGATGGGACAAAACTTAATTATAAAGACGATCATACATTAAAATAACTTAGGCCAAGTACCATCCCAAAGGGCTTTGGCATTGCATATTTGCAAAGTGCCCTGAGGCCTACGCACTAATGGTATGCTCATGCTCATCTTGATGTGGATTATTAGGTTTGAACTCGCCTTAGGGTTCAATAAGCAATCCTATGCAAAATATATGAAATGGTTTTGTACGGATAATGTGTGCTGCCTTTTGTGGTGCTGTGTAACGGCTTTGTTAGTGCTGCTAAGCATGTCGTGGCAAAGACACTACAGATACTTCATCATTTTGAGAACAGAAGTTAAAATCACAGGGGCGCTCCAAACGAACAGTGAAACAGAAGTCTGCCACTCCAAACGCTATAATTGAAGACCTGCTGAATTTTTCTTTCTTTCTTGTTATGGCTCTACCTGCCCTTGTGACGTATTTAGTTCTGCATTCACCTGAGGAAGTCCAGCGTTTGCTTCATGAATCGCTGGTCTGATGAAGTCCAGCGTTTGCTTCATGAATCGCTGGTCTGATGAATCGTCGCATCATCGACGAAACATTGGAAGTCTTCATGAATCGGTGTGACACGAATAAATGGTTTGAAAGAGACTCCTTGGTAATAGAATAGTCCTGGTACAAGAATTAAATGATGGGGCGTGTGGAATAAAAAGAAAAGTACTATCTGATCTTTCTCTGCCTAATCTTAGTTTGATGGTCGCTCTTGTCGGTAATGAGATTCCCCACCCATACTCATGATCTCTTCCACCCACAAATTACCCTGCTCCCAAGCATTCCCATTTTCCAGTTTATTGTGATTTTCCCTACTGCCACCCCTATCCTCCTGACTTTTTTTTGTTCGTCGGTCGATTTGGTCCTTTTCTGTTTCATCCCCACTTTCCCATTGTTTTTCTTGCTGTCTTTCAGCTTGTTTGCACCTTATTCACCCCATGGGTCCTTCTCCCCTTCCCCTTGATCTCACTATCACTCTGACTCTCACTCTAACCTCTACTCTGCTGTTGATGTTTTCCTCCCTTTGCATTTTGTTTCATTACGTTCTGCTTTAGCTCTTCCGTGAGCCTGGACCATGTATACCAAAAAGCTGAGAGCTAATCTGTAATCAAGGCACTCTCATTTGGTTCTGATGCAGGAAAAGATAAAGTACCTCCTGAGCTTTGAAACTTCACAATACTTCAAGAATCCTGGCGTTAGCTAAACGGTTAAGGTAGTTAGATCTAGAGGAAGATGGCTGGCTTGAGATATTAGGGTCCTGAGATTGAGCCCCTATCAGGGCTCAAACGTTTGTGTGATGCAGTTATGTTTTCTCATTTCCAAGGAGATGGAAGATGACATAGAGCAAATGATAGGTTGAACATAGCAGAAAGAGGATATGCAAGAGCAAAACTGTTTTTTAAGATATGTGTCCGATGCTGTCCAGGGCAGTTGTAGAATCAGAGTTGAGGGTTGCCAGAAACTTCTTCACCTCCTCAGGTGAAAATAGTTTTTGGCATCTTATTCTTACCACCACTGCAAGAGCTTTAAGATGATTATGATGAGGATGATTCACATTATGATGTGCTGTTCTTTTCTAGATGAGTTGGTGATTTGTTCAACTCAGGGCAGATATGTGTAAGACCAAAGTACGCCAGCTGATAAAGCAGGAGCCTTTGATTGCCAGTCACGCTTTGATTGCCAGTCGCGCTTTGATTGCCAGTCGCATTTTGATTGCCAGTCGCGCTTTGATTGCCAGTCGGGTTTTGATTGCCAGTCACGATTTGATTGCCAGTCGCGCTTTGATTGCCAGTCGCGCTTTGATTGCCAGTCGCGTTTTGATTGCCAGTCGCGTTTTGATTGCCAGTCGCGCTTTGATTGCCCGTCGCGCTTTTATTGCCAGTCGCGCTTTTATTGCCAGTCGCGCTTTTATTGCCAGTCGCGCTTTGATTGCCAGTCGCGCTTTGATTGCCAGTCGCGCTTTGATTGCCAGTTGCACTTTGATTGCCAGTCGCGCTTTGATTGCCAGTCACGCTTTGATTGCCAGTCGCGCTTTGATTGCCAGTCGCGTTTTGATTGCCAGTCGCGTTTTGATTGCCAGTCGCGCTTTGATTGCCCGTGGCGCTTTTATTGCCAGTCACGCTTTTATTGCCAGTCGTGCTTTGATTGCCAGTCGCGCTTTGATTGCCAATCGCGCTTTGATTTCCAGTCGCGCTTTGATTGCCAGTCGCGCTTTGATTGCCAGTCGCGTTTTGATTGCCAGTCGCGCTTTGATTGCCAGTCGCTCTTTGATTGCCAGTCACGCTTTGATTGCCCATCGCGCTTTGATTGCCAGTCGCGCTTTGATTGCCCGTCGCGCTTTGATTGCCAGTCGCGTTTTGATTGCCAGTCACGCTTTGATTGCCAGTCGCGCTTTGATTGCCAGTCGCTCTCTGATTGCCAGTCGCGCTCTGATTTCCAGTCGCGCTCTGATTTCCAGTCGCGCTCTGATTGCCAGTCGCGCTTTGATTGCCAGTCGCGCTTTGATTGCCAGTCGCGCTTTGATTGCCAGTCGCGCTTTGATTGCCAGTCGCGCTTTGATTGCCAGTCGCGCTTTGATTGCCAATCGCGCTTTGATTGCCAGTCGCGCTTTGATTGCCATTCGCGCCTTTATTGCCCGTCACGCTTTGATTTCCAGTCACGCTTTGATTGCCAGTCACGCTTTGATTTCCGGTCACACTTTGATTGCCTGTAGCTTGCTATTTTATAACGACCTTTCACTGGCCTCCCAGGTATTTGTGTTAGCATCAACCTGCAAAAATCTCTCGTCATGCCCAAGGATCTGACCAGTATCCTCATGTCCAAATATATGGTTCCCTCTGGATAGGCACAGACAAATGCTGCTACCAAGTTGGATTGACACTGACCATGAGCTTGAATCTTGATACGGAGCAGAATATCCATATTGTAAAGGCAGCCCTTACTTTTGGTCACTTGACAGATCGTGTTTAGTCCAACAGTAAACTTAGTTGCTACCAAGATGGTCGTCTAATGCATCGAATCCAAAACACACTCTGATATGCCAGCGAAAGCTGGACATGCTACATATGACAATCAAGAGGACTGAACTCCTTTCACATGCACTGCATAGGATTCCTGGCCTGGTGTGCATTGTAAGGATCGGATCACCAATGCAGTATTAAATTGAAATTGCTCGAACAATCAAGATGCAGACATTGTTTACGATGCTTGAACAAAGCCGGCTTGCTCATGTGAGCCATACGGATGATGGACCCTTACCAAAAGATGTACTCTACGATAAGTTAGAAGATGCTCTTTGCCAGTTGGAAGACCAATGTTTAAGCACTTCTGCAACTTAGTCTCGTGGAATATCTACGGCAAGATGGGAGGAAACGTCATCAAAACGTGTTGCCTGGAGAAGGGCATTGTGCGTTGACACTCGATTTGCAGAGCAATTACGTAAATCAGCAAACGAGGCCAAGAGATCAGTTTATCCTCACCCAGCCACCATGGGCAACGTCTCCATGCGGTCATCAACACAGAGCTTCTGTTAGTTTAATGAGGCACATCTGACATTGTAGAAACCTTTACCAACCTGAATCGCATATTGCAAACGGCTTCTGAGACTAAACGATAGCTATTCACAAGGAAATACAAGGAAGTTCGACATAAGAGGAGGCAATCAGGCCCATCATACCTGCACATTTATGCCAATATTAATGTACTCCTCTGTTCCTAATGCATCCAGGTACCTATCTAAATCCAGTTTAAATCTATCGACCATTTCTGTTGCCACCACCTTTCCAGGGAGAGGATTCCATGCATTAACTACTATCTGAGTGAAAGACCCCTGTGTTAAAGTTGCAGGTGTATGTTTGTCTGTACCCGCAATGGAGTGGCAATGCGCCCAGGATTGGTTTGAACCTTGAAACATTTCTTGACGAAGTGTCGTTAATATCCCAAAGCTCTTTCAAGATTCCAGGTCTACCTTATTCACCTCCGCCATCAAACGTGGACGGAGGTTATGTTTTCACCCCTGTCTGCATGTGAACAAAATATCTCAAAAAGTTGTGGACCAATTCAGATGCAACTTTGTGGACAGGCTGGGAGTACGACAGGGAAGAATTGATTCGATTTTGGTGAAGATTAGGATCCTGAGCCAGATACTAGAATTTCACGTGATTCTTCACCACCGAGAGATAGGGCCCAAAACGATACACAGCAGGATATCTCAAAAGGTTGTACACGGATTTGGATGAAACGTGGTGGACCGGTTGGGTGTCTGACAAGGACGATTCGATCCGATTTTGGTGAATATCTGAATATGGATTCGGATATGAGAGTTATTGAATTTTTTAAGTGATTCTTCACCATTGGGAGATGGGGCCAAAAACGATACATAGCAGGATATCTCAAAAAGTTATGCACGGATTTGGACGAAATTTGTTGGACAGGTTGGGTGTCTGACAAGGAAGAATCGATTCAATTTTGGTGAAGAATGTTTCTACATTATATAAATTCTGTATTGTGATTTTCTGGTCTACTCTGACCGTAAACTGTTCACCAGGCAGTGGTATGCTCTCTACTGAGTGCCGTTCTAGTTATATTCTGCTTTTCTTGTTATTTATTGACTCCCCACTGGTACATCTGTTTCAATCATCGCATTGGTGCAGGAAACATTTGTTTGCATCCTCGTTACCCCCGCCACCGAAGGTGGATGGAGGTTATGTTTTCACCCCGGTGGGCTCTCTGTCTGTCTGTTTTTTTTGTTTGTCCGATTGTGAACAAGATATCTCAAAAAGTTGTGGGTGGATTCGGACGAAATTTGGCAGAGATGTAGCGTATGTCACAAGCACGAAATGGTTAGATTTTGGTGAAGATCTGAATATGGATTCGGATATGAGAATTATTTACTTTTGTAAAGTAATTATTCACCATTGGGAGATAGGGCCAAAAACAAACATATAGCAGGATATCTCAAGGAGTTATGGATGGGTTTGGACCAAACTGTATGGACAGGTGGTGTGTTTGAGAAGGAAGAATTGATTCAATTTTGGTGAAGATCCGGTTCCGGCTAGTAGAATTTTAAAGTGATTCTTCACCATTGCGAGACTGGACCAAAAACGATACATAGCAGGATATCTCAAAAAGTTGTGGACGGATGATTTTGATTCAATGTGATTCTGTATTGTGATTTTCTGGCCTACTCTGGGATACAAAACATAAACTGTTCACCTGGCGGAGGTATGCTCTCTACGGAGTGCCGTTCTAGTGTTGGTTCTGTTAGGGTTAGGGTTTTTAGGGTATTGAGGGGTTTTTTGTGAGGGTCTTTTTTTTGTCAGGGCATTGTTATGACAATGTGTTTGCATGATTTTGTGGGAGCCTATTGAGTGTCTTGGACTGGTCTGTAGATTTGTTTAGGTTACTTTGACTGTCTTATCCTTCTTCTTTTTCTTCTTCCTGGTCTGGCCTGTCCACTCCCTTTCAATGTTTTGTGTATTTCTATCACTATGAATATGAATTTGGTTCTACAATTTAATAATAACGGATCTCTACCTGCACGTGCTATCCACCAGCCCGTGCGCAGCGACGCTCAAATCCTTTTAATATTTGCTTTTCCAATGTCAGGGGCTTTCGCTCCAACTTTTCTTCTGTGCAATCCTTTGTTCAGCTAAACTCACCTGAACTGCTGGCTTTATCTGAGTGTCGGTTGGACAGTGATATCTCCTCCGTTTCTTTCAAGTTACCTGGTTAACTTTTCACCGACTTGATCACCCTACTTCTCATGGTCTTGGTATCTATGTTAAGGATTTCCTACCTTTAGCTTGTGAAAACTCTCTTGAAAGTCGCTCTCATGAGTTTATGTGTTTCCGAATTGCTCTCCTGCATTCAACGACATATCTCTTCTTTCTGTGTCGCTCACCCTCCTTTCCCTCTTGTCTTTCTTCCAAACTCTGCCTATGGAATCCAAGGCAAACTTCACACATGGTTAAACAGACTTCCTTCACTCTTGTAGCCAATGTATGGGTCTCAACAGAATCCTTTAATCTCCTCTCCTTGTTGAGGCTGGAGTGCCTGCCCCAAAGAAGTGCTCTGGGCCCTTTTACCCTATATACCCTTTAAACCTGTTTGACATTGTTTTGCTCGATTAAATCTCAGACAGCATTGACGGGTCTATTTTGCGCCACCCTTCTGCACACATCATGGCATTTGGTGACTTCAACGTTCACCACAAGGAGTAGTTGGTACACTCTCGCAATACTGACCTTCAAGGTATCAATGCCTATAATTTTTCAATCTCTCAAAACCTCACCCAAATTGTTTGCTCTCCCACTCATATTCCTGACCGTGCTTCTGATGGAAGATACCTGCTTGATCTCTTTCTGTGTTCTAACTCCGGTGATTGTGTTGCCAATGTTCTGCCTCCAATCGGTAACTCGGATCATTCCACTGTTTCTGTTTGTGTCTCTTACTCCTCATTCTCAACTCCAGGGCATCCTTTTCACCACACCGTGTTTCAGTTTGGGAAAGCTGATTGGGATGGATTCCGTTCATTTCTTGCTGATGTGCCATGGACCTCGGCTTTTAGTCTTTGTTCTGATGTGGCTGCCGAGGAAACATCCCAATGGATTTGCACTAGGTATGGGCATTTATATTCCCTCACGTACCTATCAAGTGAAGGTCCATTCCCATCCATGGTTCACTTCAGCTTTTGCATCAGCAATTGCTCATCTCAACCACTATTTCAAGCAGTACCATGTGCAAGGATCTCTGGAGTACAAATGTCTCTTCTGCAAAGCAAGTAACCACTGTAAAAGAGTGCTTGAGGTTGCCAAGCAACAATATGCTGCTTCTGTAGCCGATTCCATTGCGACTCAGCGGCTTGGCTCTTGGGACTTTTGGCGGATTGCCAACAGTGTACTCGACCGAAATAAATCTTCCATACCTCCTCTCTTTCATGGACCTGCGGTTGTTACTTCACCTCTGGATAAGGCCAACCTCTTTTCAAACTGCTTTGTTTCCAATTCAACACTCCATGATCAGGGACACCCTCTGCCTGATTTTCCATCTCGTACAGACTCCGATATTCTTGTTCCAGTTATCACTCCTGAGAAGGTTGCCAGAATGATTCGTACTTTAGATGCCTCAAAAGCGACTTGTCCTGATGGAATCCCTGTGATTGTATTGAAGATGTGTTGTCCCGAACTGTCACTGATTCTTGCCAAGCTATTCAACCTGTACCTGTCTGCTTCAGTGTTTCCTTCATCATGGAAAGTGGCTTCTGTTCTCCCTGTTTTCAACGGTGCCGGTGAGAATTCTGAACCAAGTAACTATCGCCCCATCAGCCTACTTCCTGTAATAAGTAAGGTATTTGAATGCTTCATCAATAAACAACTTCTCAGCCATCTGGGGGACAATGAACCTCTCACTGACTGCCAGTATGGCTTTTGCTATTCTCGCTCTTCTGGTGATCTGCTATCCTTAATTACGGATCATTTCAACAGGTCATTGGAGCTCAAGAGTGAAACTCGATTAGTTGCTTTGGATATCTCAAAAGCCTTTGATAAAGTTTGGCACAAGGGTCTGCTCCACAAGCTTCAGTCATATGGTGTATCTGGAGTGATGCATTCAATCATCTCAGCTTTCCTTACAAATCGTAAGATGAAGGTGGAACTTGAGGGTTAATCTTCTCATACTTGCTCCATCAATTCTGGTGTTCCACAGGGTTCTGTCCTTGGTCCCACTCTGTTCCTTGTTTATATCAATGAACTTCCTGATAATGTTCTGTCTTAGTGAGCCATGCATGCTGATGACTCCTCACTTTACTGTACATCTTCATCTGCATTTACTGTACTCGTAGTGAGGTTGGTGTTTCTCTGGACAATGATTTGGAGAATGTGTTGAAGTGCGGGCACGACTGGCTGGTAACATTCAATGCAAAGAAACCTAAATTGTTGTCCATATCTCATTATATAAACAGGTCTTTCCCTTCTGTGCACATGGGGTCTTCAACCTTAACAGACTCATTGGAGCTTCGGCTTCTTGGTCTGGACAACTCCTGTAACCTCCGTTGGGATAAGTACATTTCTGGTATTGCTACAGAGTGCTTCCAAGCGAGTTGGTTGTCTTTATCGAGTGCAGAGGTATTTTCCGCCTAAGGCTGTTTTGTACCTATATAAGGCAACAAAACGTCCCCTCATGGTGTACTGTTGCCACATTTGGGCTGGAGCGCTGGCCTGCCACTTATCTTTACTTGATAGGCTCCAGAAACACATAGTCAACCTGGCTGGTGTGGAGATGGGTTCAAGATCTCCCATCTCGACTGCCTCTGACAGCAACTCCTCCTGGGAATTCTTCCAAAGTAAACTGTTCTCTGTCATGCACAGACTTATCCCATCTCATCTTCAGTTGTCATACCCTTCCTCCCTTACATGGTACACTGAATCTTGTGGTGAGGCAGTTGCCCTGAAACAACTTGCCTTTGCCTCTTGGAAGGCAAATCCAACTGAAGGCAATCTCAGTTCCTTCCACCAAGCTCGGAACAAGTGTGTGTCTACCCTCAGGAGAGCCAGGAAGCACTATCTCTCTACTCTCAAGACTGAACTCTCAAACCTGTCTCCTTCCTCCAAATCCTTGTGGCGTCTGGTCAAATCTGTTTCTGGTGTTTGTTCCCGCTTCATCCCATCCCTTACCTCAAATGGCTACACAGTTGACACCGCACGTGACAAAGCTGAATGGCTCAACTCTATGTTTGCCTCAAAATCTTGCATCACAAACCCATCTCTCTCTGTACCCACCTTACCCAGTCGAGCCCAGCTGCTCCTGGAATCTGTGTCCTTCTCTCCTGACAAGGAGGAGAAGTTTCTGTCAAACTTCGACTCTGGTTCTGCAACTGGACCAGACGGCATCAGCCCACGGGTCCTAAAATCCTGCTCTGCCACTCTTTCACACCCTCTCTCTATTCTCTTCACCTTCTCTTTTGTTCAAAGTCATCTGCCATCAGTTTGGAAATCAGCCAACATTACCGCTTTACACAAAAAATGTGCACAAACAGATCCTTGCAACGACCGACCATCAGCCTGCTCCCAATTATCAGCAAAGTCATGGAATCCATCATTGCTTCGGATATCAAATCCTTCCTCTTCTCCAATGGCTTGATCTCTGATCATCAATTTGGTTTCAGACCAGGTCACTCTACTCTGGACATGCTGCTTCTGCTGTCTCAACAATGGATGGAGATCCTCTATGCCAAACAGGAAAGCAGAGCTGTCTCCCTTGACATATCACGTGCCTTCGATACGGTCTGGCACTCCGCTCTGCTCACCAAACTCTCCTCCTATGGTATCCATGGAAATCTCCACGCATGGCTGGCGGACTTCCTCTCTGAATGGATTTCTCTCATCTCCCCATGCTGCTCAGGTTGGAGTTCCCCAAGGCAGTGTTCTGGGCCCTGTGCTTTTTATTTTCTTCATCAATGATCTCTCCGACTCTCTGGAGAAACCTCTCTATCTCTTTGCTGATGACTCCACTGTCTGCCACTCCATTCCTCATCCCTCAGATCAGCAGTCTGCAGCCTCCTCACTCTCTGCAGACCTGGACAAAATCACAGACTGGTCAAACAAGTGGAACATGTCTTTCAATCCTGACAAATCTCACACTCTTACGATGTCTCTCCGAAAAGATCGACTGGACAACCCTCCCATCTACTTTCTCAACAATCCTTTCCAAGAAGTTCTGTCGCTCAAGCTTTTGGGTCTCACTATCTGCCATGATCTTTCCTGGGAAAACCACATTTCCAAGCTGGCCTCCAAAGCCAGCCGCCGACTGAGCATCCTCCGTCATGCGAAGTCCGTCCTTGGCACACCTGAGCTCCTCACCATATACAAGGCTTTCATCCACAGCTCAATGGAATACTGCTCCCCCGTCTGGGCTGGTGCTCCTGCCTCACACCTAGCTCGGCTTCATGTTGAAACCAAAGCTTTCAGAATCATTGGAATCTCTCGCAATGAAGCCGATTGTGAGGGCCTTTCACTCACTCACCGCAGGCAGGTAGGTGGTCTTTCTGTCTTCTACCGACTCCTCTCTGGCCTAGCTCCCCCAGCTCTATCTGTGCTCTGTCCCCCAAATATTCCGATAGGTCGCACAAGATATGCCATCAACCCTCTTCTGGTCAAACTGCCAAAATCAACACTCTCTGCTCACCTTCATTCTTTCATTCCTCTTTACTCCCGCCTCTGGAACAAACTCCCTCACTCTCTTCAATCCCACTCCTCCCTCCAGGTCTTTAAAACAGCTGTTCACCACCATCTCTTATCTTCCCCCATCCAAAACCTTGATATTTTCTACCCCCGTTAATTCACCCCTGTTCCACTTTTTGGAAATACCGACTTCTTTCCTGGAAGTCATAGCAGTGTCCATTTGTTTCATACCTCTCCCACACCACTCCCCCACCCCCTTTCCCATGCCTCCTCCCCCCAAGCCCTCTCCCTCCCACAGATCTCACGATGTCCCTGTTCTTTGCTGTTGTACTTGTGTGCTTCCCTCTTTCTCCCCATCTTGTCTCCCGCTCCCTTTATTGTATGTTTTGTGTGTCCGGTTTTTTTTTTTGTAATTACTGTTAGCTCTTACACGAGCCACGATCTTGTATACAAAAAAAACAAAAAACTCTTCAATCATTCTCTCACCGCAGGTCAGGTGCCACTCTTGGTTTGTTCTACAGATATTTTCATGGCAAGTGTTCTGTTGGACTTTCTAACCTGGTTCCTCCCATATGAGTGTTTGGACACAAGACTCGGTTTTCCATCTCTGCATACCCAGCAGACTTGGTTTGCCATCTCTGCATACCCAGCAGACTCGTTTTTCCATCTCTGCATACCCAGCAGACTCAGTGTGCCATATCTGCATACCCAGCAGACTCGGTTTGCCATCTCTGCATACCCAGCAGACTCGGTTTGCCAGCTCTGCATACCCAGCAGACTCGGTTTGCCAGCTCTGCATACCCAGCAGACTCGGGTTGCCAGCTCTGCATACCCAGCAGACTCGTTTTGCCATCTCTGCATACCCAGCAGACTCAGTGTGCCATCTCTGCATACCCAGCAGACTCGGTTTGCCATCTCTGCATACCCAGCAGACTCGGTTTGCCAGCTCTGCATACCCAGCAGACTCGGTTTGCCAGCTCTGCATACCCAGCAGACTCGGTTTGCCAGCTCTGCATACCCAGCAGACTCGTTTTGCCATCTCTGCATACCCAGCAGACTCAGTGTGCCATCTCTGCATACCCAGCAGACTCGGTTTGCCATCTCTGCATACCCAGCAGACTCGGTTTGCCAGCTCTGCATACCCAGCAGACTCGGTTTGCCAGCTCTGCATACCCAGCAGACTCGGTTTGCCAGCTCTGCATACCCAGCAGACTCGTTTTGCCATCTCTGCATACCCAGCAGACTCAGTGTGCCATCTCTGCATACCCAGCAGACTCGGTTTGCCATCTCTGCATACCCAGCAGACTCGGTTTGCCAGCTCTGCATACCCAGCAGACTCGGTTTGCCAGCTCTGCATACCCAGCAGACTCGGTTTGCCAGCTCTGCATACCCAGCAGACTCGGTTTGCCAGCTCTGCATACCCAGCAGACTCGTTTTGCCATCTCTGCATACCCAGCATACTCAGTATGCCATCTCTGCATACCCAGCAGACTCAGTATGCCATCTCTGCATACCCAGCAGACTCGGTTTGCCATCTCTGCATACCCAGCAGACTCGGTTTGCCAGCTCTGCATACCCAGCAGACTCGTTTTGCCATCTCTGCATACCCAGCATACTCAGTATGCCATCTCTGCATACCCAGCAGACTCAGTATGCCATCTCTGCATACCCAGCAGACTCGGTTTGCCATCTCTGCATACCCAGCAGACTCGGTTTGCCAGCTCTGCATACCCAGCAGACTCGGTTTGCCAGCTCTGCATACCCAGCAGACTCGGTTTGCCAGCTCTGCATACCCAGCAGACTCGGTTTGCCAGCTCTGCATACCCAGCAGACTCGTTTTGCCATCTCTGCATACCCAGCAGACTCAGTGTGCCATCTCTGCATACCCAGCAGACTCGGTTTGCCAGCTCTGCATACCCAGCAGACTCGGTTTGCCAGCTCTGCATACCCAGCAGACTCGTTTTGCCATCTCTGCATACCCAGCAGACTCGGTATGCCATCTCTGCATACCCAGCAGACTCGGTTTGCCAGCTCTGCATACCCAGCAGACTCGGTTTGCCAGCTCTGCATACCCAGCAGACTCGGTTTGCCAGCTCTGCATACCCAGCAGACTCGGTTTTCCATCTCTGCATACCCATACACGAGCCGATCCAGATGCAGAACAAAAGGCGATGCAGATAGTCTTATCCCTCGTGCTGTCTCGGTCTGGAATTCACTACCTGTAACATGCTTATAATAATAATAATAATAATAATACATTTATTTTATATAGCGCTTTTCAAGAAGCCCAAAGACGCTTTGACAGAGTGCAAAAAACAAGTGCAAAAAGACAAAAATCAATAGGTAAATAATCAAAGCAAAAGGAGGGAGAAGGAGAAGAGATAGTCAGGGGTTAAATGCTGCGGGTTAAATGTTGAATGCAGTGTTGAACAGGTGGGTCTTTAGTGATGTTTTGAATGTGGTGAGTGAGGAGGAGTCTCTGATGGTGTGAGGTAGTGAGTTCCAGAGGGTGGGAGCAGCGATGGAGAAGGCCCTGTCCCCCCAGGATCTGAATTTGGTCCGGATGGGGGGGGGGGGGGGGGGGGGGTCAGGAGGTTGGTACCAGCAGAGTGGAGGTTGCGGGTGGGAGTGTGTCTGGAGAGGAGGTCAGTCAGGTAGGGTGGGGCCAGGTTATGGAGGGCTTTCCCATTATCTTACGATCTACACTGTTTTAAGGGGATTTTAAGAGGTTTTAAGAAGGGGTCAATTCATACTTCCTACATCTTTGAGGTTTAATCGCATTTTACCCAACCTCTGCTACTTCCTGTGTCATGGATGTTTTCTTGTTATCATTTATTTTTATTTATTTATTTATTTTGTTTTGCTTTATCCTTATATTTTTCTAACTTTCTCTTAGCCCCTTACCTGGAGTGGCTGTATGCCTTGTCTGGGGCGATATCCATCAAAAAAACGCTTTCCAGGTTACTCTTTGCATTCACTAGGTGTATACAAGACATGTTTCGGACCATCGGTGTGACGGCATCATGTGTCTTGTCTTTTTCTGTGCGAAGCTTTGCTATGTCATGAGTATAATAATGTGAATCGCAATAATATTAATGATTGCAATCGCACAGTTTCTAATATCATCAGGAGTGTTCACTGCGTAAGGCCTGCACCGTAATCCTTCAGGATGACCCGAGCATGACCCCCCCTGACCCTTCCCTCCAGCTCGGGTCCATCTTCACGGGATGAATCGAGCTGTGTGCCCTTTGAACCTGTATGACCTTTACTTCTGAAGGCGATATAGGTCTCTCGGCCTGCTGAGTCTGCCTGGACTTTAATAGCTATTTATTTGGTGCTTCATTGCAATATAAATCTCCTTGTGTTTGAATCGGGTCATTTGGGTTTTCCAATCAGGTCATCTTGGTGTTCCCACAACTGATACCTGGATCATTTCCGAGATTTAATCAGAGGAGGCAGGGGATGCACAGCGATCAATATTCATTACATGGAAACAATTTAGTGCTTGTCCAAGGCAATTGCTGATGACTGGCACAAAATTGGAATGTGCAATGAATCGTTAAATCTTTCCACGTTTCTCATATCACTCCCCACTCTAACATCCTTCCAAACAGGCTTGTCTTCATAAAGTTTCCACTTCCATAGCTCTAATTTTACAACTTTTTGCTGGAATATTTCACATAACTTCCCAGATTCTCCCATCCAAAACCATGATCTCTGACCCTCATTAACCATCCCCAAGCTTTTTCCTTCCTGAGAGTTTGCTTCTCTATCCACCTTGTCCAAGCGGTGGGTCCTATTTCCAACCCGTCAACCTTCCACACATCCCTATTTGTCCAAGTCTCCCTCTATTTTGTCCCTCAATCCTTCTGTTGTTGTGCTTCCTCCCCCTTTTCTTCTACTGTTCCTTTTGTTCTGTTATGTCCGGATCCTTTCCATGTTCTAGCTTCTCTAAGAGCCTCAGCTTTGTAAACAAAAAACAAACCTTCACCTAAATCCGTACACGCCATATTGGGATCTACATCTTCTATATCGGCAAATCATGAGCAAATTAATCGGAATTAATTTCCTTGCATTTTACGTTACACTTGACTGAATGAATGAATGAATGATCGTTTTAAGGCCATTTCCCCCGCAAGAGCAGGGGTTAGCCTTGCGGGCCCCATGACAATCATGGTTCCCTGTTTGAGGCAATGTTTTTATGGCCGGATGCCCTTCCTGACGCCAACCCTTAGTCGCCTCTTACGATGCGCAGGGATACGGTGTACCTATTCTAAATCGGGGTACACACCGGGATCATTCATCCCAGCAAGCTGGTACTCAATTTGCCGACCTCGGAAGGATGACAGGCTGAGTCAACCCCCCTGGCATTAATTCAGCAATCGACCGGGATTCGAACCCAGGATACTAGGATCCCAAGCCGGCACCCTAACCGCTAAGCCAACACCAGGCTCACTTGACTGTGCTCCAAATATTAAATGTCTCGTGCTTTTGGGCAAAAGTTAAAGCCACAACCAAGAGGCATTAATTGTTTAGTCTTGGTGTCCCAATTTTTGAAGAACAAACTCAAAAATCTCAAGTGGGCTTGGCCGGGATTCAAACCCCGGGCCTCTCGTACTTGAAGCAAAAATCATATCCCGAGAGCCGAGACCACCAAGCCATATTTGTAAATGTTTGTTTGAACATAAATGTTCACTTTTCTAATATCAACAGCATCCACATTTGTCCACAATAATAGCAGCATCCACATTTGTCCACAATAATATCAGTATCCACATTTGTCCACAATAATATCAGCATCCACATTTGTCCACAATAGTATCAGCATCCAGTGGATTGGGAACTGAGTACCCTCGTCCCTCGATACAAGGGGAAAGGTGACCCTCTGGAGTGTGGCTCGTACCGAGCGATAAAGTTATTGGAGCATGGAATGAAGGTATTGGAAAGGGTGTTGGAGAGGAGGATAAGGAAGAGGGTGAAGATCGACAAATGCAGTTTGGATTCATGCCAGGAAGAGGAACGACAGACGCGCTCTTTATTGTGAGGCAGTTGCAGGAGAAGTACACAGAGAAGAGGAAGAAGTTGTTTCTTGGGTTTGTTGATCTGGAGAAAGCATTCAATAGGGTTCCACGCGAAGTATTGACATGGGCATTGAGGAAGTTAGAAGTGGAGGAATGGTTGATCAGAGCAGTGATTGCAATGTACAAAAGAGCGTGCACAGCTGTAAGGACGAAGGACGGGAACAGTGGTGAGTTTGAGGTGAAGGTGGGAGTGCATCAGGGGTCGGTACTAAGTCCACTACTATTTGTAGCTGTGATGGAGGTGCTTTATCGGAACGTGAAGAAGGGTTTCCCGTGGGAGTTGTTGTATGCAGATGATCTGCTGTTGATTGCAGAAAGTATGGATGGACTGAAGGAGAAGATGAACAAGTGGAAGGAATGTATGGAGCCAAAAGGTCTGAAGGTGAATATCAGAAAGACGAAGGTGATGGCAAGTGGTAAAGCATGTGGTGAGGTGGAAAGAACTGGGAAGTGGCCATGTGCTGTGTGTGCAGGAAGGGTGTCAGAGTGAACTCCATTCAATGTACAATGTGCGCTGAGTGAGTTCATCAAAAATATAGTGGTCTGAGAGGGTCATTAACCAGTGTGGCAGCTACATTCAAATGTAAGGTGTGCACAGAGGGAGCTGCAGATGGAGGAAATGTTGAGTTGGATCTTGGAGACGGCGAGAAGCTGGAAGGTGTGAAAACATTTTGCTACCTCGGAGACATGCTGAATGGAGAAGGTGGATTAGACTCGGCAACGGTTGCTGGAGTGAGATGTGCATGGAAGAAGTTTCGGGAACTGAGTGGCGTTCTGACGAGGAGGGGAGTGTCGTTGAAGCTGAAGGGAAAGGTGTATGCTGCATGTGTGAGAAGTGTTATGATTTATGGGAGCGAGACATGGGTCATGAATGTCGAGCAGCAACGAAGGCTGGAAAGGGTGGAAATGCGAATGGTTCGACGGATGTGCAGAGTGTCGTTGAGAGAGAGGAAGACAAATGATGAATTGCGAAAGATGATGGGAATAGAGCCTGTGATTGATGCTGTGAAGAGGAACAGGTTGAGATGGTTTGGTCATGTGTTGAGGAAGGATGAAAGTGACTGGTTGAGAAGAGTGATGGAAATGAATGTGGAAGGAAGTAGAGGACGGGGAAGACCGAGAAAGACTTGGCTAAAGATGGTGGAAGAAGAAATGCGGGCAAGGGTGTTAACAAGGAGAGATGCAGAAAATAGGGCAAAATGGAGAAGATTGCCATGGGGACCGCAAGGCTAACCCCCGCTCTTGCAGGGAAAATGGCCTTAAAATGCATGTTGTTGTTGTCGTATCAGTATCCACATTTGTCCACAAGAATATCAGCATCCACATTTGTCCATAATAATAGCAGCATCCACATTTTTCCACAATAATAGCAGCATCCACATTTGTCCACAATAATATCAGTATC
This sequence comes from Myxine glutinosa, assembly GCF_964187855.1. Taxonomy (NCBI): domain Eukaryota; kingdom Metazoa; phylum Chordata; class Myxini; order Myxiniformes; family Myxinidae; genus Myxine; species Myxine glutinosa. The sequence continues at coordinate 191,755,590 of NC_136264.1, read as the reverse complement.
CACATTTGTCCACAATAATATCAGCATCCACATTTGTCCACAACAATATCAGCATCCACATTTGTCCACCATAGTATCAGCATCCACATTTGTCCACAATAATTGCAGCATCCACTTTTGTCCACAATAATATCAGCATCCACATTTGTCCACAATAATATCAGCATCCACATTTGTCCACAATAGTATCAGCATCCACATTTGTCCACAATAATTGCAGCATCCACTTTTGTCCACAATAATTGCAGCATCCACTTTTGTCCACAATAATATCAGCAACCACATTTGTCCACAATAATAGCAGCATCCACATTTGTCCACAATAATAGCAGCATCCACTTTTGTCCACAATAATATCAGCAACCACATTTGTCCACAATAATAGCAGCATCCACATTTGTCAACAAAAATATCAGCATCCACATTTGTCCACAAAAATATCAGCATCCACATTTGTCCACAATAATATCAGCATCCACATTTGTCCACAATAATAGGAGCATCCACATTTGTCCACAATAATAGCAGCATCCACATTTGTCCACAATAATGGCAGCATCCACATTTGTCCACAATAATATCAGCATCCACATTTGTCCACAATAATATCAGCATCCACATTTGTCCACCATAATATCAGCATCCACATTTGTCCACAATAATATCAACATCCACATTTGTCCACAATAATAGCAGCATCCACATTTGTCGACAATAATATCAGCATCCACATTTGTCCACAATAATAGCAGCATCCACATTTGTCCACAATAATAGCAGCATCCACATTTGTCCACAATAATATCAGCATCCACATTTGTCCACCATAATATCAGCATCCACATTTGTCCACAATAATATCAACATCCACATTTGTCCACAATAATAGCAGCATCCACATTTGTCGACAATAATATCAGCATCCACATTTGTCCACAATAATATCAGCATCCACGTTTGTCCACAATAATATCGGCATCCACATTTGTCCACAATAATATCAGCATCCACATTTGTCCACAATAATATCAGTATCCACATTTGTCCACAATAATAGCAGCATCCACATTTGTCCACAATAATATCAGTATCCACATTTTTTCACAATAATATCAGCATCCACATTTGTCCACAATAATATCAGTATCCACATTTGTCCACAATAATATCAGCATCCATATTTGTCCACAATAATATCAGCATCAACATTTGTCCACAATAATAGCAGCATCCACATTTGTCCACAATAATATCAGCATCCACATTTGTCCACAATAATGTCAGCATCCACATTTGTCCACAATAATGTCAGCATCCACATTTGTCCACAATAATATCAGCATCCACATTTGTCCACAATAATAGGAGCATTCACATTTGTCCACAATAATAGCAGCATCCACATTTGTCCACAATAATATCAGCATCCACATTTGTCCACAATAATATCAGCATCCACATTTGTCCACCATAATATCAGCATCCACATTTGTCCACAATAATATCAGCATCCACATTTGTCCACAATAATATCAGCATACACATTTGTCCACAATAATATCAGCATCCACATTTGTCCACAATAATATCAGCATCCACATTTGTCCACAATAATATCAGCATCCACATTTTTATTTTTTTTAATTTTTTTTGTATACAAGATCGATCGAGATTTGTATACAAGTTTTGTATCATCGTGAAAGAGCTAACATTAATCACACAAAAAGACAAACCGACACACAAAACACAAAAAACAAGGGGAGCGGCAGACAAGATGGGGAGAGAGGGGAAGGACACAAAAGAGAGGGGGAAGAGGGGGAAGGACACAAACACAACATTTGAGAGCAGGGACATCGGGAGGACTTGGGGGGAGGTGGGAGAGGAATAAAACATATGAACACTGCAAGGACTCTGGGGTGAATCACCGGGGTTAGAAAAGATCAAGGTTTTGGATGGGGGAAGATAAGAGATGGTGGTGAACAGCTGTTTTAAAGACCTGGAAGGAGAAGTGGGATTGAAGAGAGTGAGGGAGTTTATTGCAGAGGTGGGAGAAAAGAGGAATGAAGGAGTGAAGGTGAGCAGAGCAAAGAGTCTTGATTTTGGCAGTTTAACCATAAGAGGGTTGCAGGCAGATCTTGTGCGACCTGTAGGAATATTTGGGGACAGAGCCCAGAGAGAGCTGGGGGAGCAAGGCCAGAGAGGAGTCTGTAGAAGGTGGAAAGACCACCAACCTGACTGCGGTGAGTAAGTGAAAGGCCCTCGGAGAGAGCTTCATCGTGGGAGATTCCAATGATTCTGAACGCTTTGGTTTCAACAGCGTGAAGACGAGCTAGGTGTGAGGCAGGAGCACCACCCCAGAGGGGAGAGCAGTACTCCATTGAGCTGCGGATGAAAGCCTTGTATGTGGTGAGGAGCTCAGGTGTGCCAAGGAAGGGCTTCACACGACGGAGGATGCCCAGTCGGCGACTGGATTTGGAGGCCAGCTTGTAAATGTGGTTTTCCCAGGAAAGATCATGGCAGATAGTGAGACCCAAAAGCTTGAGTGACAGAACTTCTTGGAGAGGATTATTCAGAAAGTGGATGGGAGGGTTGTCCAGTCGGTCTTTTCGGAGAGACATCGTAAGAGTGTGAGATTTGTCAGGATTGAAAGACATGTACCACTTGTTTTCCCAGTCTGTGATTTTGTTCAGGTCTGCAGAGAGTGAGGAGGCTGCAGACTGCCGATCTGAGGGATGAGGAATGGAGCGGCAGAGAGTGGAGTCATCAGCAAAGTGATAGAGAGGATTTTCAAGAGAGTCAGAGAGATCATTGATGAAGACCAGAAAAAGCACGGGGCCCAGAACACTGCCTTGGGGAACTCCAGCCTGAACAGGAAGAGGAGATGAGAGAAACCCATTCAGGGCCACATGTTGACTGCGACTAGAGAGGAAGTCCGCCAGCCATGCGTGAAGATTTCCATGGATACCAAAGGAGGAGAGTTTGGTGAGAAGAGTGGGGTGCCAGACCGTATTGAAGGCACGTGATATGTCAAGGGAGACAGCTCTAATTTCCTGTTTGGCATTGAGGACCTCCATCCATTGTTGAGACAGCAGAAGCAGCATGTCCAGAGTAGAGTGACCTGGTCTGAAACCAAATTGATGATCAGAGATCAAGCCATTGGAGAAGAGGAAAGTTTTCATATCCGAAGCAATGATGGATTCCGTGACTTTGCTGATAATTGGGAGAAGGCTGATTGGTCTGTAGTTGCAAGGATCTGTTTTTGCAAATTTTATGTGTAAAGCGGTGATGTTGGCTGATTTCCAAGCAGATGGCAGATGACCTTGAGCAAAAGAGAGGGTGAATAGAACAGAGAGAGGCAGTGAAAGAATGACAGAGCAGGATTTTAGGATCCGTGGGCTGATGCCGTCAGGTCCAGTTGCAGAATCAGAGTCGAGGGTTGACAGAAACTTTTCCACCTTGTCAGGAGGAAAGGACACAGAGTCCAGGAGCAGCTGGGTACGACTGGGTACGGTGGGTACAGAGAGGGATGGGTTTGGGACACAAGATTTAGAAGTAAACACAGAGTTGAGGCATTCAGCTTTTTCACGTGCGGAGTCAGCTGTGTAACCGTTTGAGGTAAGGGAGGGGTTGGAGGGGGAACAAACACCAGAAACAGATTTGACCAGACACCACCAGGATTTGGAAGAGGGAGACAGATAAGAGAGTTCTGTCTTGAGAACGGAGAGATTGTTTCCTGGCTCTCCTGAGGGTGGACACACACTTGTTTCGGGCTTTGTGAAAAGAAATGAGATTTCCTTCCGTTGGATTTGCTTTCCAGGAGGCGAAGGCAAGTTGTTTCTGGGCAACAGCCTCACCAGAAGATTTCGTGTACCATGGACGGGAGGAAGGGTATGACAACTGAAGACGAGATGGGATAAATCTGTGCATGAGAGAGAGAGCAATTTACTTTGGAAGAATTCCCAGGATGAGTTGATGTCAGAGGCGGTCGAGATGGGAGACCAGTCCAGATGATTGATGGCTGCTTGAAGACCGTGCCAGTTGGCCTGAGTGAAATGCCAGACTCGTCGACGCTGAGGAGGCTCTCTGAGAATGGTCAGAGAGATGTCCACTTTAACAAGCACATGATCAGATGAGCCGATTGGAGCAGAAGAAGAGCAGCAGACATTTTCAGGGAAGTTAGTCATAACCAAGTCCAGAAGAGAAGATGCTCCATTGACTGAGATCCGGGTCGGGAAATTGACAGATTGTGTCAGTCCCAGTGAGTCGCAGAAGCTTGCTTGAAGTCGCAGTCGCAGAAGTCGCAGAAGATTGTTCTTGTCATCTAACCAACTCATTTCACCAAGTTTATTCATAACTCGTCCATAACTTTTTTTTAATAACATGTTTTGTATCGCTTTTCGCCCGATCTCTCAATGATGAAGAATCACTTAAAAATTTAAATAATTGTCGTGTCCGAATCCATTTTCAGATCTTCACCAAAATTGAATCGATTAGTCCTCTTCACACACACAACCTCTCCACCAAGTTTCGTCCAAATATATCCACAACTTTTTGAGATATCCTGCTATGTATCGTTTTTGGCCCGATTTCCCAACGGCGAAGAATCTCTTGCAAAATTCTAGTAGCCGGATCAGAATCCGGATCTTCACCAAAATCGAATAATTTCGTCCTTGGCATATGCAGTACCTCTCTGCCAAGTTTCATCCGAATCCGTCCACAACTTTGAGATATCTTGTTCATAGACAGACAGACAGACAGACAAACAGACAGGAGTGAAAAGGTAACCTCCATCCACCTTCGGCGGCGGAGGTAAATATCCTGCTATGTATAGTTTTTCGCACCAAATCTTTGAATGGGGAAGAATCCCTTTAAAATTCTCGTATCTGGATCCGGATCTTCAGAAAAATCGAGTCAATTCGTCTTTGTCACACACACAACATGTACACTACATTTTGTCCGAATCTGTCCATAAGCTTTTGAGATATCATGCTATATATCGTTTTTGGCCCTATCTCCCAATGGTGAAGAATCACTTAGAAATCAAAAAATTCTGGTATCCGGATCCATTTCTTCACCAAAATCGAGCCAATTCGTTAAATCTTCGCAAAAACCGAATCCAAATCCACCAAGTTTATTCATAATCCCTCCACGACGCTTTGAGGTATCCTGCTACCAGACAACAGCCAGACAGACAAACAGGGGTGAATACCTAACCTCTGTTCACCTTCGTCCACCTTCGGTGGCGGAGGTAATAATAATACCTTTGTTTTCATTATGAGGCAGAATTGCAAGAGCTACCAATTGGCTAATGTTACCTGAGTTGTCTATTCCAGGAACCATCAGGGATCTCGTATGGCAGCCCTCTAGTTTGATTTGGGTACAGGTGACCACTCGGGATGCCAGTGCTCTACTCGAACATGGCTTCATTCATTAAGGGTGCTCCTCTTTGTTAGCTGTCCAATTACACTTGCTTTTTTTTTTTTTTTGGTATACAAGATCGAGGTGTTGGGCTAGCGGTGTTGGGCTATCCCTGGTGTTGTCCCTGGTGTTGTGTCCCTGGTGTTGGGCTAGCGGCTAGGGTGCCGGCTTAGGATCCTAGGATCTTGGGTTCGAATCCCGGTCAATCGCTGAATTAACGCCAGGGGGGTTGACTCAGCCTGTCATCCTTCCGAGGTCGGCAAATTGAGTACCAGTTCACTGGTAATTCCCTACTTGTCGTTAAAGGCGGCAAAAAGGGTTGGCGTCAGGAAGGGCATCCGGCCGTAAAACATTGCTTCAAAAAGGGGACCGAAAAACAACAACAACCACAGTTCCCGAAAAAGGCCAACCCCCGCTTGCGGGGAAAAATGGCCTCTAAAGGTGGTTTTTTATACAAGATCGAGGCTCGTGTAAGAGCTAACATTGATGACAAAAAGACAAACTCGCACATGAACACAAAACATGATAAAGGGAGCGGGAGAACAAGATGGAGGGCAGGGACATCGGGAGATCTGTGGGAGGGAGAGGGCTTGGGAAGGGGGTTGGGGGTGGGAGAGGTAAAAAACACATATTCAGTTGTGTCTTCCTCTTGCTTTTTTAACTCAACTGGACTATGTCCAGCTGAGTTTTTGTCGACACCCAGTGTCCGTCGTCCGTCTGTCATCTGTCTGTCTGTCCGTCTGTCTGTCGTCTGTAAGCAATTCGACGTCTACGCTCTAAAAGTCACAAATATTGATGAAATTTGATGAAACTGGTTTTGCAGCATCTTTAAGACATAAACTAGTTTGGGATTGCATTTGGCGTTGCACGCCCAAAAATGGGCGCGGCAGGGCGGCCATATTGAAAAATCAATTTTTGTCATATATTTTTAGCACATATAAACTATATAGTTTGTGGTTCTATTATGCATATTCTAACCATATTGATATAGACCAGTTGAGTTCAGGTTCCCTGGAACCTCTAGTTTCATGGTGACATCAATGTTGTGTTTGTAAAGACAATGGAAACCTATTGTTATGCAGAAAAGTATCAAGTCATGTACAGCAATGCTTCGTGTAATATCTGAGGATCTCGCCATATTTGTTGCTATAACAACTCGTGTACCTAAAAGGAAACAAAGTAAATAAATGTACTATTCACCACAGCTGTGAGGATGTTGATGTTAAACCATTTTAACACCATTATCTGTTGCTTGTCATTCGGGTTTGCACCTGTCAGGTTAGACTCTCTCTAAGCTGGCCCATTTTGGAATTGGAGTCTTTCATCACCTTGGAGTGTTTTTATGTTTGAGACTTTCAGAAATGAACAGGAGGGAGCACATGAATACAAAACCTGGATTCGGTGTCTTCCTTATTCTCCTTCATTGATTTTGAGTTGTTGTTGGACAAAGAGCTTCTACATTGTCTGCAGAATGAGGAATATGGAACATTTTAAATTGGCGGCGTTGGCCTTCTTGGGTTGGTCTATTTCTCATTGTTGTCATTCCCATCTAAGCACTTAACTCGTGATGCCAGGATCCCTCTACCCTGCTGTTGATATGTTTCCCCGCTCCCCATTCTGTTCTAGCTGTTCTGTTTTGTTCTGCATTCTCGGACTTCCATGAGCCTACACTAGATGAATAAAGTATCAAATATCCTGTATAACATGATGCTCTACTCATTTCTTTGCAATTTATGGAAAAGATTACTGATGTCTCATAGTGGCCTTGTCCTCCAGGTGATGGAGTTTGTACATCCTGAGTCTGTACCGGCTCCTCCAGGTGAATCTTCAATCACTGTTAAAAATGCCTCGGTTGCTCTCACCAGAGGAAGAAACATTGCTCTTCGATGTCCACCCACCTCCTGTGATGGTTTACTGCCAATGCATATTGAAATGGAGTCAGACAGAGTCGGACTTCTCTGGGGACATATGGACAAATATTTCAAATGGAATGCTAGGCCTGCTTTATCCTGCTTGATCCAGGATTCAATGGTTTGCTTATCTAGCTCGTCTGCGCTTAAACCTATACCTGCTGAGCAGACTGGTGGTGGCAGGCCACGGGGTGTTGGCCTACACCTAGATCCAGTGACATAAGCACTCTGTGATCTCCGCGCCAGGAGGTCCTGAACCGAGGGAGGTGGGAGGCAGGTGCGGGATGCTGTGAAGACGTTTTGGATTTATATAATCCGTCTCCTTGGCAACAGAGCGGTGCCCATGCAGATTCGTGCAGGGGAAAAATTGCAGTTGATGAGCTTTAAAGCTAACGGCTTCCGATGCCGTGTCATCCATTCCCAGTTGGTTTCTTGCTCAGGGCAGCACCTTTTTAGCTTTACTCTCTGCTTTATTATAAAGGTACCGACAGCAAGATACCTGTCCAGCAGTGAATCTTGTGCAGACGGTTCTTACAACTGAGCTAATTTTGCACCTTTTTAACTCAACTGGACTATGTCCAGCTGAGTTTTTGTCGACACCCAGTGTCCGTCATCTGTCGTCCGTCTGTCGTCTGTCTGTCGTCTGTAAACAATTTGACGTCTACGCTCTAAAAGTCACAAATATTGATCAAATTTGATGAAACTTGTTATGCAGCATCTTTAAGACATAAACTAGTTTGGGATTGCATTTGGGCGTTGCACGCCCACAGGGCGGCCATATTAAAAAATCAATTTTTGTCATATATTTTTAGCATACATAAACTATATAGTTTGTGGTTCTATTATGCATATTCTAACCATATTGATATAGACCAGTTGAGTTCAGGCTCCCTCGAACCTCTAGTTTCATTTTGCACCTTTTTATTTTTTCATTTTGCACCTTTTTTTTCATTTTGCACCTTTTTTTTCCTTTTGCATGTTTGTTTTCATTTTGCACCTTTTTTTCATTTTGCACCTTTTTGTTTTTCATTTTGCAGCACAGGATCCTCAAACAACCGGATTGTGCAAACCATGCACGTTCCTGAGCTTACGGAGTAATTGCCAAACGCACGCGCGACACCAAGCAGAAATGGCCCCCAAGTTATAAAAAGCTTTTGGCACCGACGTCAGAGCCGCGTGTAAGGTCAGGGTGATGATGTGTGAGGAGGGCCCAGGTAGTGGTGGTGATTGTGGGGAATGGGGTGCACTCCAAGGAAGTCCTAACGCTTTTGAAGGACGCTGCAAATTTCAAATTGAACTTTGTTCGGTTGTTTTCTGCTTCAAGAGTGTAATTTGTGGTCCACAATGTGCTTTAGACTCCATAATAGTGAATACATATTTGGATTCGTAATCAAGATGTAATCGATGGATCAAGATGTAAACGCCTGTGCAGGAACAGAAAGCGTCTCCAGGTCGATCCCTTCTTTATTCCGAGTTGGTAACTGTATCGGACACAGAACTCTCTTATTGCATTGATCTCAGGCTCATGGAGGAGCTTGTTGACAAATCCCGTGCAGGATGAAGATATTACGAGGAAGCAGCGTTCTGCTAACATGAACTATATTGGTATTAGACGAAAGATAAATAAACACAATATTGGGTTTGAATCCGGAATCTCAGCATCATGAGCTGAATTCCATCAGAACAAACAGGAAGACCCTTGTTTTTTTATTATCTTCTCTTGCACCATTACTCATCATATTTAAGGTATTTAATGTACAGTTCAAGTTCTTCGATATGTTTACCTGCTGTCAAATCCTGCTTTTATCTCCAATTGGAGATGAACAAAGCCATGAACCATTTCTGAAATTTTGAAGCTATTATTCTTATTACCTCCACCACTGAAGGTGAATGGATGTTATGTACTGCATTCACGTCTAACTGTTTGTCTGTGAGCAGGCTATCTCAAAAAGTTATGGACCCATTTGGACGAAACTTGGTGGACAGGTTGGGTGTGTGACAAGGACGGACTGGTTCAATTTTGGTGAAGATAGGGACCTGGATCCGGATACTAGAATTATTTAAGTGATTCTCCACCATTGAGGGATAGGGCCAAAAACGATATATAGCAGGATATTTCAAAAAGTTGTGGATGGATTATGACAAAACTAGGTGAATGAGATGTGTAAGTTAGCAGAACAAGCCGATTAGATTTTGGTTGAGGTCAGGATGTAGATCTGGCCTATCATTGGCATACAAAACGTAAACTGTCCAGCTTGGCAGAGATATGCGCTCTCCTGAGTGTCGTTCTAGTTGTTACTGTTTTGTAGGGACATGGGAATTTACATCTCTCAAAATGATCCTACAATGTCTGGACATTATAAAAGAGTGTTGGGCCTACTCCCCGTGCCGTCGCTCAATCTTGTGTCACGCACGATTTCTCCCACATTCCCATACGGAGTATAATTGGAAATACCTCCAGAATCTTCCATATGGGTCTATTTCTGATGGCATGAGGAATCACAATGGGTGGTGATCATTGCTTTCCTCAAATGTATTCTTTCTACCTTTACTCCCACTAAATCTGCAGTTGGAAACTTGAGGAACTCCAGCCCAGAAAAAAACCTTGAGGAACTGCAGCCTGTACAGGAAGAGGAGATCAGAGAATTCCATTTAGAGCCACATGTTAACTACAGCAGGAGAGGTTGTCTGTCAGCCATGAGTGGAGATTTCCATGGATACCATAGGAGGAGAGTTTGGTGAGCAGAGCGGGGTGCCAGACCGTATCGAAGGCACTAGATATGTCAAGGGAGACAGCCCTGATTTCCTGTTTGGCATTGAGGACCTCCATCCATTGTTGAGACAGCAGAAGCAGCATGTCCAGAGTAGAATGACCTGGTCTGAATCCAAGTTGATGATCAGAGATCAAGCCATTGTCGAAGAGGAAGGATTTGATATCAGAAACTATGATGGATTCCATGACTTTGCTGATAATTGGGAGCATGCTGATTGGTCTATAGTTGCAAGGATCTGTTTTTGCATATTTTTTGTGTAAAGCGGTGATGTTGGCTGATTTCCAAACTGATGGCAGATGACCTTGAGCAAAAGAGAGGATGAAGAGAATAGGGAGAGGGTGAGATAGAGCGGCAGAGCAGGATTTTAGGACCCGTGGCCTGATGCCGTCTGGTCCAATTGCAGAATCAGAGTTGAGGTTTGACAGAACCTTCTCCACCTTGTCAGGAGAGAAGGACACAGATTCCAGGAGCATCTGGGTTCGACTGGGTACAATGGGTACAGAGAGCCATGGGTTTGGGACACAATTCGGCTTTGTCACGTGCAGTGTCAACTGTGTAGCCATTTGAGGTAAGGGAGGGGATGGAGGGGGAACAAACACCAGAAACAGATTTGACCAGACGCCACCAGGATTTGGAGGAAGGAGACAGGTTTGAGAGTTCAGGCTCGAGAGTCGAGAGATAGTGCTTCCTGGCTCACCTGAGGGTAGACACACACTTGTTCCGAGCTTTGTGGAAGGAAATGAGATTGCCTTCCTTTGGATTTGCCTTCCAGGAAGCAAAGGCAAGTTGTTTCAGGGCAACTGCCTTACCACAAGATTCAGTGTACCATGGGTGGGAGGAGGCGGTCTGACAACTGAAGACGAGATGGGATAAATCTGTGCATGAGAGAGAGCAATTTTCTTTGGAAGAATTCCCAGAATGAGTTGCTGTCAGAGGCAGTAGAGTTGGGAGACCAGTCCAGGTGATTGATGGCTGCTTGAAGACCATTCCAGTCAGCCTGAGTGAAATGCCAGACACGTCGATGCTGAGGAGGCTCTCTGAGAATGGCCAGAGAGATGTCCAGTTTAACAAGCACATGATCAGAAGAACCGACAGGAGCAGAAGAAGAGCAGCAGACCTTTGCAGGGAAGTTAGTCATAACCAAGTCTAGGAGAGAAGATACTCCATTGACTGAGATCCCGGTTGGGAAATTGACAGATTGTGTCAGTCGCAGAAGTCCTTTGCTCAGATGCCGTGGCTGGAGCAAGAGGTACACACACCCAGCCAGCTGGCATGATGACAGTTGAAGTCGCCACATATGAGGAAGAGAGAGTTAGTATGAGTGGATAGAAGTTGGTCCATGTTGTCAGACAGCGAGATGTAGATGGAGTCATCGCTGTTTACACACATGAACAAAAGGTGGAAGCGGAGGGGAAGCCTTAGCCAGAGGTACTCCTGGGGGTGAGGTGGAGAGAGGGCAGTGCAGGGAGAGTGATGAAGAGAGTTTTTGATAAGGATAGCAACCCCACCACCAGGACGAGGCTCAGGTCTATCATACCGGAGGGGGGAGTAACCAGGAAGAGATATTAATGAATCAGAGACATCTTGAAGGAGGAAAGTGTCTGTTAATCAGATCAAGTCTGGTTTGTCAGAAGCAACCTGTATGGAGGGATCAGTCCGTTTTGAGTGAAGGCCCTGGATGTTTGAGGTCCATACAATTAAGGAAGAGGGATGGGGAGCATCATGCACAAGAGAGGGTAGGGGAGGGAGAGGGTAAGATGAGTACGGAGAGGGGGGAGGTAGGGAGAGCTGTTGAGAGTGTGTCAGAGATTGCAGAAGAGCAAGAAGAAGGGGAAGAATGAGGAGGAGGAGGAGGAGGAGGAGGACAGAAAGGCTAGATGGTGATGGGATGAGCTACAGCGAGGAGTAATATGAGTAGGGGGAGGGGAGAGTGAAGTAGAATATTGGAGGAGGTGGAGGAATGAGTTGGAAGAGAGAGGAAGAGGGGAGGAGGTAGGTTTGTGGATGAGTTAATAAGCAAATTTGAGGAGGAGGGGTGAGGGGGGAGAATTGAAGGGGATGGGTGGTGGGGGGGGGGGGGGAGTGGGGGAGGGAGGGGGTGGGATGGGGTGGGAGGGGGTGGAGAGTTTTTAAAGATTGTGAGGTGGGAGTTTTGAATTGGAGGTGTGTGTGTGCATGCGTTTGTGTGTGCACACGTTGTTGGTTGTTATCTCCATATATGCAGGTAACAGAAGGTGGAACGGAGTCCTCTCAGGTCTCGAAGTATCCATCTCCGTGTGTGTGTGTGTGTGTGTGTGTGTGTGTGTGTGTGTGTGTGTGTGTGTGTGTGTGTGTGTGTGTGTGTGTGTGTGTGTGTGTGTGTGTGTGTGTGTGTGTGTGTGTATTCCATCTCCTTGTGTGTGTGTGTGCGTGTAGAATTGTGTGCTCAGTATAGGATGAAGCTGTAAGAATGATGGAGTGGTGAGGTCACCTTGCACACATGCCTGGCAGTCGCACACCAATGACTAGCGCCTTTTACTTGCTCTCTCAGCCCTGTTCACAGGATTGGTCAAGAAGAAGGATGAGTGATGTGATTCAAAACGATCTTGGGGAAATTGAACCACCAAAAGACAAGTGGTATAAATAGGCAATGACATTGGGGGTAGTGGAGAGGGGAATATGGAGTGCCATATACTGCCCGGGCCTGGAAAGAGACCCTCAATGGAGAACTTGAACAACAAGCACTTGATCAGCAACCAAACCGACAGTGTATGGGACGTTCTCGAAAGGAAAGTGACAGAAGAGGCAGAAATGTATTACGGCACACGTGAAACCTGGAAATGAGCAACATGAAGCTTCCCGATGCCCCACATGTGCCAGATGGTTGTGCAAGGGGCAGAGCAATCTGTGCGTAGATGCAAAGCCGACCCACTGTGGCATCATTCTGGAAGCCAAATGGTACTCCCTCTCCTGGGGTAGTGCGGTTGAGTGAACTGGCACACTCCCCTCAAGAAACAGGACAGAGTTAGGGGATGTAATATGTGAGTCCATATGCATTCGATTTATTTGATGTTTGTAAATTCAGGAAGGCAACCTACTGTACCTACAAACGTTCTCTTCTTCAGACGGCAAATGTCAAGTAACCTCCAGATGAGCTGCTGAGAACCGTGAAAGGTTTGCCATTACAGGTCTGAGATAAGTGATTTACAGGGAAAATGAGATGGAAAAAGCATTTCTGCGCATCCACCCTGCGGAGTACCACCACTCCACCGCCACCTTGCTTTTGTTTTTCCTTTGATGTGAAAGGGAGAGTGTAAAAGCATCGATATAATAGATACACGTGGAGAAAATAACACAGGTTTTCTTGACGCACACAAACCACCTGCACAAACTAACACCTGTTTTTTTTTCTTTGACCTGCTTTCCCATGGGCTAGCTCCCTTTGCACTCTCATTTGTCCCACCCTCCCCAGCTCCCCCAGGATGCATGTTTTCTCCCAGTAACCCCTTCTGGGTTAAACTTCCAGAATCCAAGATGATCCAGCTCACCTCAACTTGTATGTTCTTCTCTTCTCCTGTTTGTTGAATCTCTTCCTGAGGCTGTTCAATTCCACTACTCTTCCCTGATCATTTCAAGCAGACTGTGCATTCCCCATCTCATGTCATTCCCCATCCCATCTTGAGATATTTCCTACCCCCATTAACATTACCCCTCTTCCAGATTGCTGACTTTCCTCCTCTCTTTTCTCTTTTCCTTTTCGTTCTTTCCCTTGCTTGTTGTGTCCAAATGTGGCCTCGCCACCACACGGGATCTCCACTGCTTTTTTTGCCTTACTGGATCTTGTATTTACAATACAACACACGTACAACACACATATACAGCATACAACACATCACATACACACTACACACACCAACTATCATATAAAACACAGTCAGTTTGTGTGTTTGTACAGATGTCTGTCCCCCTTCTTAAAGGTACGTTTTAAAGGCCAAACTTTTAACACGATTATGTGTTCACTTCGGTCTATTTTTGAGGATAAAACAATCTCGAAAAACATTTTCCATAAAAGAGTAATTATGTCTCTTCTATTGGAATTGTAGACGGTGGCTTGCAAACCGAGCCTCAAGGGCGGTGTACAGAAGCATTTTTAAAAATAACAATAAATACAAGGTGCGGGGAGGTGAAATTCGCTGCACGTGATGTGAAACGCGCACAGTAAAACAAGTGTTCATTTATATCTGTAGGATGTCTAATAAAGAAAGAAAAATAAGCACACCTGACACTAGGCCGAGGCTTCAGACTTTGGCATGCTCACAAAGCTGCACCGTCGAATAAACTGTTCTGACCCGTCATTTTTGACGGACTTTTATACTACATTACTAGTATATGTATATGTACGCACACACACGCACACACACACACACACACACACACACACACACACACACACACACACACACACACACACACACACCCGTTCCACCTTCTGAAACCCGTATTTGGAGATACCAACTAATGACACACACACGCACATACACATCTGGGAGGTTGGCGGTTTGAACCCCGACTGAGTCATACCAAAGACTTCAAAAATGGTACGTGTTGCTCCCTTGTTTGATGTTCAGCATGTAGACGTGGGTGACCAAACAATCTCCTGCTTTTCCCCTGCCTGGATCTCTTTAGAACGGCATCCAATGCAATAAGCATCGACATCCGTTCAGGAGATGCTGGATCAGAATGTGTAAAAACCAGCCTTGTGACCTATTCCAGGACTTCTTCACTTGGAATTGATTGGTAGTTGCAACCTCACAAGGCCTTTCATTAAAATAGCTTTCATATCGGAAATGTCCATTGATTGAAGTGATTCCTTCAGTTGCAACAGTGGTTGTAGACTCTTAGATTTTTGTTGCCCAAATGATGATTGATTGTGCGTTGCCTGTGGCTCAGTGCGCGTTGTCGGTTGCTAACTGAAGGTGGTCTGTTGTCTTTGTGAAGCTTGTCAGTGGCACGGGCACCGACCTTTAAAATTTCAGTGGGGGTGGTGGGCAAGTTAGCCCTATCGCAGACATTATGATCGGATAAAGAAATTTAAAAGCTGCTGCTGATTTTATTCTAAACTAGCATGGATCGGCTCGCTATGCTTGCCTCACCACACGTCACCACAGAGGCACGTGCTTGTTTAAACTGAGGATAATGACCTGATTGAACTTGCGCTTCTGTGTTGTGATGATTTCCACCAATCATAACATTTCTTTGGTACAAATTAGTTTGTAATATTGGTTATATTATTTATTTGTAATTTAGCAAAAAAGGTCCAAGTCTAAATGGTCAAGGGTCCAAGCTGTCTAATCAATCTGAAGGATGTAAGTGGTCTAAAACTCTAAATGGTGTTAAGGTCTAAGGGATCGAAAGCTACTTAAGGGGTGTAGAGGTTTAAAGGTGATACAAGGTTGGAAGGGTGAAGGGATATAA
The DNA here is from genome assembly GCF_964187855.1 of Myxine glutinosa. Lineage (NCBI taxonomy): Eukaryota > Metazoa > Chordata > Myxini > Myxiniformes > Myxinidae > Myxine > Myxine glutinosa. The sequence continues at coordinate 191,740,034 of NC_136264.1, read as the reverse complement.
AGGTGTCTGAAGTATTGAAAGGGTCTTGAAGGTAAAAGTGGTCTTCGGGATCTTATGATCTAATTAGTCTTATGGGTCTTATGGGTTGTCAGGCTCTTTTGGGTCTTTGTGGTCTTTTGAGTCTTTAAGGGTCTTCAGAGTATTTTAGGTGTTTGGGGTCTTTAAGGGTCTTCAGCATATTTTGGGTCTTTGGGTTCTTCGGAGTCTTTTTGGTATTTTGGGTTTTCAGGGTCCTTTGGGTATTTTGGGGCTTTGGGGTCTTTTGTGTCTTCGGGGTCTTGGTGGTTTTAAAAGTCTTGGGGGACTTAAAGGGTCTTTAAAGGTCTCAGGGATCTCAGCAGTCTAAAGAGTCCAAAGGTATACATATTCCACAGTACATAATTAATAGACAAGATGCAAGTGGCGTTCAAACAGTACGTAATTAACAGACATATAATCACACGGCTTCCCAGAAGGATGGACGTATTGCTTCACGGATCGTGTTTTTCGGTTATGTCTCTTTTTATAAAGGAGGAGTGTCTGTCTGTGTGTGTGTGTGTGTGTGTGTGTGTGTGTGTGTGTGTGTGTGTGTGTGTGTGTGTGTGTGTGTGTGTGTGTGTGTGTGTGTGTGTGTGTGTGTGTGTGTGTGTGTGTGTGTGTGTGTGTGTCTGTCTGTCTGTCTGGATGTCCGCTTATAACTCAATAACTACACATCAGAGAAAAGTTTTAGACACAGATTCGGAATCAGCATAAAATCCCGGTGGTTTTAGGCTACGTTTTATTTTAATATCAATGGTTTAAAAAAACCGCGCCAGCTGCAATTCCATGGTGTAGTTTGTGGCGGCGCAAGACGTTCGGGGTGTATTGCAATGGTTTGTCGGGTTTGGCTGTGGGTCCAGAATAGCTCCCATTTCCTTATGTTCTTCCACTTTTATTTTGATTCTTCTGTTACAACGCCTTCCTTATCTACCTTATATCCCCCCGACGAGGCCTCCACATAATTTCATGCGGCAGAATTTCGTGCATTTTGAGTGAAAGAAGTGAGACGAAGTTGTAGGAGGAAGAAGAGGCACGGTCACTGTGGATGCCTCGATCGTGAGTGGAAATGGCGGGAATTGCGTTTGTATCGCAAAGTTAAGGATCTGCATTCATTTCTGAACTTGCATTGGTGGATTGTTATACATCTGCATTATTTTTCATTAAAAAACTTTATGTTGAACTTGAAGGCTCCAAGCACGGACTATATATATATATATAGCCCTCATTGAGGTAAAAATAAAAGTAAAAAGCCTGCTATCGCTTGCCAAGCTAGCCGTTCCCCCCTCCCCTCCCCCCTCCCCCCTCCCCCTCCCCTCCCCGTCCCCCCTCCCTCCTTTCCCCCTCACCCCTCCCTCCTTTCCCCCTCACCCCCGCCCCTCCCTCCTCTCCTCCTCCCCCTCCCCTCCCCTTCCTCCTCCCCCTCCCCTCCCCTTCCTCCTCCCCTCCCCTCCCCTTCCTCCTCCCCCTCCTCCTCCCCTCCCTTCCCCCGCCCGGCAATGTCGGGTACTTCCCATGGCCAGCTGTACGTGGGCTGCTCGAGGGTTGGAAAACCAAGCAATCTTTATGTCTTGGCACCAAGTAAGAAAACCAGAAATGTTGTATACCAAGAGGTTTTGAGAAATTGAAAATTGACAAAACGCCATGTATGAAATGTACTGTGATATTGCTCTAAAATATACATGTTCTTTTCATCATATATTTGTATTATTCTTATTCAACCCGGGCGAAGCCGGGTACCTCGGCTAGTGTGTATATATACGTATATACTCCCATTCGAAGATGAGCCCTCCTTTTATATTTGAATGATAAATAAAGTGCTGGAGTGCTGCTCGCGCACCACCACACCTGTTACATCACCCCCATCGTCGGTGCACGTGGTCGGGAGATTGGTGCAGATTGCCAGTTGCCAAATGCATGCTATTGGTTGCTCGGTCCAAGCTTCCTGTTGTTGGTGCTACTTTGTTAATGCACATTTGCCCATCATTGCTTGTGTTTTCTTTGGGGACAATGCCACATCACGTTTGATTGTCTCATTGCTTTGGCAGGTCACGAGGCAGCAGGTGCAAGCCATCCGAGATCGCTTCCAGGCGTTCCTCAACGGGGAGACGCAGATTGCCACAGATGAAGCCTTTTCAAATGCTGTGCAGAACTACCACGAGGTACTCCATCAGTTCTATTTTTCAATATAACCCCATTGCACAAACGCAAATCCCAAGGTTATTGCATCATGCTTAACAGATGGAGAATTTGAAACAGGTGTTGCAGTTAGGTTGATTGAGGATATTCCCTGATTGCAAGAAGAATTATAGAAATAGGAGTCGGAAATATTCCTTCGGGATGTTCCTTTGATTTAGAGCCTTTAATATGTCTGTCGTGTGGTCCAGCTTCCTCACTAAGCCCATCTCATAAACCGAGGGTGGACCGAAGAGTGCAAGCACACAATGACCTGCTCCTTTTGAGCGATATTATTGGATCTTTAATCTCAACTGAAATACAAATGACCTCGCTGGATTTACCTCCAAATCCTGCAATTCACCAGAACGGTATTTTTCGTCCGATTTGACTACACAATGAAACAAATCTTGAAACAGAGAGGACAGAGGCGAGCTGTGCCAACTGAATTACTTGCCAACCCTGGACTTGCACCTATTTGTATTTAGCCGATGAACACCAAGCCTATTTTCACTTAACGACAGAACAAAGCCAAATTTACTATCAGGACAATGATCAATGCATGCATGAAATATTATTTATTAATTTATTTATTTGTTTAATTAATTAATTACTTAATTGATTATTTATTTATTTATTATTATTATTATTATTATTATTATTTTATTTTAAAAGTTTGACATTTTAATATGAACGTGATCTGCAGAGCATAAATAGCTTGTCCGCCGTGCAGCACGAGACGGCCGCATTTTGTAATCACATCCGTGTTTTTTATTTACCATTTGAGCTTTTGCCATCGAATTTTCGACAAACCTTTATTATGAGGAAATGAATACTAATCAACAAATTTTCCTTTTTTTTCTACTTTTTTTCTTATAACCTGATTTTGTCAATTTAGTTAAGAGTACAAAGTGGATCCAGACAGGCTTTGGATTTTGAAATTTTTTCTCTTCGTGATTGTGATCAAGGGCTAGAAGCGAAAGACAAAATCCATCCTAGGAAGTTGCTTTCTCTTGTTTTTTGTAGTTGATTGCTTTGTAAATATTTATGGTGAATTTTAAGTTTCAAGATGGTATGCATGATCGGAAATGCATGTTCAAAATCCCAAATCCCAAAATCCCAAAATTTCCAGAGCGATTATGTTCCGATTTAGGATCACTTCTGGATAATTCACGTCCTTCTTTTTATTTTGTTCCATTGCTTATTGAATGGGCTGGCAGGATAAATTCGACATATACGCTCACGTGGTTCTGAGCTGGCTATCATCGGTTTAAATCTCAACTTGGCTATAAGCTGCCACTTTGGTGTTTGGCATGCAGGGCGAGTCATCAGTGTGTGCCGCCTATATGAGGGGGAGGTTCATCCGGAAGACCCATTTTCCAGCATTGGTTGTTAATTGATGTCAAAGGTCCCACAGTGTATTTTATGAAGAGTGGGCGAGTTATCTCCAGCACTGGGTTGGGCTGGAAAGGGCTTGGGTTCATGGTTTGAACCTTCATCGTTGGTTTTGGGAAAAATTTTTTTTCAGTTTGCTTGGTAATTACTAACCTTTCTGAAAACGTCCCTTTTATATAATGTGGGTACTATTACCTCCTGAATTTCAAGCAAGCAGTGCACCACAATCCCCTCTCTACCCTTGATCTTTATTACCCCCATTGATCCCACTTATTGTGTTTACAGGTTATTGTGTTTCCTCACCTCTTTTCTTTTTTCTTGTTTGTTTACTCATTTGCACGTGTCCATCTCTTGCCCTACATGTCAGTCAGTTACCTTTTTGTCCCCCGTCACACCGCGGAGCAAAAGGGGGACTATGGTTTTCCCCTCCGTCTGTGTGTGCGGCCGTGCGTGCATGCGTGCGTTGAAACTTGTGAGCGGAATATCTTGAAAAATAAATGAACTACTAACTTCTAATCCGGTGTGTGGGTGTATCGAGGCATGAGGAAGAAGGCTATTGAAAATTGGGTCGCCACGTCAAAATCCAAGATGGCCGCCACCATATATATGTCTGAACCTTGTGAGCGGAATATCTTGAAAAATAAACGAACTACTAACTTCTAATCTGGTGTGTGGGTGTATTTACGCATAAGGAAGAACGCTATTGAAAATTGGGTCGCCACGTCAAAATTCAAGATGGCCGCCTTGCATCTTCCACTTTGTCGACTCACATCACTTCACCGACGGGGGATCTAGGCGTAATTCCCTCTGTGTCCCCTTGCTTTTCCATCAGTCTCGATATTGTATTCAAACTAACTCGAATTAGCCCGTCCACCGCTCAGCGTGAGACGGGGTTTTGCAATAACTTCTGTGTCTGTCCGGGCCGTAACTTTTTCACCTTTTGAGCTTTGTCATCAAATTTTCAGCCAAGATTTATTCAGAGAATATGGAGAAGACAACTTAATAATTTGTGCATAAGGTCAAACAAAGGAAAGCATCACCTAAAATCATCAATTTTCATCCAATTGACCTGAAATTGTAATTTACCATTTGAGCTTTGTCATTAAATTTTCAATGAAGAGAATATGTGAATATGAAAATGAACCACCTTTAGAGGCCATTTTCCCCTGCAGAGCAGGGGTTGGCCTTTTTTTGGGCATTGTGGTCCCCTTTTTGAAGTAATGTTTTATGGCCGGATGCTCTTCCTGCCGCCAAGCCTGTTGGTCGCCTCTTGCGACATACAAGGAATTACCAGTGAACTGGTACTCATTTTGCCGACCTCAGAAGGATGACAGGCTGAGTCAATCCCCCTGGTGTTAATTCAGCGATCGACCGGGATACGAACCCAGGATCCTAGGATCCCAAGCCGGCACCCTAACCGCTGAGCCAACACCAGGCTCGTGAATATGAAAATATAAAGAGAATAATTATGAGAATATGGAGAAGACAAATTAATATTTTTGTCAAAAGGTCCAATGTCAGCGACACCTAAAATCATCAATTTTTATCCAATTGACCTGAAACTGTAATTTACCAATTTACCATTTGAGCTTTGTCATTGAATTTTCAACAAAACTTTATTATGAGGATACGGAGAAGACAAATTAATAATTTGTTTCGAAGGTCAAAGGTCAACCTTACATATAATCATCGATTTTCATCCAATTGACCTGAAATTGTAATTTATCGTTTGAGCTTTGTCATCAAGTTTTCAATAAATAGAATATCTGAATATGAAAATATAATGAGAATAATTATTATGAGAATATGGAGAAAACATTAATAATTTGGTCAAAAGGTCAAAGGCCAGCTTCACATAAAATCGATTTTCATCTGATTGACCTTAAATTTTAAGAATTTGCATGTTGGGGTCACTGAATTTGTTCACCAATCAAATGCTAGAAGCCAATTGTTTTTGCGTTGTTTTAGATCAAAAGGTCAAAGGTCAAGGTTGCATAAAATTGTCAATTTTCATCCGATTCGTTTGAAATTTGAGCAAGGTTTGCATAATGGGTCAATTATTGTCCCCCGTCGCACAGCGTAGCGAAAGGGGGACTATGGCTTTCCCCTCCGTCCGTGTGTCCGTGCGTGCGTGCGTGTGTGCGTGCGGGCGTGCGTGTTTGCGTGCGTGCGTGCGGGCGTGCATGCGTACGTGCGTACGTGCGTAAGCGAAGGACCGCATTCGAATTTGGTGTGTGGGTGCAACCCACGTCAAAATCCAAGATGGCCGCCGCCATGTATGTCTGATGCCATGTATGTCTTAACCTTGTGAGATGAATATCTTGAAAAATAAGCGAAGTACCAACTTCTAATCTGGTGTGTGGGTGTATCTAGGCATAAGGAAGAACGCTATTGAAAATTGGGTCGCCACGTCAAAATCCAAGATGGCCGCCGCCATGTATGTCTGAACCTTGTGAGATGAATATCTTGAAAAATAAGCGAAGTACCAACTTCTAATCTGGTGTGTGGGTGTATCTAGGCATAAGGAAGAATGCTATTGAAAATTGGGTCGCCACGTCAAAATCCAAGATGGCCTCCATCATATATATGTCTGAAACTTGTGAGCGAAATATCTCGAAAAATGAGCGAAGTACCAACTGCTAATCTGGTGTGTGGGTGTATCTAGGCACAAGCAAGAACGCTGTTTAAAATTGGGTCGCCACGTCAAAATCCAAGATGGCCGCCGCCATGTATGTCTGAACCTTGTGAGATGAATATCTTGAAAAATAAGCGAAATACCAACTTCTAATTTGGTGTGTGGGTGTATCTCGGCATAAGGAAGAACGCTATTGTAAGTTGGGTCGCCACGTCAAAATCCAAGATGGCCGCCCCCATATATATGTCTGAAACTTGTGAGATGAATATCTTGAAAAATAAGCGAAGTACCAACTTCTAATCTGGTGTGTGGGTGTATCTAGGCACACGGAAGAACGCTGTTTAAAATTGGGTCGCCACGTCAAAATCCAAGATGGCCGCCACCATATATATGTCTGAACCTTGTGAGCGAAATATCTTGAAAAATAAGCGAAGTACCAACTTCTAATCTGGTGTGTGGGTGTATCGAGGCACAAGCAAGAACGCTGTTTAAAATTGGGTCGCCACGTCAAAATCCAAGATGGCCGCCGCCATGTATGTCTGAACCTTGTGAGATGAATATCTTGAAAAATAAGCGAAGTACCAACTTCTAATCTGGTGTGTGGGTGTATCTAGGCACACGGAAGAACGCTGTTTAAAATTGGGCCGCCGCCATGTATGTCTGAACCTTGTGAGATGAATATCTTGAAAAATAAGCGAAATACCAACTTCTAATCTGGTGTGTGGGTGTATCTCGGCATAAGGAAGAACGCTATTGTAAGTTGGGTCGCCACGTCAAAATCCAAGATGGCCGCCCCCATATATATGTCTGAAACTTGTGAGCGTAATATCTTGAAAAATAAGCAAAGTACCAACTTCTAATCTGGTGTTTGGGTGTATCCAGGCACAAGGAAGAACGCTATTGAAAATTGGGTCGCCACGTCAAAATCCAAGATGGCCACCGCCATGTATGTCTGAACCTTGTGAGCGGAATATCTTGAAAAATAAGCAAAGTACTAACTTCTAATCTGGTGTTTGGGTGTATCCAGGCACAAGGAAGAACGCTATTGAAAATTGGGTCGCCACGTCAAAATCCAAGATGGCCGCCGCCATGTATGTCTGAACCTTGTGAGCGGAATATCTTGAAAAATAAGCGAAGTACCAACTTCTAATCTGGTGTGTGGGTGTATCTAGGCATAAGGAAGAACGCTATTGACAATTGGGTGGCCACGTCAAAATCCAAGATGGCCGCCTCCATGTATGTCTGAACCTTGTGAGCGAAATATCATATCATAGCATGTTTTCTGCGTCTTCCACTTTGTCAACTCACATCACTTCACCGATGGGGGACCTAGGCGTAACGCTTGTTCATATTGCTTTTGAGGTTGAAAGGTCAAGGTTGCCTACAATCATCAATTTTTCCAATTTGTTTTTAGCTGTTTTCGCCATTTTTAGCATACAGATGAAGAAGAGGTCTGAATATAAAGCAGACGTGGGCGAGCTTTGAATTTTCAGATGCTTTCTAGTTTAATCTGCTTTAATTTGCTCTTTCTTGATAATAAAATGTTTTTCTTATGTTGACAAAGATCTGTGGATGAGCTTGTACATGGTTTTGGTTTTGCATGAGGGATGTATACGTAGCATGTATGAGTGAAAGATTTAGGGCTAAATGCCAGTACTTTTAGATCAGGGGTTAATGCTCAAACAAGACAATGAAGGTTAAAAAGAACATTCACCCTTTTTCTAGTTTTTTTTTGTATAACCTTTGAGATATAAATCGACTTTATGCCATAAAACAACGAACATGTACAGAATTGACAATGTAATTGTTGAAGGACTAAAAGGATCCAGCATTCATTACACGTGCTTTTCCTGGCACGAGGGATGTGCAGAACACTTGAATGCAAGTTTATACGTAATGTAAATGCCTCCGCCACCAAAGGTGGATGGAGGTTATGTTTTCACCCCTGACTGTCCGTTTGTGAACAAAATATCTCAAAAAGGTGTGGACGGATTCGGACGAAATTTGGCAGAGATGTAGTGTATGTGACACCGGCGAAATGATTAGATTTTGGTGAAGATCTGTATTCGGATCCGTCTCCTGGAATTCTCTAAGTGATTCTTCACCCTTAAGAGATAGGGCCAAAAACGATACATGGCAGGATATCCCAAAAAGTTGTGGACGGATTTGGACGAAACCTGGTGGACCAGTTGGGTGTCTGACAAGGACGATTCGATTCGATTTTGGTGAAGATCTGTATATGGATTCGGATATGAGAATTATTTAATTCTTCAAGTGATTCTTCACGATTGGGAGATAGGGCCAAAAACGATACATAGCAGGATATCTCCAAAAGTTATGGATGGATTTGGATGAAACTTGTTGGATAGGTTGTGTATCACAATGAAGAATCGATTGAATTTTTAGTGAAGATCTGGATCCGGATCCAGCTAGTAGAATTTTAAAAGTGATTCTTCACCATTGAGTGATATGGCCAAAAGTGAGGGGTATGTCAGGGTATGAAAGACTGGACCTATGGTGATTCCTGTGATTGATTTTGATTAAATGTGATTCTGTATTGTGATTTTCTGGTCTACTCTGAGATACAAAACGTAAACTGTTCACCAGGTGGAGGTATGCTCTCTACTGAGTGCCGTTATAGTTGCCTCATGCAATAATCACTCGGCACGTGCAACCGTTGTGTTTTAGAGGCGACACCAGGATTTATGAGGAAATAGGAAGCAGGCTTTCTGAGACAGCAGCATGTGGATCATCCAAAAAGCACACAGATTGTATTATTTAATGACGTAGAACACATTACCCCACACAGTGTTGCCCTCCATTTTTATTTCGACGAAGTTAGCTCAAGCTTTGCACCACTGAGCACCGCCATTTTGTCTGAATCTCAATGTTCCCCCGCCTTGAGGGTGTGAGAGGCAAATTTGTTTGGGCGAGACGGTATACAATTTTGTCAAAGTACTGCTAAACTATAGCTTTTTTTTTTGGATACAAGATCGAGGCTCGTGAAAGAGCTAAAGTACAGACGTGAGTAAAACTTTTGTAACTAAACTAAACAAAACTAAACTTTTAGTAAAACTAAACTTTTGAAAGTACAAACAAGGCGATTTGTGTTCTATAGTGTACAAAATGTATATTTTCAGTTGCAATAAAAGAAAAGTTTTAAAAGCTGTCGAAAACAAAGCAAAACAAAATGAATTGGAAGTTTACCACCATCGATGGATTTTGAAATCGCTGTCATTTACACTACCTTATTTAACATGTTAACATAGGTCTTCGTGCCTGTTGTTTATATCCTTCAGGACATCCCTAAAAAGAGTAAGTTTCCTGTTTGGAATGATTTTCAATTATTTTTGACTGACCGACGCACAGAGTAAACCAATTACTTTCCCCCGCTTTGCGCTACGCTCGCGGGGTAACCATCCATTACAATGCCACGTCTGTCATAAAATGAGAGGAGTCAAATAATTGGACACCTTGAATTGTTCCATTATCCATATTGCAAGGTTACTCAACGTGAGAAGAGGAACTGTTAATGACCTCATAAGACGCTATGAAGCCACTGGATTACCAAGGGGTTGCCAAGAAGTGCACAGCCCAGGATAACTACTCCCTCTCAGGACCGATACGTTCACCCGAACCATCTATGCAATTGGTTTCAAACTTCCCAGAGTACTGCAAAACACACTCCCTCGACCTCACAGGATAAGTGTCAACACTGTCTTCCAGCGTCTCCGTGATGCAGGGATCCATGCTCGTCATCCTGTTCCCGTGACGCATCCAATCATGCCTGCAGTGGTTAAACCAACATGTCTGATGGACCCGGAGCCAATGGGCAAGGAAAGTGTTATGTTAGTGACAGATCCAGGTTTCTCCTCGAAAGGCGTGGTGACCATGCATCGGTCTACAGAAGACACAACGAGCGATATGCCACAGTCTGTGTCCAGGAAGCCACGCATTTGGGATGCTGGAGTGTCTTGATGTGGGGTGGTATTGCTTAAACCTTTCACACCAACTTGATTTGTATCCATGGCAATTTGACGGCAGATCGATACATGAATGAGATCTTGCAGCAACACGTCGTATTGCCTACCCTTGAACAACAATTTTCAGGAATCGTTTTTCTGCACGATAATGCTTCTGCTCACAGGGCGATTCGAATAAGCATGAAAGCCAATGTTGATGTCATGTCATGGCATCTTGGCCTGCCATCTCACCAGGTATAAATCCATTTGTACATCTCTGGGATATCATTGATCGTCACAGACCCTCAAAGAGTCGGACCAGGAGTCGGGCATGGCCTCCTATTCCCCAGGCTCAAATGCTCATACAGTCACTGATGTGACGGATCAATGCAGTTATTTCTACCAGAGGTGGACATACCCAGTATTGAGATTGTTACTTCCATGATTGATCCCACTGTGAAAACATTCGCCACAACGCAGCATTACGTGATTCGGTCACAATGAAATGGACATGTAGTTACTCAGAATTTATCTCTGTTGGAGGTTTGCACCTCATCTGTGTCCCATGATCTCATGTAGATGAATGCCATTAGCAACAATCACGTACTCTGTATTTTTATGGCGGAGAGTGTATTACAGAATCTTCCTTCCTGTCTTTATTACACTGTCACCACCATAATAATGGCTCCCATTGGTTATCGAGCACAAGGAAAATTTAGTGGTAGTAAATGGGTAATCCGTGGGGTTATTTGCTAAAAAACGTTTTATTTGCTTCGCTGTCTTTGCATGACACGAATATCTTAAATTAATGATGATAATGCATCTGCATCTTTTATTGATATTTCATGCAATTTTACCTTTCCAGGTTCTCCAAACATTTTTCCAATCCCCTTTGATGTTTCATTCTTTTTCTCTTTTTCCATTAATGTTTACCCTTTAGGCCATATTTTTATGGTATTTAAGGTTCTTTGGGACAAGGTCACAATACGTCGATCCCTTTGGCCAGCAAGCCTGTATGTGGTTTATTCATCCTGGACCAATGAGTTTGGAAGCCGTCCCTCCTGCCCCATCTGTCGGCCTGCTTGTCCCTAGTTGATATAGCCTTAGTAGTTTACTGGCTGACCACCTGCTTAGCTCAAATAGGCTTTTTCCAACCCCAGGGACCATCTCTTTCATAGCTCTCTCTCTCTCCCACCCTCACTCTCTGCACCGTTGCACTCTCACGCCTCTCGTCACAGTCCGGTTCCCTCATGCCTCCCGCACAAAGCTATTACGACTCCATTATCGCCCGCCTCATGGGACCCTGAACCCGTGACCTTGTTTTGGATACGGAGTAAGATGACCGTTCGGCTTACCGAAACATCGAAGCAGGATTTTGTTGCTTGTGACTGATTCGTTTTCATGTCGTGCCGTGTGGACCATCATGATTGCTGGAGACCTTTTTATAAATATTTTTTCCTCTTTGCACCACTGCTGGCTGCTTGGACTTGCGAATGCATTGGATGGAGTTCGTCGTTCACCTTTTTTTCACTTGCATCATAAATTTGTTGCTCGTATTCTATAAAGTTATCAATTATTTGTGTCAGGATGTTTGTAAATCGATTGGTGAGTCGACTTTACTGATTTAGGTTTTGGAGTTTTTAACCAACCCCTTTGTTTCCTACTTTACATTACTCTCATAGATGCACCTGCAGTACACAGTACTTCTAAAATCGTCATTTTTCTGGCTCCACACCCGTCTGACACCCTGCCTGCCTGTCCGACACCCTGCCTGCCTGTCCGACACCCTGCCTGCCTGTCCGACACCTTGTCCGACACCCGGCACACTGCCCAAATCTCCGACTTCACAAAGTTCATCAAACGACAAAATAAATTTGCCAGTAGGATGCAAATACCAATAATCAGTTGTTTACTTGCCAAATGTGTTGCGCTAGTCATATGGAGTGTTTAAAGGGAAAAGTATGGGGAGGCATGTGACAGTTAAATGGAATGATCTGGGAAGTAAATGCTGTTTCCGTGTTGATAAACATAAACCCTAATATGCAGTCATCGTGAAATGGAATTGTACGGAGCAGAAAAATTGTGGAAAAGTTGTGGACGGATTTGGACGAAACTTGGTGGACAGGTTGTGTGTGTGACATGGACAAATAGATTCAATTTTGGTGAAGATCCGAATATGGATTCGGATACGAGAGTTATTTAATTTTTAAGTGATTCTTCACCATTGAGAGATTGGGCGAAAAGCGATATATGACATGTTATTTAAAAAAGTTATGGACGAGTTATGATTAAACTTAGGGGGTGAGTTGGTTGGGTGACAAGAACAAGCTAATTAGATGTTCGTGCAGGTCCGAATCCAGATCCGACCTCTCAGTGGGATACAAAACGTAAAGTGTTCAGCCTGACGGAGGTATGCTCTCTACTGAGTGCCGTTCTAGTTTTGCCACTGCAATTTTGTACACACACACACACACACACACACACACACACACACACACACACACACACACACTCGAGACCAGTGTTTCTCAACTGGATTTACCAGACGACCCACCTGTGCTTGTATTTGGTCGCCGCGACCTGTGTTATCACCTACAAGTGGTAAAAAAAAAGACAGGAATTGGGATTTTGAAAAAAAAGATACTTTACTGGGAAAATACTGGGTTTATTCAAGTAGGTTTTTTATCTGAAATATGGATTCATCTGAAATATGCATTTTATCTGAAATGTCTTGAAGGCAACCATTGGCATGGTCACTGCGACCCGTGTTAACGCCTACAAGTGGTTAAAAAAAAGACAGGAATTGGGATTTTGAAAAAAATATACACTCTACTGGGAAAATACTGGGTTTATTCAAGTAGGTTTTTTAAATCTGAAATACGGATTCATCTGAAATATGGATTTTATTTGAAATGTCTTGAAGGCGACCATCAGCATGGTCGCCGCGACACGTGTTACCGCCTACAAGTGGTAAAAAAAGACAGGAATTGGGATTTTGAAAAAAAAGATACTTTACTGGGAAAATACTGGGTTCATTCAAGTAGGTTTTTTTAATCTGAAATATGAATTCATCTGAAATATGCATTTTATCTGAAATGTCTTGAAGGCGACCATCGGCATGGTCGCCGCGACCCGTGTTAACGCCTACAAGTGGTAAAAAAAAAGACAGGAATTGGGATTTTCAAAAAAAAAGATATGGCTGACAAGAACTCTCAGTTATTGAACTCAATAAGCTGTCCAGGGATTGGCTTCGTGCAGACCATCGGCATGGCCGCCGCGACCCGTGTTAACGCCTACAAGTGGTAAAAAAGAAGAAGACAGGAATTGGGATTTTGAAAAAAAAGATACTTTACTGGGAAAATACTGGGTTTATTCAAGTAGGTTTTTTTTCTGAAATATGGATTCATCTGAAATATGCATTTAATCTGAAATGTCTTGAAGGCGACCATTGGCATGGTCGCCACGACCCGTGTTAACGCCTACAAGTGGTTAAAAAAAAGACAGGAATTGGGATTTTGAAAAAAATATATACTCTACTGGGAAAATACTGGGTTTATTCAAGTAGGTTTTTAAAATCTGAAATACGGATTCATCTGAAATATGGATTTTATTTGAAATGTCTTGAAGGCGACCATCGGCATGGTCGACGCGACCCGTGTTAACGCCTACAAGTGGTAAAAAAAAAGACAGGAATTGGGATTTTGAAAAAAAGATACTTTACTGGGAAAATACTGGGTTTATTCAAGTAGGTTTTTTATCTGAAATATGGATTCATCTGAAATATGCATTTTATCTGAAATGTCTTGAAGGCGACCATCGGCATGGTCGACGCGACCCGTGTTAACGCCTACAAGTGGTAAAAAAAAGACAGGAATTGGGATTTTGAAAAAAAAAGATACTTTACTGGGAAAATACTGGGTTTATTCAAGTAGGTTTTTTTTATCTGAAATATGGATTCATCTGAAATATGCATTTTATCTGAAATGTCTTGAAGGCGACCATCGGCATGGCCACCGCGACCCGTGTTAACGCCTACAAGTGGTAAAAAAAAAGAAGACAGGAATTGGGATTTTGAAAAAAAAGATACTTTACTGGGAAAATACTGGGTTTATTCAAGTAGGTTTTTTTTATCTGAAATATGGATTCATCTGAAATATGCATTTTATCTGAAATGTCTTGAAGGCGACCATCGGGATGGTCGCCGCGACCCGTGTTAACGCCTACAAGTGGTAAAAAAAAAGACAGGAATTGGGATTTTGAAAAAAAGATACTTTACTGGGAAAGTACTGGGTTTATTCAAGTAGGTTTTCTATCTGAAATATGGATTCATCTGAAATATGGATTTTATCTGAAATGTCTTGAAGGCGACCACCGGCATGGTCGCCGCAACCTGTGTTATCGCCTACAAGTGTTAAAAAAAAGATAGGAATTGGGATTTTGAAAAAAAAGATACTTTACTGCAAAAATCCTGGATTTATTCAAGTAGGTTTTTTTTAACCCAGGTGGGGAAAACTTGGTTGGGTCTAATAGCGGCAGCCCTGACTACAGCAGTAACAAAAAGGCTGGAACCTGGGCCATTTTTATTTCTTTTTGCACATGTCAATTTGGGTACTAGTCTTACTCAGCATACACCGTAGCTCGCTTTCGACATCAATCAGCCTGTTTCCAGCTTTTGTTTTGATCACGACTCAACTTGAGAATGCATGGGCAAGTCATTTGGAACAGCACTCGCAGTTGAGTAACTACTTCGTGCAGACAGTTCATGACCCACATGGAAACCCACTCATGGCCCCTTTGGGGGTCATGACCCACTGTTTGAGAAACACTGTTCTGGACCCTGGAAGTTCTCTATTGGAATGCTGTGTAGCTGCTTTCAATGTCTTCCTTTCAATGATCATCTTCATTCTTATTATCGGAATAACGTACTAGCAGAAGTCCATGGTAAAAATACCACGATAGAAAAAAGGTGGATTTTTATTCTTGCACCGGTTAAAAGAACTCATAAATGGGAGTTTCAATAAGGAATGTCTTGAAGTGTTGTATGCACCTGTTGTACGCACTAAGAAAAGAAGCGATTAAAATGAGTTCAACAACTTATTGATTTATTCAAAACAATTGATTGGGCAAACCTACCATAGTTTACCATAGTTTAGGTTTAAGAACACAGTACAGGCTAACCACAAAGTCTTGTTCAGGTTAAAAAATTATATCACAGCAAAGCCAAAAGAGTTACAATGATGCGGTGTTTTGCTATTAGTAACATTATTCATAAAGTTTGTGTTCTTCAATACACCTCAACATGTGCACCTTGAGTGGCACCTAACACGTCTTGACAGCTTTTACTTCACAAGTTTTTTTTCTCTCCGAGGAGCGTTTCCGTGTTTCAGGGTGGGACAGAAAAACAGCATTGTATATATAAATATGCCAAAAGATATATCATTGTTGTTTTTGTTTTCAAGCAATGGAAAGAGGCAAAAATCACAAATATCAGGTGAATATGGAGGTTTATTTGGAACTGTAATCTTACCCTTGCCCAAATCTCACACACAACGGCCACACACCATGTTTGTGTTGTTTGTTTTCATCAACTCTTGCAGTTATCCTACATTCACACCATTTTTTCTGTATCTCCCTTCCCACCTCCCCCCAACTCACAGGTTTTCCTCAAGGATGAACGCATCATCGGCATGGTACAGGCTGGAGGCCTCTCGGTAGCTGACATGCGTGAAACCTTCCGCAGACAGGTGCCATAGCTTCGTTTCAAATCTCCATGCTGTTGGGTGGTAGTCATTGACGTATGGAATTGTTGTTGGCGGCATCAGAGGGTTTTAGGTATTTGAAGTAGTGATAAATGTAGGGGAGTACTTACTTTTTCCACATGCGAAATTTGCATTTATGTTTATTTAAATTATACAATGGACTACAAAATGTAAATAAAATAAAAAAACCACCTTTAGAGGCCATTTTTCCCCGCAAGCGGGGTTTGGCCTTTTTCGGGAACTGTGGTTGTTGTTGTTTTTTCGGTCCCCTTTTTGAAGCAATGTTTTATGGCCGGATGCCCTTCCTGACGCGAACCCTTTTTGCCGCCTTTAACGACAAGCAGGGAATTACCAGTGAACTGGTACTCAATTTGCCGACCTCGGAAGGATGACAGGCTGAGTCAACCCCCCTGGCGTTAATTCAGCGATTGACCGGGATTCGAACCCAGGATCCTAGGATCCTAAGCCGGCACCCTAGCCGCTAGCCCAACACCAGGGACTTTCCAGCCAGCTAGCTAGCTGTCCAGCTAGCTTTCGAGCTAGCTGTCCAGGGACAGGGAACACCAGGGACCAGGGACCAGGGACAGGGACCAGGGAGGGAAGGGAGTGGCAGTAAATGTTTCATGATATTTGTTATAATATATCACCTTTATCTATCAGTATTGTTGAATTGAAGATCAAATAGCTGAATGTTGAAATATGTTGAAAAAGTCAAAACTTTACATGGGGTGTACTTACTTTTTCACGTGACTGTATATATATATATATATATATATATATATGACACGTTATGTCGGATGCATTTGGCGTACATGATGCGTGAACGACAGATTGCCCGATCAGTGAAAGTCGAGCACCTGCGACGTTGTTGGGATGAATGGATTAAAAGGTTGGCATTTCTGATGTCACCGAGTTTGGCTGCACCTGACCACCTGTTCACAGTGCTCTCCTTAAAGCGATAACTTGTTTGCAGGTGACGCGAAGGATCCGCAACCTTCCTGAAATTGACGGGCTGAGCAAGGACACGGTGCTCTCCTCATGGATGGGAAAGTTCGAGACGATCGTCTCTTCGGCATTGATGGGCCGTGACCCGAACGCCGTTGAGCAGGAGCCACGCAGGGTTTTGGGACGTGGTGGTCCAGGGTCCGCACCACCCGGCGTTGGCGGTGCTACCGAGCTGCTCATGAACAAGGAACAGCTTTATGACATGTTCCAGCAGATCCTTGGAGTGAAACGATTTGAGCATCAGCTTTTGTACAACGCCTGCCAGGTGCCACAGGCTACACCAGAGTTAAAAGGCTGGGGAAAGTGGGCTTGTGTGAAATATATGAGAAATAGGAAGGCAGAGGGAGTTGGAGGAGTGACTGTGGATGAAATAAATATATTTCTAGGAACGCTCTGGTGGGGATGAGGCTGATTAAAGGATGTTGTCTTTGTGACTTTAATGATATATTTTTCACAATTTAAAAAAACTTTCTCTCCCCATACTCGCAGCTCGACAATGCAGATGAACAGGCAGCACAGATCCGCCGAGAACTTGATGGGAGGCTGCAAATGGCTGAACAGATGTCGAAGGTTAGTGAGCAGTCGAGTCAAAAACAAGGCACCGGTTTCACTGAACGACGTTTTACTCGTTGTACGCAACTCAGGTTTAGTTATCCATCTGTGGCATATAAACAATAAAGAACAAGAATTGATTTAATATTGCTTAATTGTGCAGGTTTTACTTCCAGGTTTATGTCCTGGTATCAGGGATGTTGGTTTTGAGGTCACTTCAAGTCCATCTCCATATACCTTTCTGGAATTGGACTTGGACTTACTAATGAAAGATTTGGATTTGTGCTCAAAAATCGCTTGATTTGAGACCAGAAAAAGGTCAGTGAAATCCAATGTAATAATGGTTTCTAATATTCAGGTGTAAAATTTACTTTGCTAGCGATACCTGTGGAAAAAAATAACTCCACTTTTAAAAACACAAGTTAAAGGGTGAGTGTACAAAGTATGTCACAAAAGTACAAACTATAAAAAAATGCAGAAGTATCTAAAGGTATTCTGAGGCTGTGGTAAAAGAGGGAATAGGGTATCACAGGGTATAACAATTTGCTCAGAGATTTTATTGCGAGTTTGGATTTGAGGCGGTGTAAAACCCCTTTTTAATTCTCGCCGGGTTGGACTACAGTTAGATGGCGCGCACACACAATGAACATGTCAAATTAAAAGTGTTTGCCACTAAAAAGCGTCTGAAGCATGGGAGAGAAGTTGTTTGGACGTGGAAAATAATGGCAGCCATACAAGAACGTACGTTTGTTTAAAATGGCTAAAACGTGAATAAAAGAGGGAAAATCAACAAATGGATATAAACTTGTCAAGGTACATAAGGTGGGTGATATATTGTCCAAAGTTTTTTGGTTTTTTTTGTGTACAAGATGGAGGCTCGTGCAAGAGCTAACATCAATCACAAAAAAACAATCGGGCAAACAAAACATACAATAAAGGGAGCGGGAGACAAGATGGGGGGAGAGAGAGAGAGAGGGAAGCACACAAGTACAACAGCAGAGAACAGGGACATCGGGAGATCTGTGGCAGGTAGAGAGCTGGGGGAGAGGAGGCATGGGAAGGGGGGTGGGGGGTGGGAGAGGTATAAAACACATGGACACTGCTAGGACTTCCAGGAAAGAAAGAAGTCGGTATTTCAAAAAAAGTGGATCTGGGGTGAATTAACGGGGGTAGAAAAGATCAAGGTTTTGGATGGGGGAAGATAAGAGATGGTGGTGAACAGCTGTTTTAAAGACCTGGAGGGAGGAGTGGGATTGAAGAGAGTGTGAGGGAGTTTGTTCCAGAGGCGGGAGAAAAGAGGAATGAAGGAGTGAAGGTGAGCAGAGAGTCTTCGGACACAAAGTCAATTGTCAATCATGTAAACGATTTGCTCAAAAATACCCGACTCCATATTATACAGTATGGTATCATAGATTACTATAAAGTCATTCATTCCTCCTTCTAAACATACCTGTTGCACATGATATTAGTGATATTGTTCTGTAGCACCTCATGCACACTCACCTCTTCTCTATGATGTCAGTTCATAGCTGATGACAGCAATGAACTGTCATCCTGGTGTTTCATCAACGTGTGTGCCGTCCCTCGGATGGACGTTAAACAGGCGATCCATCTGACGGCCTTTGTTGGTGGATGTTAAAGATCCCACAGTGTCCATCACGAGGAGTAGGCGATCCATCACCGGCATCCTCAGCAAATTACAAATTCCTGCCATAACCAGCAGGGGGCGTCGCAGTGGCACAGCCACACCCTCGGCCAATGATGCTCCCTCACAACCTAGTGCTGCATACAAACGAAGACGAAGAAGCCCCTTCTGCGCTATAAACAAATGGACCTTGGTGATCGACAGGTGAACGGCCGTCTTCTGATACAAAGGGCAACTGACATCATTGTTCTTTCATGTGATTGGCTAGCTCTGATTTGATTGAGATGTTCACTTCAAATATTTGAGACTATGTAAACTGGTCAGGGGTAGTTGTGATTTTTGCATTGAATGCTATTTCTTCTATAATTAATGCCTTTGGAAGGGGAAAAGTTGTTGTGGATGGCATTGGCCACCACAAAGCGTGGAAGAGTTGTGTAAAGGTATATAGATTACACATCTTATCATGTGAAACACGTGAAAAAAGGATGTATTATAACATGTAATTGCTGCTGGCGTCGTGGCTGTGGTGGTGGTGGTTGTTGTTGTTGCTTGGTTGCTCCATCTGTGTACTATTATATATATTTTCTATTGCTTCAAGAAGTATTACTATGCGGTATATATTTTTGTGCTCCTTCCGTGTCCATCACACTTTATTCTAAAGGATTCCTGGTGTTGTACCAATGGAATCGATACATTAAAGCTCCAGATCTTACATCTTCTTCTTCCTCCATTTGAGAAACAGGCTTCCAAAACAGGAATTTCTGTGTGATAAAACGGACTCAAATGTTAGTTCCAAGTAAATCGATTATTATCTTTCCAGTGGTATGATTTTTATTATTCTACAACATCAGGAACCCTTTATAATAAAGCTGATGGATGGGAGCTTCTCCTTTTCGTAATAGATAATGCAATATTACACCCTCATTAATTATTTAGTTAATTATCATTCATTTTAAGTGAACTTTAATGTCGTTGTTTTCTGTAGCCAGAGAGATCCAGCTGTCCTTGTGCACCTATGATGTTGCCCACATTTTTTTTAAACCGCCACCGAAGGTGGATCGGATGGAGGCCATGTTTTCACCATTGTCGTTGTCTGTCTGTCTGTCTGTCTGTGAGCAGGATAAGTCTGAAAGTTATGGACAGATTTAGATTAAATTTGGTGGTGATGAGGACGAATTGATTAGATTTTGGGGAAGATCCGGATTCTGGTCCGGATCCGGATACTGGAATTTGAAAAGTGATTCTTCACCATTGAGTTAGGATCAAATATGATATATAGAACGATATTTCAAAAAGCTATGGATGGATTCGGACGAGACTTGGTGGACAAGTTGGGTGTGTGACAAGGAAGAATTTATTTGTACACCTAACTGTCTGTTGTTATCCCCATTTTAACTCAAGAACCTATCGGGCATCAGCTGTTTTCACACAGCCAAAAAATAATTGGATTGTTCCTCAGAGGTTGTGCTGACATTTCTGACCTGTCACTGTGTTCAATAGAGTATCAACAACCTTCTTATGGATGTCTGTAGTACATGAAGGAGAAGAGCAGGTAACAGTTCTCATGGGAAATCATCACATGAGAATGATGGAATTGCCTAGGATAAGACTCTGTTGGAGTAGTTCCATTGCTACAGCCTTCTATCGTCTTGTATCTCATACGAGCCATTTGGTAACCGCACCTCACTCATACGTGGTACCTCACGGCTGGTCCCATTCACAGTTATGTTTGTTGTTTTAGATTTTGTTCAACATATCAGGTTCCATGAAAACGTGGGACTTCTTCCTGTACCAAGAGTGGGCAAGGGCCCTCTGCTTTAAATGCACAAAAATGTGGAATGCGAGCGATTACTCATTCCATCATGTGAGCCGTCACAAACAATGGGAGGTGAGGATGAAGGAATACGAGGAGGAGGAGGAGGAGGAGGAGTAGGAGGAGGAGCAGCAGCAGTAGTAGGAGGAGGATAGCTGCAGGAAGAGTAGTAGTAGCTGTAGTAGTAGTAGGAGTAGTAGGAGTTGTAGGTTAGTCCTTTAGTAGGGTGGAGGAGTAGATTGGAGGAGTTGTTGGAGGAATAACTTGTGGAGTAGGGTAGAGGAGTAGGGTAGAGGAGAGGGAGAAGTAGGTTGGAGGAGTGAGTTGGAATGGGTTGGAGGTGGGGGAGGAATAGGAGGAGGATGATGAGGAGGAGAAGGAGGAGGATGACTAATGCAGAGGAGGAGGAGTATAATGATGAGGAGTGTGTCTGTTCTTGTATCACACATGTGAGCAGGGATATTCAAGTTGTGGACCCTGAGAGCAAATGTTGCAATTGATAGAAACCATCATGATAATTAATTTATTGCGACCTTTTTCAGCTCTTTTCTCAAAGAAATCCACTTTTTATTACCAAAAGTGTTGGCACAGGAAATATGCAGAGTTATTAACCATTCATTTTGTACGCTGGTTCACACTAACGTTCACATTTGGTAACAAGCACAGCTCGGATTCGAGTAACTAATAATTTGCATCAATTACTGCTATGTTTCAGTTGTAATCTTGCGCCATTCTAGGTCTTTCATGTTCTTCTGAATCGGTCTACCAAAAGATTTATCCGACGTATCCTATTTTAACATTGGTGTGACCTGTTCTTACCATTTTCCAAGGATATTGCCAACAGTTGATTTTCTTTGGAACGCTCATTGTGACAGAAATGTCACGAACCTCTGGCACCCAATAACCAATCCATGTTGAAGGTCAGTTGGACCTTCACCTTCTGTACAACTGAGTTTCGAGATCTAGTCATGTACACCTTTTAGAAAGCACATGCTAGCTTGGTCAGTTCCTCTGTATTTAGGTGTACTGTCCTAATCCGTTTAGTCATGTGATGTACATTCAACTGTGGAAGGGATGTGAAGTACATGAGATGAGATCATGAACCATGCTCTATACAGAGTGTCGGTGCTGCCGAAGCATTTTCTATGGCTAGAGAACCAGAATCCTCATGGGCCGCCAATCCGACACAGGGCAGGAATTTGTAACTTGGCCATGGTGCTGGTGTTGCTCACCTACTCTTCGTGAAGGACACGGTGGGATCTTTAACATCCACTAAGTATTTTTTAGCAGATGAGGTGCCCAGTTGAATGTCCACCCGAGGGATGTCTACCAAGATGACAGTTTATTGCTGGGTCGGGATTCAAAACCAGCCTAGACTGCTTGGAGGCGAGCGGGCATACCTCTCGGCCATCCCGTTAGCTCCGAAGAACCTAGCCTTGCAAGTCTTCTCATTGTTATCGTGTGCAACGGGAGGGTAAAAAAATATGGCAACCCCTTTGCCAATAAACCACCGGACTATCTTCGATTCAATGATTGTCCAAATTTAGCATGACCTGTTCTATCTCAGGGTTATACGAGTATATTATGTTGAGAGGTGCTTGTGGCAGCAAGTCATCGGTTGTTGTGTGTCGAGTTAGGCGATAGGCTGTACATCTCGTAGACAGCAAGTTAATGGTACCGGTACTATTTGTGGAAATCTTTAGAGGGGAAAAAAATTGTACAATTCTTCTGACACTGGACTTTGAGCAGCAGATGCTTTGTCTGACATTCAAAGCATAGGGCAAAGCCATTAATTTTCTTGTGAGAGATGGATTTCCATTGCGTGGTAATTTTTAGACAAAATAAAAAAGAAATAAACGAAACAAAACACACCCTTGATCATATCGTGTGATTATGAAGGCGGCTGTGATAATTGCACCACCGCGGTGCCATATTTTGTGCATCTTCCGTTCAGTCCGCGCTCTTCCTACACATTGCACCGTGGATGTTGCTTCATTTCCAGGCGGCACGATGGATCGGGTTAAAACTGTGAGGTGACGACAGCGAGAAGAAATATTTCACAAAGTCAACGTAAAAAAACATTTTTAGATATTGATACATAAAAAGCCTGACATGAGATATTATAGTCACTTTTATTGGCACGTTCCCATTTCGTTTTATCTGGTGTGATCTGCTGTTTGGCGATTGCCTTTCGCAGAGTGACATGGGGGCTCTGAAATTGTTATTGCCAAGGTGGGGAACTTCGCACTTCGAAGTTCTCTTCCTCTCGATTTCCTAGCGTCCAGTAAAGGGAAATTGGCCAGGGTGTTGTTACGGATTCGTCACTTCCGTTGTTGTGGTTTTCATCCACCGTAAACATTTTTGATTCCATGTATTATTATTGTTGTCGTTTAAGGGTTTCGTGTGGTTTAATTTTCAAAAGATAAAAGTTAATGTTTTAAATGAAACCGGAACCGGACGACGAAGAAGAGGGAGAGAAGAAAAAAAGAAGGCGGAGCGAGTGAGTCGGACAAGAAGAAGCCGAGCGGCGTTGAGGTTTTGAGCCAACGCTAGCGAACGGAGGTCACTAGCGAACCTTTGGGTTTCCCGGGAAAGGGATTCCTGCGACAGAATTGTTATCACTGTGACAGATCAACCTGCGTGTCAGGTTTTGCGGTGGATTCTGAAGAGAATCATCGTCATCGTCGTCGTGCGGTTATGTCTCGAGTACGGGCCGTCGGCCATTTTGACTCGCGCACTTTGCGCGTTGAGCAAGGTTTCTTTGCTTAGCTTCAGCCTTTGCGCGTCGCGCAAGGTTTTTCTTTGCTTCGCTTCAGTCGTTTTCACCGCTTTCAGACGTTTATCTGGAGTGTGTGTGTGCAACGCGGATTTTGAAGGTAACTCTGAGGTTTGCTGACTGTGAGCCGTGAACCGTCCATACCTGAGGGTGTGATTTCCCAGTCGCCTGGAGGGTGCCTTTGGATTTCCCAGTCGCCTTGAGGGCGCCTTTGTACAGCTTCGGCCACGTGACTGTGATTGTCATCCGAATGGGATTCTGGTCTCGATTGGACATCGTTCTGACGATCGCTGGAGCGGATCGACTTTGGCTTGAAGCCGGGAAAGAGACATTGGGAATGTTCTTGTTTCACTCACTTGGAGCACAGTGAGTTATATATTACGAAACTGATGGTACCATCATAGGATATATTTATTGTACTTTTGAATACTATTATTGTTGTACTGTTGTTCTTGTGTGATCTTAATACAATATTTGCTTGTTGGTAACAATTGGTGTGGCTTCACCATTGATCTTTGACATACAGAATAACACAGTTTTCTGCCGTGACTCCACTCGGGGCTCCGAGGTACACCGTGACCAGGGGGTCGGGGAGGAGCACGTAACAGTGTCCAAAAGGTGCGCTATTCGAGAAAAGAAATTCCTTCTGAGTCCATCTTGAAAATGAGAAATCCTTGTGTCCAACTTGTCCACCCCATGCATGCTTGTTTTGCGTCCTGTTTTTGTCTGTTATGTCTTGATCCATTCAGTGTACTAGCTCTTCCATGAGCCTCGACTATGTATAATATATATATATATATATATATATATATATATATATATATATATATATATATATATATATATATATATATATATATATATATATATATATATATACATACATACATACAGACTTGGCATTTAATATGGAATATTTTTTTTTTTCTTGACTTGGGTTTACTTTCTGAACTCGGTATATCAATCTGGTGAGTTCCTTTTACGCTTCGGTGATTTATTTGTTAAAAGAACCATGTCACTGATTGTCTGTCACAGCAAGAAGTCAATAACAGGATTATATCACAGGTGGCGTGACAAAATGTACGGACAGGTACGTTTGACGATTGGCTTCACAATCGGGTATATAAGGGTTGTTGCGTTCTGTATTAGTGGAAAACAACTGTTGCACGTCTACAAAAGTTATTGCCGCTTCCCCTGGTGATGGTCCGTCAACTCGACAATGCTGTTTGTCATTTAGTGGTGGCTTTATGAAATTCCGGCATGAAACAGCGTGCTATTGCTTGGCAGTATGGCATCACTCAAGGTTAGGTGTCAAAGATCCTGAAGCGAAATGCTCAGAGGGGTGTCCCTACTCCAATACCGAGGCCAGGACGTCCCCGCCGAACCACAAGGAGGGATGATCGCCAGCTGCACCGGTTAGTCCGCAATGGCCGTACCAAGTCAGCTAATCGGCTTAGGGCTGAGTGGCAGCAACTGACAAATGTGCCTGTATCCAGAAGGCTAGTCAACCAACGACTGGTTCAAGCAGGCTATCGTGCCAGGCGTCCCCTGAGAAAGCCACGCCTGACCAGACAACACCGCCAGCGCCGATTGCAGTAGGCCAGAGAGCACCGTCAATGGCAGCCAGGACACTGGAATCACGTGATCTTCAGTGACGAGTCTAGATTTCTGGTCTATCGTCAAGATGGCCGCGTCCGAGTAAACAGACAAGTGCATGAAGCCTACAACGAAGATTGTATAGTGCCAAGAGTCTAAGCTGGAGGTGGTGGGGTGACCGTTTGGGCTGCTTTTCGTGCAGGGGGCAAAACTGACCTGGTTGTTCTGAATGGAAACCTGAACCAGTTCAAGCACAGGGCCATTCTGGAAGAAACATTGCTTCCATTTGTTCGTGCAGCCTTTCGAGGAAACTTTGTCTTCCAAGATGACAATGCACGGCCGCATCGTGCTCGCATGATCCAACACTTTCTTGCTGATCGTGGTGTGGAGCATATGGAGTGGCCTGCCATGTCCCCGGATATGAATCCGATAGAGAATTTGTGGGCAGAATTAACGCGTCAAATCGACAACTTGGACCAGCAGCCTGCCTCTGTGCGTGAATTGCAGCAGGCTATTGTAACTGCATGGCACGTGATTCCTGTCCAAACCTTGGCAAATCTCGTGAACAGCATGCCTTAACGTGTACGTGCTCTCCTGAATGCTCATGGGGGTTACACAAAGTACTGAACTGTAATTTTACTGTCCGTAATCCCAGTCGTAATTTAACTTTTGTTTTTGTTAAAAAAAATTTGGGCCAATGTGCAAAATAAAGAGATACTTCTGGAAAACGCACAGAAGTTTAACACAGTACTGTCCGTGAATTGAGTTCGATATCAGTTTACATCACTTTCAAGGATCAATTTATTTGCTTCGAAATGTCAAATGTGGTTTTTGTTTCTCTTAAAGGTCACATTAACAAAATCTAGAATAATTTCAACATAATTCCAATGAACCTTTGGTTCTAAGTCATCTTGAAAAGTAAGTTCACCCCCACAAAAAAATATTCCATATTAAATGCCAAGTCTGTAAACGTAGTGTGTTCAAAAAGTATCCGACCTTTATTTTTCGTGCGTAAAAAAGAAGAAGCTAGGGAGGCGTTGATTGGTGCACGTATGTAGGCGATCCTAATGCGCACGCGTGAATTTTTTCCCACCTGCAGAAGCTGTCATTCGATGGCAGACCGCCGATGAGTGAGGACATGTAAGTGAGCGCCGTCGGATTTTCGTTTTTGACAAAATGACGGAAAAACTTGAACAACGCTACTGCATCAAATTTTGTGTTTCATCAAACTTGCATCAAAACTGCAACTTGGTTTCTGGGTCGTACCCATAGACCCAGGACTCATCGCCAGTGATCACTGTGTTGAGGAAGCTGGGATCGCTGTTCACAGTCTCCAGCATGTCCTGTGCGATCTCCAAACGGAGTTGCTTCTGCTCAATCGTTAGTAGCTTTGGTACGAACTTCGCTGAGATTCTCCTGAAGCCCAAATCCTCCTTCATAATGGAATGAACGGTGTTGAATCTTGCGGATCGTTTCCACTTGGGAATCGCCAATCTTTACACAAAATTTGATGCAGTAGCGTTGTTCAAGTTTTTCCGTCATTTTGTCAAAAACGAAAATCCGACGGCGCTCACTTACATGTCCTCACTCATCGGCGGTCTGCCGTCGAATGACAGCTTCTGCAGGTGGGAAAAAATTCACCCGTGCGCATTAGGATCGCCTACATACGTGCACCTACATAAAACCTACGTAAAATCGATTGCCTACATAAAACCGCCTACATAAAACGCCTACATCGCCTACATAAAACCTACATAAAATCGATCGATCGCCTACATAAAACCAATCAACGCCTCCCTAGCTTCTTTTTTTTTACGCACGAAAAATAAAGTTCGGATACTTTTTGAACACAGTAGTATATATATATATATATATGTATATATATATATATATATATATATACTAGGGCATGCCCGTACTATATATAAGCGAGGACGTGCCCGTACGTGGGTGCCCGTTCCTTGCAAAAAAAAAAAAACTGCAAAAAAAAAAAAAAACTGCAAAAAAAAAACAATGGTTTGGTCCATTCGCAACGACCACAGAACCCCCCCCCCCCCTCTATTTACATGAATGGTTTGGTCCATTCGCAAAGCCAAAGCGAACGACCACAGAACCCCCCCCTCTATTTACATGAATGGTTTGGTCCATTCGCAAAGCCAAAGCGAACGACCACAGAACCCCCCCCCCCCCTCTATTTACATGAATGGTTTGGTCCATTCGCAACGGCAAAGCGAACGGCGAACGGCTAAATCGCCATAGCTCGGTAAGTACTTGTCCGATTAATTTCAAACCTTGAAAAGGCACATCCTCGGGTCCCCAGCAATATACCTGGCAAGTTTCAAGTATATCGGACCGGTAGTTGTCGAGAAACAGCGGTCACAGACAAACGTACAGACGTACAGACGTACAAACGTACAGAGATTACTGGAATTATAGATAGATATATATATATATATATATATAATTATATCTATAATTATATATATTATTATATATATAATTATATATATAATTATATATATTTATATATATATATATATATATATTATATATATAATTATATATATAATTATATATATAATTATATATATAATTATATATATATATATATATATAATTATATATATAATTATATATATATATATATATATATATATAATATATATATATATATATATATATATATAATATATATATATATATATATATATATATATATATATATATATATATATATATATACATATATATATATATATATATATATGTGTGTATATATATTGTTGCGGATATGAGGACTGTATATTTTTTTGATTGTGTGAATTATTATTATTGTTTATTCTGCGCCCCCTGCCTCCGGAGCTGTGTAAAGGTGAAAGGGCATCCCATAATTAGTCCACAAGCATACACGTCAGCCAATAATAGAATACCCCTGTTCGATAGTTATAACTTATTCTGTGTTTTAGGGTAAGGCTGTGTCTCCCATTAATTGAAGTACTCCATTGCACCAGTGAAAGAGAATAGATCCCCTTTCATTCCCATCCCCAAAATCTCCATTTCCTTCACATCCCTTTTCGTCATTGCCAAGCCTCGATTGCCAATTACATCCCCTCCAAAACCACCATTGAACATGTGCTCGGGTCGGGGAAGAGGGGCGTGCCCGCCCGTCGTCATCAAGGGCGGAGCCAGAGGGTCGCGTGACCAACCAGGGCCGAGGTGAGCACACCGATGGGCGTGTCCTGAAGGCCGGCGGCTTGATCGCCGGAGGCGCTATAAAGGCGCGCGCGCAAGTGGCGTTGAGGAGTCGGTGGTGAGGAGTGAGTGGACCAAGAGAGAGAAAGAGTGGTTGGACCAAGAAAGAGAAAGAGTGGTTGGACCAAGAGAGAAAGAGTGGTTGGACAGGGAGACGTGCAAGAGTGTTGTTGAGTGGAGGGTTTGGACCAGACGAGTCAGACGAGTCCTGGCAAAGCAAGCGGCGGCCACAGCAGCAACAACACCCAACAGCCGCTTGGGGCCTGGACGGCGGTTTTGAGCAGGGCCGCGAAGGAACGGCGGCTGCTAAACGCGCCGATCGTGCTGCAGGACCCCCTTGGACCTTCCTCTCCCTCCAGCCATCCACCTCCTGCCTTTCCACCCTTCTTGTGTACGTGAGTTTGTTCTGTGTGTCTTGTCCCTGGGTATTTAATTAAGTCTGTATAAGCTAGTATTTGCACTGTGTCACCTGCGTCTTATGTGTTGTAAATAAACGTGACTGCTTTCTTTTTGCTTGTGTGTATAATAAATCCAATTACTCTTCTGTCCGTCTTCTCGTCTTATTCCTTTTCCTCTTTGCATTCGTCGTTTTAGTCTTTTCCAGATTGGGCAGCTGCGGTGCGATACGGCCAAAGTTCGGGGTGAATCGGGTGAGTCGGGGAACAACTGTTCGGTCGCGGAGCCTTCGCTCGGCAAACAACATCCTAAACCGCGATCAGTAACAATTGGTGTCGGGAAGTGAGATTGGACCCGAAGCGCGCTTAACGCGCTCAAAATTACAAAGTACCGAAATTACTTTTGTTTCACAAAACCCGAATTTTGAAATCGCGCCATGGCTGGTCAAG
Organism: Myxine glutinosa; assembly: GCF_964187855.1. NCBI lineage: Eukaryota > Metazoa > Chordata > Myxini > Myxiniformes > Myxinidae > Myxine > Myxine glutinosa. Next base: position 191,710,609 of record NC_136264.1, on the reverse strand, counting down.
GCGACGGGATGCCGGTGGGAGAGATAGACGGGGTAGAATCGACCCAGGACCTCAGGGAAATGTATGTGGATGAAAGAGAGGAGGAGAACATTGGCAATGTGGTTGAGGGGGTATCAGGCGCACAAAATGGCGCTCTCGCGCACGAGGTTTCAGGCGCGCAAAAAGGCGCCTCGCACGTGCGCGCGGTAGCCGAGCCCGCTGTATCAGCGGGCTTTAACATGCAGCCGATTGACATGCAGGCCCTCATTGCGCAGCTACAGGCAGCTGTACAGATGAGTATGGGAGACCAAATTGGAGGTTTGAAAAACAGTATGGGGGTAATGAGGGACGAATTGAGGGCTGATAGTGAGAAAATGGAAAACAGAATGGGGGAGCGACTAGGAAATCAAATCGGGGAATTAGACAAGAAATTTGAGGGGTTAGACAATCAGATAGAGGGGATGAAAAATGGGTTAATGGGGCTAGAAAATAGGATGGAAGGCAAATTGCGGGAGATAGGGGAGCAATCCGCCCGAGAAATTAAACAAATGGGAGAGCAGATAGAGGAGGTAAAAATCGGGGTAGAAACCAAATTGGATGCTCAGAGGGATGAATTGGGACAGATGAGGGTGGCATCTACAAAAGAGATGGAGGAGATGAAAGAGGGGATACGATGAGGTGTGAGTGAGGAGGTCTCGGGGCTACGCGAGGAGGTAAAGCGAGGTGAGAAGCGTATGGAGAAAGAGGTGAGAGATGGGACGGCAAAGTTACAAGGGGGAATAGAAGATCTGACGGAGGAGGTGGAACAGCTGACAGAGGGACAAACGGAGTTAGTGGAGCAGGTTCAAAGGAACACTGCAGTACTCGGAGGGTTAAAGGCGACATAAAAAGAAATTAAAAACGAATTAATAGCGACACAGAGGCAATGTCAGATGGTACGTGAGGGACTGACAATGAGGGTGGACGAGGTGACAGAGATAATGGAGACAAAGGACCGGCAGGTGAGGATGCACATAGAGACGGTCACGGTAGCCTTAGAGGACGAACTTGAGGAGACGCACCGGGAAATAAAAGAGGTGAAGCAAAAATTAGAGGAAGTGGAAGAAGAGGTGAGTGAAATTAAGAAGAGACGGACAGAAACTAAGAGAGAAATAAAGGAGGAGGTAATGGAATTGGTACAAGGTCGGTGCTCAACTCATGATGTGCTGCTCACTAACCAAATAAAGAGTTTGCAGGTGGCAAAAGAGGTGCGGAGACGAGGTGCCAAGGTGAGTGGCGATATAATCGGAAATGTACATGATGTGAGGAAAGCTTCAGTCGGCTTGGGGATTGGTTTGGATCCGGGTGTTCGTGAAAGGCCGTTGGTGAAGTGTGCGACAGGTCTGGTGTGTGAAAAAAGAGGTGTGCGAGAATGTCCGACCATGGGGTGTGTGAGGAAAAAGTGCGCGCCGACCAGTGAGTGTGCTGTCGAGAGTGAGTCGGTAGTAGCGCGTGTGCGAGGGAGCACATGGAAGCGCGGTGTGGTGAGTGTTACGGAGGAAGTAACGAAAAAGTGTGCGCGAGAAAGGTGTGTAACGGACGGGTGCATGGGGAAAGCGCATGCTGTCAAGAGTAAGGGAGAATGCACGCCTGTGGTGAGTGTTACAGAGGATGTAACGGGAGAGTGTGCGCAAGAGTGTGCGCGAGAAAGGTGTGTAACGGACAGGTGCATGGGGAAAGAGTGCGCTGTCGAGAGTAAGGGTGAGTGCGCTGTCAAGAATGGAGGTGAGAGTAGTGAGAGTGACACGGAGCGTGAGTTGGTTGTGACAGGTGAGCGAGGATGTACACCTGGAATGGAAGGATGCACACCTGGAATGGTAGAGCGTGTGTGGGAATGCACACTTGACTTGGTCGTGAGGCACGTGGTTGGGTGTGCGAGTGAAAGCACACCTGTGATTGTCACAGAGGAGGTGACCGAGGAGGGGGCGCGAAGAGGTGTGTTGGTGAGGTGTGCGAGCGATGAATGTGTGCCAAGGTGTTCGGTGGTCAGGTGTGTGACCAAGTCTGTGGGCGGAATGAGTGTACCGAGGTGTGTAAGGAAAGGTACGAGGAGCATGGGAACAGCTGGAGGTATGAGCAAGAAAGGGGTAGCGTATGCGTGTAAGCATCCAGGTGAGGCATCGACGGTAACCGGGTTAGCGGTTAGAGCGACTTATAGCCGAATCGGGCCCTCGGTGCGTGCCGGGCTTCGCGTGCCGCGAGAACCAGCGGGGATCCGAGCCACGGCGGGTTCGAAAGGACCGCCGTACGAGATCCACGCTGGGCCTCGCTTTGAACGGCCGCGTCCGTGCTCCACTAGGCGGAGCGGGCAGCCCAATAGGAAGGGTCGTCATGGCGACCACTTTTTGTTGAGACGTGCCGGCAGGTCGAGATCGGGACATTGGATGGCTCCACGCCAAGGTGGTGCGTGGGGTCTCGGGCCGGGTAAGCCCCCGTCCCTGCCCCGAATGCGGGACGTATCCAGCCGCTGGCACAAAACAACCCGCGTTCATTGCTCGGCTGTACGAAGCCGGGCTGTAGACGTGAATTGGCGCACCGAGAGGCATTAGTAAGTAGACGGGTGATGAGGATAGTGTTTTGGCCCCGAAATTAGAAAAAACAAAAATTGATGATTGGCAAAGGATTGGCAGTAATGATTGGCAGATGATGGGTAGTGATTGGCAAATTTTTGATTTGTTGAAATTTGATGTGCAAAATTGGTAGTGGGAGATGCCCGATGTGGTGGGATGGCAACTCTGTCATCCCTCACAAACGAGGGGGGCAAAGGAGCACTAGTTATGGGGTGTATGGCAGTGAAAACTAGCTCGGGTGGGTTAGGATATTGTGTGTAGGGCCCTAGAAGATGACATTAGGTAACGTTAAGGTTAGTTAGTGACTGATACCTGTAGTGGGGACGCAGGTAGATTAGTATGGATGATAATGACGTGGGAGCGCAATAGTTTAAAGGGGCGACTGGGAAGCGCAAGTTTCAGGGGGGAGTAGTTAGATGAGATGATGCCGTGTGTGTGTGGATTGAACAGGTGTGATTGCACAGGTGTGCAACTGAACAGGTGTGTGGAGCAGTGTATGAGGGAGTAGTGGTGATTGCGTGTTGTGTTGACCAAATGGTCCAGGAAGAGGAGGAGGGTGCAGGTGGCACCAGGTGATTGCACAGGTGTGCAACAACAGGTGTATGTGGCTGTGTGGAATAAATGGTAGTGTGGAATATCTGGAGTATTGGAATGGATGGTCGTGGAGTGAGTATGGTGGAAATTGTGGAGTGGAGTGGATGGTGCGAAGGTGTGAATGGGGGAAGAGTGGACCCCCATCACGGATACCCGGGACGGGTAGTGTAAGTGTTAGGTAGAGGGTACAGGTAAATTGTGGTTGGATATTGGCATCTGTGGTGCGTGTGAAAGAATGGTCTTTGGATGGGTGCATTAGTGTTGTGGAAATGGCTGGGCGTGTAGCCTGTTAGTGTGTGTAGTTGGTTTGGGCACTCCACCACTGTGAGGATGTCGGCCAGGTGAGGCCGCAGGTGGGCTCTGGGAGCCGGTAGTTGTTGTGGATGGGGCCCGAGGATCCGGAGGACGGACCCGGGTAGCCCAGTGCCAGAGGGCACTAAGGGGTGACAGAACCAGGAGGGGTCTTCCCCAGTTAGTTAGGTTAGGGTGAGGAGCTAGGTAAGCTCGGGTGGCAACTACAGTGGTGGAGGTGTGCAGGTGGGTAGACCTGCTGGGAGAGCTACACGTCACAGCCCAGAAATTGTGCAAGGGCACCGGGAGATGAATCGGGGGAGTGAGACCCCAAATTGAGAAGCACCACAGTTTGGTCAATGGGAATTGGTTTTTAGAACCCATAGTGTAAGTTGGCCAATGGATTGGCGGGGAAAGACCCCGGGTAGTGTAAAGTGTGTTAATGTCATTTAGAAAGTAGTTAGGATGAAGTCTCCTCGCACCATCTGCATCCACTCACCTGAGGTGACAGGTACTCCACACCATGCCATGTTTTGATTATTTTTTATGATGCAAATGTTTGGATTGTGAGACGCATCATGACGTGGGTGTGACATTGTGCTTTGATGTTCCATCTCTTCCTCCTTATGAGGATTGATGATGAATTTGGTGATGGCAAATTTTGAAGTAGAGGGATGGTGGAGACGAATTTGGTATAGGAGAAATATGGGGAAGACGTGACAGTAGTGACGAATTTGTAAATGGGTAGATTTTGTAAATATGGGGTAAGGGCAAGGGTAGTGTAGGTGACAGGGGGGTGACGTACGGTAGGGACGAGCTTTCTCACTTCGCCCTCCGTACGCATTTCGCCTTGCATTGCCTTATTGATGTGTACCCTTGTGACCTTACCCCTCGCTCAATTGTCTCTTTTGTCTCCCACATGACCTGTGCGCCATTGGGCGCCGAGGGGAGCGTGCGTGGGTCGGCCATTGTGCGCCCGAAATTCCCAGAACCAGCTGTCTGCATCGATGCACCACATGTCTGTGGCCGAGCACCACCTATGGACCCCATGGGTTGGGGCATGGCCCCTCTGCTGGAACCGGCCATGAGGGCCCGAAATCTTGCTGGCGGACCTTGGCCACAGGGCACCGATGCCACACAGGTGAAGCACACGTAGTCGGCCCTGTGGGCCATAAATAAAAGAAAATAAAAAGGACACATTGGGCACACTTTATTGCAAATAGGCCGCCAGTAAGAAGATGAAAGAATGACAACAACTGGAAGACAATAATAATAACCAGCAGAGGGAGCCGAAGAGCAAGAGACCACCTGCAGGGTTAGGGGTTGTTGATTTTATTTTGATTGAACATTGATGAACAATGGTGACTGCACCGATTGGTGCTTGGGTGTGTATTGGTGCGTTTTTGGGTGCTTTAATGGTGCATTGATGCAGAGCAGACTGTCTCCCCCCCAGAAAGAACAATCACAGGTCCTGGGTTAGTTTTGTAAATAAAAATAGCGTCATTGTAAATAATGCTTCCCACCGTCATCAGTGTGTAGTTTGAAGACCATTCCGCAATTCGGTTAACTGTGGGCGTAAGTCTGTTAGGCAGGGTGCAATGGAGCAGCGGGACACATTTATTTATGTTTTAAAACTGTCGCACTCAGGGTCAGGTTAAAAGTAGAGGGAACTACACCTACGTGTCACACTAAATAAAAGTTGTAGGCCCGGGACGTGCCTAAGAGGAGGAGGGTGCAGTGTTGCGGATATGAGGACTGTATATTTTTTTGATTGTGTGAATTATTATTATTGTTTATTCTGCGCCCCCTGCCTCCGGAGCTGTGTAAAGGTGAAAGGGCATCCCATAATTAGTCCACAAGCATACACGTCAGCCAATAATAGAATACCCCTGTTCGATAGTTATATCTTATTCTGTGTTTTAGGGTAAGGCTGTGTCTCCCATTAATTGAAGTACTCCATTGCACCAGTGAAAGAGAATAGATCCCCTTTCATTCCCATCCCCAAAATCTCCATTTCCTTTCACATCCCCTTTTGTCATTGCCAAGCCTCGATTGCCAATTACATCCCCTCCAAAACCACCATTGAACATGTGCTCGGGTCGGGGAAGAGGGGCGTGCCCGCCCGTCGTCATCAAGGGCGGAGCCAGAGGGTCGCGTGACCAACCAGGGCCGAGGTGAGCACACCGATGGGCGTGTCCTGAAGGCCGGCGGCTTGATCGCCGGAGGCGCTATAAAGGCGCGCGCGCAAGTGGCGTTGAGGAGTTGGTGGTGAGGAGTGAGTGGACCAAGAGAGAGAAAGAGTGGTTGGACCAAGAAAGAGAAGGAGTGGTTGGACCAAGAGAGAAAGAGTGGTTGGACAGGGAGACGTGCAAGAGTGTTGTTGAGTGGAGGGTTTGGACCAGACGAGTCAGACGAGTCCTGGCAAAGCAAGCGGCGGCCACAGCAGCAACAACACCCAACAGCCGCTTGGGGCCTGGACGGCGGTTTTGAGCAGGGCCGCGAAGGAACGGCGGCTGCTAAACGCACCGATCGTGCTGCAGGACCCCCTTGGACCTTCCTCTCCCTCCAGCCATCCACCTCCTGCCTTTCCACCCTTCTTGTGTACGTGAGTTTGTTCTGTGTGTCTTGTCCCTGGGTATTTAATTAAGTCTGTATAAGCTAGTATTTGCACTGTGTCACCTGCGTCTTATGTGTTGTAAATAAACGTGACTGCTTTCTTTTTGCTTGTGTGTATAATAAATCCAATTACTCTTCTGTCCGTCTTCTCGTCTTATTCCTTTTCCTCTTTGCATTCGTCGTTTTAGTCTTTTCCAGATTGGGCAGCTGCGGTGCGATACGGCCAAAGTTCGGGGTGAATCGGGTGAGTCGGGGAACAACTGTTCGGTCGCGGAGCCTTCGCTCGGCAAACAACATCCTAAACCGCGATCAGTAACAATATATATATATATATATATATATATATATATATATATATATATATATATATATGTATATACATACATACATACATACATACATACATATATATATACATATATATATATATATATATATATATATATATATATATATATATATATATATATATATATATATATTGTTACGGAATCCAACGTCGGCCTTCTTCCCCTTAAGAAGGGGGGATTAATCCCCTGGTTTATGACTGACCGACGTGATCCTGAGGGTATGACGTCATGCCCGGTCAGTGCTGGGTAGGGTATTAGGCCCAACCGTCCTATGACCTAAATACCAGCGCCTCCCGGTACACAAGGAAACACCCCCCCGCTCACGGCAGCTGCGTAATGGATTGGTTGCGCCAAGCGAAGCGAACTGCGGCGTGAGTCGTTTATCATAGGGGCTAAACCCGATTCATATGCGTCGGCCGAATCGCGCCACGTATACTCAATGTGGAAACCTCTAAAGCGACCGGATGAGAAGAAGAAGACAAAGTTACAGAAGAACAGATATTTATTAATTATTTACACACCCAAAGAAAAGAGAGCAATCAAGGTAATATGCAGGGAAGTGGAAGGAGCAGAAGACACAGTGCAATTGTTAGCTTATCGATGCAGTCTTAACTTATACCCAGGGACAAGACACACAGAACAAACTCACGTACACGAATGGGGAAATTGCAGAGTGGATTGGCTGGAGGGATCAGAAGGTTCAAGTGGGCCACAAAGCCTGGAAGGTTGAGCAGGGCGCACAGCAAGCAGGTCCTCTCCGGGCTAGGAGCAAGCAGGGCGGCGGCAGCACACGTATCTCGTCCTTCCTCAACACGCCTCGGGCTCTTTTGTCATCTGCTCCGGTCCTCTCTCAATTGTCTGACGCGTATCTCTCTTTCCAATCCTCCTTTGGCACCACCTTCTTTGTATCTCTTGCTCTCTCTTTTGCGCGATCGTCGCACGCTTGTCTCATCCCTTCAGCGCGGGTGTGACACGCCCTTGTCGGTTTTGGTACCGCCCTCCCCCGTGCTCTGTTTCGTGACCTTATATGGCAATCCCACGGGCTTGTCTCCTTATTTGGGCATGGCGCCAAACGGCGCGCCCCTCGTGGCTAGCCACGGGCTTGTTTCCTTATTTGGGCATGGGGATTAACAGCCCCGCCCTTCGTGGCGCGCCCTGGGCTTGCCTCTTCCCGGCGACCCCGCCCCTCCTGTTCAAACAGAGCACGGAGCACATATTCAGCATAGCAGCGAAATGAGAGGGCGCGCACCCCACGCTTGTGACGCTGCTTTACCCCGAGAGGGAGAGTTTGGCTGGGAAATGTAATTATGGAAGGGGAGCTAATCTTATTTGATTCGGTGCAATGGAGTGTCAACTAATGGAAGGCACACCCTTTAACTAATACACATAATAAGGAGATAACTACTGAACAGGGAGATCTATGATTTGCTACGTGATTGTATATGACCTAACTAAGGGACGCCCTTTGACCTTTACACACAACATGGAGGGTGATATTTACACAAGCTTCATTACAACGATAATAAAAAAACCACAACACAATTCTCAAATCCACAACAATATATATATATTGTTACGGCCCGCTGTTAAGGATGTTGTTTGCCGAGCGAAGGCACCGCGACCTAACAGTTTTTTTCCCGACTCACCCGATTCACCCAGACGTTGGCCGTATCGCGCCACAGCTATTCAATCAGGGAAAAGACAAAGACGACGGATGTGAAGAAAAGGAATAAGAAGACGAAACAAAGGTTGAAAATACTACTAAATTTATTTACTATTTACAGGCTCAAAATAACCAAGGAGAAGGAAAGATACTAAAATAATATACAGAAGCTTTTAGAGACACAGGGAAAATACTAGCTTATACAGACTTAATTGACTACCCAGGACAGAACGAACAGAACAAACTCACGTACACGAATGGGGAACTTGCAGGCAGGAATGGCTGGAAAGGAGAGGAAGGTCCGGAGCTGGTAGCACGATCGGCGCGTTCAGCAGCCGCCATCCCTTAGCGGCCCTGCTCAAAACTGCCGTCCAGGCCCCAAACGGCTGTCGAGTGTTGTTGCTGCTGTAGACGCTGCTTCTGGCGAGCAAGGTGACGAATAGCAGGCTTTGTGCTTCCCTGGATGATCTCTGCTTTTGGACCTCACAACTCAGCTCTTGTCATAGCTCATCTCATAAAAGCTCATCTCCCTTCTCAGCTCATCTGCTTTGCACCATCACGCAGCTCAGCTCAGCCTTGGACCTTTTTGCCACTCTCTGGGGAACGTCCCGCGGCGGGTTATATAGGCCCCGCCCCTCAACCTTTGCGAACCTCCTCGATGTTTCTCTCCACACCCTCTCCAAGTCCAACCCCTTGTTCGTGGTTGGTTGAGTGGGGCTGACTCACTCCTCCCCTCTATGATGAGGTGGGGATCCGCCTTTCTACCCCAACCCTGCCTCGTGGTCAATGGCGGCAATTGGAGGGGATGTAATTGCCAATTTGAGGCTTGGCCATTACGAACGGGGAAATGGAGGTTTTTGGGAATGGGAATGAAGGGAATCTATCTCTCACTTGGTACAATGGAGTGTCATGTTAATGGAAGACAAGGCCTTACCCTAAAACACATAATAAGGATATAAACTACTGAACAAGGGTATTATAGTGTCCTTCAATGTGGTGTTTCATGGAATTAACTACCGGGACGCCCTTTTTACCTTTACACAACTCTGGAGGCAGGAGGGGCCATATCCAACCAATGTTACACAACAATTTACCACAATACAATACACACAATCAAAAAAATGCAATCCTCATATCCGCAACAATATATATATATATATATATATATATATATATATACAGTGGAACCTTGACTTACGAGTTTAATTCGTTCTGTGACCGAGCTCGTAACTCAATTTGCTCGTTTCTCAAATCAAATTTCCCCATTAAAATGCATTGAAATGCTATTAATCCGTTCCAGCCCGCCAAAAACCACACCAATTTTTTTTTAAATATGCAGTATATATAAAAATATCTCGCGCTTTATATTTCACCTGTATGCAGCATACAAGTTGGCAGGATGGCCTGGACTGGAGGTACGCACACTTGACTCTAAACTGTCCAGCCTGGGTTTGAATCCCGACCCAGCTATAACCTGTCATGTCGGTGTTTCACAGGCAGGGTGATTCATCAATGTGTGTACCGCTAAACTGGGCGCCCCGTTTGCGTCCCATTAGTTGTTGGATGTTAAGGATCTCACCGTGTCTTCCACAAAGAGAAGGCGAGCTATCGCCGGCACTCTGAACAAGTTGTGGCCTGGCATGCTCTTCTCCTCTGCCGTTATATACGTCCTCCTCGGCATCTTTTTCCAGAAGAGCCCTGTCTCGTCACAGTTGAAGATTTGCTGGGGGATGTATCGTTCGGCTTCTATCAGTTCGGCAAAAGTTATAATAAAATCTTCAGCTGCCTTCACATCTGCCTCACCAAGTCGACAACACGCACACCTCGCTCATGTTGTTCGACGATTGCGTGTTTTATAGCCAAGCACATCATCCTCTTCTTCTTCTCAGCACTGCCCTTGGCACTCAATTTCTTAGGACCCATGGTTAAAACTAAGAAATTTTCCAAAATAACCAAAATGCGAAAACAAAACAGCAGCGATATACGGCAGAGATACTGTACTTGCACGGCAAGATAACCACGTGACCGGAACCCACCTGGTGGGGGGTGGCGTAAGCTCCAAAATAACCAAAATGCGAAAACAAAACAGCAGCGATATACGGCAGAGATACTGTACTTGCACGGCAAGATAACCACGTGACCGGAACCCACCTGGTGGGGGGTGGCGTAAGCTCCAAAATAACCAAAATGCGAAAACAAAACAGCAGCGATATACGGCAGAGATACTTGCACGGCAAGATAACCACGTGACCGGAACCCACCTGGTGGGGGGTCGCGTAAGCTCCAAAATAACCAAAATGCGAAAACAAAACAGCAGCGATATACGGCAGAGATACTTGCACGGCAAGATAACCACGTGACCGGAACCCACCTGGTGGTGGGTGGCGTAAGCTCCAAAATAACCAAAATGCGAAAACAAAACAGCAGCGATATACGGCAGAGATACTTGCACGGCAAGATAACCACGTGACCGGAACCCACCTGGTGGCGGGTGGCGTAAGCTCGTAACTCGGATCTCGGCTCGCATCTCAAAGCAATAAACCGCCCCGAGCGACGGCTCGTATCTCGGAAAACTCGTAAGTTGGTGCACTCGTAAGTCAAGGTTCCACTGTATATATATATATATACACATACATACATACATATATACATACACACACACACACACACACACACACACACACACACACACACACACACACACACGACATGGCCAAACGTATGTGGACACCCGAACATCACACCCGTATGTGCTCATCGAACATCTCATTCCAAAATCATGGGCATTAATACGGAGTTGGTCCCCCCTTTGCTGCTATAACAGCCTCCACTCTTCTGGGAAGGCTTTCCACTGGATGTTGGAACATTGCTGCGAGGATTTGCTTCCATTCAGCCACAAGAGCATTAGTGAGATCGGGTACTGATGTTGGGCGATTAGGCCTGGCTCGCAGTCGGCGTTCCAATTCATCCCAAAGGTGTTCGATGGGGTTGAGGTCGCGGCTCTGTGCAGGCCAGTCAAGTTCTTCCACACCGATCTCGACAAATTATTTCTCTATGGACCTCGCTTTGTGCACGGGGGCATTGTCATTCTGAAACAGGAAAGGGCCTTCCTGAAACTGTTGCCACAAAGTTGGAAGCACACAATCATCTGGAATGTCATTGTATGCTGTAGCATTAAGATTTCCCTTCACTGGAGCTAATGAAAAACAGCCCCAGACCATTATTCCTCCTCCTCCAAACTTCACAGTTGGCACTATGCATTTGGGCAGGTAGCATTCTCCTAGCATCTGCCAAACCCAGATTTGTCTGTCAGACTGCCAGATGGTGAAGCGTGATTAATCACTCCAGGGAACGCGTTTCCACTGCTCCAGAGTCCAATGACGTCGAGCTTTACACCACTCCAGCCGACGCTTGGCATTGCGCATGATGATCTTAGGCTTGTGTGCTGCTGCTCGGCCATGGAAACCCATTTCATCAAGCTCCAGACGAACAGTTGTTGTGCAGACTTTGCTTCCAGAGGAAGTTTGGAACTCGGTAGTGAGTGTTGCAATGGAGGGCAGACGATTTTTGCGCGCTTTGCCCTTCAGCATTCGGCCGTCCCGTTCTGTGAGCTTGTGTGGCCTACCACTTTGCGGCTGAGCTGTTGTTGCTCCTAGATGTTTCCACTTCACAATAACAGCACTTACAGTTGACTGGGGCAGCGCTAGCAGGGCAGAAATTTGACGAACTGACTTGTTGGAAAGGTGGCATCCTATAACAGTGCCACGTTGAAAGTCACTGAGCTCTTCAGTACAGCCCGCTCTTCTGCCAATGTTTGTCTATGGAGATTGCATGGCTGTGTGCTTGATTAATATATACCTGTCAGCAATAGGTGTGGCTGAAACAGTCGAATCCACTAATTAGAAGGGGATGTCCGTATACTTTTGGCCATGTAGTGTATGTATATATATCCACATGATTGCAAACTGATATTACCTTTATCTGTAATTATTAAATAAAAAGCAAACTTTGACTCACATTCACCCAAGGTCTTCGGGACTAGATGATGCCAACATGAATGGTTGTGTCTTGCGAGTGGTGTTTAGGTAGAATTAATTAAATAATCTCCATTGCAGGGATGAGGACCGAAGGACGTTGGGATTGGTTGAGCTTTGCTTCGTTATTCTCACGCTTCATTAGTGCAGCCCGACGGCTCCCGAAGCATGTGGGGTTGCTATAAATGGGCTGCAATTACTCCAAGGGCATTCGCGAGGTAGCTGTAGTCATATCGCTACCCTCGCAGGCTTCCAAGTGCTTAACAAAGGCACTAAATTATCGAGGGTAACACGTCAAGATGTGTGCGCCGAGCTCTTGGCGCCGGATAGCACTGTACATTACCAGTGTAAATGCTCGGTTGTAATTTACATCTTTGAGCTCGACAGATCCCCGTGCTGATACCGCGTACACTGTAAGAGCACCGTGTCGCATTAACATTCCATGGATTTGGGACTGGAGTCGTTTTGTGCGCGAGACGAAGTGAGATTTACCGGCCATAGGCTGTCCGTGGATGGTCCAGGCTGGCCGGAGATAATTTTCATGATTGGCCGCGATTTCTTTCAGTGAAATGGCTTTGTGTGTTTGAATTGAATGGAATATCTGCCTGGATAAGATGGGCTCAGTGGGCTGAGGGGAGAATGGGGTTGAATTTTGATTTTGGCTGAAATGAGCTGGTTTCTTGGGGTTTTTTTTTTCGTATACAAGATCGAGCCTCATGTAAGAGCTAACATTAATCACACAAAAAAACGGACACATAAAACATATAATAAAGGGAGCGGGAGACAAGATGGGGAGAGAGAGGGAAGCACACAAGTACAACAGTAGAGAACAGGGACATCGGGAGACCTGTGGGAGGGAGAGGGCTTGGGGGGAGGAGGCATGAGAAGGAGGGTGGGGGGAGGGGGGATGGGAGACGTATCAAACACATGGACACTGCTAGGACTTCCAGGGAAGAAGTCGGTATTTCAAAAAAGTGGATCTGGGGTGAATTCCTCTTTTCTCCCGCCTCTGGAACAAACTCCCTCACTCTCTTCAATCCAACTCCACCCTCCAGGTCTTTAAAACAGCTGTTCACCACCATCTCTTATCTTCCCCCATCCAAAACCTTGATCTTTTCTATCCCCACTAATTCACCCCAGATCCACTTTTCTGAAATACCGACTTATTTCCTGGAAGTCCGAGTAGTGTCCATGTGTTTTTTTTGTTTTTTTTTACCTCTCCCACCCCCCACTCCCCTTCCCATGCCTCCTCCCCCCAAGCCCTCTCCCTCCCACAGATCTCCCCATGTCCCTGCTTTCAAATGTTGTACTTGTGTGCTTCCCCCTCTCTCCCCATCTTGTCTCCCGCTCCCTTTATTTTGTCGTATGTGTCTGTTTGTTTTTTTTGTCATTAATGTTAGCTCTTACACGATTCTCGATGTTGTGTTTGAAAAAAAAAAAAAAAACCCCAATTTTTTTTTAGCGGGGGTAGAAAAGAACAAGGTTTTGGATGGGGGAAGATAAGAGATGGTGGTGAACAGCTGTTTTAAAGACCTGGAGGGAGGAGTGGGATTGAAGAGAGTGAGGGAGTTTGTTCCAGAGGTGGGAGTGTTGTTTTTTTTGAGGTGAGTTCCTGTGCGATGGATTAACGGTGAGTTAGGACAAAGCAAACGATTCAAGGATATTTATGAAGGGCGAAGGCGTCATCACGATTATTTGCTTTTTGAAAATCCTGGCTTTGTGTTGATGTTAAATTCGGCAATTTTACCTTTCCCTTTAATTATTTATTTTATTTTTACTTGCTTCCATGAAATTTCACAAAAGAGACACTGAAATCGAAAATGGGAGAAAACGTTCCGACAAACCAGATATTTGTGTTGTCGCCTACAGGAACGTCGTTTTCCGAAATTCGTCCAGCGAGAAATGGAAGGAATGTTCATAGAGGAGATGAAGACCTCTGTCAACCAACTGATGGGAAATTTGGAGAGCCAGCCGGTAGCACGGGGTGCGCCCGAGTCCTCGCGCTTGTCTCGTCTCCACCGCATACAGAACTCTGCCTTCATGGACCTGGGTGGGGAAGAGACGGAGAGTTCCCTTTCCAAGTCTGACGTTACGCTCAACTTCAATCTGGAGGTAAGACGGGGCTTGAAGGTTGCCAGTCAGCAATTGCCAGTCGGTGTGGAATGACTGAATGTGGGTTGTTACCCTTGCCTGCGGAGAGGGTATTGCATTTGAGTCCGTTTGTCTGTCTGTTTGTTTGTCCGCACAGAATAAATATGATTTTCTCTGCAACCGTTGGTCTGATTGACAGGAAATTTTCAACATCGGTGCAACTCCACCTGTATATTTATTTAATGATAATTATGAGGTCATGTCATGTGGTTCGGCCGCCATCTTGGAAAAACCGAATAACTTCGCACCTCTATATCTCCGAAAGTGCTGAATAGAAAAAAATTGAGACATGGCTCATTGTAAAGAACTCCCCATGGGGAATAAAATATTTTAATAATCATGTCAGGTTCCTCCATTATGACGTCATAATTCGACAACTACAAAACTTCATCCGATCAAGATGAAATTTCTTGAGCGTCATGTAGGCATAAATTGGTGGAGGAAAAAAAAATTATGATGACGTCATCGGTCACGTGGTTCGGCCGCCATCTTGGAAAAACTGAAAACATTTGCACCTCTATATCTCTGAAAGCGCTGCATAGAAAAAATTGAGACATGGCTCATTGTAAAGAACTCCATGTGGAATAACATCTGTTAATGATGATGTCATAGGTGCCTCCATTATGACGTCATAATTCAACAAGTACAAAACTTTATCCGATCAAGATGAAATTTTTTGAGCATAATCTAGGGATAAATTGGTGGAGAAAAAGAATAATGATGACGTCATCGGTCACGTGATTCGGCCGCCATATTTGTTTTAACACAAAAGCCTTAAAAACCACCGAAAACACATCCTGGCGAGGGTTTGCAATCTCTGATTGCTCTTTCTTGTTTGTAATATTGATTGCATCTCGCATACATTCAGATAAAAATGTCAATTGGAACCTCAGCATTAATCAATGCATATAAATGAGGAGATTGATCATAAGGAGACTAAATTATAGCAAATTGGCAATCCACATCTAACCACCGATGAGCCTTGATGAGAAACAAGTGAGAAAGAAGTGTCGAAAAAGATGAAATCACAGTGGCAACAAAATAGCGAATATAAAAGGCAGTTGTGTGCAATGTGTACGTTAATCTGCTTGGACGAGATGGAATTTCATCGTTTGTGTTCCTAATTGCTGTTCTGGGGTAAATATGAGGATTACGGGATGATGCACTGTATTGATTGGGGCACAAAATTTCCTGTGTAATGGATGCCGGATACACGGCGGCTTAAGTTTAGGTGCAGGTCTGTGTGTTCCGAGAGCGCAGGCCATAAATGAAGGCTTGTATTGAAGAGGGCTTGTTATTTCCACAACAATGTCGGGTGAATTGAACACCAAACTTCCATCTCTTTGGGGCTGCCCAAGAGCAGGTGATAAAGCATGGAGCCAATGCCAGTTTGGACATTGAGGCCAGGCCGTATATTGAACTGGACGGTCAGCGGCCGATTGGAATTAAAATAAACAATGTTGTGGCATTTCTGCGGGGTCATTACTGGGAGTAAAGATTTTCCAACAACTAATTGCCATCTAACTGGGAATATACTCCAAGCCTTGCATTACCACAGGGTACCGGACCCATCTCACTATTATTACCTAACCAATTGTTACTCGGCTTCTGAAGTCCGATGATCCGCTGTTTGCCAACCTTCGGCCTTATCCCATCACTGCTCTAGTGATATGACCACAACTAGACATCCTCCAAAACACTCTCTCTTCGCATGTCCTCTGCCCCACTGCCCCACAAGAACAATCTTTTTATTACTTCCGACACCTAAGGTGGACGAAGGTTATGTTTTCACCCCTGTCTGTTTGTCTGTCTGTTTGTCTGTCTGTCTGTGAGCAGGATATATCAAAAAGTTGTGGACGGATTCGGTTGAAATTTGGTGCACAGGTTGGGTGTGTGACAAAGACGAATCGATTAGATTTTTGGTGAATATGCGGATCTGATAAATTTCGAAGTGATTTTTTGCCATTGAGTGATGAGGCTAAAAACGATGTATAGCAGGATATTTCAAAAAGTTGTGGACGACCTATGACAAAACTAGGTGAATGAGTTGGTTAGGTGACAAGAACAAGCTGATTCGATTTTGGTTCAGGTCCGAATCCAGATCCGACCTATGAGTGGGATACAAAACGTAACCTGTTCAACCTGGTGGAGGTTTGCGCTCTACCGAGTGCTGTTCTAGTTCTCTGATGTGTTTTTGTTCATATATGCCTTCTTTGCCTGAGGGAATGAACGACTTGAAATATTTCTATTATTTCAAACGACTTTAATCTAATCGAAGGTGACACAATTTTTTTTCCCAATTTATTGCCATTTTATTGCACATAATTGATCATTATTTCCTCCACAATCTCTTCAATCTCATTCGTCCCTCCAGGTTTTCAAGACAGCTGTTCACTACCATCTCAGGTCACCCCCCATCCAAAACCATGATATTTTGTTCACATTAAACCATTCCCCCTGCCCACCAAACTTTGCTTTTGTGTCCATCTTGGGGGGCTTGGTAGGCTTGCGTTCTCCCTACCCCTCATCGTTACCCGCATCCTTTGTTTGTCTGTCTCCTCATATTTTCTCCCTCGGCTCTGCTGTTGGCATTCCCCCTTTCCCTTTCTGCTGTTCCTTTTGATACGTTGCATTCTGCTCTGTTCTGTTCGAGCTCTTCCACGAGCCTCGACTCTGTATCCCCCAAAAAATATAATAAAAGGGCATCAAAACTCCCATAGCTTTGTGGTGGACGTACTACCAGCTTGCCATGGTGTATAGACGAATACTGAAAACGATAAATTATCTTCTTTTTTTTTTTGCTTGTGAATTCTTCGTTCACACAACAACGAACGTAACACAAATCCGAAACCTTGAGAAGGCCACCGCATAAGAGCCGTCGGCACTGTCTCTAATAAGTCTTCTGTCCTTCCTGCCAACAGCTTGTCATCATGGAGGTTCAAGGATTGAAGTCGTTGGCACCTAACCGCATTGTTTATTGCACCATGGAGGTTGAGGGTGGAGCCAAGCTTCAGACGGATCAGGCAGAAGCTTCAAAGCCTCGGTCAGTGTTTTTCCATGCTTGATGATGCTGCAGTTTTCCTAACTTTTGTAATCCGGTGGCTCTTTGATCACCTGAAACGACTGATTTCATGGTTGCTTTTCGGACATCTCGAGGGTGAATTTCAAATCGTGTTTATTTCAAATCGTGCACGGCAGTTGAGAACTAGGAACCAGCGTTTCTCCTTTATTTCATCGATCACTGTGGATATGGCAATTCTGACATTCATTGTGAATTATTGATTGCACGTAATTGAAAATTATTGAAATCTGGATTGCCTTTGGCTTTATATTCTCTTGTATTCAATAAATTGTCACTGCATGTAATACATCACCCTTCCTTCCTCCCCATCAACAACAACAACAACAGGCATTTTAAGGCCATTTTCCCTGCAAGAGCGGGGGTTAGCCTTGCGGTCCCCATGACAATGTTCTCCATTTTGCCCTATTTTCTGCATCTCCCCTTGTTAACCCCCTTGCCCGCATTTCTTCTTCGACCATCTTTAGCCAAGTCTTTCTCGGTCTTCCCCATCCTCTACTTCCTTCTACATTCATTTACATCACTCTTCTCAACCAGTCACTTTCATCCTTCCTCAACACATGACCAAACCATCTCAACCTGTTTCTCTTCACAGCATCAATCACAGGCTCTATTCCCATCATCTTTCGCAATTCATCATTTGTCTTCCTCTCTCTCAACGATACTCTGCACATCCATCGAACCATTCGCATTTCCACCCTTTCCAGCCTTCATTGCTGCTCTACGTTCATTACCCATGTCTCGCTCCCATAAATCATAACACTTCTCACACATGCAGCATACACCTTTCCCTTCAGCTTCAACGACACTCCCCTCCTCATCAGCACGCCACTCAGTTCCCAAAACTTCTTCGATGCACATGTCACTCGAGCAACCGTTGGCGAGTCTGACCCACATTCTCCATTCAGCATGTCTCCGAGGTAGCAAAATGTTTTCACACCTTCCAGCTTCACGCCGTCTCCAAGATCCAACTCAACATTTCCTCCATCTGCAGCTCCCTCTGTGCACACCTTACATTTGAATGTAGCTGCCACACTGGTTAATGACCCTCTCACACCACTACATTTTTGATGAACCCACTCAGCGCACATTGTACATTGAATGGAATTCACTCCGACACCCTTCCTGCACACAGCACATGGCCACTTCCCAGTTCTTTCCACCTCACCACATGCTTTACCACTTGCCATCACCTTTGTTTTTCCGATATTCACGTTCAGACCTTTTGTCTCCATACATTCCTTCCACTTGTTCATCTTCTCCTTCAGTCCATCCATACTTTCTGCAATCTACACCAGATCTTCTGCATACAACAACTCCCACGGTAAACCCTCCTTTACATTCTGAGCCAGCACCTCCATCACAGCTACAAATAGTAGTGGACTTCGTACCGACCCCTGATGCACTCCCACCTTCACCTCAAACTCACCACTGTTCCCATCCTTCGTCCTTACAGCTGTGCGCGCTCTTTTGTACATTGCCATCACTACTCTGATCAACCATTCCTCCACTCCTAACTTCCTCAATGCCCATGTCACTACTTCACGTGGAACCCTATCGAATGCTTTCTCCAGATCAATAAACCCAAGAAACAACTTCTTCCTCTTCTCCATATACTTCTCCTGCAACTGCATCACAATAAAAAGCGCGTCTGTCGTGCCTCTTCCTGGCATAAATCCAAACTGCATTTCGTCGATCTTCACTTTCTTCCTTATCCTCCTTTCCAATACCTTCATTCCATGCTCCAATAACTTTATCGCTCGATACGAGCCACAGTCCAGAGGGTCACCTTTCCCCTTGTATAGAGGGACGAGGGTACTCAGTTCCCAATCCCCACTGGAATGTAGCCTTCTTTCACCACCAGATTGCAGATCTCTGTTATTCTCTTCACACCCCAACTTCCTGCTGCCTTCAACATATCTCCCACAACTCCCGTCGGCCCTCCCACTTTTCTACTTTTCATTGCTTTTATCGCTTCCTCAACTTCCTTCTCGGTTATCTTCTCTGCCGGTCCTAAAACTGGGTTACTCTCTATGTTGCCATCCCATTCATTCTCTGCATTCAACAGTATTTCCATCCTTCACCTTCCTTCCTCCCCATCCTTCACCACAATTCCTTTACTTTTGACGCCCCCTCCAATTGAGCTACTCAGATGTATGTGGTGTAAGGATCACCCAATGGTACCATATTTACATTTAAGTTGTCCCATTCTGTATTTGTATTGAAAGATTAACAAGAATTGTAGGACATAGGATGATGGCACGAACAAAGGCAATGGTGCACAAAATCCGTGTTCTCCACTGCTGTCTCCGCAAAATAATAAAGCACATCAACCGCAAAGCAAAAGTGAAGAATCAAATACTGTATGCATCGCGGTCCAGGAGGAGGAACAGGGACGAAAGGGGAGATATTGGATAAGGATGAACTTGATCTGCTGCCATGAATGACTAAGATATCGAGGAATTGACTGTTCAAATTGGAAAGTTGAGATACTTCGTTTTCCAAAGATTGTGGAAATGGAAAATGCAATTTCAGCCGTAAGTCGGTGCAGGAATCTGGAGAGCATGGAATGGTGCAGTGATCCCCTACAAACAGAAAGCCAGCTTCACTGCACCTGAGGCTGGAGGACATATTTATTGGGCTCTTCTAATGCCTCTGTTAAACTGAAGAAACAAATGTGGTTTTTGGGGGTTTTGTATACAAAGTCAAGACCCCTGGAAGAGTTAGAACACAGAACAGATCAGGATTCATCAGAACAAAAGGAACAGTTGAAAGAGAGGGAGGAAACACCAATGGCAGGGATGAATTGCAAAATATAGGGATACTTGGACATATAAGTGATGTGGGGAGGAATGAGGTACACAGGGTGGACAGGATGAATACAGAAGCAAACTTACAGGAAAGAAAACCTGAAGATTTGGAAACAGTTGGGCTTGAAGGTGGGGGGAAGGTTAACAGGGGAAGAAAGATCATAGTTTCAGATGAGGGATGATCTGAGATAGTGGTGAATGGCTTTCTTGAAGATGTGGAGGGAAAAATGAAGACCTGTCTTGAAGGCGTTTCATACTTTTCACTGCCTGATCAAAAAGGCGAACAGGTTATGGCTCCAAAGATGTTGTTGGGTGACAGTTGGATCTCCTCCTGAGGTCCTCTCCATCCATACTCATGACCGTTTCCACCCTCATTACCGCTCCCCAAGTATTTGCACTTTCCTTCCGAAGTTATTGTGTTTTCTCTGCCATCTCCTTCAACAAACCCACACAGTTAGTTAATGGAGAAATGTTTAAACATCACCCAGCAAACCCACATAGTTAGTTAATGGAGAAATGTTTGAACATCACCCAGCAAACCCACATAGTTAGTTAATGGAGAAATGTTTGAACATCACCCAGCAAACCCACATAGTTAGTTAATGGAGAAATGTTTAAACATCACCCAGCAAACCCACATAGTTAGTTTATGAAGAAATGTTTGAACATCACCCAGCAAACCCACATTGTTAGTTAATGGAGAAATGTTTAAACATCACCCAGCAAACCCACATCGTTAGTTTATGGAGAAATGTTTAAACATCACCCAGCAAACCCACATCGTTAGTTAATGGAGAAATGTTTTAACATCACCCAGCAAACCCACACAGTTAGTTAATGGAGAAATGTTTTAATATCACCCAGCAAACCCACACAGTTAGTTAATGGAGAAATGTTTAAACATCACCCAGCAAACCCACACAGTTAGTTAATGGAGAAATGTTTAAACATCACCCAGCAAACCCACATCGTTAGTTAATGGAGAAATGTTTAAACATCACCCAGCAAACCCACATCGTTAGTTAATGGAGAAATATTTAAACATCACCCAGCAAACCCACATCGTTAGTTAATGGAGAAATGTTTAAACATCACCCAGCAAACCCACATCGTTAGTTAATGGAGAAATGTTTAAACATCACCCAGCAAACCCACATCGTTAGTAAATGGAGAAATGTTCAAACATCACCCAGCAAACCCACATAGTTAGTTAATGGAGAAATATTTAAACATCACCCAGCAAACCCACATCGTTAGTTAATGGAGAAATGTTTAAACATCACCCAGCAAACCCACATCGTTAGTTAATGGAGAAATGTTTAAACATCACCCAGCAAACCCACATCATTAGTTAATGGAGAAATGTTTAAACATCACCCAGCAAACCCACATCGTTAGTTAATGGAGAAATGTTTAAACATCACCCAGCAAACCCACATAGTTAGTTAATGGAGAAATGTTTTAACATCACCCAGCAAACCCACACCGTTACTTAATGGAGAAATGTTTGAACATCACCCAGCAAACCCACATAGTTAGTTAATGGAGAAATGTTTAAACATCACCCAGCAAACCCACATCGTTAGTTTATGGAGAAATGTTGAAACATCACCCAGCAAACCCACACAGTTAGTTAATGGAGAAATGTTTTAATATCACCCAGCAAACCCACATCGTTAGTTAATGGAGAAATGTTTTAATATCACCCAGCAAACCCACACAGTTAGTTATTGGAGAAATGTTTAAACATCACCCAGCAAACCCACATCGTTAGTTAATGGAGAAATGTTTTAATATCACCCAGCAAACCCACACAGTTAGTTAATGGAGAAATGTTTTAACATCACCCAGCAAACCCACACAGTTAGTTAATGGAGAAATGTTTGAACATCACCCAGCAAACCCACACAGTTAGTTAATGGAGAAATGTTTGAACATCACCCAGCAAACCCACATAGTTAGTTAATGGAGAAATGTTTAAACATCACCAAGCAAACCCACATCGTTAGTTTATGGAGAAATGTTTAAACATCACCCAGCAAACCCACATCGTTAGTTTATGGAGAAATGTTTAAACATCACCCAGCAAACCCACACAGTTAGTTAATGGAGAAATGTTTGAACATCACCCAGCAAACCCACACAGTTAGTTAATGGAGAAATGTTTGAACATCACCCAGCAAACCCACACAGTTAGTTAATGGAGAAATGTTTGAACATCACCCAGCAAACCCACACAGTTAGTTAATGGAGAAATGTTTGAACATCACCCAGCAAACCCACATTGTTAGTTTATGGAGAAATGTTTGAACATCACCCAGCAAACCCACACAGTTAGTTAATGGAGAAATGTTTGAACATCACCCAGCAAACCCACACAGTTAGTTAATGGAGAAATGTTTGAACATCACCCAGCAAACCCACATCGTTGGTCAATGGAGAAATGTTTTAACATCACCCAGCAAACCCACATTGTTAGTTAATGGAGAAATGTTTGAACATCACCCAGCAAACTCACATAGGTAGTTAATGGAGAAATGTTCAAACATCACCCAGCAAACCCACACAGTTAGTTAATGGAGAAATGTTTGAACATCACCCAGCAAACCCACATAGTTAGTTAATGGAGAAATGTTTTAATATCACCCAGCAAACCCACATCATTAGTTAATGGAGAAATGTTCAAACATCACCCAGCAAACCCACATAGTTAGTTAATGGAGAAATATTTAAACATCACCCAGCAAACCCACATAGTTAGTTAATGGAGAAATGTTTAAACATCACCCAGCAAACCCATATCGTTAGTTTATGGAGAAATGTTAAAACATAACCCAGCAAACCCACATAGTTAGTTAATGGAGAAATGCTTAAACATAACCCAGCAAACCCACATCGTTAGTTAATGGAGAAATGTTTGAACATCACCCAGCAAACCCACATAGTTAGTTAATGGAGAAATGTTTAAACATAACCTAGCAAACCCACATCGTTAGTTTATGGAGAAATGTTTGAACATCACCCAGCAAACCCACACAGTTAGTTAATGGAGAAATGTTTGAACATCACCCAGCAAACCCACACAGTCAGTTAATGGAGAAATGTTTGAACATCACCCAGCAAACCCACATTGTTAGTTTATGGAGAAATGTTTGAACATCACCCAGCAAACCCACATTGTTAGTTTATGGTGAAATGTTTAAACATAACCCAGCAGACCCACATCGTTAGTCAATGGAGAAATGTTTTAACATCACCCAGCAAACCCACATTGTTAGTTAATGGAGAAATGTTTGAACATCACCCAGCAAACCCACATAGCTAGTTCATGGAGAAAGGTTTGAACATCACCCAGCAAACCCACACAGTTAGTTAATGGAGAAATGTTTGAACATCACCCAGCAAACTCACATAGGTAGTTAATGGAGAAATGTTTAAACATCACCCAGCAAACCCACACAGTTAGTTAATGGAGAAATGTTTGAACATCACCCAGCAAACTCACATAGTTAGTTCATGGAGAAATGTTTGAACATCACCCAGCAAACCCACATAGTTAGTTAATGGAGAAATGTTTTAATATCACCCAGCAAACCCACATCATTAGTTAATGGAGAAATGTTCAAACATCACCCAGCAAACCCACATAGTTAGTTAATGGAGAAATATTTAAACATCACCCAGCAAACCCACATAGTTAGTTAATGGTGAAATGTTTAAACATCACCCAGCAAACCCACATCGTTAGTTAATGGAGAAATGTTTAAACATCACCCAGCAAACCCACATCGTCAGTTAATGGAGAAATGTTTAAACATCACCCAGCAAACCCACATCGTTAGTTAATGGAGAAATGTTCAAACATCACCCAGCAAACCCACATAGTTAGTTAATGGAGAAATATTTAAACATCACCCAGCAAACTTACATCGTTAGTTAATGGAGAAATGTTTAAACATCACCCAGCAAACCCACATCATTAGTTAATGGAGAAATGTTTAAACATCACCCAGCAAACCCACATCGTTAGTTAATGGAGAAATGTTTAAACATCACCCAGCAAACCCACATAGTTAGTTAATGGAGAAATGTTTTAACATCACCCAGCAAACCCACATCGTTAGTTAATGGAGAAATGTTTGAACATCACCCAGCAAACCCACATAGTTAGTTAATGGAGAAATGTTTAAACATCACCCAGCAAACCCACATAGTTAGTTAATGGAGAAATGTTTAAACATCACCCAGCAAACCCACATCGTTAGTTTATGGAAAAATGTTTAAACATCACCCAGCAAACCCACATCGTTAGTTAATGGAGAAATGTTTAAACATCACCCAGCAAACCCACATCGTTAGTTAATGGAGAAATGTTTAAACATCACCCAGCAAACCCACATCGTCAGTTAATGGAGAAATGTTTAAACATCACCCAGCAAACCCACATCGTTAGTTAATGGAGAAATGTTTAAACATCACCCAGCAAACCCACATCGTCAGTTAATGGAGAAATGTTTAAACATCACCCAGCAAACCCACATCGTTAGTTAATGGAGAAATGTTCAAACATCACCCAGCAAACCCACATAGTTAGTTAATGGAGAAATATTTAAACATCACCCAGCAAACCTACATCGTGAGTTAATGGAGAAATGTTTAAACATCACCCAGCAAACCCACATCATTAGTTAATGGAGAAATGTTTAAACATCACCCAGCAAACCCACATCGTTAGTTAATGGAGAAATGTTTAAACATCACCCAGCAAACCCACATCGTCAGTTAATGGAGAAATGTTTAAACATCACCCAGCAAACCCACATCGTTAGTTAATGGAGAAATGTTCAAACATCACCCAGCAAACCCACATAGTTAGTTAATGGAGAAATATTTAAACATCACCCAGCAAACCTACATCGTTAGTTAATGGAGAAATGTTTAAACATCACCCAGCAAACCCACATCATTAGTTAATGGAGAAATGTTTAAACATCACCCAGCAAACCCACATCGTTAGTTAATGGAGAAATGTTTAAACATCACCCAGCAAACCCACATAGTTAGTTAATGGAGAAATGTTTTAACATCACCCAGCAAACCCACATCGTTAGTTAATGGAGAAATGTTTGAACATCACCCAGCAAACCCACATAGTTAGTTAATGGAGAAATGTTTAAACATCACCCAGCAAACCCACATAGTTAGTTAATGGAGAAATGTTTAAACATCACCCAGCAAACCCACATCGTTAGTTTATGGAAAAATATTTAAACATCACCCAGCAAACCCACATCGTTAGTTAATGGAGAAATGTTTAAACATCACCCAGCAAACCCACATAGTTAGTTAATGGAGAAATGTTTAAACATCACCCAGCAAACCCACATCGTTAGTTTATGGAAAAATGTTTAAACATCACCCAGCAAACCCACATCGTTAGTTAATGGAGAAATGTTTTAACATCACCCAGCAAACCCACATCGTTAGTTAATGGAGAAATGTTTTAACATCACCCAGCAAACCCACACAGTTAGTTAATGGAGAAATGTTTTAACATCACCCAGCAAACCCATACAGTTAGTTAATGGAGAAATGTTTGAACATCACCCAGCAAACCCACACAGTTAGTTAATGGAGAAATGTTTGAACATCATCCAGCAAACCCACACAGTTAGTTAATGGAGAAATGTTTGAACATCACCAAGCAAACCCACATCGTTAGTTTATGGAGAAATGTTTAAACATCACCCAGCAAACCCACATCGTTAGTTTATGGAGAAATGTTTTAATATCACCCAGCAAACCCACATCATTAGTTAATGGAGAAATGTTTAAACATCACCCAGCAAACCCACACAGTTAGTTAATGGAGAAATGTTTAAACATCACCCAGCAAACCCACATCGTTAGTTTATGGAGAAATGTTTAAACATCACCCAGCAAACCCACATCGTTAGTTAATGGAGAAATGTTTTAACATCACCCAGCAAACCCACATCGTTAGTTAATGGAGAAATGTTTTAACATCACCCAGCAAACCCACACAGTTAGTTAATGGAGAAATGTTTTAACATCACCCAGCAAACCCATACAGTTAGTTAATGGAGAAATGTTTGAACATCACCCAGCAAACCCACACAGTTAGTTAATGGAGAAATGTTTGAACATCATCCAGCAAACCCACACAGTTAGTTAATGGAGAAATGTTTGAACATCACCCAGCAAACCCACATCGTTAGTTAATGGAGAAATGTTTAAACATCACCAAGCAAACCCACATCGTTAGTTTATGGAGAAATGTTTAAACATCACCCAGCAAACCCACATAGT
The DNA here is from genome assembly GCF_964187855.1 of Myxine glutinosa. Lineage (NCBI taxonomy): Eukaryota > Metazoa > Chordata > Myxini > Myxiniformes > Myxinidae > Myxine > Myxine glutinosa. The sequence goes on along the minus strand of NC_136264.1, from coordinate 191,684,103 downwards.
TAGTTAATGGAGAAATGTTGAAACATCACCCAGCAAACCCACATCGTTAGTTTATGGAGAAATGTTTAAACATCACCCAGCAAACCCACACAGTTAGTTAATGGAGAAATGTTTGAACATCACCCAGCAAACCCACATCGTTAGTTAATGGAGAAATGTTTGAACATCACCCAGCAAACCCACACAGTTAGTTAATGGAGAAATGTTTGAACATCACCCAGCAAACCCACACCGTTAGTTAATGGAGAAATGTTTAAACATCACCAAGCAAACCCACATCGTTAGTTTATGGAGAAATGTTTAAACATCACCCAGCAAACCTACATAGTTGTTAATGGAGAAATGTTGAAACATCACCCAGCAAACCCACATCGTTAGTTTATGGAGAAATGTTTAAACATCACCCAGCAAACCCACACAGTTAGTTAATGGAGAAATGTTTGAACATCACCCAGCAAACCCACATCGTTAGTTAATGGAGAAATGTTTGAACATCACCCAGCAAACCCACACAGTTTGTTAATGGAGAAATGTTGAAGCATCACCCAGCAAACCCACATCGTTAGTTAATGGAGAAATGTTTGAACATCACCCAGCAAACCCACACAGTTAGTTAATGGAGAAATGTTTGAACATCACCCAGCAAACCCACATTGTTAGTTTATGGAGAAATGTTTAAACATAACCCAGCAAACCCACATCATTAGTTAATGGAGAAATGTTTGAACATCACCCAGCAAACCCACACAGTTAGTTAATGGAGAAATGTTTTAACATCACCCAGCAAACCCACATTGTTAGTTAATAGAGAAATGTTTTAACATCACCCAGCAAACTCACATAGTTAATGGAGAAATGTTTAAACATCACCCAGCAAACCCACATCGGCATTGAATGGAGACACCTGAAGGCAAATGAGACCATGGAGGGGAATGGTAAAGGGTTTCATCGGTTAAGAGCCGCCTGGCCATCTTGGGAACAGCTGTCTTGAAACCTTGGAGGGGAATTCTGAAATCTTAAGAGACTGAGAAAGTTGGTTGAACAGGCGGAAAGGAAAGAGGAATGAATTAATGAGTGGAGGAGAACAGTGAGTTAGGATTTTGGGAGTTCCACCAGATAGATGTTACTACAGAACTGGCAGAAGGCTCAGACGTCGTGGTCCATCAATAAACAGTACAAAGGTCACTTTTTTGAAACCAGGATTTAAAGGATGTGTTGCAGTAAGAAAACCTCTGTTAAGAAAGGGGAACAAGACAAAAAGGCTAAAATATGCACTGGATCACTCAAATTGGACTATGACAGACGAATCAACGTCGCAGTTTTCTGGATCGAATCGAAGTCAATATGTGAGATTATGAAAAACTGAAACAAATAAAGTCTCTTTCTTGAAGCCAACAATTAAGGATGGAGGATGTCCATTTCAGGTTTGGGGCTACATGTGTGTTTCAGGTTAAGTGTGTTTGAAAACTGCTGAAAATTAATGCTGCATTGACCACAGCAAGGAAGAAACAAATTTTAATCCACCATAACTATCCCCAGTGTTGCAAGACATATCGGTTCAAACTTAATCTTACAGCAAAATGCACCCACCTGGAATAATGAAAACCTATGACATGAATGCACAGCACAAAGCAGGCTTAAGCAATAGGTTCACTCTCTTGTGCATCTGTCTGCAGACGTCGGTCTATGATCGAGGAACTACTTTTTTCAATCGAATTTTCTATTTTGAACAATGTAGAGCATGGATCGAAATATGATCCTGCAGCTCCGCAGTACTTTGGTTTTGAATTTGGCAAATTGTGCGGCGTCTCATCTTGAGTGCGCATGATTAGCGTGGAAGGAAAATATGAGGTGTTCGGAATCCGTGTCGATCCTTTTTTCCAACCGCAACCAAGTAAACCCACTCATCTCACTTCCGGTTGCACCGGGTACTACAAAACCTTTGATAAACTCGAGCTGAAACATATTTACATATTATAACATGAAAGGCAAAATGATGCTGCTACACGTGCACACAGAGGAGTGAGGTAATTTTTTAGTCTGTCTGCCTGCCTGGCAGTCAAGCAAAATTCAAAATCATTCCAAACAGGAAACTTACTGTTTTAGTGACATCATAAAGGACACAAACAACTGGTACAAATAACTAATTTAACGTATTAAATAAGGTAGTCTGAAAGACTGTACATCAACGATGGTAAGCTTCCAAAAGAAGTTTTTTTTTTGGACAGTCATTAAAAGCTTTATTTTATTTAAAATGAATTATATTCTTGAACACTGTTGTACACAAATTGCCACGTTGGCACTGCCAAGAAACATCCAGTACTTGGTCAATATATTACGCATTTTAGGCCATCTCGACCAAGAGACAGAGAGGGGTGGGGGAGACACCTAATTTGCCAAAGGAGAGGGGTGGAGGAGACAAGGAGAGGGGTGGGGAAGACACAGAGAGTGGTGGGGGAGACACAGAGAGGGGTGGGGGATACACAAAGAGGGGTGGCGGAGACAGAGAGTGGTGGGGGAGACACAGAGAGGGGTGGGGGAGACACAGAGAGGGGTGGGGGAGACACAGAGAGGGGTGGGGTGGAGACAGAGAGGGGAGGGGAGAGACAGAGAGGGGTGGGATAGAGACAGAAGGGGGTGGGGGAGACAAAGAGAGGAGTGGGGTAGAGACAGAGAGGGGCGGGGGAGAGACACAGAGGGACGGGGGAGAGACAGAGAGGGGTGGGAGAGAGACACGGAGGGGCGGGAGAGAGACACGGAGGGGCGGGGGAGAGACACGGAGGGGCGTGGGAGAGACACAGAGGGGCGGGGGAAGACAAAGAGGGGCAGGGACAGACAAAGAGGGGCGAGGGACAGACACAGAGGAGTGAGGGACAGACACAGAGGGGTGAGGGACAGACAGAGGGGCGAGGGACAGACATAGGGGCGAGGGACAGACACAGAGGGGTGAGGAACAGACACAGAGGGGCGAAGGACAGACACAGAGGAGTGAGGGACAGACACCGAGGGGTGAGGGACAGACACAGAGGGGTGAGGGACAGACACAGAGGGGTGAGGGACAGGCACAGAGGGGGTGAGGGACAGACACAGAGGGGCGAGGAACAGACAGAGTTGCGGGGGAGAGACAGAGAGTGGCGGGGGAGAGAGAGAGAGTGGTGGGGAGAGAGAGACGGGTGAGTGAGTGAGAGAAGAGAGAGGGATTCAGTTGGGGTCTGGAGGAAGAGAGAGAGGGAATGGGGGAGAGAGAGGGGAGGAAGAAAGCGGGGAGGGAGAAAGTAGGGAGGGAGAAAGGAGGGAGGGAGGGAGGAAGGAAGGGAGGGAGGGAGGAAGGAAGGGAGGGAGGGAGGAAGGAGGGAGAGAGAGTGATTGAAGCCTCTCCCTATGGCACTACACTGTACACATGTTCAGGGAAGGGTGGTGCAAGGAGGGAGAGGAAGAGGGAGAGGGAGAGGGAGAAGAGAAGAAAAGAAAAGAAAAGAAAAGAAAAGAAAGAAAAGAAAAGAGAAGAGAAGAGAAGTGAAGAGAGACGAGAGACGAGAGAAACAAAAGAAACAAAAGAGAGGAGGAAGGAAACGGGCAGGGATAAGGAGGGGAGGAAGAGAAAGGCGAGGGTGAGGAGTGTATGTGGACATAACCTATTTAAAGTATACGTGGAATAACTTATTTAAAGCGTATGTGTACATTTCAAAGTGTACGTGGACATATCTGATTTAAAATGTCAAATGGCGGCAATTTCTGGCCTGCTGGAGGGAAAAGCATCGCCTAGTTAATGTTTTTCACAGTAGACACTTTACAGAAAATTTCCAGTTCACTGTATTCCTTGGGATTCCTTGGTTCCTTGGGTTGGTTGGGTTGGTTCTTGGGTTCCTTGGGATTGTATTGGGAAAGTAGAAATTTGAGGACCAGTTCACTGGTAATTCCCTGTTTGTCGTTAAAGGCGGCAAAAAGGGTTGGCGTCAGGAAGGGCATCCTTCCTTCCGGCCGGCTTCCTTCCGGCGGTTCTGGGCTTCCGGCCGTCAAACATTGCTTCAAAAAGGGGACCGAAAAACAACAACAACCACGGTTCCCGAAAAAGGCCAACCCCCGCTTGCGGGGAAAAATGGCCTCGAAAGGTGGTTACAGTAGACAGTGCTTGTTACGCTGGAGAGAGATGGAGGCGTGGCTTGTAGAATGGCTGGTGCTTATGACCCACCGAACTCACCTTAATATACAAGATTATTTGAAAGTATCCCAATAATATTTTCAATGGTTTTGAAGGCAAAGGATGGAGATAGTCACCATTTGTTTATATAAAGGTATATTGTGTGTAAATTTGTTTATTACCCTGCGCTCGTGAAGCGAAAAGTAGGGTTCGGCATTCGCTTGCGTATGTACATGGGTACGTGTGGCTTGTCTGCATTTTAAAAAAGTTTAAAATAAAAATTTCTTGGCAACCGTTGGTCTGATTGACAGGAAATTTTCACCGTAGGTGCGACTCTGCCTGCATGATTCTTTTTTATTCATAATTATGATGTCATAGGTCACATGGTATGGGTGCCACCTTGGAAAAAAAACAAAAAAAACTGCACCTCTATGTATCTGAAAGCGTTGCATTGAAAAAATTGACACATGGTTCATTGTAAAGAACTCTCCATGGGGAATAGCATTTTAAGGATTATGTCATCGGTGCTTCCATTATGACATCATAATTTGACAAGTGCAAAACTTCATCCAATCAAGATGCAATTTGTTGAGCATCATCTAGGGATAAATTGATGGAGAAAAAAAAAGACGTAATCGGCCACGTGGTTCGGCCGCCATATTTGTTTTAACACAAAAGCCTTAAAAACCATTAAAAACACATCCTGGTGAGGGTCTCCAATCTCTGATTGCTCTTTCTTGTTTATTATATAATGCAAACCATGGTGGCTGTCCATGCGTTTGTGTGTTCGGCTGTCTCTCGTTTCTGGAGGCCGCTTCCCGTGCTGCATTTGAACAGCTCCGAAGGCAAAGCTCAACATTCAATCCGAAGAAGAGCATGATACATTTTAAACGTACTGTAGAAATACAACATGGAATCGGTTTGTTTAAAAGTTCTTTAGGATACGACCTCGGCTAACAAGATGGCCTCCAGGTACGAATCCTCACGCTCTGAGCCACCCAGGCTGGGTTCAAATCTTTTTCCCAGCTATAAACTGTCACCCTGGTGTTTCACAGACATGTTGAATCATCAATGCGTGTGCCATCTCTCGGATGGACGTTAAACTGGATGTCCCATCTACTGACATCTGTTAGTGGATGTTAAAGATCCACGCGGTGTCTTTCACAAAGAGTAGGTGTGCTGTCACTGGCTCGCTTACTCTCCGTGGCCAAATTCCTTCCTGAACTACAGTACTGCTTGGAAGGTAATGGCAAATCACCCAGTATAACCCTTGCTCTGAAAGCTGCTTCGGTGGCATTGACGGTCTGTGACAGAGTATGTGAGGATTAGCACAAAGTTGAAGAAACCATGTCAGCGTTGTTAATACAGTCGCCTACACTGAAAGTCTTTGAACAAAGGTTGCAGTACAAGGTGATTATTTAATTAAATAAAAACCTACATTTAGCATTGTGACCTAAAAATAACGCTTAATCATGAACTTCAAAGAGGTCCAAAATAAGCTCAAATTTAATTATTGGTGGACTCAATGACATAATTTCCTTCGAGTTAGAACTCTCTGAGTCGAGGAGTTTGATGTTTCAAACCACGGCCAAGTAATGAGTTTTAACAAAAACTTTAAATATGGTACGTGGTGCTTCCTTGCTTGACGCTCCACATTTAAAAAGGATAGAGCTTGGACATATAGAGGAGAGGGAAAGATAGAGGGAAAGAGAGGAAAGAGAGAGAGGGGTGGGGGAAGAGAGATGTGAGATGAGATTAAAAAATTTTTTATATACAAGATCGAGGTTCGTGTAAAAGCGAGCACATTAAACACACATTAGCACATCAAACACAAAAAACATAAACGGACACATAAAACATTAAAAAGGGAGAGTGGGAGACAAGATGGGGAGAGAGAGAGGGAAGCACACAAGCACAACAGTAGAGAACAGGGACATCGGGAGATCTGTGGAGGGGGGAGGGGGAGGGAAGGGGTACATTCTGCCTTGTCACACACACAACCTGTCCAACAAGTTTCGTCCAAATCCATCCATAACTTTTTGAGATATCCTGCTATGTATCGTTTTTGGCCCCTTCTCCCAATGGTGAAGAATCACTTCAAAAATGAAATAACTCTCATATCCGAATCCACTTTCAGATCTTCACCAAAATTGAAACGAATCATCCGCGTCACACACCCAACCTCTCCACCAAGTTTCGTCCAAATCCGTCCACAACCTTTTGAGATATCCTGCTATGTATCGTTTTTGACACTATCTCCCAATGGTGAAGAATCACTTAAAAATTCTAGTAGCTGTATCCGAATCCTGATCTTCACCAAAATCTAATCATTTCGTCCTTGTCACATACCGCTACATCTCTTCCAAATTTAGTCCGAATCCGTCCACAACCTTTTGAGATATTTTGTTCACAAACGGACGGACAGACAAACAGACGGGTGAAAACATAACCTCCATCCACCTTTGGTGGCGGAGTTAAGAAAAGAGTGAAGGCGAGCAGAGAGTCTTGATTTTGGCAGTTTCACCAGAAGAGGGTTGCTGGCAGTTATTATGTGTCCTGTAGGAATATTTGGGGGGCAGAGCACAGAGAGAGCTGGGGGAGCAAGGCCGGAGAGGAGTCGGTAGAAGACAGAAAGACCACCAACCTGCCTGCAAAGTTGTAAGACCTGCAAATACATGCAAAGACCTGCAAAGACCTTCAACCTGCCTGCAAATACCCAGAGAGAGAGAGTGAAAGGCCTTCACAATCGGCTTCTTCACGGGGGATTCCAATGATTCTGAAAGCTTTGGTTTCTACAGCGTGAAGCCGAGCTAGGTGTGAGGATGGAGCACCAGCCAAGAGGGGAGAGCAGTATTCCATCAAGCTGTGGATGAAAGCTTTGTATGTGTTGAGGAGCTCGGATGTGTCAAGGAAGGACTTCACATGACGGAAGATGCCCACTGCCCAGTCGGCGACTGCCTTTGGAGGCCAGCTTGGAAATGTGGTTTTCCCAGGAAAGACCATGGCTGAAAGTGAGGCCCAAAAGCTTGAGTGACAGAACTTCTTTCAGAGGATTATTGAGAAAGTAGATGGGACGGTTGTCCAGTCGGTCATTTTGGAGAGACACAGTGAGAGTGTGAGATTTGTCAGGATTGAAAGACATGTTCCACTTGTTGACCAGTTTGTGATTTTGTCCAGGTCTGCAGAGAGTGAAGAGGCTGCTGCCTGCCAATCTGAGGGTTGAGGTATGGAGCGGCAGAGAGTGGAGTCATCAGCAAAGAGATGGAGAGGATTTTCCAGAGATTCAGAAAGATCATTGATGAATACCAATAAAAGCACAGGGCCCAGAACACGTCCTTGAGGAACTCCAGCCTGAAGAGGAAGGGGAGATGAGAGAATTTTATTCAGGGCCACACGTTGACTGCAACCGGAGAGGAAGTCCGCAACCCATGCGTGGAGATTTCCATGGATACCATAGGAGGAGAGTTTGGTGAGCAAGGCGGGGTGCCAGACCATATCGTATTATCGTAGGCATGAGATATGTCACGGGAGACAGCTCTGATTTCCTGTTTGGCATTGAGGACCTCCATCCGTTGTTGAGACAGCAGAAGAAGCATGTCCAGAGGAGAATGACCTGGTCTGAAACTAAATTTACGATCAGAGATCAAGCCATTGGAGAAGAGGAAGGATTTGATATCAGAATCAATGATGGATCCCATGACATTGCTGATGATTGGGAGTAGGCTGATTGGTTTGTAGTTGCAAGGATCTGTTTTTGCACATATTTTATGTAAAGCGGTAATGTTGGCTGATTTCCAAGCAGATGGTAGATGACCTTGAGCAAAAGAGAGGATGAAGAGAACAGAGAGAGGGTGTGAAAGAGCGGCAGAGCAGGATTTTAGGACCCGTGGGCTGATGCCGTCTGGTCTAGTTGTAGAATCAGAGTCGAGGTTTGACAGAAACGTATTGACCTTGTCAGGAGAGAAGGACACAGAGTCCAGGAGCAGCTGCGTATGACTGGGTAAGGTGGGTACAGAGAGCGATGGGTTTGGGACACAAGATTTTGCAGCAAACACAGAGTTGAGGCATTCGGCTTTGTCACGTGCAGTATCAACTGTGTATCCATTTGAGGTAAGGGAGGAGATGGAGGGGGAACAAACACCAGAAACAGATATGTCCAGACACCACCAGGATTTGGAGGAGGGAGACAGGTTTGAGAGTTCAGTCTTGAGAGTAAAGAGATAGTTTCCTGGCTCTCCTGAGGGTAGATACAGACTTGTTTCGAGCTTTGTGAAAGGAAATGAGATTGCCTTCCATTGGATTTGCCTTCCAGGAGGCGAAGTCAAGTTGTTTCAGGGCAACTACCTCACCACAAGAATCAGTGTACCATGGATGGGAGGAAGTGCATGACAACTGAAGACGAGATGGGATAAATCTGTGCATGAGAGAGAGCAATTTTCTTTGGAAGAATTCCCAGAATGAGTTGCTGTCAGAGGCAGTAGAGATGGGAGACCAGTCCAGGTGATTGATGGCTGCTTGAAGACCATGCCAGTCAGCGTGAGTGAAATGCCAGACACGTCGATGCTGAGGAGGCTCTCTGAGAATGGCCAAAGAGATGTCCACTTTAACAAGGAAATGATCCGATGAATCGATTGGAGCAGAAGAAGAACAGCAGACATTTGCAGGGAAGTTAGTCATAACAAAGTCAAGAAGAGATGATGTACCGTTGACTGAGATCCAAGTCTGGAAATTGACAGATTGTGTCAGTCCCCATGAGTAGCAGAAGTCCTTTGCTGAGATGCCATGGCTGGTGTGAGAGGTACCCACACCGAGCCAGCTGGCATGATGACAGTTGAAGTCACCACATATGAGGCAGAGAGAGAGAGTTGGGTTGGGTTGATAGAAGTTGGTCCATGTTGTCAGACAGCGACATGTAAATGGAGTTATCACTGTTTGATGGATGGTTCAGCACACATATAAACAAAAGTTCGGAGCGGAGTGGATGCCGTAGCCAGAGGTACTCCTGGGGGTGGGGTTGGAGAGAGGCAGTGCAGGCGAGTGAGGAAGAGAGTTTTTGATAAAGATAGCCACCCCACCACCAAGACGAGGCTCAGGTCTATCATACCGGAGGAGGGAGTAATCAGGAAGAGATATTAAGGAATCAGAGACATCTTGAAGGAGGAAAGTTTCTGTTAAGCAGATTAAGGCTGGTTTGTCTGAAGCAACCTGTATGGAGAGATCAGTCAAGTTTGAGGGAAGGCTCCGGATGTTTGAGGTCCATACCGTTATCGAAGAGGGAGGGGGAGCATCGGATACAGGACAAGGGAGGGAAGGGGTAGGGAAAGATGAGGGAGGAGAGGGGGAGGTAGGGAAAGCTGTTCACAGTTTGTCAGACATTGCAGGAGAGCTAGGAGAAGGAGAAGGGGAAGGATGAGGAGGACAAAAGGTTTGATGGTCATAGGATGAGGCACAGTGAGGGGTTGTTTGAGGGGGGGGGGGGGGCAGAGTGAAGTAGAAGGTTGGAGGATGTGGAGGTATGAGTTGGAAGGGAGAGGAAGCGGGCAGGAGGCAGCTTTGTGGAGGAGGGGTGAGAGGGGAGAATTGAAGAAAAATGGTGAGGGGGAGTTTTGAAGTGGAGGGGTGGGTTGGGAGTTTTGAAGGAGAGGGGTGATGGGGAGATTTGAAAGTTTTGAATGATTAAAGAAAATAGAACATTTATTAGAGACTTGGTTGAACGAAAATTCGGTTGACTAAATTGAACGAAAACGTTTAGGCTTTCAGTGCAGGTGTCTGCGGAGACTACTGAACATCAAGTGGTTCAATTATGTCTAAAATAAAGAGGTCCTGGAAAAACCATGCAAATTCCTGCAACCACTGTCTACCATTTTGAAGAAGAGGCGGTGAACCGGAATGGGGAAAAGGAAGAAAGGCAGACCCAAGAGTACCTTCAAAAGAACCTTTTTTTTTGGGGGGGGGGGATACAACATCAAGGCTCGTGAAAGAGCTAACATTAATCACACAAAAAATCAAACAGACACAAAGTATATAATAAGGGGAGCGGTAGACAAGATGGGGAGAGATGGGGGAAGCACACAAACAACATTTGAGAGCAGGGACATCAAGAGATCTGTGGGAGGGAGAGGGCTTGGGGGGAGGAGGTGTGGGAAGGGGGGGGGGGGTAATGATTTGACGTAATGATTCGTAAAATCCTTATTTAGCATTTTCGGTTTGTATCAAATTCGTGTTCTTGAGTTGCATCATGTGCCAGTTTCAGCACCATGTCGGTGCTTCCTCTGAGTTGTTCAGAGACTCCAACGATTGACGGCCATGCTTGCAAACACTTGTTTGCATTCCATTAGTTAACCCTACTTTCATTTCCGAGAAGGCCAGGTAGTGTCTGTGGCCTCTTTCACATCCTGCATCTCACAACACTTTCATCTTATCCATTCTTGATTCCTGATGAATTATCGCTCATGATGAGGTGTAAAGATGACCCACTGCTCCATGACGCGGCACTTTCATAAATGTTATGTCGTGGGCATCGGTACATGAGTTGACTAATTCCAAATCATGTTTCAGATAAAGGTCACTTTAGGCCCATTGTCTCTTGTGCCACTCTCCATGCCATTGTTGCTGAGTGAATCCACAGTTTTTGTTAATTTATTGCATCTTAAATTTTTTTTAAACTTTCTTCGTCGACTGTATTCATGGCGCGGGTGCAGCCAAAATAATTCTGGCAATTTTGTGGGAGGAATCTAATGTCATGAAGATAGAGCTCTATGCCTTAGGAGAGAAGAGGAACACGTTCTGAAATGCCCAATCTGCAGTTGGCTAATGGCAATAATAGTCACCCACAAGGTGTGGTTAGCCTGGCATCACATGTAGACCAGACCTGGCTGAGCAGGTAAAATACCTTTTTGTGATTGTCAATAATGATCCAGGTGGATATTTGTTATTAATTGATCATCACCTAATCGCTACTGACTACATCTGTTAAGTGCTGCTGGGTTCTGTTTTTCTCACATGATGTCCCACATTGCTCGGTCCGATGACACAAGGAAGAAATGCATTCATGAGCATCATTCTCTCTGAGAAATTGGTAGTGCAAGGATGTTACTCACTTGACAAGGAACACGATTGCAGGAGCCCACGCAGCTCGGCGATCCCTCAGGTTGCTGAGCTGATAAGTGGTGTATATCGTCAGGTCTACCTGCAATGAACAAACTGTGGGACATTATCGACACCAGCAACCATGACGATTGACAGGGGTCACCGATTCATTGGACAGGCTGGTATTAGTCACACAGATCATGGAGATGTCCAGCGTTCGCTCTTCACCTCCAAAATCGCCCGCATGATCCACTGTCTCAAGCCTAACAATGACAAATGGTCAAGAAATATGACTTGGTACCGGAGGTTGTGCCACACTGTGGCTCTTTTTATCGCGCACACCATGTTTGCCAAGATGTTGGTCTAAACTCTTTCCGTGACTGTTTTGCCTGATTATATCTCAGCTACATCAGCGTGCTAACAATGTTACTGAAGCGTGCGGTTTGAATAGAGGAACCCAGATTGATTCTTACCTAACATCATAATTTGTGGTTTATCAGGTGGGGTACTCAGGGTGACTTCACAACGACACACCCATTGCCTGTCGTGAAGGTGAAGTTATTTACTGAGAGTACCGGAGTACTCGCGCTTGAGGACAAGGAGCTGGGGAAGGTGAGTGGCACAGACTATTAGCACAGGTAACACATATTCACAAGGGAAGGTAAAACAGCCAGCACCACATGGCTTTCCCTGAACATTCCATTTAGATCTGACAAAGTATTCCCGAGTTTTCATCAAATCATTTACACACGCACATTGCATGCACGGTGACTAAATTATCTTCAGTGGATGTGCTGTCTCATCCCAAAGGAAGGATTTATTCAAATATCATATTTATTCATAGTTTTTACCGATATGTTTCATCATGAACCCACAAACCAAACTTTGGTTAGCCTTAAATTGCATGCACTGCTATGTTTAATTTCCAGTCCTGTTCATTCTCTGGTAATTTCTCACATGCACTGTGCTTTACACACATGCACACACTCATACACATACAAACAACACTTACGGAGGTGGATACTTTGAGACCTGGTAGGTCACCATTCCATCTCCTGAAAGTCACCCATGTGTGGACATAGCAGCCATCAACAACTTATCCAAATGCACACATACAAACACACGCACGCACGCACACACACACACACACACACACACACACACACACACATATATATATATATTGTTACATTTGGGGGTAGATAAAATAATACCGGAGGAGAGGCAGAACTGTATAGGAAAAGCATGGACTGCGTGACGTATAGGAACATTACTTAAAATGTAGCATGGACCCACTTAACATGTATTAAGTAGGGAGACTGTAGCGTAAGGTTGTTTAATTGTACATCATACAAGGGGTGATGCAGGGCTAATTAGCTATAGGGTTTAAAGCTAGTTTTCCCCAGTGCGTGCCTTCCCTCTGTAATTTTTCCTTGGCGTTTTTGTGCAACACTTTTAAATTACAATAACCGCCGACAAAAGCAAAGAACGAGCCGCTCGGACTAAGTCCCACCTCAATGGACCTAATAAGGTGGGGCCCCACCCAGAAGGGGCGGACAATCGGTGGGCGGAGAGAAAGGCCGGCAGGCCATGTTCCGAGGTACGTGATTGACCCGTAGGATGTGGGTGGGGCGTACTGAGAAGTATGTCGGCGATTGACTCTGAGGAGTGAAGATGAGGAGAACGTGCTTGGTTCTGGTTTTGGACAAGAAGCTAGCCATCTTGGTGCTGATTTGATCTGGTGCACGCTTTTGGAGAGCGGGGAGCTCTTGGCAGCGTTGGCGGCATTCGAAAGAGGGATTCGACTGCTGGGCTCTTGGTGGGTTGAAGGCTGCGCTGTTTGTCCCAAGGCCAAAGTGGTGGAACAAGAGGGCCTTCTTCACTTATAGCCCGGGCTATGGCATGGGAGGTCCTGGGTTTCGCAGTTGCCACTACTCTCTCTAAAAAGGCCCATTTGGGATGCAGATAAGTGCCGGCATGAAAAGGGATTTTACTTTCATTTTATTTTCCGCTGTGTGTGTGGTTGAGACAGTGCGTGGAGGATCCTCAAAGTAGGAAAATTTAGTTTTACCTCAACATTTATTTCCGTCAGCACCGTATTTGCTTTATTGAATAATAATTGTGTTACATTTTTTTGTCGTGTCTATTTGTCATGGTTTCGGAATCAATCCGTGTGTTTCGTTCAGTTAACATCTCGCATCCCTTCATTCCCACACGCGCCAAAATTAACCGTCATCTTTGGAGGTCACCTCGGAGTTAAAGCTGGTTTGGCTATCCGTCCCTGGTGATCTTAATTACCGGGTGACGCGACAATATATAAACTCAACATCAAAAGAAACATCAAATCTTCAGGACACTCATTGAAATTTTTTCCCTCCAGGTCTTTAAAACAGCTGTTCACCACCATCTCTTATCTTCCCCCATCCAAAACCTTGATCTTTTCTACCCCCGTTAATTTCATCCCAAATCCACTTTTTTGAAATACCAACTTCTTTCCTGGAAATCCTTGGTGTCCTTGTGTTTTATACTTCTCCCACCCCCCCCCCCCCCCACTTCCCACGTCTCCTCCCCCCAGGCCCTCCCCCTCCCACACATCTCCCGATGTCCCTGCTCTCAAATGTTGTGTTTGTGTGCTTCCCCTTCTCTCCCCATCTTGTCTACCGCTCCCTCTTTTTATATATTTTGTTTGTCTGTTTGATTTTTTTTTGTGCGATAAATGTTAGGTCTTTCACGAGCCTCGATTCTGTATACCAAAAAAAAAAAAAAAAAAAAAAAAAAAAAAAAAAACCTCCATGCAAAAATCAAAAATATTTGAACACAGGTAAAGTTCAGCTATCTTTCCCAAACACACGTCAATAAACAAGAGGTTGCCTCAATGACAAAAACGCAAAAAGCATGAACACCACTAGGGGTGGGTTTTTTTTTTTGTTTTTTTTTGTATACAAGATCGAGGCTCGTGAAAGAGCGAACATTAATCACACAGAAAGACAAACCGACACATAAAACATATAACATCGGGAGCGGTAGACAAGATGGGGAGAGAGGGGGAAGGACACAAACACAACATTTGAGAGCAGGGACCGAGAGACATGGAGACATCGAGAGATCTGAGAGAGGGCGAGGGCTTTGGGGGGGGGGGGGGCATGGGAAGGGGGCGGTGGGGCATGGGAAGGGGGCGGTGGGAGAGGTATAAAACATATGGACACTGCCAGGACTTCCAGGAAAGAAGTTGGAATTTCAAACAAGGTGGCTCTGGGGTGAATTAGCGGGGGTAGAAAAGATCAAGGTTTTGGATGGGGGAAGATAAGAGATGGTGGTGAACAGCTGTTTTAAAGACCTGGAGGGAGGAGTGGGATTGAAGGGAGTGAGGGAGTTTGTTCCAGAGGCGGGAGAAAAGAGGAATGAAAGAGTGAAGGTGAGCAGAGAGCCGAGATTTCGGCAGTTTAACCATCAGAGGGTTGCTGGCAGATCTTGTGCGACCTGTAGGAATATTTGGGGGACAGAGCACAGAGAGAGCTGGGGGTGCAAGGCCGGAGAGGAGTTGGTAGAAGACAGAAAGACCACCTACCTGCCTGCGGTGAGTGAGTGAAAGGCCCTCAGAGATAGCTTCATCGCGGGAGATTCCAATAATTCTGAAAGCTTTGGTTTCAACAGCGTGAAGCCGAGCTAGGTGTGAGGCAGGAGCACCGGCCCATAGGGGAGAACAGTATTCCATTGAGCTGCGGATGAAAGCCTTGTATGTGGTGAGGAGCTCAGGTGTGCCGAGGAAGGACTTCGCACGACGGAGGATGCCCAGTCGGCGACTGGCTTTGGAGGCCAGCTTGGAAATGTGGTTTTCCCAAGAAAGATCATGGCAGATCGTGAGACCCAAAATCTTGAGCGACAGAACTTCTTGGAGAGGATTGTTGAGAAAGTAGATGGGAGGGTTGTCCAGTCGATCTTTTCGGAGAGACATAGTAAGAGTGTGAGATTTGTCAGGATGAAAGACATGTTCCACTTGTTTGACCAGTCTGTGATTTTGTCCAGGTCTTCAGAGAGTGAGGAGGCAGCAGACTGCCGATCTGAGGGAAGAGGAATGGAGCGGCAGAGAGTGGAGTCATCAGCAAAGAGATAGAGAGGATTTTCGAGAGAGTCAGAGAGATCATTGATGAAGACCAGAAAAAGCACGGGGCCCAGAACACTGCCTTGGGGAACTCCAGCCTGAACAGGAAGAGGAGATGAGAGAAACCCATTCAGGGCCACACGTTGACGACGACTAGAGAGGAAGTCCGCCAGCCATGCGTGGAGATTTCCATGGATACCAAAGGAGGAGAGTTTGGTGAGCAGAGCGGGGTGCCAGACCGTGTCGAAGGCACGTGATATGTCGAGGGAGACAGCTCTAATTTCCTGTTTGGCATTGAGGACCTCCATCCATTGTTGAGACAGCAGAAGCAGCATGTCCAGAGTAGAGTGACCTGGTCTGAAACCAAATTGATGATCAGAGATCAAGCCATTGGAGAAGAGGAAAGATTTCATATCCGAAGCAATGATGGATTCCATGACTTTGCTGATAATTGGGAGAAGGCTGATTGGTCTGTAGTTGCTAGGATCTGTTTTTGCACCTTTTTTGTGCAAAGCGGTGATGTTGGCTGATTTCCAAGCAGATGGCAGTTGACCTTGAGCAAAAGAGAGGGTGAAGAGAACAGAGAGAGGGTGAGATAGAGCAGCAGAGCAGGATTTTAGGACCCGTGGGCTGATGCCGTCGGGTCCAGTTGCAGAATCAGAGTCGAGGGTTGACAGAAACTTTTCCACCTTGTCAGGAGGAAAGGACACGGAGTCCAGGAGCAGCAGGGTACGACTGGGTATGGTGGGTACAGAGAGGGATGGGTTTGGGACACAAGATTTAGAGGCAAACACAGAGTTGAGGCATTCAGCTTTTTCACGTGCGGAGTCAGCTGTGTAGCCGTTTGAGGTAAGGGAGGGGATGGAGGGGGAACAAACACCAGAAACGGATTTGACCAGACGCCACCAGGATTTGGAAGAGGGAGACAGATAAGAGAGTTCGGTCTTGAGAATGGAGAGATATTGTTTCCTGGCTCTCCTGAGGGTGGACACACACTTGTTTCGGGCTTTGTGAAAGGAAATGAGATTTCCTTCCGTTGGATTTGCTTTCCAGGAGACGAAGGCAAGTTGTTTCTGGGCAACAGCCTCACCACAAGATTCCGTGTACCATGGACGGGAGGATGGGTATGACAACTGAAGACGAGATGGGATAAATCTGTGCATGAGAGAGAGCAATTTACTTTGGAAGAATTCCCAGGATGAGTTGATGTCAGAGGTGGTAGAGATGGGAGACCAGTCCAAATGATTGATGGCTGCTTGAAGACCGTGCCAGTTGGCCTGAGTGAAATGCCAGACTCGTCGACGCTGAGCAGGCTCCCTGAGGATGGTCAGAGAGATGTCCACTTTAACAAGCACATGATCAGAAAAACCGATTGGAGAAGAAGAAGAGCATCAGACATTTGCAGGGAAGTTTGTCATAACCAAGTATATAAGAGAAGATACTCCATTGACTGAGATCCGGGTCGGGAGTTTGACAGATTGTGTCAGTCCCAATGAGTCACAGAAGTCCTTTCCTGTGGTGCCATGGCTGGTGAGAGAGGAATGCACACCTAGCCAGCTGGCATGATGACAGTTGAAGTCGCCACATATGAGGAAGAGAGAGTTGGGATGAGTTGATAGAAGTTGGTCCATGTTGTCAGACAGCGACATGTAAATGGAGTCATCACTGTTTGGAGGACGGTACAGAACACATATGAACAAAAGGTGAGAGCGGAGAGGAAGCTGCAGCCAGAGGTACTCCTGGGGGTGGGGTGGAGAGAGGGCAGTGCAAGGAGAGAGAAGAGAGGAAGTTTGAGAGGAAGTTTGATATCTCTTCACTCCCTTCTTTCTACCGAAGTTTGTTAAATGCATGGCAAGCTTTCACAAGCCATCGCGATCATACTACGTACGAGAGATCCATGTTTTTCAACGAGCCACTGTTTTACAACTCACTTTTTGAAGGTTTTGATAAGAGCAGGGCCTTCATTCAAAAGTTTGTGTCTGCATCAATAACTAAAGTATGCCACCTTAAAAACAATGCCAATGATAAGTGGCTAAGTGTTGCTGCTATTGCCTCAGGGACTGGCGTCAGATCATCTCGCCAATTAGACAGATGTTTAAGGGTGGTGCTTCGTGCCTACGGTACCTCCCAACCTTGGGTTGGTTCGTCCTGTACCTCCCTCTGAGCTGAGCCTCTCTCTTTTCCCCAACCTTCTTTTGTCGGCCTCTGAAAACTTGGAGCCAATAAAGTTTGGCCGCTCCTTTTCCTCTTCCAGTGATAACCGTAAACCCTTGTATCTCCAATGTTTAAAAGCTCTTTTCCCCTCCTGGTCTCCCCCAGCACCTTGCAAGTGGTCTGCAGTCCTGCCACACACTCCTCCTTTCTCCCCAAACTGGGGATGGTACTATAAAAATCCTGTGCCAAAACGTGCTGGTGATCTCCAATGGAGAATCGCACATTGAATAATACCCACAAACTCTCTCATTCACCGCTTTTCACAAGCGACAAGTGATCAGTGTCCCTTTTGTGGACAGAGAGAAACCTTGCCCCATGCATATATTCGACGCAATCGTTTAACTCCTCTTTTTATTTTCTTGAAAGTGCTATTTGCACGTCTTTCCCTTGATTGCAATTTTCAATTTTCATTTTTGGTCCAAGTGGCCCCTTTAACATCCAAGCAACAATTCTTGCAAACGTTTTCATTTCCCAAGCAAAATTGGCAATTTACAAAACCAGAAAATCAAAGATAAAGAATGACTTGTACAGTACAGATACTGTAGCAATGTTCAGAGCTTTTTGCGAAAGCCGGATAAAACTCGATTTTCACTGTTACTCGCTTTCCAGCCAACTTGAACTCTTTGAAAGAATGTGGTGTGTAAAGGATTTTTGTAAAATATCTGATGGCCGTTTGGTGCTTTCTCTCCAGTCTTTACTAAATATCCTTTGTGCTTTTTTTGGTAGCTTAACGGTTTGTTGGTTTTGATTTCCCCGATGGTAAAATTGTATGTAACTAGTTTGTTTATTTTGTTTTGACTGTAAGCAATCTTTATTTTTATACTTTTGTAATAAAAGGGCATAAAAGTCATGTCTGTCTGTCTGTCTCTCTCTCTGTGTGTGTATATCTCTCTGTGTGTGTATATCTATCTCTCTCTCTCTCTCTCTCTCTCTCTCTCTCTCTCTCTCTGTCTCTGTCTCTGTCTCTGTCTCTCTGTCTCTCTGTCTCTCTGTCTCTCTGTCTCTCTGTCTCTCTTTCTCCTTCTTTCTTTCTCTCTTTTCAACCGGCATCATGCTTTGAACAATAATATTCCGTAACCCCCTCTCCCACCACCACAAGTCAATTAAAAGTCTATTTTCCACTAGCCGAGTTGAATGTCTCCATTTTGTGAAACGGTTCATAGACGCGAAGGCCAGCACACCTCAGTACAATCGATCACAGTGGTGGCCTGACTGCCTTTGGTGTAATTTGCCTTGGAAGGATTGGGCCAGGGCTAGGGGGGGATAAATGAGAATATAATGCACACTTAAAGCAGAAAATAAAATGACCAAAACAGGGGGAAATTAAACTGGAACAAAAATAACAAAGTGCTTTAATAAGCACACTCTGCATTAGGTAAGAAAAAAAACATTTGATCAATCATTAAATTGAAAAAGGGAGAAAATTTTAACCTGCTTCAGGAACACCCATGCCAATCCACTATAATTTTTAATCACGAGGCAGAATAGGAGAAATTATGGTCTTTCCCTCAATCAATGCCTAAACAGAGCCTGAAATCCTTAAATGACCTTCGATCTCATCACCATGTAAATTATATGAAGACACCCTCCTAACTTCTGAAGCAGTCATTGGTCTACTGCTTCTGGAGCAGTTGTAGATCAAGGATAATCCGAAATTGAAAATGAGGATATCCTACACTTAACTGGTACATTTAAATGAGCCCTAAGCCCGACCCTCGTAAAAAGACACCATTGGATTTTTAAGATGCAAATTACAGACAGAACTAGCACGGCACTCTATAGAGCGCATACCTCCGCCAGGCTGAACAGTTTACATTTTGTATCCCACTGATAGGCCGAATCTGGATCCGGCACTGAGCCAAAATCGAATCGGCTTGTTCTTGTCACCTAACCAACTCATCCACCAAGCTTTGTCATAACTTGTCCACAAGTCTTTGAGATTTCATGCTTTATATCCTTTTTTGGGCCTATCTTTTAATGGTGAAGAATCACTTTAAAATTATGATCTGGATCTTTACCAAAATCAAATCAATTCGTCCTTGTCACACACCCAATCTGTCCACCAAGTTCCGTCCAAATCCGTCAATAATGTTTTGAGATATTGTGCTGTATAACGTTTTTGACCCTATCTTTTGACATGAGAGTGTTTGGCCTATCAAGTGTTTTGCATGTGTGAATGTTATGAACAACAAATTTGGCTGATGCATTTTCCAATTGCAGCCTCATAGGTGTTTTGCATGTTCCGGAAGGCCTTGACCTTGCCTTTGACTAAATGTGACCAAATTTTATTCACACGTAATACAGATACGTAAAAGTGTGTAAGTTTCAATTTGACATATTGAGAATTTTTGAGGTATGGTAGTAATAAATCCACAAAAAGTCCCACTTGATCAAAATGGAGCAAATTTGGTGTCACATAAACAGCTGATATATCAAAACGGCCAAATCAATCGATCTGACTTTTGGTGAACCAATTCTGTGACCCAATATGCAAATCCTGTTCATATTTGAAGTTAGTATCATGTCGGTGTTGTATGCCATGTTGGTGTTGTGTGCCATGTCGGTGTTGTATGCCATGTCGGTGTTGTATGCCATGCCGGTGTTGTATGCCATGTCGGTGTTGTATGCCATGTCGGTGTGCTCTGAGGTTTTGAGGTGAATCTCTGCATATGAAGCACAACAAGTACAAAAAGTTTTAATTAAAACAAAAGCCGCGTCGATGTTACACAATGCCTAGATGCAGCTGTGCCTATAACGTCGATGTTATAGGCACAGGACATTCCTATTGATTCGATTACTTGATGTTATTTTTGTGCAAAGTGAAAATATATCTCGGCAATTTCCCGTGTGTGGCGACGAATTTTTAATATATCTCGGCATTTTCCCGTCTGTTATTTCAGGCGGTGTATGACTGACCATGCCGCGATTAAAAATATATATATCTCGGCAATTTCCCGTGTGTGGCGACACGTGAACGAAGCTATGCTCCTCTCTCCACATTATTGCGACGACGTATAAATTAAATATTTCATCGTGACGATTGTCATCAAATGGACGAATTTTTAATATATCTCGGCATTTTCCCGTCTGTTATTTCGGGCGGTGTATGACTGAGCATGCCGCGATTTAAACAAAATATATATATCTCGGCATTTTCCCATCTGTTATTTCGGGCGGTGTATGACTGAGCATGCCGCGATTTAAAAAAAATATATCTCAATGGACTTGAAGTTACAGGCCTTTGAGAATTCATTTCGTTCTATAAAGGGCAACTTTCATCGGATTTTCTTCCCGTTTTTTTTCAACCGAGTCTAAAACTATGTTAGCGACTGTGAAAAATGAAATGATATATCGAATTTGATTTGAAATAAAACTGTGTGAGAGAGGAAGACACCACGGGCCTACAAAACAGGCCTCAAAGCTATGCGAGTTAATAAAATGGTGGATATTTGTTTATATGAAGCCTCTCCCAAAATGGGTGGAGCTATGGTTCCCAGAATGGGTGGAGCTTCGAGGTTTTGTCTTCTCTGCAAGAACAACAAGAAGAAGAAGAAGAACAAGAAGAACAAGAAGAAGAAGAAGAAGAACAACAACAACAGCAGAGGGCACTCTATGAGCAGCGTCTGCGACGCGGCTAAAAACCGTCTCCGAAGTGCAATTCAATGTGGATTAATGTTTAAAAAAAAAACAACATTTAAATGAAAAGCCACCTCTAACAACAACGGGTTTCTGGTTACACTCACACACTAGATCAATAAAACTACATCTTTGTTCACCCATTGATGCAACAAACGTTCTGAATTGTCTAAGTTCCTATTGAGATATAGAAAACCGAAAACATGAATCCTTTCATCATTTGAAAATGAAAGCTCTTGTCCTTGAAATTAAATCCCAACTACCAGTTATTAAATCGCTGGATTAAACCAGGCAAAAACTCCCCCAACGTTATTTCCCCCGGATTTGATGCTCAATCAATTCTCAACTCACAGAACTGAGAGATGGGAGCGTCGAGCTGCGGGTTGTTGGTTCTGCTGCCTCCACCTCCCTTAGCGTTCAGCTTCTGCACCTGTGTGGGTGGCACCGGTTTGTGCGTCTGTCCCGTGGCCCGATACATAGCCTGCACCCAGAGTATGCGGTCCTGCTCATCGTCACTCGCGAACACCACAGCATCGCCGTCTTTCACGGCGTTGAAGAAAGCGCGGCCACCCTCACAACCTGATGGACGGGGCAGCAGGAAAAGTGGAAAAGTTTGGCCTGGTGGATAAATTCCAAGGATTGTGATTAGCCTGGTAGTAAAAAAGAAAATTGAGAAATTAAAAGTCAAAGGAATTTTCAAAGAAAGGAAAAGAAATTTAAAAGCCAACGATGTTGATTATGCCAGTGATTAAAGGAATATGTTGCAAGATAAAAGTTAGATCAAAGTTAAAAGATTGACCAAGTTAAGACAGCATTTGTAAAATAAATAAATTAATTAAAAGGTATAAAGTTAGGCCAGTATTTAGAAAGCAGGGGTGGTGCTTAGGGCAGCACCAAGTAAAAAGCAGCTGTTCACCACCATCTCTTATCTTCCCCAATCCAAAGCCTTCATCTTCCCTACCCCCGCTAATTCACCCCAGATCCACTTTTTGGAAATACCGACTTCTTTCCTGGAAGTCCTAGCAGTGTCCATGTGTTTATACCTCTCCCACCCCCTCTCCCCCTTCCCTTGCCTCCTCCCCCCCAAGCCCTCTCCCCCCCACAGATCTCCTGATGTCCCTGTTCTCTGCTGTTGTACTTGTGTGCTTCCCTCTCTCTCCCCATCTTGACACCGTCACAATTTCGGTCTTTGAGGCCGGCCGATAGGCACAGTGTGGTTCTCCTGACCACGTGGCCCTTGACTTGATTTGTCCGCACAATGTGGGCGCTTTCAGGATGAACTTTAGCCGGGGAGCGTTTGGGTGCGTGGCGCCTTTGGGCGCCCCGGTCTGATACTGCCGCCCACGCGCAGAACACCATGTGAGTGCACGTGAGTCCCGGCGGTCCCACTGGCCTAGCGCTACCATGTTTAGACAGCGAGATCCGTCCCCGGGCACCGGCAAGCCAGGCACGGTAGGACACCCGCGGAGCCCCGGCGGACCAGGGGCGCGCGAGCCTACGCGTTAGCGTGCTACGGCGGAATCAACGGCTTCGGCCACAATCAACGCCCCAATGCCGTAGACACACACACACACACACACACACACACACACACACACACACACACACACACACACACACACACACACACACACACACACACACACACACCCTTGCTCAGCAATATCTGCAACCATGCATCATCTTGGCAATTACTGCGGTTTGTCTAACCATGTACATTATATGTGTACTATAATTGTGCTAAAAGTAACAGTTATACAGCGTGTCCCGAAAGTGCTGTAGTGATTTCAAGTTTGAATATTTTGTAAATGCTAATGCCTAACAATGTGGTTTTTTCCAGATTGATGCCCTAACCCTAGAGATTTACCATTAATAGATAGGTGGACATATCAAAAACATGCTGCAACTGTTGAACTGTGCTTTACAAGTGGTATTTAAATTGTTCAAGCTCAGTGAGCCTACAGACAGATCGTTGAACTACTTTTGGGACACCCTATACATTTTAAGTCTTTCAAATGTTCTAAAGCTTGTCTTTCACATGTTCAAAAGTTAGACAAGTTGATTCAGGTTTCTCTCTGTGTAACACCAATTAATAAGCCAAATTCAGGAAATGAAATTAATGGTACAAGTGAGATACCCGTGCGTAGCACGGGTGGGAGGCCAGAAGCAAACAGGCAATGCAGATATGGCGAATGTGAAAGCATGAAACCAAGAAATTCCACATTCCTGTAGCACCTTCAGTCGCACGTCAGACATGAACAGCAAGTTCGTGAAGGACTTCCATGCAAAACGTACACATTCGCAAGCAAACGGGTACGTTCACGTATAGAAACATCGATCATGGGACCATGGCGAATCTGCATATGGCGATCCGCGAAGTTCACGTTTAGAAGGTAGAAACCATCACGGCATGTCGTCATTATCTTCAGCTCGATATCTCTTTTTTCATTCCAAACAACATAACTCCAATCACAAATTAATCACAAAATAAACTTTTAACAACATTGTTTATGTTTTCTTCATTGTAAAAACTACCAAGTCAACAGTTAAAAGGATTTTGAGCCGATAGGTGTTACGGCCTTGGCAAGATCGATGGAGACAGCGATCTGTTAGCTTATACACTGCCCAAATAGCTATGTGGAATTCTCTCATGTAGAGATTAAACTCACGTCGTTTGAACTTTGGCCGGGGTCATTATTTACTTTTAATGATGTTTATATACGAATCAAAAAGAAGATAATTGGTTTTGGGTCGTCCTTTCCGCATATCTTGTGGGATTGTGAGTTGGAGAGACGGCCGTGATGGTGGGGGGAGGGGGTTGGCATTCTCTCAAGGAGGGATTCAACCCATGTCCTTATGAAAGGTCTTTGTCCGAGATCACCGAGTCCAATCGGTGCAGCCGTTTGTGCGGCACCCGGGAAAATAACGTTATGCGGAAGTCCAAATCTGAAAATGCTGGAGGCCAAAGCTGAAATTGGAAAAACAATATAGCCTATTTTACTCCAGGGGGTCCCAGGATTACCCACCCAAAATATCGTTGCGATCGGTTCAGCCGTTTTTGCGGTACCTTCAAACGGATGGACAGACGGACGGACATTTGGTTTATTACCATAGACACCATATATCTCACACCATTAATAGAGCTTCGCCAGGCCTGAAAGCCAATATATGCTGCACAGCTCAACATCTATTCAATTTAAACACAATAGTACCCACAATCCCTTGCGCGTATGTTCAGTAATAGAAGGCTTGCCATCTCGTTTGGTTTTAATTTTGCAAAAGTTTTTTTGAATCAATATGTAAACACATCGAGTAAGATAGCCTCACATTTGTTTGCCCTTCACTGCGCATGTTTCTTTCTCTGTAAGGTACTCCTGACCCCTACTCCGACCAGCCCCAAGTCAGCAGAATGGCACAAGATGATCCTGCCCAAGAACAGTGCAGACCAGGATCTGCGAATCCGCCTCGCTGTGCGGATGGACAAACCGAACAACATGAAGCACTGTGGGTATGTTTGTGGGACCATAAATGGGGTCTCGCTGCGCTTGATGAATTACACCACCAGAGGGAGGTAGGAAACCAAAAAACGCTCGCAGACATTTTGGGGAACGAGTGGCCCAAGATTCCATAGGGGGCGAAATGTGCATGGCCTTGATTTACTGCGTGGCCTAGTAGAGGGTTTCGTTTTGTCTGCAAGCCAGTCGAACGTCTCCTGAGAAACGTCCACACGTGGTTCAACGTCTTTCAGCTCTTCCATACACAGTTTCTGAAACGTCTGAGTGAAAACAGTCTCTCTCGGCCCATCTCTTTTGTCCTTCTTTCATCCAAACCTTTTTTCTTTCATGGACATCGTTTGCTACCCTCGCCAGAGGAGAGGGTATTGCATTTGAGTCCGTTTGTTTGTCTGTTTGCCTTTTTGTGTTTGTTTGTCCGCACAGAAAAAATATGATTTTCTCTGCAACCGTTGGTCCAATTGACAGGAAATTTTCACCATAGGTGTAATTCCACCTGCAAATTTTTTAAATGCTAATTATGACGTCATAGGTCACGTGGTTCGGCCGCCATCTTGGAAAATTCGAAAAAACGTTGCACCTCTATTTTTCGGAAAGCGCTGAATAGACCAAATTGAGACATGGCTCATTGTAAAGAATTCTCCATCGGGAATAAAATGTGTTAATGATGATGTCATAGGTCCCTCCATTATGACGTCATAATTCGACAAGTACAAAACTTCATCCGATCAAGATGAAATTTATTGAGCATAATCTAGGAATAAATTAGTTTAGAATAGAAATAATGATGACGTCATCAGTCACGTGGTTCGGCCGCCATATTTGTTTTAACACAAAAGCCTTAAAAACCACTGAAAATACATCCTGGTTTTGCAATCTCTGATTGCTCTTTTTCTTGTTCCTAATGTGAAGGGCATAACCGAGATGATCTGTGCACCATGCATGACATGACGACTTCCGTTCTCGGTTTGCAAGTTACGAATGACAGCTAGGATGAGGCTTAATATCCGGCAGAATAGCCGTTTTCCAAGCCAGGTGTTGGCTTAGCGGTTCGGGTGCCGGCTTGGGAACATAGGATCCGTTTGCCATCGATAGGAATTACACGATCGCATTGTGTTCCAGAAAAATGCAATCATCGATAGCAACGCGTGCAGAATGACTTTGCAAAAGAGCGCTCAGTCCCGGGCATCATCGTAATAACTACTATCCTTCATGGTGCCAACCTATCGAAATGCTCTACCTGGATCAAAATAGCTACGGATACCTTCAAACAGCATCAACAATTCTGCACTGCCTTTGGAGAAAGACACAAACGGGCAGATGCACTGTGATAGGAAGGCCCATTGCACTGACCTTTGGAGATCTGTGTGATCCTTACCAAAGAAAATCAAAATGCTTTCAACATGATGCGATGTTAGAACATTAGAGGTCATTTTGAGATGTAGGTGCATGCACCTGTGATAAGATACAAAACAAAACAAACAACTCATCCCGCTCTGTCCCAATCTCACTCCTTGTACGACTGCCTTGTCTCTCTTTCTCTGATGTGCCATATGCATCGGTGCCACCAAAGGAGCTTCCTGAGCAAGGTTATGCTGGATGGTTTGCCATTGCCTTCCCAGCAGTAGTTAGGGCAGCAGTCCACCAACTAATGCCGGCAAGACGGGATACCCATTTGATGTCCATCCGAGGGACGGGACACACATTGATGAATCAACCTGCCCGTGAAACACCAGGATGACATTTTATAGCTTGTTCCCGATTCTAACACAGGCTGGACAGCATAGAGGTGAGTGCGTGTACCTCCAGAGTCTAGGCCATATGTTCCAAAACCTTTTTGTCCACGACCCAAAATTTGAAATCGCATTCACCTATTTGGTACCGGTACTTATGATAAACATAGGGGCAATACCCCTGGCACTCACCTGGTAGAATAAACAGTATACTGCACCGACTAAAGGTATTTCAAACCAATTTCAATGGTTTCTAGAAGACCGGGCAGCATGTGGAATCATATTAACATAATCATAAGACTTTAAACAAACAAACAAAAAAAATACCTATTTTGGGGGGCAACTCCTCTCTGCCCTCTCAGGACCTCCCCTTAGGGCCTGTTTTTTAATGCCGTGAACAAACTTTGGTGTATCATGGGTGTTGAAGGTTGTGGTGAAGTTTCATCGAAATTGTGTGTGTAGTTTCTGAGAAAAAAAGGAAATGCCTATTATGGGATTCACCCCGATCATAGACCACCTTAGACCCCGATTTTTTTTTTTATGCTGTCAACAATCTTTGGTACATCCCAGGTGGTGAAGGTTGTGGTCAGGTTTCATTGGAATTGCTTGTGTAGTTTCTGAGAAGAAAGCAAATACCTATTTTGGGGGGCAACCCCCTCTCCTCCCCCACGTAGATCCCCTCAGGGCCCGATTTTTTTTAATGCTGTGAACAAACTTTGGTACATTCCAGGTGGTGAAGGTTGTGCTCAAGTTTCATCGAAATAGTGTTTATGGTTTCAGAGGAAAAAGCAAAATTCCTATTTTGGGGGGTCAAACCTCGAATCACTTTGACCGCAGGTTTACCCCCTTATACCCGATTATTTTTTAATTCCATGTGACTTTAGTCACAACACAACAAATATCATTTGTGCCAAATTTGGTCGCAATCTCATCAGCGGTTTCACAGAAGAAGTTTCAAGTGTTTACAGACGGACGGACGACGCGCCATCGCATAAGCTCCCCTGAATTTCGTTCCAGGTGAGCTAAAAATTGTCGGAAAAAAGCTTTCGAGGTGAAAAACCCCCTCAAAATCCAGGATTTGTGAGAAGTTGGCAAGCTGCCATTGTTTGAATATGGTATATCGCTGTGAGATCAAGCGGCGTGTAGTCATTCGCGACCCATCAGAAGGCCCTTGCGACCCAAGTTCGGGTCATGACCCTGTGTTTTGGAAACCCCTGCTCTTCGTCATCCTGCCAGCCATATTGCCTTGTAAAATCCTCGTCGTTGATCTCAGATAAGCCGGACAAAGGTCTGCCCAACCTGGTCCCCCCTTTGGCAACGGCTCACAATGTAATCAGTGCCCGTGTTCTCAAATTATTGTCTGCTGCTCTCCATTTTATTCTGCCTGCTCTGTTTAACCTGTCCACCTTTGGCCACCTCCTGTCTGCTGGAAGTCCACCAACATCACCCCCATCCACAAGAAGGGTGCAAAAACATCCTCTCAACTATAGACCAGTCCGCTGGCTTCCAATTACAAGCAAGGTCAAGGAATCCATTATTGCTGCTGATGTCGTCTTTTCCCTTTTTCAAACATCCTGATGTCCGACCATCAGTTTGGATTCCATCCCGGTCACTCGACTCTCAACATGCTCCTCTTCTCAACAATGGTTGGAGGCCATTTGTCCAGACATGCCTGTGCTCTATCCACAACGCTATTCATTTAAACTTGTCATTTAATCTCTTGATAAATGTTGTCATGGGTATACATCAAATCTGTCGTGCCACTGATCTATAATGAAAAGGTTACACAAGCAAAGTGCCATTTGTATAAGGATAACGTGAAAGGCAGATTTGGTTAAATGAGTGAAGTTAATTCACATCAGATAAGGCAGAAATTGTAGCAGAAAACAGCAGTTGAGTAATAGATTGTCCATCGCAATTGCTCACGTGACTTGCATTAGTCTCGCGCCTTCTCATGCCAAACGCTTCTGGTTCTGTTGAATTGGAAGTTTCATGATCCTAACCGAACCATGGAAAATGTGCGGTGAACAGCTGAGACATTCATATTTTATTCAGCAATTGCTGCACTTATTTATAACTCTGCTGAGCCTGGTGTTGGCCTAGCGGTTAGGGTGCCGGCTTGGGATCCTAGGATCCTGGGTTCGAATCCCGGTTGATCGCTGAATTAACACCAGGGGGGTTCACTCAACCTGTCATCCTTCCGAGGTCGGCAAATTGAGTACCAGCTCACTGGTAATTCCCTGTGTGTCGCAAGAGGTGACTAACAGGGTTGGCGGCAGGAAGGGCCATAAAACATTGGCTCAAAAAAAAGGGGACCACGGTGCCCGAAAAAAGGGAAAAAGGCCAACCCCCGCTCTGCGGCGAAAAATGGCCTCTAAAGGTGGTTCTTCTTCTATAACTGTGCTGCTCATAGAAGCTCGCAGGATAGAGCACGGAGGTATTAGGCCGCTCGGTGTTGGTGCACTGCCTAGCTAGACTGGGTTTGAATCTCAACCCAACTATGAACCGTCACCCTGATGTTTCACACCTCTGGCGACTCATCAATGTGTGCCCCCAATGTACGTGAAGGTGGAAGGAAGGACGTCAAGCTGGAGGACCCGTCTACCACCACTGATTGTTGGTGGACGTCAACTATCCTTACTTGTCTTGGCTGAAAAGTAGGAGAACTATCAGTGGCATCCAGAACAAATTACAAATTCCTGCCCAAACCCTCTCGTCGACTCATCTGCACTTGGCACTAATGGCGAGTATGCCAATATACCCCTCAATGTGAGACGATGGAGGCAATTGTCCTGCAATGGAGTGAAAATAGTTGATGATTGTGGAGCTTGCACATAAATTATATGTCGGACAAATATATTAGTAGACGTCATTGTTCTTCGACATGAATAAGAATTTTATATTTATTTACAAAAAGGAGGTCAGTACCATTTTCCTGGACATATTTTGGGCATTCGACAATGTCTGGTGTCCTACACTGCTTGTCAAACTCACACCTGAAAAAGGAAGGCATTTGGATCTTGTAGGGAAATTTGATTGGACATTTGTTCCTTCATGCAGGTGTCTTTGGACTCAAGGGAAGAATGCTTGGAAACGCTGGAAGAAGAGATACTTTGTTCTTGTTCAGGTGAATTTACACAAATGTGCAAATTTACATAATGGCGTAGATAATGAAGGTGGTGTTACATGTGGTGGTAGGTGTAGGATTATATTTTTGGGCATGTGATGGCTAACTGAATAGCTCCGAGGAATCCTGGTGCTTTACAGGAAGGCCCACCATGCTTTGGATGGATGTTAAGCCGGGTGTTCCATCTGATAGCTTTCGCTGGTCGATGTTATAGATCCCCCACAGCATATCTTTTGAAAATATGTAATCAAATGTGTGCCAGAATCCTGACCAAATTCCAGATCTCTACCTTAAGGCCGAAAAAAATATATTGCTGGTCTCTGGTCCGACCAAAGTTCCAGAATTGATGCGGCGATGCGATTTTTTTATTTTTTATTTTTATTTTTTTGAAAAGCATGGATTGCACATATAGAGGTGTTTTTTGTGTCCTCATGCCTTGCGGTCCTCGTCATCTGCTGTGGCGCCATCCAGAGAGAAATTAAAGACAGCCAATGGGACTTGTAGGCCTTTGTTTTTGTAAATAATGAACACAAGCTTAAGTTATTTTAAAATGTATTTATTCTGAAAATTAGTAAGTTCTTCAAGCATATTATAGACTGCCATTTCGATCTCGAGATCGCCTCGCCGTACCGTTAAACATTCCAATGCGTCGATCACGTCAACACTGCGCATGCGCAAGTGGTCTAACAGGCCGATGGTCTCCCACGATCTCTTCTCCCTGTCCACCAGATTATCACAGACACTTACTACTTCATGACAAACGAGATAGGATCCAGGCCTAACTAACGAGACCACCCGCAGCTCTCTAGGCCTTCTGGTTGCTTCACACGAACCCGACAAAGAACGTCTTCGTTTCAATAAATGACAATATCCAGACGATAGAGGCCTTGCATCGCGTGGGCGTCGTCCATGGCAACCGGTTCCGGCCGCCATCTTGGGTGGCATAAACAACATGGCGGGAAAGCTGTCGTTTCGTCAGACGGACCTGTCAGTTTACGCCCGTAGCTTGCCCGTTGAGGCGTTTTCGCGGTATTGCGAGAAACCGAGGCTGTGTCATCTGCCTGTGGACCCGTGTGGACCCACAAGTACGCCACACGCACTCCACGGTCCACACACACTCCACACGTATGCCACATGTACGCCACACACACTCCACACGTATGCCACACACACTCCACACGGACGACACAAGTACGCCACACGTACGCCACACACACTCCACATGTACGCCACACACCACATGTACGCCACAAGTACGCCACACGTATGCCACACACACTCCACACGTACACCACACACACTCCACACGTATGCCACACACACTCCACACACACTCCACAAGTACGCCACACGTACACCACAAGTACGCCATATGTATGCCACACACACTCCACAAGTACGCCACACACACTCCACAAGTACGCCACACACACTCCACACATACGCCACACACACTCCACACGGACGCCACACATACGCCACACACACCCCACAAGTACGCCACACATACGCCACACACACTCCACACACACTCCACACGTATGCCACATGTACGCCACACACACTCCACACGTATGCCACACACACTCCACACGTACGCCATACACACTCCACATGTACGTAACCAAATGCCTAATCCTGCTTTTCACTTCGCGAGCGAAGGTAACAACCTCATGAGCCATATTCTCACCTGAGAGCTGCAGTCAAGGCAGCTATGAAACCGTTTTAGCGTTGTGTCGTCCGGATGAAATCGGGCTGTACATCCGACAGCACAACAACTCTTTACCATCGTGTAGGGGGCAATTTATATGTGAGACGAGTTTCAAATTGCCGCCATGACGTATGGTGGCAGAAGCAATGTTTTGCCACCCAAGCGGTCACGTGACTAAGACGATGACGTCACATGCAACTTCCCTATTGGATTCATGACGTCACGGCACACAAAACTACTCATATCTTTGGAACGGCTGGTTGGATTTGGACAAACTAAACGCAGTTTTGTAGGGGAGAACCGTGCGCGAACGTCGATACCAAATTTGAAAAATAAAATTGTTGACGCGCAGGGTCAAAATCGATGCGCGCGCTGACCAGAGACCGGAAATATATTTTTCTCGGCCTAATATGGAGGGCACTGAGTCTGCGGAATAGCTGCACCACCACCATGAGGCCTCCAGCTGCGTCCACTATACATTTGCTAAAATATTAGGTTATGGAGGTGCAGGTGATGGAAGCAAGTGATGGAGGTGGAGGCAGAGAATGAGGTTGACATTATCATGGAGGTGGTAAAGTTATGATGACTACATCATTGGTAGTGTTTCTGATGCGAACTCTAATCACATGCGAATGATTGAGGTGCCACGTGTGTCCATTGCAGGTGAGCCAGTATGCATTTGCCATGTGCAGCTACCGTGAGAAGAAATCTGAGCCACAAGAGTTGCTGCAGATGGATGGTTACACCGTGGATTACAGTGACCCACACCCAGGTTAGTGCTGGACATGCCATGGTGCTTTACAGGTAAGGTGCCGCGAGATGGCATCAAGTGGGTACCATATACAAATATTGGAGGTTATTTATTCCTTCGTTTACTTTGAAGAGCGGAAGGGAAAGCTGACAAACCGACTCCGAGCACGAAACAGCCTCAACAATTCAGACCTTCCTGTGTGGGACGACTGGGGAAAAGTAATGCCAGCAGATGGGACACCTGGCTCAACATCCATCCATGGGATGGTGCACTCTGTGACACAATGGCCTACCTGTGAACCACCAATCAGACGGGTCAGGAATCGGACCCAGACCAGACTCAAAGGTAAATGTGCTAGCACGACAGAATAAAGTTGTCAAAGCACCAAAGAAAAAGGAGAAATGAATAAGAGAATGAATCGTACTTCCTTGCCTCAATGCACGAGTTCTCATTGGTTCTTTCCATGGCTTGACTGCTGATCCCTCATGAAAACCAGTGGCTCAAATTCTGGTTATGAAAATGGAAGCCAGTGCTTGCTGCTTGGGATTGAATTGCTTTGACATCAAACACCAAAACAGTTTCATCTTTCTTGATAAATGGGAATCATTTTGTTGGCTTTAACTGGACAGACAACGGAGCACCTGCAGACAGCAGACTGCGCTAGATAAAATTACAATTGGCGAATAATCAAGATCTCCAGTTTTTTTAAAACAGGAGAACACGAGTGTGACGTAATTCAGATCACCTTTCTTCAAGAAAGTATTTTTTTGTAAATGCTTTGCATTTGCATCCATCTTTTTGGAATAATGCTTTTTTTTTTTAAGGTACAACATGAACTGCTTTCAATAAAATTGATGTGCCCATGTTGACGAAGTCGCCGGAGGCATTGTTTTCGGGATGTCCATCCGTGTGTCTGTCCGAACATCCGTGATAGTTTTTCATTACTGCGATAACTTAACAATGACTGAAGGGATCTAAGTAAAACTTGGTCCAGTTATGTATAATGATGTGAAGATGAACTGATTAGATTATGGGGTTACGAGATCAAAGGTCAGAGGTCATGTTCGGTAAATATCCAGTTACCGCGATAACTTGTGAACCAGTGATGAGATTTTGATCAATGTTGGTACAAATATGTATTGTGATGCAAAGATAATAATAATAATAATGCATTTATTTTATATAGCGCTTTTCAGGAAGCCCAAAGATGCATTGACAGAGTGCAAAACATAATGCATAGCAAAACATAAAAACAATTGCAAAAAAAGAAGAATCAATAGGTAAATAATCAAAGCAAAAGGAAGGAGAAGGAGAAGAGATAGTCAGGGGTTAAATGCTGTGGGTTAAATGTTGAATGCAGTGTTGAACAGGTGGGTCTTGAGTGATGTTTTGAATGTGGTGAGTGAGGAGGAGTCTTTGATGGTGTGAGGTAGTGAGTTCCAGAGGGTGGGAGCAGCGATGGAGAAGGCCCTGTCCTCCCAGGATCTGAATTTGGTCCGGATGGGAGGGGGGGGTGGGGGGGGGGGGGGTCAGGAGGTTGGTACCAGCAGAGCGGAGGTTGCGGGTGGGAGTGTGTCTGGAGAGGAGGTCAGCCAGGTAGGATGGGGCAGGTTATGGAGGGCTTTGTAGGTCAAGAGGAGGATTTTGTACTGGATTCTCTGGGAGATGGGGAGCCAGTGAAGCTTGTAAAGGACGGGGGTGATGTGGTCACGGGTCCGGGAATGGGTGAGTAGACGGGCAGCGGAGTTCTGAATGTATTGGAGTCTATTGGTGATTGTTGAGGGTGAACCATAAAGGAGGCTATTGCAGTAGTCCAGACAGGAAGTGATGAAGGCATGGATGAGGGTTTCTGCAGCCACGGAGGAGAGGGATGGACGGAGACGGGCGATGTTTTTCAGGTGAAAGAAGGCTGTCTTTGTGATCTGTTTAGTGTATTTGTCGAAGGAGAGGGTTTGGTCAAAGACGATGCCAAGATTCCGGATGTGAGGGGAGGTGGATACTGGGATACCGTCGATGTTGAGGGCAAAGTTATGGGTGGATTTTATGATCGTTTTTGGGCCAATGATGATTATTTCAGATTTATCATAGTTAAGTTTGAGGAAGTTGATTTGAAGCCAGGATTTTATTTCAGTGATGCAGTTTGTCAGGATAGAGTGGGTGGCGGTGGAGATGGACTTGGTGGAGATGAAAAGCTGGATGTCATCGGCGAAGCAGTGGAATTGGAGACCATGACGGCGGATTAAGTGACCGAGGGGGGACAGGTAAAGGATGAAGAGGAGGGGCCAAGAACTGAACCTTGGGGGACACCTTGGGGGAGGGGAGCAGTGGGGGATTTGCAGTTATTGATGGAGATGAACTGGCGTCTGTCAGAGAGGTATGATTTAATCCAAGAGAGGGCAGTGCCGGTAATGTTAGAGGTGGTTTCAAGTCGGGTGAGGAGGATGGTGTGATCGA
Source organism: Myxine glutinosa (assembly GCF_964187855.1). Taxonomy (NCBI): domain Eukaryota; kingdom Metazoa; phylum Chordata; class Myxini; order Myxiniformes; family Myxinidae; genus Myxine; species Myxine glutinosa. The sequence goes on along the minus strand of NC_136264.1, from coordinate 191,649,633 downwards.
TGGTGTCAAAGGTGGCGCTGAGGTCGAGGAGGATGAGAATGTTGAGGTTGCCAGCGTCAGAGGAGAGGAGAAGGTCGTTGGTGATTTTGAGGAGAGCAGTTTCAGTACTGTGGTTGGAGCGGAATCCGGATTGGAATGTTTCATGCAGGTTATTGGCAGAGAGGTGATGTTTAAGTTGAGTGGCTACAGCACGTTCCAAAACTTTTGACAGAAAGGGTAGGTTGGAGATGGGTCTGAAGTTATTTAGGGTGTCAGGGTTTAGTCCAGGTTTTTTCAGAATGGGGGTAACAGCAGCAATTTTGAGGGACGGTGGGACGATGCCTGTAGACAGGGAGGAGTTTATTGTTGCAATGATAAGTGGAGAGAGAGCAGGAAGGGAGGCCTTGACAAAGCTGGAGGGGATGGGGTCAAGAGTGCAGGTGGCAGTTTTCATTCCTATGAGGAGTTCAGAGAGGTCAGTAGGGGAGACTGGGGAGAATTGAGACAGGGGATGGCAGGATAAGGGGGGGGGGGGGCAGGTGGTTTGAGGGGGAGCGGGTGCGGCGGTGGTCAAGCTGTTGTAGATGTTTTCAATTTTGCGTTGGAAGAATGAAAGGAAGGAGATGCAGTTGTCTACTGTGAATGACTGGGTGGTGGTGTTCAGGGGGCTGAGGAGTTTGTTTATTGTAGAGAAGAGAGCTTTTGGGTTTCCGGAGCCAGAGTGGATAATTTGAGAGTTGTAGGCGGAGCGGGCGTGGGAGAGGGCATCTTTATAGTGTTGTAGGTGGTCCTTGTAGGCCTGGGAATGAACTGTGAGACCTGTTTTATTGCGGAGTCTTTCAAGTTGGTGAGCACGAGTTTTCATCAGGCGGAGTTCAGGGGTAAACCAGGGAGCAGAATGGGTGAAAGAAACTGTTTTGGTTTTCATAGGCGCAAGCTGGTCAAGGCAGGAGGAGAGAGTGTGGTTGTAGTAGTCAGGGAGGTCAGAAGGGGTGTGGAGGTCAACGAAGGGAGAAGTGGACATTTTTTCAGAGAGGGTGGATGAGAATGAGGTCGGTGAAAGAGCGCTTAGCTTACGGAAGTTGATAGTGCAATAATGCCTTGGTGCTGGGGTGGGGATGTTGATGGTCAGAGTGATGGCTAAGTGGTCAGAGAGATGGTTAAGTGGTCAGAGAGAGTGAGGTCGGAGCCAGAGAGATGGTGCAAAATTAGTCCAGTAGAGCAGACCAGGTCCAAAATGTGACCACGGTTATGGGTCGGAAAGTTGACATGTTGAGTGAGGTTAAAGCAGGTGAGTAAAGCAGTGAAGTCAGTGGTTATCGTGGAGTCAGTGGAGTCCATGTGGATATTGAAATCACCAAGGAGGAGGATTGAGGGGGAGAGGGAACATAGCTGGGTCAGAAAGTAGGAGAAGTCAGACAGGAATGATGGGTGTGGTTTGGGAGGGTGGTAGACAACAGCCATGACTGACTGTGTGTGACCAGAGAGTTTAAAAGCCAGGTGTTCAAATGATGGAGCAGATGCGATGGAGATGAGGCTGGTCCTGATGTCTTGTCGGTGAATAACGGCAATTCCACCACCTCGGCCCTCCGAGCGTGGTTTATTGATGTAAAAATATCCATTGGGTGTGGTGAGGTTGAGTGCGAAGTAGTCCAGAGGTTGTTGCCAGGTCTCAGTGAGACAGAGAAAGTCCAGTTTATTTTCCAGGATGTAGTCGTTCAGGATGAGGCATGTGTTGTTGAGGGACCGGGTATTGAACAGGGTGAGCTTGATGTTGTTTTGTACGGCGGGTATGAATTCAGGTGATTTGGCCAGGGTTCGCAGACAGGAGGTGCGATTGTGTGCGTTGTTGTGACCAGGTGCGCTGGGACGATGAGTGGGAGTGCGCTGAGCCGACCAGAGGACGGGGATGGAGTGACCTGATTGTAAATAAACAAACTTACGACCGGAGCCACGGTGAATGTACCTGGGTCGACGCAGGAGTCCATTGGATTTGATTGCAGAGATGCATGATGGGGTGGAGCGAGTATTAAGCAGGAGAAGCCTTGCGGCGGAGTACCACAGAGCCATGCCAGCAGGAGCGAAGAGACGAGCACAAGGCCAAGGTCGAGGAGTGAAACAATGGGCACAACCCACGGGAGCGGGCCCGAGGAAACAGCAAAGGAGCCGAGCAGGTGAGGCTAGGAGCAGAGCCGGGACCACGCAGAGGGCAGACAGGAGCGAAGAGACGAGCACGAGGCCAAGGTTGAGGAGGCAAAGCAGCAAATGCAGCGGCAAACGACCGCCGCCGCTAATCAAGATCACGGCGGCAAACCGCCATCACCACCGCTGCAAACAATGGGCACAACCCACGGGAGCGGGCCCGAGGAAACAGCGAAGGAGCCGAGTAGGTGAAGCTAGGAGCAGCAGAGCAGAGCCGGGACCATGCAGAGGGCAGACCCAATGGCCAAAAATCCGCCATGACCACCAGAAAAGCAAGATACGGACAATGGTCCAGTCAGAGAAGCGGCGAGCAAGCGACGCCAGCGTCCTCTCCGGACCGGACCGGAAGCCTTCAAAGATGAACTGATTAGATTATGCGGTTATGATGTCAAAGGTCAGAGGTCATGTTCGGTAAAAATCCTGTTACCGTGATAACTTACCAATGGCTGAAGGGATCTAAGTAAAACTCGATACAGGTATTATAATGATGTAAGGATGAACTGACTTGGTTATGGGGTCAAGAGGTCAAAGGTCAGAGGTCCTGTTAGGTAATCATTATATTACCGAGCTAACTTGTGAACCAGTGATGGGAATTTGATCAAATTGGTCGAAGTATATATTATGATGCAAATATGAACTTGTTCGATTTTGGCATCAATAGGTCAAAGGTCAGCATTTGTAATAGGTTTTTGGCACCGCGATAACTTAACAATGGCTGAAGGCTGAAGGGATCTAAGTAAAACTTGGTCCAGTTATGTATAATGATGTAAAGATGAACTGATTAGATTATGGGGTTACGAGGCCAAAGGTCAGAGGTCATGTTTGGTAAAAATCCTGTTACCGCGATAACTTGTGAACCAATGATCAGATTTTGATCAATGTTGGTACAAATATGTATTGTGATGCAAAGATGAACTGGTTAGATTTTGGCATCAAGAGGTCAAAGGTCAGCATCTGTAATAGGTTTTTGTTACCCGCGATAACTTAAGAACGGCTGAAGGTAACTAAGTCATACTTAGTACAAGTATATATAATGATGAAAAGATAAACGGATTTGATTATGGGGTCAAGAGGTGAAAGGCCAGAGGTCCCTTTGGGTAAAAAAAAAATGTTACTGCACAAACTTGTGAACCAGTGATGAGATTTTGCCCAAATTGATACAAGTATATGTTACGATGCAAAAATGAACTGATTAGATTTCAGCATGAAAGCTCAAAGCTCAGAGGTCAGAGGTCATGTCAGGTAAAAATGTGATACTTGAGAACAGCTTCGGGGATTTAAATCCAACTTGGTAGGAGCATGTATAATAATGTTATAATGTGTGTGGAGGCATATCGGTTGACATCACGACGTCGAAGAGTGCTCTTCTAGTTTCTGCAAATGTTTGTTTGTGAGATTTTGTGTTTGTACATTGTTCATAAGTAGAATTTCAGAAGCCATTTTGATTCAAACAGCACTTTGTACCATGCTGACACTCCAAGGTGTGTGGTACGACGCCTTTACACGCAGTGCACGCGATGGAGATAGGTACATGAAATTTTTAAATTCCACACAAAACATACAACTTATTTTGTTCAGCACAATCAACCGTGTCTTCCACAAAGAATCACAATATCAGCAGAGATGTGTTATTTCATCGCAATGAATGAGCGCATTACCTGTGCTACGGTTCCCTTAAGGACAACAATCAGTGGCCATGCATCGGCTGCACTGGCCCATTCATTGGCAGCTATTCATTCCTGCCAGACTAGGAATTGCATCCCGCGCTTGCAAACAATGCTATGATGGCAGAACGACAACGAAAGCACAACGTCTCAGTTGCCTTGACCTGAAAAAGCTGCCTTGGCCATTTCAATCTCAATGGCTTCGTAAAGGATTCTGGATGCTGCTTTGGCCACAAAGCATCCCTGAAAAATGCTTTAGACAGGATTTTATTACAGCTCCTCAAGATTCTGTTCTCAGCTTGTTGGGAATTCTGCTCAAGTATTTGCACATCCAGTCTGATGCACAAAAGAAAATTTTTACTTTCATATTCATTTGTACTTGCAACGGGATCTGCCCTATGGGCGGGGCTTCAATTGGGAGGCCCAAATGAAAAGGCAAAATATCAGAAATTTAAGGTTTTTTTTATTTCAAACGATTTATATAAACATCCGTTAAATCATATCACACGCAAATCATCAATATCGAAACAGTATTTGTAGAATTTCAATAAAAGCCACATCACTGTTCATATCGGTAAATATTATTCCATCGTGTTTGGAAAAATTGGAAATTGGAAAATTGGGGAAAAATTGGGAAAACAATAGAGCCTATTTTACTCCAGGGGGTCCCAGGATTACCCAACCAAAATTTCGTTGCAATCGGTTCAGCCGTTTTTGCGGTACATGGGAACAGACGGACGGACAGACATTTGGTGAATTATAATAAGATACTTGTGGAGGAGCTACTTGTCTTGGATACTTGTCAAGATACTTGTCAAGGCTTGTGGAGAAGCTAGAATATAGAACGGGCCTGGGCATAATCGAATGATAATAACAATGGAAATAAGAGTGTTTCTGAGGGAGGGGGTGGGAGGGGGGGGAGGAGGGGAGTAGGGGAGTAGGGGAGTAGGGGAAAAGATAGTTACGTGGAAAGGTAAGTACACCCCCATGTAAAGTTTTGACTTTTTCAACATATTTCAACATACAGCTATTTGATCTTCATTTCAACAATATTGATAGATAAAGGTGATATAATATAACAAATATCATGAAACATTTACATTTTGTAGTCCATTGTATAATTTAAATAAACATAAATGCAAATTTCGCATGTGGAAAAAGTAAGTACACCCTTGGCTCTAATAGGTGGTATTGCCCGCTTTGGCAGAAACAACCTCAAGTAGAGGTTTCCTATAACTGTCTACCAGTCTCTGACATCGACTGGGAGAAATTTTTCCCCACTCCTCCATGCAGAATTATTTCAGCTGTGCGATGTTTGAGGGGTTTCTTGCATGCACAGCTCGTTTCAAATCCCCCCACAACATCTCGATGGGATTTAGATCCGGACTTTGACTTGGCCTTTCCAGAACCATCCATTTCTTTCTTTTCAGCCATTCCTTGGTGGATTTACTGGTATGTTTAGGGTCATTGTCATGTTGCAAGGTCCACCTTCGGTTGAGCTTCAACTTTCCGACAGATGGCCTCACATTATCCTCAAGCACCCTCTGGTACAATGAAGAATTCCTAGTGGATTCTATGATGGTGAGCTGCCCAGGCCCTGATGCAGCAAAGCTGCCCCAAACCATAATATTTCCACCACCATGCTTTGCAGTTGGTATCAGGTTCTTGTGGTCAAATGCTGTTTGGTTTTCACCAAACATGTCTTCTGGTACTGTGGCCAAATAGCTCTACCTTTGACTCATCTGTCCAGGGCACATTGTTCCAGAAGTGCTGGTCTTTCCCTAGGTGTTCATTGGCAATCTTTAGTCTTGCCCTGATGTTCTTTCTGGACAGCAAAGGTTTCCTCCTGGCACACCTCCTGTCATGAAATTCTGTCTAACGTCTGAACCCAGGTGTCATGCGTCTTTTTCCCGCTACGCGGCCGTTATAAGAACTCAGTCATTCAGCGCTATGATCATACCTGAGACATTAACTGTATGCTATGCTGGTGCATAACTAGATGGTACGTACCGCCACTTTGTTACGGCTTGCTTGCTTGTACTCATTTGTAAACTCATTACTAGTTCCGATGTATGCTGAATATTGATATGATGTTCGCTGGTTCTCTTTACAGGTATTGTTCGGGATCAAATGATATTAAACTCATGATCTGAGCCAATGTTGTAACTCTGATTCTTACAACAATTAATATCATTCGGCTCTTGTTTTGATCGACAACGATGACTCATAAGCTGATTCTCGTCCCGATCTTCGGAGCGGATCCACAAGCATCGGACTCGTCTGCCCAGCTGCAGCACTGGCTTCGACTGCTGACGAGTTACCTCGGAGCCCAAGCGGATCTCACGGATGAGACAAAGCTCGCAGTGCTTAACTCTCGTGTGTCCCATTCTGTCTATCAGTACATTTCTCAGTGCGTCACATACGCTACTGCTGAAGCGGAACTACGCCGAATCTACATCAAGACTCGAAGCGTGGTCTACACCCAGTACCTGCTCTCCTCACGACGGCAGGACTCTTCGGAATCCATCGATCACTTCATTCAGGATCTCTGCCGTTTAGCGAAGGACTGTACAGGTGAACCTAGATCCCATGAACAAGTCTGTGATGATTTAATGAGAGATGCATTTGCTTCCGGGGTAAACTCACCGATGATACGTCAAAGATTGCTAGAAACTACCGATCTAACTTTTGAGACTACTCATAAGAATGCGCTCATTTACGACGAGGCGTGGAGACAATCGGAGGCATACGATCGTCACGATCGTCCGCACGTCACTGCGGGGCTAACCGGTGAGCGACCGGAGAGGGCTGCGGCAGCGGAGCGAGTGGATGCTGAACCTCCGCTGGAATTGGGGACAACGGACACTCTCGAGGCTTCGGGCCCGAGTGTGACCGCCGCTGATGCCACGACCCCATCTGCCGGGGTTACCGCAAAGTGCTATTTTTGTGGAAATCGAAATCATTTGAGAACAGTTTGTCCCGCGCGCGAAGCGACATGCCATTTGTGCTCACGGAAAGGTCATTTCTCAAAGGTATGCCGATCGACACGGGGCCAGCGAACGGACCAGCGAACTCGCCCGACATTGTCCGTGCTTTTCGCACGGTCCGGGGCACAATCTGCATCTCGTGCGACCTTGACTAGGATCCACTCGCAGCCTGCGAGGCGCCGTCGCGTGCCCTTGACTGTGATCTCCCCGCATGGGCCTTGCGCGGCACACATGCCCTTGACGGGAACTCTTTCATCGCCCGCGGCGATTTCACGCTCGACACTAGCTGGCGTCGGACCTGCGCGCGTGGCTCGATTGCCACCTCTGGATGTTTCGACAACTACAGGGCCACCCGGGTTAACCAACGCTGTTATTCCAGTCATGATTGAGGGACAGATGGTCAACGCCTTGATCGACACGGGTTCTACGAATAGCTATGTTGACTTGCGGCTCATCCAGAAGCATGGATGGCCAATTCTCGGGTCAACGCGCAGGATTTTCATGGCTTCCCAAGCTCTTTGGCTGCGTACCAAAGGCGAATGCCAGTTGAAGCTAGTGATCAATGGCCGCATTTTTCCGGATGTGCATTTAATGGTTTTACCTACGTTATGTGCAGAAGTGCTACTAGGTCACAATTTTCTCCGTCGACATGGACGGTTGGAAATGGAATTTGGAGGTGACAATACTCTCTCTGTGTGTGTTCTGGCCAGAATGGAAATTGAACCCCTGACACTGTTTCCAAATTTGACTCCTGACTGCACCCCGGTTGCCATTAAATCGCGACGATACTCGCGGGCTGACACACAATTTATAGCAGAGGAAACTAGTCGACTTCTAAAGGCGGGTATAATCGAACCTAGTCGATCGCCTTGGAGGGCTCAAGTTCTGGTAGTCCAGACAGAAAATCATCGCAAACGCATGGTAATCGACTACTCGCAGACGATTAATCGGTTTACGCAATTGGACGCCTACCCACTCCCGGGATTGGATTCCCTGGTTCGGCAGGTGGCCCAGTACTTGATCTACAGCACATTAGATCTCCGCATCGCGTATCATCAGATCCCTATCGTGGAGGCCGTTCGCATCTACACTGGGTTTGAATCCAGACAGAGGTTGTACCAGTTCACTCTATTACCTTTTGGGGTCACAAACGGGGTGGCATGTTTTCAAAGGGCTATAGATGACATAATCGCTAAGGAACACTTAACCGATGTCTTTGTTTACCTGGACAATCTCACAGTATGTGGGTACGATCAGGCCCATCATGATGCTAATTTGCAGCATTTCCTCCAGGTTGCGCGCAAGTATCGGCTAACTCTGAACAAGGATAAATGTCGCTATTCCGCCCGAACGATAGATCTCCTGGGGTACACCGTGACCCAGGGCACTATCACTCCAGACAAGGAGCGGCTGCGACCTTTGCTCGACATGGCCCCACCACATGATCGCGCTTCGTTGAAGCGTTCCCTCGGACTGTTTGCACATTACTCGAAGTGGGTCTAAAGTTTTTCTGAAAAGCTCCACCCACTTGTAGATTGCAAGGTGTTCCCCATGGGTCATGCTGCCAAGGCCGCTTTCCATGACCTGAAGTCCGACATAGCTGGCGCCGCTGTATCGTCTATCGATGACAGTCAACCCTTTGTTTTGGAAAGCGATGCGTCAGACCACGCAATAGCTGCCACGCTCTCTCAAGGGGGGTGACCTGTCACCTTTGTATACTGAATCGAGGCTCGTGAAAGAGCTAACATTTACTTCACAAACAAATCAACCAGACAAACAAAATATATAAAAAGAGGGAGTGGAAGACAAGATGGGGAGAGAAAGGGAAGCACACAAACACAACATTTGAGAGCAGGGAGATGTGTGGAAGGGAGAGGGCTTGGGGGGAGGAGGCGTGGGAAGGGGGGGGGGGGAGGGAGAAGTATAAAACACAAGGACACCAAGGACTTCCAGGACAGAAGTTGGTATTTCAAAAAAGTGGAATTGGGGTGAAATTAGCGGGGGTAGAAAAGATCAAGGTTTTGGATGGGGGAAGATAAGAGATGGTGGTGAACAGCTGTTTTAAAGACCTGGAGGGTGGAGTGGGATTGAAGAGAGTGAGGGAGTTTGTTCCAGAGGCGGGAGAAAAGAGGAATGAAGGAGTGAAGGTGAGCAGAGAGTCTTGATTTTGGCAGTTTGACCATAAGAGGGTTGCAGGCAGATCTTGTGTGACCTGTAGGAATATTTGCGGGACAGAGCCCAGAGAGAGCTGGGGGGGCATGGCCAGAGAGGAATCGGTAGAAGACGGAAAGACCACCAACCTGCCTGCGGTGAGTGAGTGAGAGGCCCTTGGAGTTAGCTTCATCGCGGGAGATTCCAATGATTCTGAATGCTTTGGTTTCAACAGCGTGAAGACGAGCTCGGTGTGAGGCAGGAGCACCAGCCCAGAGAGGAGAGCAGTATTCCATTGAGCTGCGGATGAAAGTCTTGTATGTGGTGAGGAGCTCAGGTGTGCCAAGGAAGGACTACGCACGACGGAGGATGCCCAGTCGGCGACTGGCTTTGGAGGCCAGATTTGAAATGTGGTTTTCCCAGGAAAGATCATGGCAGATAGTGAGACCCAAAAGCTTGAGTGACAGAACTTCTTGGAGAGGATTATTCAGAAAGTGGATGGGAGGGTTGTCCAGTCGGTCTTTTCGGAAAGACATCGTAAGAGTGTGAGATTTGTCAGGATTGAAAGACATGTTCCACTTGTTTTCCCAGTCTGTGATTTTGTCCAGGTCTGCAGAGAGTGAGGAGGCTGCAGACTGCCGATCTGAGGGATGAAGAATGGAGCGACAGAGAGTAGAGTCATCAGCAAAGAGATACAGAGGATTTTCAAGAGAGTCAGAGAGATCATTGATGAAGACCAGAAAAAGCACAGGGCCCAGAACACTGCCTTGTGGAACTCCAGCCTGAACAGGAAGAGGAGATGAGAGAAACCCATTCAGGGCCACACGTTGACTACGACTAGAGAGGAAGTCCGCCAGCCATGCGTGGAGATTTCCATGGATACCAAAAGAGGAGAGTTTGGTGAGCAGAGCGGGGTGCCAGACCGTATCGAATGCACGTGATATGTCAAGGGAGACTGCTCTAATTTCCTGTTTGGCATTGAGGACCTCCATCCATTGTTGACAAAGCAGAAGCAGCATGTCCAGAGTAGAGTGTCCAGGTCTGAAACCAAATTGATGATCAGAGATCAAGCCATTGGAGAAGAGGAAATATTTCATATCTGAAGCAATGATGGATTCCATGACTTTGCTGATAATTGGGAGAAGGCTGATTGGTCTGTAGTTACTGGGATCTGTTTTTGCACCTTTTTTGTGCAAAGCGGTGATGTTGGCAGATTTCCAAGCAGATGGAAGATGACCTTGAGCAAAAGAGAGGGTGAAGAGAACAGAGAGAGGGAGTGAAAGAGCGGAAGAACAGGATTTTAGGACCCGTGGACTGATGCCGTCAGGTCCAGTTGCAGAATCCGAGTCGAGGGTTGACAGAAACTTTTCCACCTTGTCAGGAGGAAAGGACACAGAGTCCAGGAGCAGCTGGGTATGACTGGGTATGGTGGTTACAGAGAGGGATGGGTTTGGGACACAAGATGTAGAGGCAAACACAGAGTTGAGGCATTCAGCTTTTTCACGTGCGGAGTCAGCCGTGTGGCCATTTGAGGTGAGGGAGGGGATGGAGGGGGAACAATCACCAGAAACACATTTGACTAGACGCCACCAGGATTTGGAAGAGGGAGACAGATAAGAGAGTTCGGTCCTGAGAACGGAGAGATATTGTTTCCTGGCTCTCCTGAGGGTGGACACACACTTGTTTCGGGCTTTGTGAAATGAAATGAGATTTCCTTCCGTTGGATTTGCTTTCCAGGAGACGAAAGCAAGTTGTTTCTGGGCAATAGCCTCACCACAAGATTCTGTGTACCATGGACGGGAGGAAGGGTATGACAACTGAAGACGAGATGGGATAAATCTGTGCATGAGAGAGAGCAATTTACTTTGGAAGAATTCCCAGGAGGTGCCTTCTTTTCAAGGACTCTCTCCTCCGCGGAGAAACGTCATTCGTCTGTCGAGAAGGAAGCGTACGCCATCGTTGAATCTATTCGGCGTTGGAGACCCCGATCTGCTTGGCAAATGTTTTCAGGTCATTACTGATCAGCAAAGCGTCGCTTTCATGTACGACACGCACCATGCTCAACGCATTAAGAATGAAAAGATCTCTCGCTGGCGGATAGAGCTGGCCAATTTTTGCTACACTATTAAGTATCGCCCACGCCCACGGCGGGATAATCTCGCTGCAGACGCATTATCACGCCCTTCGGTGTGTGCGAGTCTCACCTCCTTTGAGGATCTGCGGGTTCTTCATGAGACGTTGTGCCATCCCGGAGTGACGCGTTTCGCTCATTATGTGCGCAGTCACAATTTGCCCTACTCTGTCGAGGACATTCGGCAGCTGTGTCGCACTTGTTCCGTATGTGTTGAACTCAAACCTCGTTTCTACAAACCACCAATGGGTACACTGATTCAGGCTACTCGGCCTTGGGAGAGATTGGCAATGGACTTTAAAGGGCCTCTACCGGCTTCGTGCCTCCCTGCTAGTCCTAGCCTACCGGCCTCGGATAGCTCTCGCTATCTCATCACGATAGTTGATGAGTTCTCCAGATTCCCTTTTGCTTTCCCGTGCAATGATATGTCCTCTGCGACTGTTATCCGGTGTCTGCAGATTTTGTTCTCCATGTTCGGGAATCCGGCTTACGTACACACCGATCGAGGTGCTGTGTTTCTGTCCCAGTATGTGAGGACCTTTTTGCTCCAGCGCAATATAGCTTCAAGCTATACTACCCCGTACAGGCCTCAGGCGAACGGTCAGGTGGAAAGATTTAATGACATTATATGGAAGGCCATTATTCTGGGCCTTAAGTCTCGAGGACTAGAACTGGACCGATGGACCTGGATTGTGCACGGGGCGTTAAACTCGATCAGGACTTTATTATGCACAGCTCCTAATCAAACTCCTCACGACCGTCTGTTTCGTTACTCGCGTCGTTCTGGTGCTGTTCGACCTTTGCCGGGCTGGCTAGCTGAGCCCGGACCGGCTTTCCTCAAACGCGCTGTTCGTCAAAGTAAATATGACCCGCTTGTCGACAAGGTTCACGTTCTCCAAGCCAATCCCGAGCACGCTCGAGTGCTGCTGCCAAATGGACGCGAGTCTACTGTCTCCATGCGGGGATACCATTCAGCCGGAACTCGGCCAGGGGGACCCGTTGATGGGGAATTCACCGTCGGCTCCGCTCCCGCACATGCCCGATCCGGTCGGCCCTGAGCCGCCGCCCCCGTCTCCCGAGATGGGCGGTTATTCCGACGTGGGGGAATTTGGTCTCGCGGTTGAAGCTCCCGAATTTGGTCTCGCGGTTGAAGCTCCCGACGCTTCCCGAACACGCGCAGGAAGAGATATTCGACGCCCCGATCGCTACGGCTGGAACTGACATGACTCTCTGCTCTATGTACTCTTTTGCTACCTGAGTTACTATACTGCTATCCCGCTTGCTTTCACCCCTAGGGGTCGTGACGATTGAACGCCGGGGAGAATGTCATGAAATTCTGTCTAACGTCTGAACCCAGGTGTCATGCGTCTTTTGCCCGCTACGCGGCCGTTATAAGAACTCGGTCATTCAGCGCTATGATCATACCTGAGACATTAACTGTATACTATGCTAGTGCATAACTAGATGTTACGTACCGCCACTTTGTTACGGCTTGCTTGCTTGTACTCATTTGTAAACTCATTAATAGTTCCGATGTATGCTGAATATTGATATGATGTTCGCTGGTTCTTTTTACAGGTATTGTTCGGGATCGAATGATATTAAACCCATGATCTGAGCCAATGTTGTAATTCTGATTCTTACAACACCTCCCATGTAGATCAAATTTGTGCAGCCTCTTTCTAATGGTAGACTCGTGCACTTTGACATCAACAGTGGCAAGAGCTACCTGTAGGTCCCGTGATGACATTCTGGGGTTCTTAGAGACTTCTTTCAGCATCTTGCGGTCTGCTCTCTGGCTGAACTTGCTGGGGCGACCTGGCCTGAACAAGTTGGCAGTTGTTTGGAATCTTTTCCACTGTCTTGTAGATGATCTTCCGGACAGTCGAATGATTGATTTCAAATTGTTTGGAGATCTTTTTAAATCCCTTCCCAGACTCGTAGGCATCTATAACCTTCTTTCTGAAGGCCTCAGAGCGCTCTTTGATCTTGGCATGGTGACGCCGCACACTTCAACAACAAAGAGCAAACCAAACTAAATGTCTGAGGTTTAAATAAGACAGGTTCCTCCAAGATCCTCTCTAACGATGTTCTAATCATTTGCACCTGAGCTGGTGCACCTGATTCTAATTTTAGGTATTTGAAGGAGTGATAAATGTAGCGGTGTACTTACTTTTTCCACATGCAAAATTTGCATTTATGTTTATTTAAATTATACAATGGACTAAAAAATGTAAATGTTTCATGATATTTGTTATATTATATCACCTTTATCTCTCAATATTGTTGAAATGAAGATCAAATAGCTGTATGTTGAAATATGTTGAAAAAGTCACAACTTTACATGGGGTGTACTTACTTTTTCACATGACTGTAGAAACAGCAAGGTAGAAGGACAAGATATAAAGAGACTTGGAGGAAGAAAGTACACTGGGAATAATGAGAGCAAGGGGATCTCAAAGGGGGGCATAGGAGGTAAACAAGCTGGGTACAGGCACAAACTGTCAATCACAAAAGTTGTCGGGAAAACTGTGGAAGAAGCAGAAATGGAACAACAATAAAAACCATCGAAGATTAGCGTGAGGCAGTGGGGGGAGAAAATCCGATAACCAGCAAACATGGAGAGAGGTGCGATTGTGGAGGGGGAATGATGGTGGAAAATATCATGGGTATGGATGGGTGGTGGCCTAAGGTGGTAGTGAACATTAAGCACTGGAGGGAAGAATGAGATTGAAGAGATTGCAGAAGTTGGTTCCACAGGTGTGAAGAAAGAGGAACAAATGAATAGAGGTGAGCATTGAGCCAGGATTTTGTGAGTTTCACAAAAAGGGGGTTACTAACATATCGCGTGTGTCCTGTAGAAACCTATGAGTAAGCGGGAGGCTGGAGGGAGGAGGGAGAGAAGATGGAAAGGGCAGAGAGTGCAACAACAACAACAGGCATTTTAAGGCCATTTTCCCTGCTGGAGCGGGGGTTAGCCTTGCAGGCCCCATGACAATCTTCTCAATTTTGCCCTATTTTCTGCATCTCCCCTTGTTAGCCCCCTTGCCCGCATTTCTTCTTCCACCATCTTTAGCCAAGTCTTTCTCGGTCTTTCCAGACCAAAGAAAAGGGCAGAGAGTTCAAGACCAAAAATTAGGTGGTCGTAGACTGATAGGCCACTGACCTGTCTGTGATGTGAAAGTAGATATACACGGAATCCCCCCCTCCTCTCCCGCCTCTGGAACAAACTCCCTCACTCTCTTCAATCCCACTCCACCCTCCAGGTCTTTAAAACAGCTGATCACCACCATCTTTTTTTTTTCTTTTTTCTTTTTTGTATACAAGATCGAGGCTCGTGAAAGAGCGAACATTAATCACACAGAAAGACAAACCGACACATAAAACATATAACATCGGGAGCGGTAGACAAGATGGGGAGAGAGGGGGAAGGACACAAACACAACATTTGAGAGCAGGGACCGAGAGACATGGAGACATCGAGAGATCTGTGGGAGGGAGAGGGCTTTGGGGGGGAGGCATGTGAAGGGGGGGGGGGGTGGGAGAGGTATAAACATATGGACACTGCCAGGATATCCAGGAAATAAGTTGGAATTTCAAACAAGGTGGATCTGGGGTGAATTAGTGGGGGTAGAAAAGATCAAGGTTATGGATGGGGGAAGATAAGAGATGGTGGTGAACAGCTGTTTTAAAGACCTGGAGGGAGGAGAGGGATTGAAGGGAGTGTGGGAGTTTGTTCCACAGGCGGGAGAAAAGAGGAATGAAAGAGTGAAGGTGAGCAGAGAGCCGAGATTTCGGCAGTTTAACCATCAGAGGGTTGCTGGCAGATCTTGTGCGACCTGTAGGAATATTTGGGGGACAGAGCACGGAGAGAGCTGGGGGAGCAAGGCCGGAGAGGAGTCGGTAGAAGACAGAAAGACCACCTACCTGCCTGCGGTGAGTGAGTGAAAGGCCCTCAGAGATAGCTTCATCGCGGGAGATTCCAATGATTTTGAAAGCTTTGGATTCAACAGCGTGAAGCCGAGCCAGGTGTGATGCAGGAGCACCAGCCCATAGGGGAGAACAGTATTCCATTGAGCTGCGGATGAAAGCCTTGTATGTGGTGAGGAGCTCAGGTGTGCCGAGGAAGGACTTCGCACGACGGAGGATGCCCAGTCGGCGACTGGCTTTGGAGGCCAGCTTGGAAATGTGGTTTTCCCAAGAAAGATCATGGCAGATAGTGAGACCCAAAAGCTTGAGTGACAGAACTTCTTGGAGAGGATTGTTGAGAAAGTAGATGGGAGGGTTGTCCAGTCGATCTTTTCGGAGAGACATAGTAAGAGAGTGAGATTTGGCAGGATTGAAAGACATGTTCCACTTGTTTGACCAGTCTGTGATTTTGTCCAGGTCTTCAGAGAGTGAGGAGGCTGCAGACTGCCTATCTGAGGGAAGAGGAATGGAGCGGCAGAGAGTGGAGTCATCAGCAAAGAGATAGAGAGGATTTTCCAGAGAGTCAGAGAGATCATTGATAAAGACCAGAAAAAGCACAGGGCCCAGCACACTTCCTTGGGGAACTCCAGCCTGAACAGGAAGGGGAGATGAGAGAAATCCATTCAGGGCCACACGTTGACTACGACCAGAGAGGAAGTCCGCAAGCCATGCATGGA
The DNA here is from genome assembly GCF_964187855.1 of Myxine glutinosa. Classification (NCBI taxonomy): domain Eukaryota; kingdom Metazoa; phylum Chordata; class Myxini; order Myxiniformes; family Myxinidae; genus Myxine; species Myxine glutinosa. The sequence goes on along the minus strand of NC_136264.1, from coordinate 191,633,873 downwards.
GATTTCCATGGATACCATAGGAGGAGAGTTTGGTGAGCAGAGCTGGGTGCCAGACCGTATCAAAGGCCCTTGATATGTCAAGGGAGACAGCTCTGATTTCCTGTTTGGCATTCAGGACCTCCATCCATTGTTGAGACAGCAGAAGCAGCATGTCCAGAGTAGAGTGACCTGGTCTGAAACCAAATTGATGATCAGAGATCAAGCCATTGGAGAAGAGGAAAGATTTCATATCCGAAGCAATGATGGATTCCATGACTTTGCTGATAATTGGGAGCAGGCTGATTGGTCTGTAGTTGCAAGGATCTGTTTTTGCACCTTTTTTGTGTAAAGCGGTAATGTTAGCTGATTTCCAGGATGCTGGCAGATGACCTTGAGCAAAAGATAGGGTGAAAAGAACAGAGAGAGGGTGAGATAGAGCGGCAGAGCAGGATTTTAGGACCCGTGGGCTGATGCCGTCTGGTCCAGTTGCAGAATCAGAGTCGAGGTTTGACAAAAACTCCTCCACCTTGTCAGGAGAGAAGGACACAGAGTCCAGGAGCATTTGGGTTCGACTGGGAAAGGTGGGAACAGAGAGAGATGGGTTTGGGACTAAGGATTTCGAGGCGAACACAGAGTTGAGGCATTCGGCTTTGTCACGTGCGATGTCAACTGTGTGGCCATTTGAGGTAAGGGAGGGGATGGAGGGGGAACAAACACCAGAAACGGATTTGACCAGACGCCACCAGGATTTGGAGGAAGGAGACAGTTTTGAGAGTTCATTCTTGAGTGAGGAGAGATAGTGCTTCCTGGCACTCCTGAGGGTAGACACACACTTGTTCCGAGCTTGGTGGAAGGAACTGAGATTTCCTTCAGTTGGATTAGCCTTCCAAGAGGCAAAGGCAAGTTGTTTCAGGGCAACTGCCTCACCACAAGATTCAGTGTACCATGGACGGGAGGAAGGGTAAGACAATTGAAGGCGAGATGGGATAAATCTGTGCATGAGAGAGATCAGTTTGCTTTGGAAGAATTCCCAGGAAGAATTGATGTCAGAGGCAGTGGAGATGGGAGACCAATCTAGACGATTGATGGCTGCTTGAAGACCGTCCCAGTCAGCCTGAGTGAAATGCCAGACTCGTCGACGCTGAGGAGGCTCTCTGAGAATGGCCAGAGAGATGTCCACTTTGACAAGCACATGATCAGAAGAACCGATTGGAGCAGAAGAAGAGCAGCAGACATTAGCAGGGAAGTTTGTCATAACCAAGTCTAGAAGAGAAGATACTCCATTGGCTGAGATCCGGGTCGGGAAATTGACAGATTGTGTCAATCCCAGTGAGTCACAGAAGTCCTTTGCTGAGGTGCCATGACTAGTGAGAGAGGAACCCACACCCAACCAGGTGGCATGATGACAGTTGAAGTCACCACATATGAGGAAGAGAGAGTTGGGATGAGTGGATAGAAGTTGGTCCATGTTGTCAGACATTGAAATGTAGATGGAGTCATCACTGTTTGGGGGACGGTACAGAACACATATGAACAAAAGGTGGGAGCGGAGAGGAAGCCGTAACCAGAGGTACTCCTGCGGGTGAGGAGGAAAGAGAGCAGTGCAAGGAGAGTGAGGAAGAGAGTTTTTGACAAAGATAGCCACCCCACCACCAGGCCGAGGCTCAGGTCTATCATACCGGAGGAGGGAGTAACCAGGAAGAGATATTAAGGAATCAGAGACATCTTGAAGGAGGAAAGTCTCTGTTAAGCAGATCAAGTCTGGATTGTCAGAAGCAACCTGTATGGAGAGATCAGTCAGGTTTGAGCGAAGGCCCCGGATGTTTGAGGTCCATACCGTTAATGAAGAGAGAGGGGGGCATCGGGTACAGGACAGGGGAGGGGAGGAGTAGGGTAAGATGAAGGATGAGAGGGGGAGGTAGGGAGAGCAGTTGATAGTGTTTCAGATGTTGCAGAAGAGTTCCAAGAAAGTGAAGGATGAGGAGGATGAAAGGTTTGCTGGTGAAGGGATGCGGCACAGTGAGGGGTTGTTTGAGGGGGGGCAGAGGAAAGTAGAAGGTTTGGGGGGGTGGAGGTATGAGATAGAAGGGAGACGAAGTGGGGAGGAGGCAGCTTGGAGGAAGAGGGTGGAGGAGAGAGAATTGGAGAGGAATGGTATGGGGGGAGAATTGAATGGGAGGGATTGGGGGGGAGTTTTGAAGGGGAGGAGTGAGGGGGGAGTTTAGGAGGGGAGGGGCAAGGGGGGAGTTTTGGAGGGAAGGGGAAAGGGGGGAGATCAGGAGTGGAGGGGCAAGGGGGGGATTGGGAGGGGAGGGGCAAAGGGGAAGTTTAGGAGGGGAAGGGCAAGGGGGGAGTTCAGGAGTGGAGGGGCAAGGGGGGAGTTTAAGAGTGGAGGGGCAAGGGGGAAGTTTCGGAGTGTAGGTGCAAGGGGGGGGGATTTGGATGGGAGGGGCAAGAGGGGAGTTTAGAAAGTGGATGATTAATGAAAGACGAACATTGATAACAAATTGGGTTTGTTGTGATTTTCAAGTTAGCAATCCGGTTCAGGATGATGGAGGAGGGATGGAATGAATGTGAATTTAGACCATGTAGTGAGGGAGACGTATAAGATATTGAATTTCTTTTTTTTGAAGTGGAATGAGTTGGAGAGGAAATTGAGAAAAGCCTTTTAAATAGGAAGAAAAACAGCGTGTTGTAATATACCACTGAATAAAAAACAGAAGGGGAAAGGTTAAACATATTTAAAAATATTTAAACAGAACTATGAACAATCTTATATGCACAAAAATACCAACGGGGGGAGAGCCGAGAGGGACCACCACGAGTCACGTGAACAGGGCAAACGGTGGATGGCAAGGAGATAATGGGGGTGGGGCGAACAGCACACCTGGACAGAAAATACAGGATGAGACAACAGTACACGTGGAGAAAATAAAATAAATGTTTTTGTTTTTTTTTGTTTTTTTTGGGGGGGGGGGGGGGTGGGGAATTAGAACGTTAGACAGTATTATGTTCGGGGTAGAAGGGAAAAAACCAAGAGCCAAGCAAAACACACTTAAGTTAACAAAACACCGACGGGGGTACAACTACAAGGCCACACACAAGGGCAGAAAACGATTAATTAATTACGAGTTACAGGAAATTCAAACCAAAACTAACTATAATCAAACAATATCACATGGACGATAAAATAACGAATTGAAATTTGACAATCTATCTGGGGAAATGGGGGAGAAACACGTGGTCGAAGAACGAACGAACGAATAAGAATGAATAAACGAATGAGCACAGAGAAGGTAGTCTTTTTTTTGTTTGTTTTTTTTGAGTTGAGATTTACATAAGGAAGTAGGCTTTGGGGTGGAAAGACTGCGAAAACAGAGAACGAAAGTTATTGGATCACAAACGACAGGCGCTGAGAGAAAAACAAAGCCTCAAGGTTGTACAGTGTACACTGTACAAGACCTCGAGACGACACGAATTAACGCGATTTTCAATACAGGTATGAAAGATTTGCACCGAAAATCTTTGACGGGACAATAAACGTACATACACCATAAAAGAAATACAGTTATAACGAAAATACAAATTGGAACAATGACAACTTCGATTTCGATGGAGAGCGTGGAGACCTGCGAAAAAACGAACCGTCGCCAGCAAGACCGGAAACGGAAGTCAAAATTCAGAGTTTTTGATAAAGATAGCAACCCCGCCTCCAGGACGAAGCTCAGGTCTATCATACCGGAGGAGGGAGTAGCCCGGGAGAGATACTAAGGAATCAGAGACATCATAAAGGAGGAAAGTTTCTGTTAAGCAGATCACATCTGGTTTGACAGAAGCAACCTGTATGGAGAGATCAGTTAAGTTTGAACGAAGGCCCCGGATGTTTGAGGTCCATACCGTTAATGAAGAGGAAGGGGGAGCATCAGATACAGAACAGGGGGGAGGAGGGGTAGGGTAAGATGTGGAAGAGGTGGAAGAGGTAGGGAGAGCTGTTGAAGGTGTGTCAGAGATTTCATAATAGCTCGGAGAAAGGGAAGGATGGGGCGGACAAAAGGTTTGATGGTGATTGGGTGTGGCACAATGAGGTGTTATTTGAGGAGGGGGAAGAGCGAGGCAGAAGGTTGGGGGAGATGGAGGTGAGAGTTGGAAGGGGGAAGAAGCGGGGAGGACGCTTTGAGGAGGGGGAGTGAGAGGGGGGAAATTGAGAAGCAATGAGGGTGGGGAGATTTGAAGGGGAGGGGTGAGGGGGGAGTTTGGGAGGGAAGGGACAAGGGGAGGGATTTGAAAGGGATGGGATATGGGGGAGATTTGGAGGGGAGGGGTGAGGGAGGAGTCTAGGAGGGGAGGGGCGAGGGGGCGTCTTGGCGGGGAGGGGTGAGGGGGTAGTTTAGGAGGGAGGGGGCAAGGGGGGAGATTTGAAAGGGATGGGTGATGGGGAAGATTTGGAGGGGAGGGGTGATGGGGAAGATTTGGAGGGGAGGGGTTATGGGGAAGATTTGGAGGGGAGGGGTGAGATTGGATTTTAGAAAGTGTACGATTTATGGGAAACGAACATTTATTGCAAAATGAGTTTCTTGTGACCTTCGAGTTAAAAATACGTTTAAGGACGCTGGATGGAGGATGGAGTGCAGGAGAGTTTAGGGAATGTAGAAAAAAGGCACTATAGGAGATGGATATTTTTTTTGGGATGAATTGATTTGGTGAGCAAGTCGAAAGCAGCCTTTTAAAGAAGAAGAAGAAAAAGGTGTTATAAAATATGACGGAATACATAACTTGAGGGGAAAGTGTAAACATTGAAGGTTAATAACAGTGAAAACTATCTGGGGAAATGGGGGAGAAACACGTGGTCGAAGAACGAACGAACGAATAAGAATGAATAAACGAATAAGAGAAGGAAATGTTTTTTTTTTGTTTGTTTTTTTTGAGTTGAGATTTACACAAGGAAGTAGGCTATGGGTGAAAAGACTGGGAATACAGAGAACGAAAGTTATTGGATCACAAACGACGGACCGCCGAGAGAAAAACAAAGTCTCAAGGTTGTATAGTGTACACTGTACAAGGCCTCAAGACACGACACGAATTAACACGATTTTCAATACAGGTATGAAAGATTTGCACCGAAAAATCTTCGTCGGGACACAATATACGTACAACACCATAAATAAATACAGTTTTAACGAAAATACAAATGGGAACAATCACTTAACTTCGATTTCAAATCGTTCGCGACGCGGCAAAGGCCTTGCTCGCGACACGGCAAACAGACGATCAATTTATGAAAGATAAACACCGAGAAACAACCAAAGTTGCACACAATAACTTCACACACCGAAAGATAAATACAGTTTCGACAAAATACAATTGTGAACAGACTTAACTTCGAATAACGTGGAGACCGAGTGGAGCTTCGAAAATCCCTCCCACCGTCTCCGAGATCTCTTATCTTCCCCCATCCAAAACCTTGATCTTTTCTACCCCCGCTAATTTCACCCCAAATCCACTTTTTTGAGGTGACTTTTGTCTTCTTTCCTGGAAGTTCTTGGTGTCCTTGTGTTTTATACTTCTCCCTCCCCCTCCTCCCCGCCTTCCCACGCCTCCTCCCCCCAAGCCCTCTCCCTTCCACACATCTCCCTGCTCTCAAATGTTGTGTTTGTGTGCTTCCCCTTTTCTCCCCATCTTGTCTGCCGCTCCCTCTTTTTATATATTTTGTTTGTCTGGTTGATTTGTTTGTGAAGTAAATGTTAGCTCTTTCACGAGCCTTGATTCAGTGTTCAAAAAAAACAAAAAAAAAACAGGCCCAGAGACTCGTCTTCATTGAAAGAGATAACAATGATGTTGAAAGCCTTGATGTCCATGGTGACAAGGTAAGAAAGGTGTGAGGCAAGTGTTGCCAACCAAGAGGGGAGAACAGTACTTCATCGAGCCGCGGATGAAGGCCTTGTCGGTAGATAAAGGTTTAGACTGCATGACAGAGGAGGCCCAGTCAGCTGATGGCTTTGGACGCCAACTTGGACATGTGCTACGCCTAATAAATATCAAAAAATTAATTGAGATGTCAAAAAATGTTTGCACAAAAATAACAAATGAGCCTGATCTCTCATTTAATTACAACTACCCAATCCCATGTTGTGCTAGGTCTGCGAATGCCACTAAATCATTGGCAATATTATCCTTGAGCTTTATCACATAAACTAGTGGTACACCTGGTGGTACAATTTGGTAGCAAAAACCTTTGAAATGTTTTTGTTAATTTTTTTTTGAAAATGTGGAACTCTTACTACATGTTGAACGGTATATGGCAATAGCAGTAAGCATAACTACCACATATTTTTGTTGTAATAGTTTAAGTGAAAAACCTGACTTGGAGAAAAAGTTATTTGTTTTTTTCTTGGCAGGAGACTACTGTTATCTTAAAACCAACCAATCCTCGGTGGGTAACTAACTACCAAACTCGTGTTGTTAGTCACAGCGTAAACTTATTTTATTTTGATCTCTGGCTAACCCTAACAACTCGGTTGCCCTTCAAATGCCTTCGGGCCATGCATCCTTGGGTTAATCTCGAATTCCTTTTTTTTCTTCTTTTTTTGTGTACAAGATCGAGGCTCGTGTAAGAGCAAACATTAATCACATAAAAACAAACTGACACATAAAACATACAATAAAGGGAGCGGGAGACAAGATGGGGAGAGAGAGGGAAGCACACAAGTACAACAGCAGAGAACAGGGACATCGGGAGATCTGTGGGGGGGAGAGGGCTTGGGGGGGAGGAGGCAAGGGAAGGGGGAGAGGGGGTGGGAGAGGTATAAACACATGGATACTGCTAGGACTTCCAGGAAAGAAGTCGGTATTTCCAAAAAGTGGATCTGGGGTGAATTAGCGGGGGTAGGAAAGATGAAGGCTTTGGATTGGGGAAGATAAGAGATGGTGGTGAACAGCTGCTTTTTACTTGGTGCTGCCCTAAGCACCACCCCTGCTTTCTAAATACTGGCCTAACTTTATACCTTTTAATTAATTAATTAATTTTACAAATGCTGTCTTAACTTGGTCAATCTTTTAACTTTGATCTAACTTTTATCTTGCAACATATTCCTTTAATCACTGGCATAATCAACATCGTTGGCTTTAAAATTTCTTTTCCTTTCTTTGAAAATTCCTTTGACTTTTAATTTCTCAATTTTCTTTTTTACTACCAGGCTAATCACAATCCTTGGAATTTATCCACCAGGCCAAACTTTTCCACTTTTCCTTCCGCCCCGTCCATCAGGTTGTGAGGGTGGCCGCGCTTTCTTCAACGCCGTGAAAGACGGCGATGCTGTGGTGTTCGCGAGTGACGATGAGCAGGACCGCATACTCTGGGTGCAGGCTATGTATCGGGCCACGGGACAGACGCACAAACCGGTGCCACCCACACAGGTGCAGAAGCTGAACGCTAAGGGAGGTGGAGGCAGCAGAACCAACAACCCGCAGCTCGACGCTCCCATCTCTCAGTTCTGTGAGTTGAGAATTGATTGAGCATCAAATCCGGGGGAAATAACGTTGGGGAAGTTTTTGCCTGGTTTAATCCAGCGATTTAATAACTGGTAGTTGGGATTTAATTTCAAGGATAAGAGCTTTCATTTTCAAATGATGAAAGGATTCATGTTTTCGGTTTTCTATATCTCAATAGGAACTTAGACAATTCAGAACGTTTGTTGCATCAATGGGTGAACAAAGATGTAGTTTTATTGATCTAGTGTGTGAGTGTAACCAGAAACCCGTTGTTGTTAGAGGTGGCTTTTCATTTAAATGTTGTTTTTAAAAAAAACATTAATCCACATTGAATTGCACTTCGGAGACGGTTATTAGCCGCGTCGCAGACGCTGCTCATAGAGTGCCCTCTGCTGTTGTTGTTGTTGTTGTTCTTCTTCTTCTTCTTGTTGTTCTTGCAGAGAAGACAAAACCTTGAAGCTCCACCCATTTTGGGAACCGTAGCTCCACCCATTTTGGGAGAGGCTTCATATAAACAAATATCCACCATTTTATTAACTCGCATAGCTTTGAGGCCTGTTTTGTAGGCCCGTGGTGTCTTCCTCTCTCACACAGTTTTATTTCAAATCAAATTCGATATATCATTTCATTTTTCACAGTCGCTAACATAGTTTTAGACTCGGTTGAAAAAAAACGGGAAGAAAATCCGATGAAAGTTGCCCTTTATAGAACGAAATGAATTCTCAAAGGCCTGTAACTTCAAGTCCATTGAGATATATATTTTTTAAATCGCGGCATGCTCAGTCATACACCGCCCGAAATAACAGATGGGAAAATGCCGAGATATATATATTTTGTTTAAATCGCGGCATGCTCAGTCATACACCGCCCGAAATAACAGACGGGAAAATGCCGAGATATATTAAAAATTCGTCCATTTGATGACAATCGTCACGATGAAATATTTAATTTATACGTCGTCACAATAATGTGGAGAGAGGAGCATAGCTTCGTTCACGTGTCGCCTCACACGGGAAATTGCCGAGATATATATTTTTTTAATCGCGGCATGGTCAGTCATACACCGCCTGAAATAACAGACGGGAAAATGCCGAGATATATTAAAAATTCGTCGCCACACACGGGAAATTGCCGAGATATATTTTCACTTTGCACAAAAATAACATCAAGTAATCGAATCAATAGGAATGTCCTGTGCCTATAACATCGACGTTATAGGCACAGCTGCATCTAGGCATTGTGTAACATCGACGCAGCTTTTGTTTTAATTAAAACTTTTTGTACTTCTTGTGCTTCATATGCAGAGATTCACCTCAAAGCCTCAGAGCACACCGACATGGCATACAACACCGACATGGCATACAACACCGGCATGGCATACAACACCGACATGGCACACAACACCAACATGGCATACAACACCGCCATGATACTAACTTCAAATATGAACAGGATTTGCATATTGGGTCACAGAATTGGTTCACCAAAAGTCAGATCGATTGATTTGGCCGTTTTGATATATCAGCTGTTTATGTGACACCAAATTTGCTCCATTTTGATCAAGTGGGACTTTTTGTGGATTTATTACTACCATACCTCAAAAATTCTCAATATGTCAAATTGAAACTTACACACTTTTACGTATCTGTATTACGTGTGAATAAAATTTTGTCACATTTAGTCAAAGGCAAGGTCAAGGCCTTCCGGAACATGCAAAACACCTATGAGGCTGCAATTGGAAAATGCATCAGCCAAATTTGTTGTTCATAACATTCACACATGTAAAACACTTGATAGGCCAAACACTCTCATGTCAAAAGATAGGGTCAAAAACGTTATACAGCACAATATCTCAAAACATTATTGACGGATTTGGACGGAACTTGGTGGACAGATTGGGTGTGTGAAGGACGAATTGATTTGATTTTGGTAAAGATCCAGATCATAATTTTAAAGTGATTCTTCACCATTAAAAGATAGGCCCAAAAAAGGATATAAAGCATGAAATCTCAAAGACTTGTGGACAAGTTATGACAAAGCTTGGTGGATGAGTTGGTTAGGTGACAAGAACAAGCCGATTCGATTTTGGCTCAGTGCCGGATCCAGATTCGGCCTATCAGTGGGATACAAAATGTAAACTGTTCAGCCTGGCGGAGGTATGCGCTCTATAGAGTGCCGTGCTAGTTCTGTCTGTAATTTGTATCTTAAAAATCCAATGGTGTCTTTTTACAAGGGTCGGGCTTAGGGCTCATTTAAATGTACCAGTTAAGTGTAGGATATCCTCATTTTCAATTTCGGATTATCCTTGATCTACAACTGCTCCAGAAGCAGTAGACCAATGACTGCTTCAGAAGTTAGGAGGGTGTCTTCATATAATTTACATGGTGATGAGATCGAAGGTCATTTAAGGATTTCAGGCTCTGTTTAGGCATTGATTGAGGGAAAGACCATAATTTCTCCTATTCTGCCTCGTGATTAAAAATTATAGTGGATTGGCATGGGTGTTCCTGAAGCAGGTTAAAATTTTCTCCCTTTTTCAATTTAATGATTGATCAAATGTTTTTTTTCTTACCTAATGCAGAGTGTGCTTATTAAAGCACTTTGTTATTTTTGTTCCAGTTTAATTTCCCCCTGTTTTGGTCATTTTATTTTCTGCTTTAAGTGTGCATTATATTCTCATTTATCCCCCCCTATCCCTGGCCCAATCCTTCCAAGGCAAATTACACCAAAGGCAGTCAGGCCACCACTGTGATCGATTGTACTGAGGTGTGCTGGCCTTCGCGTCTATGAACCGTTTCACAAAATGGAGACATTCAACTCGGCTAGTGGAAAATAGACTTTTAATTGACTTGTGGTGGTGGGAGAGGGGGTTACGGAATATTATTGTTCAAAGCATGATGCCGGTTGAAAAGAGAGAAAGAAAGAAGGAGAAACAGAGACAGAGACAGAGACAGAGACAGAGACAGAGACAGAGACAGACAGAGACAGACAGAGAGAGAGAGAGAGAGAGAGAGAGAGAGAGAGAGAGAGAGAGAGAGAGAGAGAGAGAGAGAGAGATAGATAGATAGATAGATAGACAGACAGACAGACAGACAGACAGACAGACAGACAGACATGACTTTTATGCCCTTTTATTACAAAAGTATAAAAATAAAGATTGCTTACAGTCAAAACAAAATAAACAAACTAGTTACATACAATTTTACCATCGGGGAAATCAAAACCAACAAACCGTTAAGCTACCAAAAAAAGCACAAAGGATATTTAGTAAAGACTAGAGAGAAAGCACCAAACGGCCATCAGATATTTTACAAAAATCCTTTACACACCACATTCTTTCAAAGAGTTCAAGTTGGCTGGAAAGCGAGTAACAGTGAAAATCGAGTTTTATCCGGCTTTCGCAAAATGCTCTGAACATTGCTACAGTATCTGTACTGTACAAATCATTCTTTATCTTTGATTTTCTGGTTTTGTAAATTGCCAATTTTGCTTGGGAAATGAAAACGTTTGCAAGAATTGTTGCTTGGATGTTAAAGGGGCCACTTGGACCAAAAATGAAAATTGAAAATTGCAATCAAGGGAAAGACGTGCAAATAGCACTTTCAAGAAAATAAAAAGAGGAGTTAAACGATTGCGTCGAATATATGCATGGGGCAAGGTTTCTCTCTGTCCACAAAAGGGACACTGATCACTTGTCGCTTGTGAAAAGCGGTGAATGAGAGAGTTTGTGGGTATTATTCAATGTGCGATTCTCCATTGGAGATCACCAGCACGTTTTGGCACAGGATTTTTATAGTACCATCCCCAGTTTGGGGAGAAAGGAGGAGTGTGTGGCAGGACTGCAGACCACTTGCAAGGTGCTGGGGGAGACAAGGAGGGGAAAAGAGCTTTTAAACATTGGAGATACAAGGGTTTACGGTTATCACTGGAAGAGGAAAAGGAGCGGCCAAACTTTATTGGCTCCAAGTTTTCAGAGGCCGACAAAAAAAGGTTGGGGAAAAGAGAGAGGCTCAGCTCAGAGGGAGGTACAGGACGAACCAACCAAGGTTGGGAGGTACCGTAGGCACGAAGCACCACCCTTAAACATCTGTCTAATTGGCGAGATGATCTGACGCCAGTCACTGAGGCAATAGCAGCAACACTTAGCCACTTATCATTGGCATTGTTTTTAAGGTGGCATACTTTAGTTATTGATGCAGACACAAACTTTTGAATGAAGGCCCTGCTCTTATCAAAACCTTCAAAAAGTGAGTTGTAAAACAGTGGCTCGTTGAAAAACATGGATCTCTCGTACGTAGTATGATCGCGATGGCTTGTGAAAGCTTGCCATGCATTTAACAAACTTCGGTAGAAAGAAGGGAGTGAAGAGATATCAAACTTCCTCTCAAACTTCCTCTCTTCTCTCTCCTTGCACTGCCCTCTCTCCACCCCACCCCCAGGAGTACCTCTGGCTACAGCTTCCTCTCCGCTCTCACCTTTTGTTCATATGTGTTCTGTACCGTCCTCCAAACAGTGATGACTCCATTTACATGTCGCTGTCTGACAACATGGACCAACTTCTATCAACTCATCCCAACTCTCTCTTCCTCATATGTGGCGACTTCAACTGTCATCATGCCAGCTGGCTGGGTGTGCGTTCCTCTCTCACCAGCCATGGCACCACAGGAAAGGACTTCTGTGACTCATTGGGACTGACACAATCTGTCAAACTCCCGACCCGGATCTCAGTCAATGGAGTATCTTCTCTTATATACTTGGTTATGACAAACTTCCCTGCAAATGTCTGATGCTCTTCTTCTTCTCCAATCGGTTCTTCTGATCATGTGCTTGTTAAAGTGGACATCTCTCTGGCTATTCTCAGAGAGCCTCCTCAGCGCCGACGAGTCTGGCATTTCACTCAGGCCGACTGGCACGGGCTGCAAGCAGCCATCAATCATCTGGACTGGTCTCCCATCTCTACTGCCTCTGACATCAATTCTTCCTGGGAATTCTTCCAAAGCAAATTGCTCTCTCATGCACAGATTTATCCCATCTCGTCTTCAGTTGTCTTACCCTTCCTCCCGTCCATGGTACACTGAATCTTGTGGTGAGGCAGTTGCCCTGAAACAACTTGCCTTTGCCTCTTGGAAGGCAAATCCAACTGAAGGCAATCTCAGTTCCTTCAACCAAGCTCGGAACAAGTGTGTGTCTATCCTCAGAAGTGCCAGGAAGCACTATCTCTCCACACTCAAGAATGAACTCTCAAACCTGTCTCCTTCCTCCAAATCCTGGTGGCGTCTGGTCAAATCCGTTTCTGTTGTTTGTGCCCCCTCCATCCCCTCCCTTACCTCAAATGGCGACACAGTTGACACCGCACTTGACAAAGCCGAATGCCTCAACTCTGTGTTTGCCTCAAAATCTTGTGTCCCAAACCCATCTCTCTCTGTTCCCACCTTTCCTAGTCGAACCCAACTGCTCCTGGGCTCTGTGTCCTTCTCTCCTGCCAAGGTGGAGAAGTTTTTGTCAAACCTCGACTCTGATTCTGCAACTGGACCAGACGGCATCAGCCCACGGGACCTAAAATCCTGCTCTTCCGCTCTATCTCACCCTCTCTCTGTTCTTTTCACCCTCTCTTTTGCTCAAGGTCATCTGCCAGCATCTTATCTTGGAAATCGACAAACATTACTGCTTTACACAAAAAAGGTGCAAAAACAGAACCTTGCAACTACAGACCAATCAGCCTGCTCCCATCAGCAGTCATGGAATCCATCATTGCTTCGGATATCAAATCCTTTCTCTTCTCCAATGGCTTGATCTCCGATCATCAATTTGGATTCAGACCAGGTCATTCTACTCTGGACATGTTGCTTCTGCTGTCTCAACAATGGATGGAGGTCCTCAATGCCAAACAGGAAATCAGAGATGTCTCCCTTGACATAACACATGCCTTCGATACGGTCTGGCACCAAGCTCTGCTCACCAAACTCTCCTCCAATCGTATCCATGGAAATATCCACGCTTGGCTTGCGGACTTCCTCTCTGGTCGTAGTCAATGTGTGGCCCTGAATGGATTTCTCTCATCGCCCCCGTCCTGTTCTGGCTGGAGTTTCCCAAGGTAGTGTTCTGCGCCCTGTGCTTTTTCTGGTCTTCATCAACGATCTCTCTGACTCTCTGGAAAATCCTCTCTATCTCTTTGCTGATGACTCCACTCTCTGCCGCTCCATTTCTCATCCCTTAGATAGGCAGCCTGCAGCCTCCTCACTCTCTGCAGACCTGGACAAAATCACAGACTGGTCAAACAAGTGGAACATGTCTTTCAATCCTGACAAATCTCACACTCTTCCTATGTCTCTCCGAAAAGACCGACTGGAAAACCCTCCCATCTATTTTCTCAACAATCCTCTCCAAGAAGTTCTGTCGCTCAAGCTTTTGAGTCTCACTATCTGCCATGATCTTTCTTGGGAAAACCACATTTCCAAGCTGGCCTCCAAAGCCAGTCGCCGACTGGGCATACTCCGTCGTGCGAAGTCCTTCCTTGGCACACCTGAGCTCCTCACCACATGCAAGGCTTTCATCCGCAGCTCAATGGAATACTGTTCCCCACTCTGGGCCGGTGCTCCTGCCTCACACCTAGCTCGGCTTCACGCTGTTGAAGCCAAAGCTTTCAGAATCATTGGAATCTCCTGTGATGAAGCTAACTCCGAGGGCCTTTCACTCACTCACCGCAGGCCGGTTGGTGGTCTTTCTGTCTTCTACCGACTCCTCTCCGGCCTTGCTCCCACAACTCTCTCTGTGCTCTGTCCCCCAAATATTCCTACAGGTCGCACAAGATCTGCCAGCAACCCTCTTATGGTTAAACTGCCAAAATCTAGGCTCTCTGCTCACCTTCACTCTTTCATTCCCCTTTTCTCCCGCCTCTGGAACAAACTCCCCCTCTCCCTTCAATCCCACTCCTCCCTCCAGGTCTTTAAAACAGCTGTTCACCACCATCTCTTATCTTCCCCCATCCAAAACCTTGATCTTTTCTACCCCTGCTAATTCACCCCAGATACATTTTTTCGTAATTCCAACTTCTTTCCTGGAAGTCCTTGCAGTGTCCATATGTTTTAAACCTCTCCCACCTCCCCCCAAGCCCTCTCCCTCCCACAGTTCTCTCGATGTCCCTGCTCTCAAATGTTGTGTTTGTGTCCTTCCCCCTCTCTCCCATCTTGTCTACCGCTCCTCTTATTTTGTGTTTTTTTGTGTCGGTTTGACCTTTTGTGTGATTAATGTTAGCTCTTTCACGAGCCTCGATCTTGTATCCCAAAAAAAATAAAAATGAAAATACTTTGTCAAGTCCATCAGGAAGAGCTCCTTAGCGTGACCGAAATTCTCAACTTGACCCAAAATACAGCATGCAAGTTGCCTCCAAGGCACAACAGGCTCATGCAAAAAGGACCATATCGTGCGTAGACGAAAAGCCATGATTCGGCATTTTACATTGACAAGTCCTTGACCACCCTCAGATATTGGCAAATTCAATCTCTCCGGTCGTAGCCAATGCTTTCCAGACCAGAAGAAATGAGTTTCGCTCTTCTGTATTCCGTCGACTAACCCAGCGGGTGGTAGCAGAGCCAAAACCTTGTGCCACAGAATGGAGGTAACCAGGTTGTTTATGACCAATACTCTGCCACTGTAAGACAATTGGCAGAGTAGGCCTTTCCATTTTATTAAAAGCAGCTCAATGCGTTCAGGCAAACCTTCCCAGTTTTGCCTGATGAAATCTCCAGGACCAAGATAAACTCCCAAAAACTTGATCCCATCTCTTCTCCAAGCAATATTTGCAGGGAGAGACGGGGGTGAGGGGGGAGGTGGGGAGAATGGGGGTTGGGAAAGGGATTCAAGCCACAGTGCCTCGGTCTTTTTCCAATTGATTTTTGCTGATGAGGCTCTGCTAAAAAGTGCTAAAGCATGCATCATCTTAGCAATGTCATCAGAGTTTTTGATGCAAACACATATGTCATCAGTGTAGGCAATGGTCTTTATAGTGTGGTTTAAACCTCTAACAGTGAAACCAGTCAACGACTTTCAAAGAGTGTTTAAGAGGGGTTCAAGGGAAAGGGTGTATAAAGCACCTGACAGTGGGCAGCCCTGCCTAACACGACTTTTAATACAAAAAGGGGGCACAAGCTCATTTATGTTTAGCAGGGCAGATATGTTTGAGTAACACATATGTATACATGATAAAATAAAAGGTCCAAAACCAAATCGATTTAAGACTTCGGACATGTATTCATGAGAAACATAATCAAAAGCCTTCTCATGATCTAGGAAAACAAGGCCAACACTTTCATGATGGATATCACAAACATCAATCAAATCACGAATAACAGAAATACTGTCATGGATATTACGACCAGGAACACAATAAGTTTGGTCCATGTTTACATTGTCCTTTAGGAAGGGTGAAAAACGTAAGGCAATAGCTTTGGAAAAGATCTTGTAATCAGTACATAGTAATGATATTGGCCTCCACTGGGAGATGAGTAAAGGGTCGCCTTTCTTTGGAAGCAAGGTAAGTACTGCTCTTCTGCAGCTCAGCGGGAGTTCATTCTTTTCAAGGCTTTCCTGGAAGACTGATAACAGTTCAGGGCCAATTATGTCCCAGAAAGATTCAAAAAATTCTGACAGTAAACCATCGATGCCAGGTGATTTTCCTTTGCCGAGGCTCTTTAATGCGATGGAGAGTTCCTCAAGTGTGAGTGGTTTCTCCAGGCTCTCCCTTTGCTCTGGGGTTAAGGTGGAAACACCGTCAAATAAGTGAGAGACACCATTTAGATCAACTTCCTTTGTTTTGTAAAGGTTGGAGAAAAAGAGTCAAGCTTACCTCTTGATTCCTTCAGGGTGAGTGATGACAGAATTGTCAGGGCATTTTAGAGCAGTAATTTGTGGGTGAGGAACCATAGATTCAAAATCAAAGAAGTATCGGGGAAGGGAGGGTGGGAGGGGAGGGGGGAGGGGGGGCTTCGCCCGGGTTGAATAAGAATAATACAAATATATGATGAAAAGAACATGTATATTTTAGAGCAATATCACAGTACATTTCCTACATGACGTTTTGTCAATTTTCAATTTCTCAAAACCTCTTGGTATACAACATTTCTGGTTTTCTTACTTGGTGCCAAGACATAAAGATTGCTTGGTTTTCCAACCCTCGAGCAGCCCACGTACAGCTGGCCATGGGAAGTACCCGGCATTGCCGGGCGGGGGAAGGGAGGGGAGGAGGAACGGGGGGGGGAGGGGAGGAGAGGGTGGGGAGGGGAGAAGAGGAGGGGAGGGGAGAAGAGGAGGGGAGGGGAGAAGAGGGGGGGAGGGGAGAAGAGGAGGGAGAGGGAAGAGGAGAGGAGGGAGGGGAGGAGGAGAGGGGAAGGGGGAGGGGGAGGGGGGAGGAGGAGAGGGGAGGGGGGGAGGGGGAGGGGGGTGGTGGGGAAGGGGGAGGGGGAGGGGGGAGGAGGAGAGGGGAGGGGGGAGGGGGAGGGGGGTGGTGGGGAGAGGGGGGAGGGGAGGGGGAAGGTGAGGGGGAGGGGGAGGGGGGAGGTGAGGGGAGGGGGGAGTGGAGGGGGAGGGGGAGGGGGGAGTGGAGGGGAAGGGGGGAGGGAAGGGAGGGGGGAGGGGAGGGGGGGCTTCGCCCGGGTTGAATAAGAATAATACAAATATATGATAAAAAGAACATGCATATTTTAGAGCAATATCACAGTACATTTCCTACATGGCTTTTTGTCAATTTTCAATTTCTCAAAACCTCTTGGTGTGTCAACATTTCTGGTTTTCTTACTTGGTGCCAAGACATAAAGATTGCTTGGTTTTCCAACCCTCGAGCAGCCCACGTACAAGCTGGCCATGGGAAGTACCCGGCATTGCCGGGCGGGGGAAGGAGGGGAGGAGGAAGGGGGGGGGGAGGGGAACGGGGGGGAGGGGAGGGGAACGGGGGGGGAGCGGAGGGGAATGGGGGGGGAGGGGAGGGGAACGGGGGAGGAGGGGAGGGGAACGGGGGAGGAGGGGAGGGGAGGAGAGGGTGGGGAGGGGAGGAGAGGGGGGGGAGGGGAGAAGAGGGGGGGAGGGGAGAAGAGGAGGGAGGGGAGGAGGAGAGGGGAGAAGAGGAGGGATGGGGAGGAGGGAGGGGGAGGAGGAGAGGGGAGGGGGGATGGGGGGGGGGGAACGGCTAGCTTGGCAAGCGATAGCAGGATTTTTACTTTTATTTTTACCTCAATGAGGGCTATATATATAGTCCGTGCTTGGAGCCTTCAACTTCAACATAAAGTTTTTTTATGAAAAATAATGCAGATGTATAACAATCCACCAATGCAAGTTCAGAAATGAATGCAGATCCTTTACTTTGCGATACAAACGCAATTCCCGCCATTTCCACTCACGATCGAGGCCCTCCACAGTGGCCGCGCCTCTTCTTCCTCCTACAACTTCGTCTCACTTCTTTCACTCAAAATGTACGAAATTCTGCCGCATGAAATTATTTAGAGGCCTCATCGGGGGGGATATAAGGTACATAAGGAAGGCGTTGTAACAGAAGAATCAAAATAAAAGTGGAAGAACATGAGGAAATAGGAGCTATTCTGGACCCACAGCCAAACCCGACAAACCATTGCAATACACCCCGAACGTCTAGCACCGCCACAAACCACCATGGAATTGCAGGTGGCGCGGTTTTTTTAAACCATTGATATTAAAATAAAACGTAACCTATAACCACCAGGATTTTATGCTGATTCCGAATCTGTGTCTAAAACTTTTTCTCCGATGTGTAGTTCTTGAGTTATAAGCGGACATCCAGACAGACACACATATACACACACACACAGACAGACACTCCTCCTTTATATATAGAGATCTACACATCTGGGCAGTGTCTGTGTTGTCACTTAACAACTCCCTCAAACTTTTGTTTCCGTGGTTGTGAAGTGTTTTTAATAACGTTGTGGTGGTTTTGAATCACGTGGTGGTGAGGTATTTTGAATTATGTGGTGGTGAGGTGTTTTTAAATGACGTGGTGGTGAGGTGTTTTCAAATCACATGGTGGTGAGGTGTTTTTAAATCACATGGTGGTGAGGTGTTTTGAATTACGTGGTGGTGAGGTATTTATAATTACGTGGTGGTGAGGTTATTTTAATTAGGTGGTGGTGAGGTGTTTTGAATTAGTTGGTGATGAGGTGTTTTGAATTATGTGGTGGTGAGGTGTTTTGAATTACTTGGTGGTGAGGTGTTTTTAAATGCCGTGGTGTGGTGTTTTTAATTTCGTGGCTGTGAGGTGTTTTTATTACGTGTTTTATGGCTGTGAGGTGTTTTTAATTTTGTGGTGGTGAGGTGTTTTTATTTCGTGTTTTATGGCTGTGAGGTGTTTTTATTACGTGTTTTATGGTTGTGAGGTGTTTTTAATTTTGTGGTGGTGAGGTGTTTTTATTATGTGTTTTATGGCTGTGAGGTGTTTTTATTACGTGTTTTATGGCTGTGAGGTGTTTTTAATTTTGTGGTGGTGAGGTGTTTTTATTACGTGTTTTATGGCTGAGGTGTATTTATTACGTGTTTTGTGGCTGTGAGGTGTTTTTATTATGTGTTTTATGGCTGTGAGGTGTTTTTAATTTTCTGGTGGTGAGGTGTTTTTATTATGTGTTTTATGGCTGTGAGGTGTTTTTATTACGTGTTTTATGGCTGTGAGGTGTTTTTAATTTCGTTGTGGTGAGGTGTTTTTATTGCGTGTTTTATGGCTGTGAGGTGTTTTTATTACGTGCTTGATGGCTGTGATGTGTTATCAATTTCGTGGTGGTGAGGTGTTTTTAATTTCGTGGTGTTGAGGTGTTTTATTACGTGTTTTATGGTGGTGAGGTGTTTTGAATTACTTGGTGGTGAGGTATTCGTGGTGGTGAGGTGTTTTGAATTACGTGGTGGTGAGGTGTTTTGAATTACTTGGTGGTGAGGTGTTTTGAATTACGCGGTGGTGAGGTGTAATCGTCCCAAACTTCCAATCTGCACCTACCCCTTCCCTATGTATGTGCTGAGGGGTTCTTTCTTGAAGAAAAAAGCATTCAACCTAAATCTTCAACCGAAATTGCTTATGAAAATGTAATATCACAAACACAACAAATACATTTGTGCAAAGTAATTGTTTGTATTATGATTGGTGAAAATCATGACAACACAGCAACTCAGGTACAGTCATTACCCTCAGCTAAAATAAGCCCGCTCTTCAGTATCGACGCGTGGTGAGGCGAGCGCAGCGAGCCGAGCCAAGCTAGTATATATATATATACATATATATATATAGTGTTGCGGATATGAGGATTGTGTTTTTTTTATTGTGTGCTTTATTATTATTATTGTTTATTCTGCGCCTCCTGCCTCCGGAGTTGTGTAAAGGTAAAAAGGGCGTCTCGGTAATTAGTCCATAAAGCATCCACGTCAGCCAATCATAGAATACCACTGTTCGATAGCTTATATCTTATTTATGTGTCTTAGGGTAAGGCTGTGTCTCCCATTAACTTAAATACTCCATTGTACCAAGTGAAATAAGAATAGGTCCCCTTTCATTTCATTTCGATGGCCAACTGCATTTTGGGCGGTTTTCTCTTCAACCACCATTGGCCACGAGGCAGGGTTGGGGAAGAAAGGCGGGTCCCCACCTCGTCAGAGAGGGGAGGAGTGAGCCAGCCCCACTCGACCAACCATGAACAAGGGGTTTGGCTTGAGAGGGTGGAGAGAGAACGTTTGGGGGAGGTTCGCGAAGGTTGAGGGGCGGGGCCTATATAACCCGCCGGCGGGGCGTTCCCCAGGCAGTTGAGTCCAAGAGATGAGCTTTGACAGAGTTGAGACACGGAGGGAGGAGACAAGAGCTGGGTCGTCAGAGCTGAGCTGCGTGCTCGAGCCACCGAAACTGCATCTACAGCAGCTCGTGCCACCGAAACTGCATCTACAGCAGCTTGAGCCACCGAAACTGCATCTACAGCAGCTTGAGCCACCGAAACTGCCTCTACAGCAGCTCGAGCCACCGAAACTGCAGCCACAGCAGCGTGGGGCCTAGACGGCAGTTTGGAGCAGGGCCCCGAAGGAACGGCGGCTGCCCAACGAGCCGATCGTGCTGCAGAACCAGTTGGACCTCCCTATCCCGCCAGCCATCCACCTGCCATCCCTATCATCATTCCCCGTGTAAGTGTGTTCGTAGTCTGTCTTTTGTCTTGTCCCTGGGAATAAGTTAAGCCTGTTAGATAAGCTAAAGATTTCACTGTGTCACCTGCGTCTCATGTCCCTGTAAATAAACGTGACTGCTTTCTTTTTGCTTATATGTGTGAATAATAATAAACCCAGTTACTCTTCTGTACGTCTTCTTCCTCTTTGCATTCGGTCGCTTTAGAGTTTTCCAGATTGAGCAGCTGCGGTGCGATACGGCCAACGTTTGGGTTGAATCGGGTTTTAGTCGGGGAATAACTGTTCGGTCGCGGAGCCTCCGCTCGGCAAATATACCATCTTTAACCGCGTACCGTAACAATTGGTGTCAGGAGTGGGATAACTGTTCGGTCGCGAAGCCTCCGCTCGGCAAATATACCATCTTTAACCGCGTACCGTAACAATTTGGTGTCAGGAGTGGGATTCGAACCTGGGACTAAATTTATTTAGCCCAAATTTTGGACACCAATTGTGTTATTACCGTAACAAATTGGTGTCGGGGAGTGAGATACGAGGCCCGAAGCGCGCTTAACGCGCTCAAATTTACGAGCTGCTGAAAATTTGTGTTTTAAAGCAAAACCCGAATTTTGAAATCGCGCCATGGCTGGTCAAGGCGACGGGATGCCGGTGGGAGAGATAGACGGGGTGGAATCGACCCAGGACCTCGGGGAAATGTATATGGAGGAGGTGATTGAGGAGGTATCAGGTGCACAAAATGGCGCGCTCGCGCACGTGGTTGAAGGGTCCCAAAATAGCGGCGCCGAGGAGGGTGAGCCCGCGGTGGCGGCTGGGGACGCTGGGCAAACCGGGTTTGACCTCAGATTATTCTTGACCCAACTGATGGCAAAAATGGATGCTCAGGGTGAGCGAATGGATGCCCAGAGTGAGCAAATGGGGGCAATGAGGGGCGAAATGGGGGGCAAAATGGGCGAAATGGGGGGCAAAATGGGAGAAATGGGGGAACGGCTAGAAGCTAAATTTGAGGGGTTAGACAACGGGATAAAAGAGGTAAAGAATGGGTTAACGGGGGTGGAAAATAGAATGGCTGCCCAGGAGAATCAGTTAGAGGGGGTGAAAAATGGGTTAATGGGGTTAGAAAATAGGATGGAAGACAAATTGCGGGAAATAGGGGAGCAATCCGCCCGGGAAATCGAACAGATGGGGAACCAGATAGAGGAGGTGAGAATCGGGGTAGAAACCAAACTGGATGCCCAGAGGGATGAATTGGGACAGATGAGGGCGGCATCTACAAAAGAAAGGGAGGAGATGAAAGAGGAGATACGACGAGGTGTAAGTGAGGAGGTCTCGGGGGTACGCGAGGAGGTAAAGCGAGGTGAAAAGCGTATAGAGAAAGAGGGGAGGAATAATACGGCAAAGTTACAAGGGGGAATAGAAGATCTGACGGAGGAGGTGGAACAGCTGACAGAGGGACAGACGGGGTTAGTGGAGCAGGTTCAAAGGAACACTGCGGTACTAGGAGGGTTAAAAGCGACACAAAAAGACATTAAGAACGAATTGATAGCGACACAGAGGCAATGTCAGATGGTACGTGAGGGACTGACAACGAGGTTGGAAGAGGTGACAGAAGTAATGGAGACGAAGGACCGAGAGGTGAGGACGCACATAGAAACGGTCAAGGTAGCCTTAGAGGACGAATTTGAGGAAACGCACCGGGAAATAAAAGAGGTGAAGCAAAAATTAGAGGAAGTGGAAGAAGAGGTGAGTGAAATTAAGAAGAGACGGACAGAAACTAAGAGAGAAATACAGGAGGAGGTGATGGAATATGTACAAGGTCGGTGCTCAACTCATAATGGTGTGCTCACTAACCAAATAAAGAGTTCGCAGGTGGTGAAGGAGGTGCGGAGACGAGGTGCCAAGGTGAGTGGCGATATACGTGGAAATGTACATGATGTGAGGAAAGCTTCAGTCGGCTTGGGGGTTGATGTGGACCCGGGTGTTCGTGAGAGGCCGTTGGTGAAGTGTGCGACAGGTACGGTGTGCGAAAAAAGAGGTGTGCGAGAATGTCCGACCATGGGGTGTGTGAGGAAAAAGTGCGCGCCGAGGAGTGAGTGTGCTGTCGAGAGTGAGTTGGTTGTAGCGCGTGTGCGAGGGAGCACATGGAAGCGCGTAGTGAGGAGTGTTACAGAGGATATAACGGAAGCATGCACGCCTGTGGTGAGTGTTACAGAGGATGTAACGGGAGAGTGTGCGCAAGAGGATGCGCGAGAAAGGTGTGTAACGGACGGGTGCATGAGGAAAGAGTGCGCTGTCAAGAGTAAGGGAGAATGCACGCCTGTGGTGAGTGTTACAGAGGAAGTAACGGGAGAGTGTGCGCAAGAGTGTGCGCAAGAAAGGTGTGTAACAGACGGGTGCATGGGGAAAGAGTGCGCTGTCAAGAGTAAGGGAGGATGCACACCTGTGGTGAGTGTTACAGAGGATGTAACGGAAGAGTGTGCGCAAGAAAGGTGTGTAACGGACGGGTGCATGAGGAAAGAGTGCGCTGTCGAGAGTAAGAGTGAGTGCGCGACCGAGAGTGGAGGTGAGAGTAGTAAGAGTGACACGGAGCGTGAGTTGGTTGTGACAGGTGAGAGAGAGGATGTACACCTGGAATGGAAGGAAGCACACCTGGAATGGTAGAGCTTGTATGGGAATGCACGCTGGAATTAGTAGTGAGGCACGTGGTTGGGTGTGCGAGTGAGAGCACACCTGTGATTGTCACAGAGGAGTTGACCGAGAAGGGGGCGCGAAGAGGTGTGTTGGTGAGGTGTGCGAGCGACGAGTGTGTGCAAAGGTGTTCGGTGGTCAGGTGTGTGACCATGTCTGTGAGCGGAATGAGTGTACCTGGGTGTGTAAGAGAAGGTGCAATGACGAGGAGCATGGGAATAGCTGGATGTATGAGCAAGAAAGGGGTAGCGTATGCTTGTAAGCATGCAGGTGAGGCATCGATGGTAACCGGGTTAGCGGTTAGAGCGACTTATAGCCGAATCGGGCCCTCGGTGCGTGCCGGGCTTCGCGTGCCGCGAGAACCAGCGGGGATCCGAACCACGGCGGGTTCGAAAGGACCGCCGTACGTGATCCACGCTGGGCCGCGCTTGGAACGGCCGCGTCCGTGCTCCGCTAGGCGGAACGGGCAGCCCGATAGGAAGGGTCATCATGGCGACCCCTTTTTGTTAAGGCGTTCCGGCAGTTCGAGATCGGGCAATTGGAATGGCCCGTGCCGAGGTGGTGCGTGGGATCTCGGCCCGGGTAAGCCCCCGTCCCTGCACCGAATGCGGGACGTATCCAGCCGCCGGCACCAAACAACCCGCATTCATTGCTCGGCTTTACGAAGCCGGGCTGTAGACGTGAATTGGCGCACCGAGAGGATCTAATAAGTAGACGGGTGATGAGGTTAGTGTTTTGGACCCAAAATTAGAAAAAGGCAAAATTTGATGATTGGCAAAGGATTGGCAGAGTGATGATTGGTAATGGTACAGTGATTGGCAGATGATTGGCAAAATTTTTGATTGGTTGAAATTTGGTGAGCAAAATTGGTAGTGGAACGTCCCCCATGTTGTGGGATGGCCAATCCACCATCCCTCACAAAAGGGGGGGGCAAAGGAGCACTAGCTTATGGGGTTGATGGCAGTGAAAACTAGCCCGGGAGGGTTAGGATATATCGTGTGTAGGGATCTAGCGAAGATGACATTAGGTAACGTTAAGATTAGTTAGTGACTGATACCTGTAGTGGGGACGCAGGTAGATTAGTGTGGATGATAATGACGTGGTATGTGCTTAGTTTAAAGGGAAGACGGGGAGCACTAAGTTAGCAGGGCAACAGGTAGTTGAGATGATGCCGTGTGAGTGTTGGAGGTGTATTCAAGTGTATTGAGCAGTGTGTGAGGATTGAACAGGTGTGATTGAACAGGTGTGATTGCACAGGTGTGAAACTGAACAGGTGGATGGAGCAGTGTTTGAGTGATGGTGATGGTGAGGTGTGTTGTGTTGACCAACTGGTCCAGGAAGAGGAGGAGGGTGCAGGTGGCACCAGGTGTGAGTGCACAGGTGTGCACCAACAGGGGTGTGGAATACATGGAGTGTGGAATAAATGAAGTATTGGAATGGATGGTCGTCGAGTGAGTATGGTGGAAAATATGGAGTGGAGTGGATGGTGCGAAGGTGTGAATGGGGGAAGAGTGGACCCCCATCACGGATACCCGGGGCGGGTAGTGTAAGTGTTAGGTAGAGGGTATATGTAAATTGTGGTTGGATATTGGCATCTGTGGTGCGGGTGGAAGAATGATGTTTGGATGGGTGCATTAGTGTTGTGGAAATGGCTGGGCGTGTAGCCTGTTAGTGTGTGTAGTTGGTTTGGGCACTCCACCACTGTGAGGATGTCGGCCAGGTGAGGCCGCAGGTGGGCTCTGGGAGCTGGTAGTTGTGGATGGGGCCCGAGGATCCGGAGGACGGACCCGGGTAGCCCAGTGCCAGAGGGCACCAGGGGGTGACAGAGCCAGGAGGGGCCTTCCCCAATTAGATAGGTTAGGGTGAGGAGCTAGGTAAGCTTGGGTGGCAACTGCAGTGGTGGAGGTGTGCAGGTGGGTAGACCTGCTGGGAGAGCTACACGTCACAGCCCAGAAATTGTGCAAGGGCACCGGGAGATGAATCGGGGGAGTGAGACCCCAAATTGAGAAGCACCACAGTTTGGTCAATGGGAATTGGTTTTTAGAACCCATAGTGTAAGTTGGCCAATGGATTGGCAGGGAGAGACCCCGGGTAGTGTAAAGTGTGTTAAAGTCATTCAGAGGATAGTTAGGATTAGGAAGTCTCCTCGCACCATCTGCATCCACTCACCTGAGATGACGTACCTCCACACCATGCCATGTTTTATTAATTTTATTGTGCAGATGTTTGGAATGTGAGACGCATCATGACGTGGGTGTGACATTGTGCTTTGATGTTTCATCTCTTCCTCCTTATGAGGATTGATGATGAATTGGGTGATGGCAAATTTTGAAGTAGAGGGATTGTGGAGACGAATTTGGTATAAGGGAAATAAGGGGAGACGTGACAGTAGCGACGAATTTGTAATGTGTAGATTTTGTACATATGGGGTAAGGGCAAGGGTAGTGTAGGTGACAGGGGGGTGACGTACGGTAGGGACGTGCTTTCTCACTTCGCCCTCCGTACGCATTTCGCCTTGCATTGCCTTATTGATGTGTACCCTTGTGACCTTACCCCTCGCTCATTTGTCTTTCCCCTTTTGTCTCCCACATGACCTGTGCGCCATTGGGCGCCGAGGGGAGCGTGCGTGAGTCGGCCATTGTGCGCCCGGAACTCTCAGAACCAGCTGTCTGCATCGATGCACCACATTATGGACCACATGTCTGTGGCCGAGCACCACTTATGGACCCCATGGGTTGGGGCATGGCCCCTCTGCTGGAACCGGCCATGAGGGCCCGAAATCTTGCTGGCGGACCTTGGCCACAGGGCACCGATGCCCCACAGGTGAACCACACGTAGTCGGCCTGGTGGGCCATAAATAAATAAAAGGGACACGTTGGGTGCATTTCATTTTATGCTCAAATAGGCCGCCAGTAAGAAAATGAAAGGAAATGACAGGAAATGACAACAACTGGAAGAAATAATAATAGCCAGCAGAGGGAGCCGAAGAGCAAGAGACCACCTGCAGGGTTAGGGGTTGTTGATTTATTTTTATTATTGAACATGCATTGAACATTCATTGAACAATGGTGACTGCACCGATTGGTGCTTGGGTGTGTATTGGTGCGTTATAGGTGCTTTCATGGTACGTCGATGCAGAGCAGACTGTCTCCCCCCCAGAAAGAACAATTACAGGTCCTGGGTTAGTCTCGTAAATAAAAGTAGCGTCAACTGTAAATAATGCTCCCCACCGTCAGTGTGTAGTTTGAAGACCATTCCGCAATTCGGTTAACTGTGGGCGTAAGTCTGTTAGGCAGGGTGCAATGGAGCAGCGGGACACATTTATTTATGTTTTAAAACTGTCGCACTCAGGGTCAGGTTAAAAGTAGAGGGAACTACACCTACGTGTCACACTAAATTAAAGTTGTAGGCGCGGGCCGTGCCTAAGAGGAGGAGGGTGCAGTGTTGCGGATATGAGGATTGTGTTTTTTTATTGTGTGCTTTATTATTATTATTGTTTATTCTGCGCCTCCTGCCTCCGGAGTTGTGTAAAGGTAAAAAGGGCGTCTCGGTAATTAGTCCATAAAGCATCCACGTCAGCCAATCATAGAATACCCCTGTTCGATAGCTTATATCTTATTATGTGTCTTAGGGTAAGGCTGTGTCTCCCATTAACTTAAATACTCCATTGTACCAAGTGAAATATGAATAGGTCCCCTTTCATTTCATTTCGATGGCCAACTGCATTTTGGGCGGTTTTCTCTTCAACCACCATTGGCCACGAGGCAGGGTTGGGGAAGAAAGGCGGGTCCCCACCTCGTCAGAGAGGGGAGGAGTGAGCCAGCCCCACTCGACCAACCATGAACAAGGGGTTTGGCTTGAGAGGGCGGAGAGAGAACGTTTGGGGGAGGTTCGCAAAGGTTGAGGGGCGGGGCCTATATAACCCGCCGGCGGGGCGTTCCCCAGGCAGTTGAGTCCAAGAGATGAGCTTTGACAGAGTTGAGACACGGAGGGAGGAGACAAGAGCTGGGTCGTCAGAGCTGAGCTGCGTGCTTGAGCCACCGAAACTGCATCTACAGCAGCTCGAGCCACCGAAACTGCATCTACAGCAGCTCGAGCCACCGAAACTGCATCTACAGCAGCTTGAGCCACCGAAACTGCCTCTGCAGCAGCTCGAGCCACCGAAACTGCAGCCACAGCAGCGTGGGGCCTAGACGGCAGTTTGGAGCAGGGCCGCGAAGGAACGGTGGCTGCCCAACGAGCCGATCGTGCTGCAGGACCAGTTGGACCTCCCGATCCCGCCAGCCATCCACCTGCCATCCCTATCATCATTCCCCGTGTAAGTGTGTTCGTAGTCTGTCTTTTGTCTTGTCCCTGGGAATAAGTTAAGCCTGTTAGATAAGCTAAAGATTTCACTGTGTCACCTGCGTCTCATGTCCCTGTAAATAAACGTGACTGCTTTCTTTTTGCTTATATGTGTGAATAATAATAAACCCAGTTACTCTTCTGTACGTCTTCTTCCTCTTTGCATTCGGTCGCTTTAGAGTTTTCCAGATTGAGCAGCTGCGGTGCGATACGGCCAACGTTTGGGTTGAATCGGGTTTTAGTCGGGGAATAACTGTTCGGTCGCGGAGCCTCCGCTCGGCAAATATACCATCTTTAACCGCGTACCGTAACAATATATATACAGACGTGGCATTTAATATGGAATATTTTTTTTGTGGGGGTGAACTTTTTTTTTTTTTTTTTTTTTTTGTATACAAGATCGAGGCTCGTGAAAGAGCGAACATTAATCAGTAATCACACAGAAAGACCAACCGACACAAAAACATATAACATCGGGAGCGGTAGACAAGATGGGGAGAGAGGGGTAAGGACACAAACACAACATTTGAGAGCAGGGACAGAGAGCCATGGAGACATGGAGACATCGAGAGATCTGAGAGAGGGCGAGGGCTTTGGGGGGAGGGGCATGGGAAGGGGGAGGGGGGTGGGAGAGGTATAAAACATATGGACACGGCCAGGACTTCCAGAAAAGAAGTTGGAATTTCAGACAAGGTGGATCTGGGGTGAATTAGCGTGGGTAGAAAAGATCAAGGTTTTGGATGGGGGAAGATAAGAGATGGTGGTGAACAGCTGTTTTATAGACCTGGAGGGAGGAGTGGGATTGAAGGGAGTGAGGAAGTTTGTTCCAGAGGCGGGAGAAAAGAGGAATGAAAGAGTGAAGGTGAGCAGAGAGCCGAGATTTTGGCAGTTTAACCATCAGAGGGTTGCTAGCAGATCTTGTGCAACCTGTAGGAATATTTGGGGGACAGAGCACAGAGAGAGCTGGGGGTGCAAGGCCAAACTTACTTTTCAAGATGTCTTAGAACCAAAAGTTCATTGGAATTATGTTGAAATTATTCTAGATTTTGTTTATGTGGCCTTTAAAAGAAACAAAAACCACATTTGACATTTCGAAACAAATAAATTGATCCTTGAAAGTGATGTAAACTAATATCGAACTCAATTCATGGACAGTACTGTGTTAAACTTCTGTACGTTTTCCAGAAGTATCTCTTTATTTTGCACATTAGCCAAAATTTTTTTAAACAAAAACAAAAGTTAAATTACAACTGGGATTACGGACAGTAAAATTACAGTTCAGTACTTCGTGTAACCCCCACGAGCATTCAGGAGAGCACGTACACGTTGAGGCATGCTGTTCACGAGATTTGCCAAGGTTTGGACAGGAATCGCTTGCCATGCAGTGACAACAGCCTGCTGCAATTCACGCACAGAGGTCGGCTGCTGGTCCATGGTCAGCAAGAAAGTGTTGGATCATGCGAGCACGATGAGGCCGTGCATTGTCATCTTGGAAGACAAAGTCTCCTCGAAAGGCTGCACGAGCAAATGGAAGCAATGTTTCTTCCAGAATGGCCCTGTACTTGAACTGGTTCAGGTTTCCATTCAGCACAACCAGGTCAGTTTTGCCCCCTGCATGAAAAGCAGCCCAAACGGTCACCCCACCACCTCCAGCTTGGACTCTTGGCACTATACAATCTTTGTTGTAGGCTTCATGCACTTGTCTGTGCACTCGGACGTGGCCATCTTGACGATAGACCAGAAATCTAGACTCGTCACTGAAGATTACGTGATTCCAGTGTCCTGGCTGCCATTGACGGTGCTCTCTGGCCCACTGCAATCGGCGCTGGCGGTGTTGTCTGGTCAGGCGTGGCTTTCTCAGGGGACGCCTGGCACGATAGCCTGCTTGAACCAGTCGTTGGTTGATGAGCCTTCTGGATACAGGCACATTTGTCAGTTGCTGCCACTGAGCCCTAAGCCGATTAGCTGACTTGGTACGGCCATTGCGGACTAACCGGTGCAGCTGGCGATCATCCCTCCTTGTGGTTCTGCGGGGACGTCCTGGCCTTGGTATTGGAGTACGGACACCCCTCTGAGCATTTCGTTTCAGGATCTTTGACACCTGACCTTGAGTGATGCCATATTGCCGAGCAATAGCACGCTGTTTCATGCTGTAATTTCGTAAAGCCACCACTCCATGACAAACAGCATTGTCGAGTTGACGGACCATCTCCAGAGGAAGCGGCAATAATTTTTGGAGATGTGCAGCAGTTGTTTTCCACTAATACAGAACGCAACAACCCTTGTATACCCGACTGTGAAGCCAATCATCAAATGCACCTGTCCGTACATTTTGCCACGCCACCTGTGATATAATCCTGTTGTTGACTTCTTGCTGTGACAGACAATCAGTGACATGGTTCTGTTAACAAATAAATCACCAAAGTGTAAAAGAATCTCACCAGATTGATATACTGAGTGAAGCAAGTAAACCCAAGTCAAGAAAAAAAAAAATTCCATATTAAATGCCAAGTCTGTGTATATATACATATATATATATATATATATATATATATATATATATATATATATATATATATATATTGTTGCGGATATGAGGATTGTATTTTTTTATTGTGTTGTATTGTGGTAAATTGCTGTGTAACATTGTTTGATTCTGGCCCCTCCTGCCTCCAGTGTTGTGTAAAGGTCAAAGGGCGTCCCGGTAGTTAATTCCATAAAGCATCCATTGAAGGACACTATAATACCCTTGTTCAGTAGTTTATATCCTTATTATGTGTTTTAGTGTAAGGCCTTGTCTTCCATTAAAATGACACTCCATTGCACCAAGTGAAAAAGATAGATTCCCTTCATCCTTCATTCCCATTCCCAAAACCTCCATTTCCACTTTCGTCAATTGCCATTCGCATTGCCAACTACAATTGCCGCCATTAAACATGTGCTCGGGTTGGGGAAGAAAGGCGTGCCCGCCCGTCGTCATCAAGGGCGGAGCCAGAGGGTCGCGCGACCAACCAGGGCCGAGGTGAGCACACCGATGGGCATCCCCTGAAGGCCGGCGGCTTAATCGCCGGGGGCGTTATAAAAGCGCACGCAAAAAAAGGGTCCAAGAGAGAGCTGGTTTGTGAGGTCCAAGAGAGAGAAGGGAGATCCTCCAGCAGTGATTCTTGTCCAAGAGAAGAGATCATCCAGCAGCGATTCTTGTTCAAAGGAGATCATCCAGGGAAGCACAAAGCCTGCTATTCGTCGCCTTGCTCGCCAGCAGCAGCGTCCACAGCAGCAGCAGCAGCAGCGTCCACAGCAGCAGCAGCAGCGTCCACAGCAGCAACAACACTCAACAGCCGCTTGGGGCCTGGACGGCGGTTTTGAGCAGGGCCGCTAAGGAACGGCGGCTGCCTAACGCGCCGATCGTGCTGCCGGACCCGTTGGACCTCCCTCTCCTTCCAGCCAATCCACTCTGCAATTCCCCGTGTGAGTCCGTTTCTGTTTGTTCTGTCCTGGGTAGTTAATTAAGTTTGTATAAGCTAGTATTTTCACTGTGTCTCTAAAAGCTTCTGTATATTATTTTATTATCTTTCCTTCTCCTTGGTTATTTTGAGCCTGTAAATAGTAAATAAATTTAGTAGTATTTTCAACCTTTTTTTCGTCCTCTTATTCCTTTTCTTCACATCCGTCGTCTTTGTCTTTTCCATATTGAATAGCTGTGGTGCGATACGGCCAACGCCTGGGTGAATCGGGTGAATCGGGGAAACTGTTAGGTCGCGGTGCCTCCGCTCGGCAAACATACCATCCTTAACCGCGGACCGTAACAATATATATATATATATATATATAATACACACACACAAACACACACACACTGGCCTAAGGCTCTTCTGGTCTCGCCTATGTATTCTCCACCACAGTCACATGGAATGGTGTATACCACACTTGTGCAGTTGTGCAGTCATTCTTTTGTCTTTGAGGTTGGTCAGTGCACGTCTCAAGGTGTATATCGGTTGGTAGTTAATAGTTAAGACGTGCACTGACCAACGTCGAAGGCCAGCGCATTAATGAACACCAGAAGGCCTTTGAGTGTAATCACCTGGAAAGATCTGCTATCGCCAAGCATGGAATAAAGGCAGGCCAAGTTCCTCTATTGGATAATATGAATGTTCTGGCGGCATCCCCAAATTGGGCCAGGAGGCGAATACTGGAGGCATGGCACACTGGACAAACGAGGGCACCATTGACAAAGGAGACTGTGGCGTTATCATAGGTGTACGGACCTCTCATTCATAACTACACGAGAGAGACACCGATCCTGGGAGGACAAGGACAAAGTGGGACAGAACCGACACAGTCGACAAGGATAACACAAACACAATACACCTCTCAAACATGCACAAAACACTTGCAACACAAGCTTGTCACGGGTAAATGGTCATGAGGTCTCGCAACACAGCTTTGTGATTGGTTGACAGAAAAGGCCCACCCCCTTCCCCCAGGTATATCTGGGAGGAGGTAAACAAGGGAATTACTATTGATAAAGGCTAGTGGAGGTGCGGACGTGAGTTCGGATCCATCAGGGGGTCGAGGATCCATCAGGCCCGGAAAGTGTGTGGGAGTGTTTGTGTGGGAGATGTTGGTCTATGGTGTGATGGTGTGCTTGAGGAGGCATGGCAGGTTTGAGAGAAGTGTGGGTGTGGACGTGAGTTTGAGTCGGTGAGAGGGTTGCATATCCATCAGAGCCAGATGGGTTTTGTGCGTAAAGTGGATGAGGAGGAGATACAGCAACGCAGTGCCATCACGTAAGACGACCGGGAGAAACAGCCAGGTAGCAAGCCACAGTGTTGCATGTCCTGGGGTTGTACTTCAGCAGGGAAAGGATGTGAGGAGGAGAGTGAAATGGCCAGGTATGGGAGAAAGGGAAGTATGGGGGAGAATGGATGGAGTGATGTGTGGGGTGCTTCATAGGTTGAAATTAAGGGTGGAAGATAGATTGAGAAAGATGAATGAGATTGTGTTTGAGTATGCGTGTGTCACATTTGGAGTGAAAGAGTGTGTAGAGAGGGGTGAGGAGGAGGCATGTTTGAGCAGGAGGCAGAGGGAGATCCATAAGTTGAGAATGAAGTTGAGGAGCTTGAATGGAAGATGGAAGAGGGCAGTGCAGGTGAGGGTGAGGTTGGTGAAGTTGAAGAAAGTGGAAAGGATGAAGAGGTGAAGAAAGGAGAGGCAGAGGAAGAGAAAGAGGTTCTTTGAGAATCCTTTTCGGTTTATGATGGATCTTTTGGAATAGTCTTGATCTGGTGTACTGCAGGTACCAAAGGAAGAGTTGGAAGGTCACCTGCGTGTCACTTATGCAGGCACAAGGAGGAACGAAGTGGTGGAGGACATCGAAGGCTTGGTGAGACCGACAGAGCCAGGTGTTCCATTTGATTTGTCAGAGCCAAAGATGTCTGAGGTTGAGGCAGTTTTGAGGAAGGCATGGGCGACATCGAGGATCAGGATCAAGTGGAGTGCCATACAAGGTGTTTAAGAGTTGTGAAGGCATCAGACAGTATCTGTGGAAAGCTCTGAAGGTGGTATGGAGGCAAGGAGTGGTGCACGTGAATGGAGTAGGACGGAAGGAGTTTATATTCCAAACCAGGAGGAGGCTGTGACACTTGAGCAGTTTAGACCAATATCATTGCTCGATGTAGATGGGAAGATATTGATGGGTGTCTTTGCAGCACGGCTCTCAGGCTTCATCAGAGAGAATGGTTTTGTGGATGGTTCTGTGCAGAAGGCAGGAATACGAGGATCACCAGGATGCATTGAATACTCGGCAATTGTCTGGCAAGTGTTACAGGCGGCAAAGAGGCAAAAGAAGGATGTGGCGGTGGTATGGCTGGATTTGGAGAATGCATATGGGTCAGTGCCACATGCCTTGTGGCATGTATGCCACAAGTATGCCATGGATTTATTTTGGGTGCCACAGAGATTTAGGGATATTTGGATGGCATATTATGATCAGTTTTGGATGTGGTTTGCGACACAGTCCTATGTAACAGAGTGGCAGAAGTTTGAAGTGGGGATCCCGATGGGATGTACCATCTCCTCTATTTTGTTTGTGCTGGTTGTGGAGTTATTGATACATGTGGTGAGTGGACATGGGAAAGAAGTGGAGCTAGCCCCTGGTCAGAGGTTGCCAGCAATGTTTGCTTTCATGGATGACCTGACAGTTGTCCAACAGTCCGCTGATGCAGCAGTAGAGGTACTGGGACGACTGGAAAGGTTGATGCGGTGGGCAAGAATGGGATTTAAAGCAAGAAAGTCGAGGAGTGTGGTAGTGAGACGAGGAGTGGTGGATAACATGCACAGGTTTGAGCTGGGAGGGGAGGTGGTTCCATCATTGGTGGAGGCCCCTGTGAAGTGTTTGGGAAGATGGTATACAGTGGAGTTGAATGATGTGGGAAGAGTGGAGGAGGTCAGAAACAAGCTTTTGAGAGGTTTGAAGAGGATTGATGGATATGGTTTGCCAGGTAAGTTGAAGGTATGGTGTTTGAAGTTTGGATTGATGCCACGAGTATTGTGGCCATTGATGATGTATGATATTGTGATTGGCCATGTAGAGAGGATGGAGATTGTGGTGAGCAGGTTTGTGAGGAGGTGGTTGGAAGTGCCACGCTGTTTGACGAACATTGCCTTTTATTGTCAGGGTGGAAAACTGCGGTTTCCCTTGGCATCAATAACTGAGGAGTTTAAGGTGTTGAGGGTGCAGGAGTTCATGATGTTGCGGGATTCGAGTGATTCACTGGTAAAGGGAAGTGAGAAGTGGAATGCAAGAGCAGAGATAGATGAGATGGAGGAGCTGTTGCAACAGGAGGAGGTCGTGGGGATGGTACAGCACAGGAAGCATGGCTTGGGGGTGGATGAAGCATGAGCGATGGGGAAACACATGTGTGAAAGAGAGGAGGAAGATGGTTGAGAGGGAGGTGGGAAGAAAGGAAGAGGGGAGATATGTGAAAGCAGTCAGACAGGCACAGCAAGGTGCTTGGACTCGGTGGGAAGGTGCGGGTGAGGACATTGAAGTGGCAAGAGATTTGGGGGATGGAGCCAATATCGTTGAGTTTCCTGTTGCGGGCATGCACTGAACGGTGCAGCATGCACTGAGTGCATGCTCAGTAGCATTGGCAGCAGGAAGATACAAGTGGCAGCATGACCAGGTGCTGGCGGTGGTAGCGCATGTGGTGCAACAAGATGTCCTGAGATCGAGAGAGAGAAGAGCCGGGAAGGAGACCGTTGGGGGAGAGGTGTTGTTTGTCAAAGAGGGCCAAGTGGTAAGAGGTGGAAAGAGGAGGAGGAGGAGGAGGTGGAAAGCAAGAGGGCTGTCAGCGGTTTGTGATTGGCATGTGGTGGTGGACCTAAAGCCACAATTGGTATTCCCAGAGGAGATCTGTGTGATAAGGTTGTGGCCTGACATTGTCATCTGGTCAGGTGCAACAAGACAGGTCATCTTAGGGGAATTGTCTGAACCTTGGGAAGAGAGCATGGAGGAGGTGCACGAGAGGAAGAGAGGAAAGTACAGTGAGCTGGAGGCAGAGTGTCGGTAGAAGTGTTGGTGAGTTTCTTGTCAGCCATTTGATGTGGGGTGTAGAGGGTATAGTGGCAATTCCTTTTCTGCATTTCTTGCTCGGCTTGGAGTGTGTGGGACAGAAAGAAGGAGGATGCGTTACAAAGTTGCCCAGGTTCCCTTGAAAGGCTCACTTTGTATATGGAGGAAGTTTATGGAGGCACGTCGAATGGTGTAGGTTGAGGTTGTGGGTGGTGGTTCATTTCAGCTGAAAGGGGTAGTGACTGAGCACGGAAGAGAAATGGAGATGTGTGAATGGTGTGTGTGTATGTGTGAATGGTGTGTGTGTGTGTGTGTGTGTGTGTGTGTGTGTGTGTGTGTGTGTGTGTGTATGTGTGTGTGTTGCAGGAGTGCGTGTGGTTCTGCATGAGTGTGTTTTTGTTTTAGTGATGCATGTGGTAAGGGTAGGTGGTGAGTTTATTTTTTATTTTTTTGGTGTGTGAGTGAGTCGATGAGGGGCTGTGGATTCTGGGAGTGGAGGCGGTTTTGTTGTAGTCTGTGTTCTCACTGGCCGTGGGTGGGGTTATGTATGCATCCAGGTGTAGCTCCTGCATGTGGAGGCATATGTGCCCCTGCTGGCCCACCTTCGCAGATCGTATCGAGGTTTAAGGGCCGAAATGGAATGATGCTGGGGTCCTCGACTGAGGACCCGGTCAGTGAGGCACACTTGTGACCAGGTGTGTTTTGAAATTATGTTATATATATATATATTGTTTCTTTAATTTCGCTCCTTCCTAGACGTGTGCAGACAGACAACCAAGCACCAGTGTTATGTCCAGTTACCAATCAGCTACCTAGTGCTTGCCGAGCAAGCCTTTTTTTTTAATGAACGGTTTCAAATGGAGTGCTTGCTCATGTGCTTAAGCCACTTGGCGAGCACTCTACAATAAACTTGGTAACTGAACTTGGTAACTGAACTTGGTAACTTGGTAACCCAGTTCACGAGTTTGTGCCTGCCATGTAATTCTTCCGTACTGAGTCTGGGAGGTCGGTGGTTCAAACCCCGTACGAGTCATACCAAAGACTTTTAAAATGGGACATGCTACTTCCTTGCTTGATGTTCATCATTTCATGGGATAGTGCATGGACAAACAACACTGGGAAGGCAATTTCAAACCACCGAGGATAACCCTTGCTACAGCCTGGTGTTGGCTTAGCGGTTAGGGTGCCGGCTTGGGATCCTCTGATCCTGGGTTTGAATGCCGGTCGATCGCTGAATTAACGCCAGGGGGCTTGCCTCAGCCTGTCATCCTACCGAGGTCGGCAAATTGAATTCCAGTTCACTGGTAATTCCCTGTGTGTCACAAGAGGAGACCAACAGGGTTGGTGGCAGGAAGGGCATCCGGCTGTAAAACATTCCTTCAAAAAACAGCCAACACCTGCTCTGTGGGGAAAAAAAGGCTTCTGAAGGTGGTTCTTCTTCCTCTTCTTCCTCTCTTCCTCTCTTCCTCTTCTTCTTCTTCTTCTTCTTCTTCTTCTAGGATAACCCTTGCCAATATACTGCATTGACAGCAACAATTCTCTGTAGAGTATTTTATATCAAATCAAATCAAATCAATATATCTGTCCGGAGGTGTGCACTCAATTTCATACTCGAACTGTAAGTTCTGAATGAACCATTTGATGCACACTAAATCATCGTATGCAACGTGCTCACACATTCAATTTACAGTTCACTTCACTGACTTTTCTGACGAAATGACCTTAGTCAAAATATGTTAACATACGGCTCCTTTCGTAATGTACTTGTTGATACACAGTGAGAAATATAGTCACTCTTTAGAGTCACCTCGACCAGGCTGAACAGTTTGTTTTGTATCCCACTGATGGGTCGGATCTGGATCCAGACTTGAACCAAAATCAAATCGGCATGTTCTTGTTACTTACCTAACTCATCCACCAAGTTTAGGCATAAGTCGCCCACAACCTTTTGAAATACCATGCTATACTGGATATCATTCTTGGCCTGTTCACTCAATGGTGAAGAATCACTTAAAAAAATTATTGGATCCAGATCCGCATCTGATCTTCACCAAAATTTAAACATTTCAGCCTTCTCACATAACCAACTTCACCAAATTTTGTCCGAATCCGTCCACAACATTTTGAGATAACCTGTTCACAAACAAACAAACAAACAGACAGAGACAGGGCTGAAAACATAACCTTCATCCACCTTCGGTGGCGGAGGTAATTACATGGGAACATCTCCTATATGGCCATAGCTACTGTTACGTGCTCCTCCCCAAACCCCGGTCACGGTGTACCTCCGAGCCCCGAAAGGAGTCACGGCAGAAAGACGTGCTATTATGTGTGCCAATGACCAATGGTGAAACCACACCAATCAATCGTTACGAAACCAAAGTATCGTATTAATATCACACAATAATAACAACTTGCACAAGTACAATAAAACCTCAATTGCACAACAAATACCATATAATTCCTATGATGGTACCACCAGTTTCTTATCGCAATAACTCACGGTACTCCACGTGAGCGAACTGTAACACCCCCAAAGTCACTGTGACGACACCAGGTCAAAGTCGATCCATGCTCCGTTGATCACAAGAACACAGGTCGTACTGAGACCTGAACCCAGGATGGCTGACAGTCGACGCTGCCGAAAAGCCGCTTGGTGAGGTGTTGGGCCGACGTCGGTCAGGCAAAAGTTCACCCAAAAGGCGACTGGGAATTCACACCTTCAGTTCACCAGACAATGACGCTGACATGAACGATCAGCGGCTCCCAAGCGGAGAAACGCAAATTCCCAAGCGAAATCCACGACACACGAGAACCAGGCTAACGGCTGGTGCGACGTGAAATGGCTGGCGCGAGGTGAAATGGATGGCGCGAGGTGAAATGGCGCAAAGGAGGTGTACCGGCTCTCCCGCGATGATTCACTTTCGGAGCCAACCGCAAAACCCGTCACGCAGGTTTATCTGCCACAGCGATAACGACTCTGTCACAAGAATCCCTTTCCCGGGGAAACCTATATTCGCTCGTGACCAACGTCCACCAGCGTCCGCTCGACACCTCGAAGCACATCGGCCTTTTTTCCCGATCTCACTTGAGCCGCTTCAGCCTCCTCCTCTTCTTCTTCCGGTTACTCCCGATCCATTTCGTTTTTCTTTTGAAACACTAATTTTTACTTTTGAAGACGGTTATCTCCATTTCACTCAAACTGTAACAATAATAGTACATGAAACTAAAAATGCTTCCAGTGGATGAAAACCACAAAGACAGAGACAGGGCTGAAAACATAACCTTCATCCACCTTTGGTGGCGGAGGTAATTACATGGGAACATCTCCTATATGGCCCTGGGCTCTACTAAAATATGATAAAATATCAAATGAAATGATGTATCATGAATTCCATGAAGTGGTCTTTGGTGCATGTAATTAAAAATCTCTAAGGATAAGAGGCGACATACCTGTAAATGTGGAGAGCCATTATTACTTTTATCAAGAAATTTTTTTTACACTTCACATGCCGAGTGTCCATGATATATTAAATAAAGTGCTGAATCTAATTTACTATCAAAGAATCCGATGTGAGATTATGAATCTGTATAATGAATGCTGAAGACTCCTCTATTCCCAACATGACTTTCCAAAGCAGCCATTACAGTGAATAGATGGGACCACGTTGTGCACATCCGCTTGTACAAAGTGAAAGATGATAACGAACCATGACCACAACTCCAGCATTTCTCTTTCATGCTGGCTTGGAAAAACGTCTCCAAATTCTCCTTTAAAACATGAAAGGTTTTCCACATGATCCGGTTTAAAATGATTCTCTCCTCTTTCTAACGACTTTGTTTTGTCGCAAAAGTAAGTCACGAGTGAGCTAATCGACATGGCTTCCATATTCAGTGATGCTTCAACGTGCAATGCATGTTTGATCGAAGAAATCATGCTTCCGTGTACTTTTGCTTGGAACCAGTCGAGCGTTGTCATGTCATGTGACAACATGTGATGTTGTCCTCTCTCTCAATCGTGGCGGATAACCACAAGATCTCTGTTGTTGCATAACAGTGCTCTGTAAAATGTTCTGAGCACAAAAGCGAACATTTTGTAGGCCTGATCCACACTTGGGTATTTTAGACAAAGTGGCCATTGGTGTAGCATGAAACCATCTCGGTTTGTATTACTACAACCAACAAGGACGCAACGACTAGGCATATTTGTGGGAAATCCAAAAAAACATTTGCCATTTAAGTTGAATCGTACCACAATGTAACCCGTAGACAGTACGGAAATGGAGGGATGTCACAGCTTTTTTTTTCTTTTTTTTTGTATACTGAATCGAGGCTCGTGAAAAAGCTAACCATTACTTCACAAACAAATCAACCAGACAAACAAAAGATATAAAAAGAGGGAGCGGAAAACAAGATGGGGAGAGAAGGGGAAGCACACAAACACAACATTTGAGAGCAGGGAGATGTGTGGAAGGGAGAGGGCTTGGGGGGAGGAGGCGTGGGAAGGGGGGGGGGGGGGGGGGTGAGGGAGAAGTATAAAACACAAGGACACCAAGGACTTCCAGGACAGAAGTTGGTATTTCAAAAAAGTGGAATTGGGGTGAAATTAGCGGGGGTAGAAAAGATCAAGGTTTTGGATGGGGGAAGATAAGAGATTTTTTTTATTTGTTTTTTTGTTTGTTTTTTTGTATACAAGATCGAGGCTCGTGAAAGAGCGAACATTAATCACACAGAAAGACAAACCGACACATAAAACATATAACATCGGGAGCGGTAGACAAGATGGGGAGAGGGGGAAGGACACAAACACAACATTTGAGAGCAGGGACCGAGAGACATGGAGACATCGAGAGATCTGAGAGAGGGCGAGGGCTTTGGGGGGGGGTGGCATGGGAAGGGGGCGGTGGGAGAGGTATAAAACATATGGACACTGCCAGGACTTCCAGGAAAGAAGTTGGAATTTCAAACAAGGTGGATCTGGGGTGAATTAGCGGGGGTAGAAAAGATCAAGGTTTTTGATGGGGGAAGATAAGAGATGGTGGTGAACAGCTGTTTTAAAGACCTGGAGGGAGGAGTGGGATTGAAGGGAGTGAGGGAGTTTGTTCCAGAGGCGGGAGAAAAGAGGAATGAAAGAGTGAAGGTGAGCAGAGAGCCGAGATTTCGGCAGTTTAACCATCAGAGGGTTGCTGGCAGATCTTGTGCGACCTGTAGGAATATTTGGGGGACAGAGCACAGAGAGAGCTGGGGGTGCAAGGCCGGAGAGGAGTCGGTAGAAGACAGAAAGACCACCTACCTGCCTGCGGTGAGTGAGTGAAAGGCCCTCAGAGATAGCTTCATCGCGGGAGATTCCAATAATTCTGAAAGCTTTGGTTTCAACAGCGTGAAGCCGAGCTAGGTGTGAGGCAGGAGCACCGGCCCATAGGGGAGAACAGTATTCCATTGAGCTGCGGATGAAAGCCTTGTATGTGGTGAGGAGCTCAGGTGTGCCGAGGAAGGACTTCGCACGACGGAGGATGCCCAGTCGGCGACTGGCTTTGGAGGCCAGCTTGGAAATGTGGTTTTCCCAAGAAAGGTCATGGCAGATAGTGAGACCCAAAATCTTGAGCGACAGAACTTCTTGGAGAGGATTGTTGAGAAAGTAGATGGGAGGGTTGTCCAGTCGATCTTTTCGGAGACACATAGTAAGAGTGTGAGATTTGTCAGGATTGAAAGACATGTTCCACTTGTTTGACCAGTCTGTGATTTTGTCCAGGTCTTCAGAGAGTGAGGAGGCAGCAGACTGCCGATCTGAGGGAAGAGGAATGGAGCGGCAGAGAGTGGAGTCATCAGCAAAGAGATAGAGAGGATTTTCGAGAGAGTCAGAGAGATCATTGATGAAGACCAGAAAAAGCACGGGGCCCAGAACACTGCCTTGGGGAACTCCAGCCTGAACAGGAAGAGGAGATGAGAGAAACCCATTCAGGGCCACACGTTGACGACGACTAGAGAGGAAGTCCGCCAGCCATGCGTGGAGATTTCCATGGATACCAAAGGAGGAGAGTTTGGTGAGCAGAGCGGGGTGCCAGACCGTGTCGAAGGCACGTGATATGTCGAGGGAGACAGCTCTAATTTCCTGTTTGGCATTGAGGACCTCCATCCATTGTTGAGACAGCAGAAGCAGCATGTCCAGAGTAGAGTGACCTGGTCTGAAACCAAATTGATGATCAGAGATCAAGCCATTGGAGAAGAGGAAAGATTTCATATCCGAAGCAATGATGGATTCCATGACTTTGCTGATAATTGGGAGAAGGCTGATTGGTCTGTAGTTGCTAGGATCTGTTTTTGCACCTTTTTTGTGCAAAGCGGTGATGTTGGCTGATTTCCAAGCAGATGGCAGTTGACCTTGAGCAAAAGAGAGGGTGAAGAGAACAGAGAGAGGGTGAGATAGAGCAGCAGAGCAGGATTTTAGGACCCGTGGGCTGATGCCGTCGGGTCCAGTTGCAGAATCAGAGTCGAGGGTTGACAGAAACTTTTCCACCTTGTCAGGAGGAAAGGACACGGAGTCCAGGAGCAGCAGGGTACGACTGGGTATGGTGGGTACAGAGAGGGATGGGTTTGGGACACAAGATTTAGAGGCAAACACAGAGTTGAGGCATTCAGCTTTTTCACGTACGGAGTCAGCTGTGTAGCCGTTTGAGGTAAGGGAGGGGATGGAGGGGGAACAAACACCAGAAACGGATTTGACCAGACGCCACCAGGATTTGGAAGAGGGAGACAGATAAGAGAGTTCGGTCTTGAGAACGGAGAGATATTGTTTCCTGGCTCTCCTGAGGGTGGACACACACTTGTTTCGGGCTTTGTGAAAGGAAATGAGATTTCCTTCCGTTGGATTTGCTTTCCAGGAGACGAAGGCAAGTTGTTTCTGGGCAACAGCCTCACCACAATATTCCGTGTACCATGGACGGGAGGAAGGGTATGACAACTGAAGACGAGATGGGATAAATCTGTGCATGAGAGAGAGCAATTTACTTTGGAAGAATTCCCAGGATGAGTTGATGTCAGAGGTGGTAGAGATGGGAGACCAGTCCAGATGATTGATTGCTGCTTGAAGACCGTGCCAGTTGGCCTGAGTGAAATGCCAAACTCGTCGACGCTGAGCAGGCTCCCTGAGGATGGTCAGAGAGATGTCCACTTTAACAAGGACATGATCAGATGATCCGATCGGAGCAGAAGAAGAGCAGCAGACATTTTCAGGGAAGTTAGTCATAACCAAGTCCAGAAGAGAAGATGTTCCGTTGACTGAGATCCGGGTCGGGAAATTGACAGATTGTGTCAGTCCCAGTGAGTCGCAGAAGTCCTTTGCTGAGGAGCCATGGCTGGTGAGAGAGGTACCCACACCCAGCCAACTGGCATGATGACAGTTCAAATCACCACATATGAGGAAGAGAGAGTTGGGATGAGTAGATAGAAGTTGGTCCATATCATCAGACAGCGAGATGTAGATGGAGTCATCACTGTTTGGTGGACGGTACAACACACATATGAACAAGAGGTGGGAGCGAAGGGGAAGCCGTAGCCAGAGGTATTCTTGGGGGTGAGGTGGAGAGAGTGCAGTGCAGGGCGAGTGAGGAAGAGAGTTTTTGATAAAGATAGCAACCCCGCCTCCAGGACGAGGCTCAGGTCTATCATACCGGAGGAGGGAGTAGCCCGGGAGAGATACTATGGAATCAGAGACATCATAAAGGAGGAAAGTTTCTGTTAAGCAGATCACGTCTGGTTTGACAGAAGCAACCTGTATGGAGAGATCAGTTAAGTTTGAACGAAGGCCCCGGATGTTTGAGGTCCATACCGTTAATGAAGAGGAAGGGGGAGCATCAGATACAGAACAGGGGGGAGGAGGGGTAGGGTAAGATGTGGAAGAGGTGGAAGAGGTAGGGAGAGCTGTTGAAGGTGTGTCAGAGATTTCAGAATAGTTCGGAGAAAGGGAAGGATGGGGCGGACAAAAGGTTTGATGGTGATTGGGTGACCCATAATGAGGTGTTATTTGAGGAGGGGGAAGAGCGAGGCAGAAGGTTGGGGGAGATGGAGGTGAGAGTTTGAAGGGGGAAGAAGCGGGGAGGACGCTTTGAGGAGGGGGAGTGAGAGGGGCGAAATTGAGAAGCAATGAGGGTGGGGAGATTTGAAGGGGAGGGGTGAGGGGGGAGTTTGGGAGGGAAGGGACAAGGGGAGGGATTTGAAAGGGATGGGATATGGGGGAGATTTGGAGGGGAGGGGTGAGGCAGGAGTCTAGGAGGGGAGGGGCGAGGGGCGTCTTGGCGGGGAGGGGTGAGGGGGTAGTTTAGGAGGGAGGGGGCAAGGGGGGAGATTTGAAAGGGATGGGTGATGGGGAAGATTTGGAGGGGAGGGGTGATGGGGAAGATTTGGAGGGGAGGGGTTATGGGGAAGATTTGGAGGGGAGGGGTGAGATTGGATTTTAGAAAGTGTACGATTTATGGGAAACGAACATTTATTGCAAAATGAGTTTCTTGTGACCTTCGAGTTAAAAATACGTTTAAGGACGCTGGATGGAGGATGGAGTGCAGGAGAGTTTAGGGAATGTAGAAAAAAGGCACTATAGGAGATGGATATTTTTTTTGGGATGAATTGATTTGGTGAGCAAGTCGAAAGCAGCCTTTTAAAGAAGAAGAAGAAAAAGGTGTTATAAAATATGACGGAATACATAACTTGAGGGGAAAGTGTAAACATTGAAGGTTAATGAGTGAAAACTATCTGGGGAAATGGGGGAGAAACACGTGGTCGAAGAACGAACGAACGAATAAGAATGAATAAACGAATGAGAACAGAGAAGGAAATGTTTTTTTTTTTTTTTTTTTTTTTTTTTTGAGTTGAGATTTACAC
This sequence comes from Myxine glutinosa, assembly GCF_964187855.1. Taxonomy (NCBI): domain Eukaryota; kingdom Metazoa; phylum Chordata; class Myxini; order Myxiniformes; family Myxinidae; genus Myxine; species Myxine glutinosa. The sequence continues at coordinate 191,589,757 of NC_136264.1, read as the reverse complement.
AAGGAAGTAGGCTATGGGTGAAAAGACTGGGAATACAGAGAACGAAAGTTATTGGATCACAAACGACGGACCGCTGAGAGAAAAACAAAGCCTCAAGGTTGTACAGTGCACACTGTACAAGGCCTCAAGACACGACACGAATTAACACGATTTTCAATACAGGTATGAAAGATTTGCACCGAAAAATCTTCGTCGGGACACAATATACGTACAACACCATAAATAAATACAGTTTTAACGAAAATACAAATGGGAACAATCACTTAACTTCGATTTCAAATCGTTCGCGACGCGGCAAAGGCCTTGCTCGCGACACGGCAAACAGACGATCAATTTATGAAAGATAAACACCGAGAAACAACCAAAGTTGCACACAATAACTTCACACACCGAAAGATAAATACAGTTTCGACAAAATACAATTGTGAACAGACTTAACTTCGAAAAACGTGGAGACCGTGTGGAGCTTCGAAAATCCCTCACACCTCCCACCGTTGATTGTTGAGAAAGTAGATCTGTTTCTGAGAAAGATCTGATCTGAGAGGTTGATCTGAGAAAGTAGAAGTAGATGGTGGTGAACAGCTGTTTTAAAGACCTGGAGGGTGGAGTGGGATTGAAGAGAGTGAGGGAGTTTGTTCCAGAGGCGGGAGAAAAGAGGAATGAAGGAGTGAAGGTGAGCAGAGAGTCTTGATTTTGGCAGTTTGACCATAAGAGGGTTGCAGGCAGATCTTGTGCGACCTGTAGGAATATTTGCGGGACAGAGCCCAGAGAGAGCTGGGGGGGGGCAAGGCCAGAGAGGAGTCGGTAGAAGACGGAAAGACCACCAACCTGCCTGCGGTGAGTGAGTGAGAGGCCCTTGGAGTTAGCTTCATCGCGGGAGATTCCAATGATTCTGAATGCTTTGGTTTCAACAGCGTGAAGACGAGCTAGGTGTGAGGCAGGAGCACCAGCCCAGAGGGGAGAGCAGTATTCCATTGAGAACAAGAATAAGCGTGAAGAACAAGATTTCGCCTTTTATTCACAAAATTATCTACTTTGTAAATCGCAAATCAAAAATGACACATCATATCTGTTTTGTAGGGTATCAAAGGATAGATTAGCATTGAGGTGGTCTGACTATTTGGGTTCCCCTTTAACCCTAGGATGCAGTGATTGGGCCTCGGAGGTCCACAAGGTTTTTTTTGTTGCAAAAACTATGCTGTACAATTTCTTTTTGAATGAGCCTCATTTTCACCGTCTTTCATGTTGTTACACAAAATTCAGTGACATAAAAAAAAAAAATTCATTCAGGGTCGTTGGAAAAATCTTCATTCTTCACTTATAATCTGAAAATCCGACACGAATGCAGGCCTGGGGCCTTCGAGGCCCCGCATAAATGTTGTTGTACTACGATGTTCTATCATTATTTTCTTGATATGAGCCTCATTATATGCTCCTATAACTTGGTTACAAATAATTCAGTGACAAAAATATGAAAATTTAAAAACTTTACACGAATAAGTTTGTGGGGCCTCCGAGGCCCAATGGCTGCATAGGTGTAGGATTTTTGACAGTTTTGGACATATACATTCTAAATAAAAGGATCAGTGAATTATATTTTTTGAGCAAATACTCCTCCATGAGCCTCAACCTTTTTAGAGAAAAAAAGTTTAAAAACCAAGGAAAAAAAAAAACAATCATTACTTGTATGGGATTCTTCCAACTAATAGGATCAATGATTCATATTTTCTGAGCAAATACACATCCATGAGCATCGACTTGGATTGAAAAAGGATATGAAAGAAAAAAAATCTATAAAAAAAAAAACAAAAAAAAAACATTACACTAATAAATCCGTTGGGCCTCCGAGGCCCAATGGCTGCGTTTATGTAGGATTTTTGATGCCTGCATCTAAGAGTTAAGGGTAAATTACATCAATGAAGGTGAATATGAAAAAGAAATTCCAATTAAATTCCCCATGGCTAGACATCATATGTATGAAGTGTCGCATCGATCTGTTAAGTGGTTCTGGAGGAGAAGATTTTTTACGTTTTTATTTTCAATTCAATATGGCTGCCAGACCATGTGACCGATGATGTCATAAATTAAATTCTTCACTCTCATCGGGTCGTAGATCAGTTATATGACATTTCCAACTTTTTGGATAAGGATTTTGATTCAAATAATTAAGGCTGAAATACCACTTCACATATGTCATCAGTGTTATCACCTTAAATACCCCATGGGGAGTTGATGACGAGCCAAGTGTAATTTTTTTTCGTTGAGCGGTTTCAAGGTCAATCTTTCCTTCAATCTAATATGGCTGTCATACCATGTGATCTATGATGTCAGAGTTATCAATAAAATATTCTCCATGGGGAGTCCCTCCTATATTTAAAGTTTTGCATCGATCTGACAAGCGATTGCAGAGAAAAACATTTTAAAAGCAAAAAATATATAGACGTGGATGCATCCGCACGTGTGCGATGTTCTTCATGCGCGCGTGCTGAACGTGTTGAACGCGTGTGCAAGCGCACGCACACACACACACACACACACACACACAAACACACACACAATAGTCTTGCATCCCCGATGGGGGTGAGACTAATTACAGGGAGCAGTGCATCATTCTCTCAAATTCACCCCCCATAAATTAGTGCTTACATGTGGGACAAAGTCATAATTGACTCTTATGCCAATGAGCAAACACAGTTGTTCTTCCTTTCTTCCTCATCCCTGTATAACCACATCTCTGAGGCAGTCCAATCACACACTTCCCTCCAGATTTTCAAGGTGCAGGGAATGAACTACGATCTCATGTCATAAT